>NC_056042.1:2440635-3660953 GCF_004379255.2 Salvia splendens
ATCTTCGTGGAGGGACGCCTCTAGTACTTCTCTTGGGCAATTCATACTGCCCAGTATCTTCATCTACGCCCATTGGTTCTACTTCATCTTCCCTGTCATTATTAGTGTCGTCTGTAACATGCAAAGGTACAATGCTATTTTCAGAACTGTTTACCTCGGGATCCGAGATCGGGGTTGATGGTTCGGCCATGTCACTTAATTCTACGTTCTGTATGTTGGAGTTCGGCTGCCCGGTGGTGCTGCTAACTGTCTCGGGTGGACCGACATCTGTAACAGACGATGACTGTGGAGGCCGGTTACTCTCCCCCTGGGGCTCAGTCATGGATATGGGTATGGTCGGTCTAGGTATATGAGGTTGGCAATCTAGGGAGTCGTCGTTGTCCTTAGTCTCCCCCTGACTCCTAGGTTGGCAGTAGAAGTATTCATCTTCCACAAAGTCACAATTCATTGTGGTATATAGTGTTCGAGAAGTTGGATCATAACAACGATACCCTTTTTGAGATCTCCCGTATCCTAAAAAGACACATTTGACTGCTCTCGGGGCGAATTTAGTTCTTTCTGGCTTAGGAATATGGACAAAAACAGTACACCCAAATACTCTCGGTTCAAGGCTAAGGGAGGATGAGATGGAATGGTTTTGGGAGAAAATATCAAGAGGTGTTTTGAAGTTTAGAATATATGTCGGGAGACGGTTAATGAGGCAAACAGAAGTGGCTATAGCTTCCGGCCAGAAGGATTTGGGTATGTTTGAGTCAATAAGGAAGGCTCGGGTCATTTCCAAGATATATCTATTTTTCCTCTCTGCTACCCCATTTTGCTCCGGAGTGTGTGGGCAGGTAGTTTGGTGAACTAATCCCTTTTCGGCACAAAAAAGTTGCATTTTGGAATTAACAAATTCTCCCCCGTTATCGGATCTAAGGATTTGGATAGACTGTTTGTATTGAGTTTGCACAAGGGTATAGAATTGAGTAAATTTTTCAAAAACTTCAGATTTTGCTTTTAAGAAATAGACCCATGTCATGCGTGTAAAATCATCTACAAACAGCAAAAAATAGCGAAACCCTTGTCCCCCAATAACCGGTGCAGGACCCCACACATCAGAATGAATTAAGGCAAAAGGAGTCTTTTCACGAGTATTATTTGAATGATATGAATGTCTATGGCTTTTGGCCAAAAAACAGGTTTCACAATTCAAGGCAAAAGTGGAATTAACTAATTTCGGAAAAAGTAAACGGAGATATCCTATAGAAGGGTGCCCAAACCGGCGGTGCCAAAGCCATGTCTGTTTGTCAGTCAGTCCGTGAGACAGCAACGCAGAACTCTGTTGGGCTGCCTTATCCACGTAGTACAGTCCGTGTCTTTCAGTGCCACGCCCAACTATCTCCCCCGTCTGGGTATCCTGTAATAAGCAGAAATGAGGTTGCATTAGTAACTTGCAGTGGAGTTCTTTAGTTGCATGACTCACAGATAGAAGTTTATGGGATAGAGACGGAACATATAAGCAATTTGAGAGGCGCAAGGTAGGGGAAATATGAATAGTGCCCGCCCCCTTAACTGGTGCTAATTCCCCACTAGCTGTTTGGACAAATTTTTTCTGAGATTTTGAGATTTCTAGAAAGTCATTTGCATCATAAGACATGGTATCTGTGGCTCCACAATCAAAAATCCAATGGCAAGTTTTTTTTCCTATAGTTGAGATTGACGAGTTTGCAAGTGCCTCAAAAGTATTATGGCATGGAATACTAGGGTGGATTTTCAAAGTTTCAAATGTTGGGTCACCAGAATTATAATTTCCAGACTTTTGGGGTAATTTTCGGAGATTATTAAGTCCTGGGGGCTCAAAATCTAATTTGTGTAGAGATCCCGGGTCAAAGAGTAAAGTTTGGAAATTTTTGGGGGGGGATATGGAAATATTTTTGGAATGGGGTAAAATATGAGAGTGAGTTTGTGAGGAGGGATCTATTTGTGAAATAGACCCCTCTTTACCTTCAGCCCAAAATTTAGCCGTCATCTCCCCCTCCTTCACGTCGCTCTGTGCCCTAGCTGCGACGGTGGCGATGGCTCGTTCCTCGGTTCCTCGATTGCCCATCGGATAGTCTGTGTTTGGAGGATTTGTGTTGCCCGTCGGATAGTCGGCGTGAGCGGCCCGTTCTCCTGTTGCCACCGCAACAGACGCCGTCGCCGCCCTTCCTCCTCCGCGATTTGCCCTCGCCTGTCGGTTCTTCTTCATCTCTTCCCACCAATCGGGATATCCATGGAGGAGAAAGCAGGTATCTTTCGTATGCTTTTTTCCTCCGCAATGATGGCAAACTAATCGACTTTTATCTTCTTCTCCCCTCCGATTGTTTGAAAATCTCGACGGTGGTTGAGGCGGCGGCGGTTGGCTGTTGGCGACTCTGCTCCGGTCTAGGGTTATCAAGCCGACTCCAATTCCGGGGCTTGGTTCTTTTGACTTGATGAGCCCTGCATTGACAGCTTCACGCCTCACCATTGCGTATGCCTGTCTCGGGTTTGGCAGTGGATCCTTGTTGATAATCTCCTTCTTTATCCCTTCATATCCCTCGTCCAGTGCGGTAAGGAATTGGTACACTCTCATCCTCTGTATTGTTTGGTTATTCTTCTCGATTGATGGTGGGTGGTCGATTGTGCTTGGGTCACGAGCATCTATGGATATCCACAGATCTTGAAATTTGACCCACAATGCTTCGAGGGTCATTCCTCTCTGCCTCATCGTCATACACTGTCTATGTAAGTCATATACTTGGAACGGATCTCTGCCGCTTCCGTATGTAATTGCCAGACCTTCCCAGAGGTCCTTGGCGGTTGCATATTGCGAGACCTCTGTTACGAGATCTGGTGCGATATTGTTGATAATCCAATTGAATGTGCAGTGATCCCTTTGCTGCCATTTTGGGTAGTTTGGATCGGTCAATGGTGGGGGGCTTGAAACTCCAAGAATGTGAGATGTCAGCCCTTTACCACCGATTGCACGTTCCATCAGATTTGACCATAAGGGGTAATTGTCCCCATTCAGCTTGGTCTGGACGGTAATTTCACCGAGAGATTCAATATGGGATGGTGGTGTGTGTGGTGGTTTGTTGCTGATCTTGAGAAACTCGGCGAATTGCGCCGCAAGATCGGTTGGGATGTTGAAGGTGTTTGAGGATGTGTTGGTTGGGTTTGAACTTTCGGAATCTGACATGTTTGATTGCTCAAAGGTTCAAGGTCGATGGGCCGGGGAAGGTATGGGACTGTGATGAACTTTCTCTGAGTCCACCACGTTAACAACCTGCTTTGATACCATCTTGAAGATGGATATCGAGAGGGGCAGCGACGATTGAAGCCATTGTAGAGTTTGTAGAGAATAGTATATAAGTTCTCTTATTTCTTGTATATTGAAAGTGTACAATTTCTCCTTCTTTTATAGGTGAAGGGAAGAACTATCTAAGGCAAGAGATCAATCTATTCTAGGAGCCTATTACAAGGTATTAATTACAAATCAATTACCAAACAATTACCAATCTTCTCATCAATTATGGATCCTTTCCTTGTATAGTTTGACATTTTCTTCACTAATTCCACATATTATAATGTAGAGTTTTATCATGAAAATGTATGTATCAGGTTCTTGGAGTGTACGAATGGGACGGTTGCAACCCACTTCCCCGGAGTTTTGGCTCTTCCCTTCAGTCTTCCCTCATCATCCATCTCTTACTTTTCCTCTTATACTAACATGGTTGCAACAAATGCAGCAAAGATGTTGTGTTACTGTCACACGACCTACATGCCAATGTCGTATCTATACGCCAGACAGTTTCACGGACCCTTAACCGACACTGTTTTAGCCATTCGTAACGAAATCCATATAAAGCCTTATGATGAGATCGACTGGAACAAGGCGCGCCACCACTGTTGCAAGGAAGATCTTTACTACCCTCACTCTTGGTTCCAAGATCTTCTGTGGGACACTCTCAACTACTGCAGCGAGCCCTTGACGAGGCGCTGGCTGCTGAACAAGATCAGACAGAAGGCAATGGACAAGACCATCAAATACATGCGCTACGGTGCTGAGGAGTCCAGATACATCACAAGCGGATGCATCGAAAAAGTCCGTACAATGTACATTACAGATTTGTTTTTGGGTCACTTTTATTCATTCTTCGATGTGGGATGAGTTTGCAAGCCAACAAAATTCACTCCAAGAAACTGCTTCATACATATCGATATATGATCTTGTGTGCAGAGTCTGCAGATGATGTGCTGGTTCGCCCACGACCCGAACTGCGATGAATTGAAGTACCACTTAGCAAGAGTGCCTGACTACATGTGGCTAGCAGAAGACGGCATGAAGCTGCAGACCTTCGGGAGCCAGCTTTGGGACAGCGTTCTCACGACTCAAGCGATTATCTCAACGGGAATGGTAGAGGAATACGGAGACTCTCTGAAGAAGGCGCATTGCTTCATAAAGGAGTCTCAGGTGAAGCAGAATCCCAAGGGGGATTTCACGGCCATGTATCGCTACTCCACCAAAGGCGCATGGACTTTCTCAGATCAAGATCATGGATGGGCTGTCTCCGACTGCACCGCTGAGGCCCTCAAGTGTCTATTGCTGCTGTCGCAAATCCCTGCCTGGAGAGAAGGCTGATGTTGAGCGTTTATACGAGGGTGTCAATGTCGTCCTCTCTGTTCAGAGTCCTTTGAGCGGCGGATTCTCGATATGGAAGCCGCCAGTTCCGCAGCCGTATCTGCAGCATTTGAACCCTTCGGAGATCTTCGCCGACATCGTGGTGGAGATAGAGTAAGATGCTTCAGATTTGTTTTATATATTTTCATGAATTAATGGGTGTAAAACAGAGTTTTTTCTTTTTTTTATGGTTCAGGCATGTGGAGAGCACTGCTTGTATAATCCAAGCACTCGTCTCGTTCAACCGTCTGTATCCGGGGCATCGCGCTAAGGAGATCCAAGTCTCGGTTGCACATGCATTGAAGTTCCTTGAAGGGAGGCAATGGCCTGATGGCTCATGGTAATAAGCTAATTTTAATCGCTCCTTCAATGATCATATATGATATTGCAGGTATGGATACTGGGGAATTTGCTTCTTGTACGGGACGTGCTTCGTCTCGGGAGGAATTTCTGCAGCAGGGAAGACGTATGAGAATAGCGAAGCAGTGCGAAAAGCTGTGAATTTCTACTTAACAACACAGAATGAGGAAGGTGGATGGGGAGAAAGCCTTGAGTCCTGTCCAAGCATGGTATGAATATTAGTAAAGTTGAATAAATAAAATCACACATAAGATTAAAACTTTCTAACAATCCATATGATGGTGTAACAGAAATACATTCCGTTGGAAGGAAATCGCATGAATTTGGTTCAGACATCACGGTCTTATGTATGCCGGTCAGGCAGAGAGGGATCCGAAACCTTTGCACAGAGCAGCAAAGCTGCTGATTAATGCACAAATGGATGATGGGGATTTTCCTCAACAGGTAATGAAATCAAACACCTACGTCTTAATTTTGAATTATTTGGCTGATAGTAATATTTTTTTGGAAAAAAATGGCAGGGCATAACAAGGGTGTACATGAAGAACTGCGTGCTGCATTACGTGCAATACAGGAATATATTCCCGCTGTGGGCGTTGGGAGAGTATCGTAAACGAGTCTGGTCATCGCAATGCTTGTAAACGTGTATCAGATTATAAACAACAGTTATAATCATATGCATATGTGTGTGTTTGTCTATTGAAGAATGGGTGAAAAATCTGTCACAGAGACAAAATGTAATATTAAGCACCAATTTCTCCAAACGTGAGTTTGTTGGTGTGAATGATCTATGGCTAGATTATCTAGCCATAAACTGTAGTATGTAATAATAAGCTCCATTTTCTCCAAATGTAAGTTTGTTAGTGTGAATCTAGCCATTAGTCGATGAGGCAATGAAACATGAGTTCTCGAATACAAATAATAGTTTTACATATTAATGCACATGATAGTAATATTACTACTACTTGCATTCCACCACATTTGAGGCATTTTTTGGCAAAAAAATTAACAAAAATATGTTTGTTAGGTAAATGGAGAGATAATAAAATAGTGTTATATATGGAAATGACTCAACTATTAGAAAATTCCTAAAATCTAAAAGCGAATTAACTAATAAAGATGAAGATGGATTCTTATGGATAAGCCAATAAATTTTTTACCGCTTCAGTAAACTCTGCTAGTGCTACACTATATCTAATGATTTCCTCCCTTGATTTAGAAAATTAGTACTAGGAAGTTTTTGGTGTCAATTTCTAAGCCCATTTTTGGAAGATTTCTGACAGGATGTAACGCAACCTAGAGTTACAACTGTTACCTTTGTATCTCTTTGACTTAGATCACAATAACATTTCGGAAGTGAAACAGTCTGGATCTCTTAATACGTTATCAATTTGAGGCTTGAGCTTATGTCCAAAACTTGGTTTTTCCATGAAGTTTTCATAAGATGCTTCTTATAGTGGATGGAAGATTCTTTTGGTTGTACCAACAAAATTAATTTTATATGTTGAATATTATACTTTCTTTTCTAAAGATGGGGAATCGTATATATTATCAAGAATTCAATTATGAGCTGAATGTAAGTAATTACTAGTAGTACTATTTTCTAAGTATATAGTTAAATAAGCATAACTAATGTTCTACATAAGGAATGTATGGCTCATCCAATGAGATTAATCCAATTGTCAATAATTTGGTCGTTGAAACCTGCAATTAGGGCATCCACAATTGGATGGATGTCCCTTCAGACATCCCGACGGACTTCCCAAAAACATCTTCTGCCACGTCATAAGGACATCCAACTGTACTACCACGTCATAAGAACATCCCACTACACAATGGCGGACATCCACAAGGACATCCTGACGGACATTCACAAAAAACAATAAAAAAATCGGGACTTCCGCCGGGACGTCCCGGAAAGCCGCGGAACTCCAGTGTCCGCAGCGGACATCCGTATCCGTATGTATGCTGCCTAATGGCGGACGTCCCGCGCGGATGTCCGGCACGCCGGTCCGACGTCCGCCGGGACATTCGCCATTGTGGATGCTCTTAGATACAACGTATCTGATGATTATTAATGATTCTTTAACCAATAATTGCATTACATATTTATTTATGATGCGCCAATTATTTAGACATGTTTAGAAAATTATGTTTTCGGATTAGATCATTGCAATTTGCATGGCTTTTGTGGGGCTCAAAGTCAAAATTTATCATGATAAGTAGCATACCTCCAGGTACATGGACATTATATATTTTTATTACTCCTACAAAGTATTATAATATTTTGATAATTTAATATGCTGATCGTATATAATTGTACAATTAAGCAAATATTTCTTTGTAACAGGAACAAAAAGGGAACGAGAAAAGTACTTCAAATATATGTGTCAGACAAATAGAAATTCATTGGGATAAATTTTTAAAAAAAGTAGTAGTAATTTAAAATGTTATGTCAAACCAGGCTCTTCTAATTTTAAATGCGAATAACTACATTTTTTTCTTTTTTTAACTAATTGTTATTAAAGAAATACACTTTCGGTCTATAATAATAATCTCATTTTTCCAAAATTTCCGAAAATTTAGTCTCATTTTTTGACCATAGATCTGTCCAGAAATAAGTGTTTTTTCCTCCATGTCTCTTTTACATTATCGATTTTATATCAAAATATGTGCCATACTTACAAATGGAGTACCAATATATCATAAATCAAAATCTTGATTTGGAACATATCATCTTCCATTATTATCTAAAGGGTAATTGTGTAAAATTAAGGTCAATTAATTTGAATAAATCTCAATATAATACAATACAATACAATACAAGTTGGAGGTCTTCGTCCATAAAAGTGAATCAATATCTTGACATAGACTTTCATAAATTAGCTTCCAGAAAAAACTGAGGGATCCACCCTTTTCCAACCTAAAACATGGTTGAGATTGCGATGTCACATATTTTTATTAATTAATTCAAAAATCTGCCAAATTTCAGATCATGTGAAATTCTCAACCAGTACAGTACTACTACATATGTCTATCAAAATTGACCGTTCTAGGATTTCATAATAAACAAAACTATAGTGTGGACGGTGCATATATGTCAATTTTATTAAATTGCAACGTTATCAGAATAAAATATACTAAGAACGATACACATATGTCATTTTAATTATAAACATAATTTAGGTTAGTACTTGAATTGCACTTAGCTAAAGAAATCCTTTAACGATGGAGAATGTAACAAACGTCAATTTTGGACTTGAAATAGTGGACACAAGCAATAGTACAATATTCTATCTGTCGTTTTAGAAGGGATCAGATATGTTTGAGATTAATACATTTCGAAGCTACTGATCAATAGTAATATTATTAAACTCAAGTCCCATGACAATGAGGTCATGGATTAATTGTTTTCAAATATTGGCAACAAAGAAAGAACAATTAATTGTTTCATTTATATCAATTATTAGCGTGATAACTGGGGAGAGACTGGCCCACCCAACGGGATATTGGCTACATTTAATGTATTTAGGTCCATAAATTGCTCTAACTCTTTCAACTAAAAATGACATCTACAATAGTCAATAGTAGACATTTGCACAAGTCTCATTCAAAATAACATTTAGTCTAAATTGCTTCTGTTTCGCATACTTTGTTCAATCTCAATCAAAATAAATTTTAACTCATTTTAGAATTTTATAGAATCTTAGTATTTACTAGTACTCTTTTCATCTCAATTAAGTTCAATCGCATTCATTTTCAGGATATCGCAGCTAAGTTGGTCATTTTTTTTAAATAAAATATTCAATCACTCTTACTTTATTTTCTCTCATATTTTACACTTTCGGTCTCTTTTAGTTTATTTTCTCTACAATTTTATTTAATTTTCTTTTAATCCATTTAACACAAAATTCTTAATTTCTATTCCCAAAAGGAATGTCTCAACTTAATTAAAATGGATACAATATTAAGTTTAAGAGCAAAGTGATATATTTTTCTTTTAAAAGTGTCCCAATTGAAAGTACATATTTCTAAAAATAAATACATAATCTCTCTATTTTATTGTCGTTGTTTTTTATCTCCTTTCATTTAAAATACTAAACAAAAACCCTTCATCTCCATTAGGAATCCTGCATTTTTGCAAGGATGTACAAAAATGTGAAGAAATATAAATTGAAAAGTTTATTGAAATGTGTTCATGGAATGTATAAACTGAAGAAGCTTCTAATAAATGTTTTAAAACTGGACCGGCCGGTTCGAACGGTTCAACCGTGAACCGGTAGGCAGTCCGGTCCGGTTCACCACTAGAAACCGCCAACATGTTAAACCGCTGGTGACCGGCGAAACCGGCCTGTCAAACCGGTTAAACCGTGAACCGGAAACCGGTTTTTACTTTACAAAATAATTTTTTAAAATTTGTTGGTGGCTAGACTTGAACCCATACCTCTTCACTAAATACCAACACTTTAACCACTCCACCATATGACAATTTTGAAATAATATGAACATTAATTATTCTTATACACTAAAAATGATATTTTTATCCACATAAAACAATAATTCATTTTAATTTTATATTCTTTTAAGAACTTGTTAATTCTAATATATATTTTAATTATGCTTTAATAATCACTAGATTTTTACAATATATGAGTTTGTAATTACACATAAATTTAATATGTTTTATACGTAAATATAATTTATTATTACTTAATATTAATATTTTTCTTGTACTATATATTTAATTTATATACACTAACCATTGATATTAATATTTTTACATAAAATAACTAATTATTCATGTTTAATTATTACTTATATAATATTATTTCGTTCAATACACTTTTTTAGTTACAATGAAACTTATGTATTTATATATAAAATATTAAATTTTTTATCTACAATAACTAATGAATCATATATTTAATTTTATTTACGAACAAAAATATTTATGAAATTTAGTCATTTACTACTAAATTTTAATATTTTATTACAACTAAAATATAAGGTTAATATTTTTGATATATTATTAATTATATGTAAATTTAATATATTTTGTATATTGTATAATTAATTATATGTATTTGCAACAGTAAAACGGTTTGACCAGTGATTGAACCGGTTGGACCGGTTGAACCATGAACCAGTAGCTTCGCCGGTTCACCGACCGGTCCGGTTTTTAAAACATTGCTTCTAATGGAATATACGTGATAACGACAAAATGACACTCATTTTGGATTGGCCATGATTTAAAGAGTCTTTTACTTTTTTCCATTTTTGATATTGGATTGCGCGTTCCGCTTACTTTTTACACTCACAATTTATTATAAAACTAATATTTTTAAATGGATCTCATATTTCACTAACTTTCTCGATTTACTTTTCTTCACAAAATTAACCAATTTTTTTAAACTCGTAACATGGTCAAAATGGCATTTTAAATGGTGGATGAAAGAAGTATTATTTTCAATGAGATGGATGATTTACATTTAATACGAAAGTAGTAAATACTCCATCCGTTCATGATTATGTGTCTCAAATTGCCTTTTTTGTTCGTCCACGACTAAGTGTCTCATTTATTTTTAGCACTATTTTTAGCAATGGACTCCATATTTCAGTAATTCATCTTACTCATATTTTAATTTCAAACTATATAAAAGTAAGACTCACACTCTACTAATTTTTTTTTACCAATTTTCATTTTATTTCTTAAAGTCAAGTAAGCTTAAGGACACTTAATTGTGGAGACGAAGATTAGTTCTTAGAATTACTCCCTTCATTTCTGAAATTTTGTCACATTTTTCATTTCCGTCTGTCCCACAAAATTTATCGCATTTCACTTTTTACCTTTTTTATAATGGATCTCACAATCCAGTGACTTATTCTCACTCACACTTTATTATAAAACCAATACTCTAAAAATATGACTCACATCCTATCAACTTTTTCAACTTACTTTCCATTACATTTCTTAATATCCGTACCTGATCAAACTGTGACAATATTTAAGGGACGATTGGAATATTAAACACAAAACGAGAAGCTAGTTGATGAAATAGAAATATTACAAAATCCAAAAAAAAAGTTATAAATTCCTTTTCTCCTCTTCACCTCAAGTCAACCATAGTTTGGATTCCATGGTTTTGACCAAACACACATACATACAAACACACACACACTATGTTCCACTACTCCACAGAAACAGCTATTGTACTACTACTACTACAAAAAAAAACACACCAAAAATAGAAGAAAAAAAGAGAGAGAGAATCTATTGGGCAGGAGCAGCAGAGTTCTGAAAAAGGCTCAACCTATCATCACCCAACCTACTCTTATAGGCTGAGTCCTTGTATTCACACCACGTGAACTCCCTATACAAACTCTCCTCCCCTTCCTCCATCACCCCTTCTAACGCCGTTATCTTCTCCGTCAGCGGGGCCCCACCGAAGTATATCATCGACACGCGCGGCCTCACGCTCTCCGCCACCACCCTGTGCCTCACGCTCCGCAGCCTCCCGTTCGTCATCACCTGCAGCGAGTCACCCACGATGAAGAAGAACGCGCCGTGGTCGGGCGGCACCGCCACCCACCTCGACCCCCCGCTGCTGATTTGGAGGCCCGAGGCGTCGTTGGACCGCAACACGGAGATTATCTGCGGGTCGGTGTGCTCGCCGAACCCGATTAGGCTCCGGCCCGTCAGAGCCGGCAGGTTCGGACGGGCCGGGTAGTGATTGATCCGGAAGCACGAGTCGCTCTTCTGATTGCGGATTAGGCGGCTCAGGGCTTCCCTTGTCGGGATCTCTAGTTCGTCGGCGATCATTTCAAGAACCTCGCACGCCATTTCTCGAACCGCGGATACATACTCATTCGCCATTTCCCTGTAATTTCCCCAAATTTATTAATTAACATATACTCAAAATGAATTGTTTCATTAAATTTAAAAAATAAAAACTTATTTTATTGAAACACATTACAATACAAAACTTCATTTTGGTAGTAATGAGATAATTGAGAAAAAATTTGTGTTATACACCCTTTATCAGGTAATAAACGTTTCATTTTCGAAGAGTTCAATATTTAAGTATTTATTGGACTTCGTAAAATAATGTGGTAAAAAAAAGTGTCAGTACCTACATATAAATGAAACGAATTAATAGAATATGAATTTATTATTAATAATGAAAATGAAAAAAATACTCCCTCCTCCGTCCACGAAAAATAGGGCACTTTCATTTTCTGCACTCGAAAAATAATAATAAATAATTAAAGTGGAAAGAAAATAAAGTACAAGAGAGTATAATGTAGAGAAGTCTCTTGTCTATATTATTCTCTCTATTACTTTTTTTTTCTCTCCACGTTAACTATTTATTATCAATTTTTCAAAATGAGTGCAAAAAATTAAAAGTGACCTATTTTTCGTGGATGGAAGAGTATTTATTACACAAATGAAAAAAAAATATTACAAATAGAAGGAAGATTTTAGAATAAAAATAAAACAAAGAAATATTCCGTAAAATTTTACTAATGTGGTGTCATCTTGTACATTTTAAAGCTAATCAGATATTTTTTAAAAAAATTGAAACTTCGTAGTTTAAACTATTATCAGTAAATAATTTAATTGATTACCATAGCGTCTCCGAGATTCCGGTGGCGGCGGAGCTAGGGTTTCGTGAGGCGAGGTCGGGGTTGGTGGAGAAGAGGAGGTACTCGACCCAGCCGACGTCGCCGTTGGGGCCGATGACCTTGCTGCCGTAGCCGAAGGGGTTAGGGGGGCCGGATTTGGCCTTCTCCGGCGGCGGCAATTTGAAGAATTTCATGGCTTCGGATTCCAATTGGGTGACGAAATCCATGGAGATTCTGTGGTTGATCACTTTGAAGAAGCCCAGTTCTTTGCAGGCTTCAAAGATGACGGTTTTGGCGCCGGATTGGGACAGGTCGACGACGGGGATGGAGACGGCGTTGGCCGCCGCCTTGCATGTTTTGATGTGGGTGAGATTTCCATCAACGATCGGGTGAGATAAAACCACCATGATCAATATTAATGAGTCTTAGAGAGAGAGTGTGTTAGAGAATATAGATTGAGAGAGGGGTTATGGTTTATAAAGGGGAGGGAGGGGTGATGCATGAAGAGAAGGGGGCAGTTAGCAACTATAGAGAGAGGCTGACATCTGTCATTGTGTGCATACTATTTGAAATTGGACAGAAAAATATACACTCGCACAGAATCTTTTTATAACAACGAAGGGTGGCCATAAATAAGTTTTTCACCATTTCATATTAATTCCAAATCGGTCTGTTATTACTTACTTATTCGGTATCTCATTTTTATAGGATGCAGATTTTGAAACGTGAAGAAAAGTAAATGGAAATTGAAAAAAATCAGTGGAAATGCGTATTCAAAAATTTTATACTCTTCTTGCCTTATAAAAATAGACATATATGAGATTATTCGTATTTTAATGTATATAAGTAAAATATGAAAGATAGAAAGAAAAAGTGGTTGGAGTATTGTTAGAGGAGAGAATAATACTCGCCTCATGATACTAGATAGAAAAAAAAATACTCCCTTCGTCTTAACTAAGTTGAGTCAAATTTTGGGCACGAAGATTAAGAAATTGTGTTGAAAAGTAACAGAGATGAATAAAGTAGGAGTGATTAGATGTTTTGTTTTTTGTCAAAAGTGGAAATGACTCAATTTAGTTGGGACATCCCAAAAAAGAATACGACTCAACTTAGTTGGGACGGAGGGAGTACCAAAAATAGAAGTTAGCTATTTTATGGGAACTAAAAGGAAAGAGTGTCCATAAAATCTGAAATAAGTACGATGATTTCGTATAATACTATATGATTCGCATATTCAAAATAAGAAGTAAGTAAACCCAAATGATGTGATCGAGTGGCATGAGACTCATCCATCCTTAACAACTAAATGGTCAGAGGATCGATCTCTGCCTTTCGGTATAGAACAATTTTAAAACCTTGGCTAGTTGTCTCATCCATTAAGGTGCCTACAAATTAGTCGGGAATTAGTTACTATGCCCACTAGTAGACAACTTAGTACTCCCTCCGTCCCATTCAAGATGGTCACATTCTTGAGTGACACGAGATTTTAGGAAGTGTGATTAGGTGGAATAAAGTAGAGAGGAAAAATATAGTTGAATATTTTAATGAGGAGAGATGAAAGAGGAGGCTATTTCCAAAATTTGAAAGTGGCCATCTTGATTGGGAGAAATAAAAAAGGAAAGGTTGTCCATCTTGAATGGGACGGAGGAAGTAATTATCAAAAAATAAATAAATTAAGTACATAAAAGTTTTTGATATTGACTTATTGATATTGCAAAATCAGTCATTAACCGTTCTTGTATCTCTTACTAGTACTAATTAGTAGTAGTATCTAATTATCATCCGTGTGATGTACTTTTAAATTTTATGTTTGATGCAAGTCGGCAATATAACATGTTGACTAGGTCAGAGATAGGACAATTATTTAGACAAGTACTACGAAATAGGTATCCTTAATTTGTGGGGTTAGTTTCGGTTCAACTTTCAAATCAACTTATAACCATGTATCGTATCTAACAAAATTGCGAATTTAAGTAAAAATATATGAGGAAAAACATTCCTATTATTAGAAATTGAAAAAAATTATTATTATTTGTTATTATAATTATTAAAAACTCGAACGGTGTATTTTGGAAGCTAGTGTATAGTCCCAACAAGTAGCTTAATGTCATATATTTTTCAAATCACTGCTCCAAGCCATCTAACACCTAATATATACAATTTGATCATGTTCTTGCATTAGTTACAAAATTGACATGTTCCATGCTTACGCATATACGACAACGGAATATTATTCAGTTGTTAAGACGCTCCCTGCTTCTTGAGCACGCTCCTTGAGCACGTCGGGAATTCGAATCATCTTAGATTTGTGAAGGTGGAGTGAGTATGAATTCTAATTCAAAAATATGCGCATATATATTTGGTTGTTTTTTAAAGCTAGATTCATGTATATCTTTTAGAGGAATAATGCAATTGTTATCATGTATCTAATATCTTTTTTTTGAAAAGATTCGTGCATAGTAATACACACAAAATATAATACCCTTTGTTTTAAGTATTGAAAATTGAAAATTGAAACAAAAGGTTGATGCGAGACTCATAAATAATGTAAGAAAAGAGACGCATTTTTACTTGACCTTGTGGATACTCTAGAAACACACAATCACTAGAGGAAATCACAATATGTTCAATCTAAGTAAGTGGAGTATAATTTATGAGTAATTTAGTAAATATAATTTTTTTTTGTGTGGGGGTGGGTAGAAAGGGATTTGACTTTTATTGGATTCTTTAAGCCTTCAACTTGTTCAACCTTTGAGCAATTTACCCTTTTTTATTAAGAAAAAAAAGGACTTAGCTTAGTTAGCTGACTGACGGCGAACAAAGTTTCTATTCCACAGATTGGTGTATTTTATTTATTTATTTATTAGTGTGACTTAGGCATTTATTTACGTATTACTGTATTAAATTAGAATACCCACAAACAAAAGAGAGAATCATTTGAATTTTTTAAAGTCAACGCCATCTGATATACTCCCTCCGTCCCGCACTACTCGCACTTATTTCCTTTTTGGGCGTCCCAAGTTACTTGCACTCTTTCCATTTTTAGTAAAAAAATTTCACCTACAGCCGTCATTTTTGACTTTCCTATACACTCATTCCTTAATCTCCGAGCCGAAAAGGAAATGAGCGAGTAGCCCGGGACGGAGGGAGTACTATTGCTTAATTCTATCATTCTATGCATGGCCGGTCGGAACGGGTCTTCCTCAATAATTTAATTAAACTTAATTATTTATTTAATTTTGGGTTATTAACCGCATATTTTAATGTCGATCAGCCAATCAAAGCTGTCACCGAGCTTAATTAAGTTTCTATTTGGGTATAGATTAAGAATATGCCACCTCGAACTGCCGTTCACTGGGAAACGACGCTGTAGTTTAATTAATTAAAGAACCGGTGCTATAGTTTAATTAACTAAAGAAACCAGTAATACAGTTTAATTAATTTAAGATTCCAACCTAAATTGATGGAGTACGTACTAAACAAGCCCAATAGCAGTGCCCAAAGTCCAAGGAAGAGTATCAGTTCGGCATTACCAAAGAGTTCGGCCCCAGCCTACAGCTCGGCAGCTCGGCAGCTCGGTAAAAGCCGACCAATCAAGCTCTACTCTCAGTATCGGCAAAAGCTGCTCGGCAATAGTTCAGCAGTTCGGTCTCAGTATCGGCAAAAGCTGCTCGGCAATAGTTCAGCAGTTCGGTCTCAGTATTCGACCGAACTGGGAGATAGTGGACTCATGCAGAAGTGGTACAGTTGTCAACCTGCAAGCCAACAAGGAGATAGTGGACCCATGCAGGATCTCCATGACCTCCACGACATCCACAACCATCATTAGTGGTGATGCAAGCCACGATCTTAGTTCAATGTATAAATAGAACTTAGATCAGATAGAAAAGGGTTAAGTTCTAAAGAAGTTCTCTAGAGATCAAATATCAAATAGCAAGTCTGTATTGTAAGCTGTAGAAAACAGATCAAGCAATACAACTCTGCCCTCTTTTCTTCCCGTGGACGTAGATTTACCTCAGTAAATCGAACCACGTAAATCTCTGTGTCGTGATCTGTATTTTCCAGCATTCATCACCATCAAAAATTCGCCCAACCATCACTGGCGCCGTCTGTGGGAAACAGAGAACCAAATCTGTGATAAAGCGAATTTTTGACCCTTTTTCCACCACAAAAAAAAAATGCATACTAGATCACATAACACCCGTGCCTCCGTCCGTGATAACCATGAGGAAGCTAGTCCAGCAGCCCATAGGCCTGGAAAGCAGCCTCGTGAGAAATCTGTCTCCAGTCCTCACGGTGAAGGAACAAGCCACTCCAGAAGTCGTCGCACCGAGTCTTCTCAGCAGCCCGATTTGAACGAGGCTGTCAAGTTGTTTTTGGCCGAGAAGCAGGATGAATTCTTAGCATTCCTGCAAACAGGCCAAAAACCGGAGACGAAAGCGGTGGATTCTCCTTCCTCATCCAGACATGAAAGTCACTACCGCAGTAGTGCCGTGTCTTCCAGGAAGAAGAATCCTCAACCCCGACATGTTCCTGTTCCTCCTCGGTACCGGAATCACAGGAGAACTCCATCTCCTCCATACCGAAGAGATGTCGGGTTCGCCATGTACGGAGCATTGAAGACTCCGTTCTCGGACGATATCACCCGAACTCCCTTGCCACAGAACTACCGAACTCCGTCGTTGACTTATGACGGGTTAGTGAATCCTCATGACTTCCTGGGACGCTATCAGTATAACATGGCGAACCAGGGTCTCAATGAGGTCCATATGTGCAAGCTGTTTCCCGAGCTGCTTATCGGGAACGCAAGAAGGTGGTTCGATAGCCTCCCCCAAGGCAGCATTAGATCTTACCGAGATCTAATGGATGCTTTCCACAGGAGGTTTTTTCAGAAAGCGGAAGCCCGAATCACTTCGGCTCAGCTGCTTTCTATACGTCAAGGTCGCGACGAAAAGATCAGCGACTTTTTGACGAGATTCCACAAGGAATGCCTACAAGTAGATGATCTCAATGATCTACTTGTCATTTCGGCATTCCAAAATGGAATCCTGCCCGGAGCTCTCTACAGAAAGCTCGTGGAATGCAGTCCGCAAACAGCTCAAGAGATGTGGGACATTGCGGACCAGTTCTCCCGTGCCGATGAGGCAGACCGTCGAAAACGGTCTTTAGACAGCTCATCTAGAGGAGACGAAAAGAAGCCCGATCATAGCGATCAGAGGCTTCCTCGCCGAACTCCTTTTGAAAGAATTCAAAGGGCACCGGTACAAGGCAGATTGGGACCACGTCTCAATCCTGAGAAGCCGCCCGCTCAGTTCGTACCATTGAACAAGTCGAGAGCGGAAATTTTCGAACTACATTCCGATATGTTCGAAAAGCCAAAGCGGATGACGAAATCGGCCGCGCGTCGACCTCTGGATCAATATTGCTCCTTCCATCAAGACCACGGTCACGATACCGAGGAGTGCCGACATTTGGCTGCAGGTATTGATGTTCTTGTGAAAGCAGGGACGTTAAAAAGATACCAAAGCAAGCAACCAAAAAAGAACAAGAAGCAGAGAGGTGCGAACTGCGCTCCTCAGGATCTGAAAAGGCAACAGGATCCCGAAGACGATGACGAGCCGCAATATGATGGAGTAATCCTGACTATTGATGCTCTCCCTGCCGGGAAGACTAAATCGTCCCTGAAGTCAGAGCGCAGAGGCTTCAATCGAGAGGAGCCAACGCATAAAAGGCTGAAACGGGACGAGGTGATTACATTTTCAGATGCCGATCCCGTCCCGGCCATCTCTCCTCATCAAGACGCCATTGTCATTCAAGCCGGAGTGTCAAACAAACTGATCCACAGAGTGTTCGTGGATACAGGAGCGTCAGTCAGCATTCTTTTTAAAGAATGTTTCGATAAACTAGAAGTGGATCCAGCTCGGCTCAGTCCGGCTCCACTTCCTCTGAAAAGTTTCGCCCAGGAGGACACCCGCCCTGAAGGTATCATCAGCCTTCCGATCACGGTGGGAAAAGCGCCTACAAGCTCCAGTACGATGATCGAGTTTTTTGTGGTAAAAGCTCGGTCCCCGTACAACATCATCTTGGGAAGAGACTGGCTCAACGCAGTTCGGGCCGTTTGCTCTACTTATCACATCAGCAAACCGAGAAGTGCATACAATTCAGCAGAGATGTATTCAATCCGCTTCCGAACATTGGCATTAGCCTCAGCCAAATCCTGCTTCACTAGCACCGGTCCGATCAACTTGTACACATTCGTGTCCTCATTCAATAGATCCAGTTCCTCCAGAAAAAAAAATCCAGCAAAAATCACAAACTCACTCAAGCTCTATAAAACTGCAGCTCAAAGTCAGAACATAAAGACGAACTACCTTGAGCACGAGCTCGTTTTCGCCGAGCTGTATAGTGTACTTCTTTTTCACTTGCTGGTTCTTCTGGATATCTGAGCATTTGCACACACAAACTTGATTTCAACAAGCACAGGAAAATACTACAGCCACAGTTTGTGATTGTATCCGCGCGGGCGTTAGGGTTTAGCTTTAGCCAATGAAATTGGAGAGGGGTTTGAAAAAATACCTTTCTCAAGTTTTCTGAAATCGTTGGCTTTGTTCTCTAGATCGCGTGTTAGCTCCTTGACACCGGCCATCACTCCGCCGCCTCACGCCTCCGGTAAATCCGATTACTTAGCGACGGCGCTGGAATTCCGGGTTCGTTGTTCAAGGCAATAGCACGAATCTGTGAAGAAATTATCGTAAGTGAAAATGGGCCTTTGATTTTTGCCTTCTTTTTTTGGGCCCACAGTCGTGTTTTATTCTGGATGGGCTAAATCTTTGGGCCCAATATCGTGTTGATATAATTTTGTGACGACGTCGTATTGGCGAGTACAAAAGCATCTACTCAGTCACCAACAGTCACTGAGACTACTCTCAAACCCAATTCAATGGCGGCCACCATTTTTTGCCACCTCTCCTCCGTTTCCTCGCCGGAATCAGCTTCGCTCTCGTCATCAGCTTCGCATTCGCGCGGTGCTAAAAGCCTCCTCAGATTCCCCCGCGTCTCTGGAGCAGCTCCTGCAATTCGTCGACGAATCTCATGCCAGGCTGTTTCTTCTGCGCTACCCTCGTCTCCTGTCAATCTTAAAGGTTCTCGCGCTTTATTCCTTTGCCGCTGTTTCTCTTCCCGATCCTTGATTTTTTTTTTCAATTTTTTTTGGGAATATTATATGCTCTTGAAGTTACGGTTCAGTATTTCTTCATTTGCCGGAAAACGCATTGGTGTTGGCTTTATGCTATGATTTTAGGAATTAGAGCTAGATTTATTTCATTTGCCTTCTTTCTGTATCCTGGCTGCCATGATTAAACTCACCATGCAGTGTCACATTGATAATCGATTTAATAACCAATAATTTTTTATAAAATAAAAGTTAAAAATCAATCAGCGTAACTTCATGATCTTCTGTTGACGACGCGGAGCTGCATTCGTCGTATTTACTGTCGCACGAGCTTTTCTAATGTTGATGTTTGTGCTAAATTTAGGGTTAATTGTATTCATGTTCTCTGGTGAATCGTTCTTCATTATCTAAGATTGCAATCTTACGATTCTTCTCAGATTTAGTGTAATTGAGAATTATCATAAATATTTGCAGCATTCATTTGAGTAATGTTGATATAATCACACTAGATAAGCTATTCGATAACAATTACAGATTGTCATTGTTGAAGTTTGATATGCTTCATATTTCAGAGGAGCTGGGGCTTAAGGATTTCCTTCACATCGATGATTTTGACAAGGAGACCATTTTAAAGATATTGGATCGAGCCAAGGAGGTCAAGGCTCTTATTAAGTCAGGAGAGAGGACATACCTCCCGTTTAAAGGAAAGACTATGGCTATGATATTTGCCAAGCCGTCTATGAGGACCAGAGTCTCGTTTGAGACAGGTTTTCATTTGCTCGGAGGGCATGCCCTGTACCTTGGGCCTAATGACATCCAAATGGGTAAGAGGGAGGAAACTCGTGATGTTGCTCGCGTGCTGTGTCGCTATAATGATATCATTATGGCACGAGTTTTTGCTCATCAGGTATGCTGGTGAGTTATTAAATAAGGGCATACAACTTCTGATTGCGCATGATAATTTCGTTCTTACTATCTTGGCTGCTTAAATCATACAGCTATAATATGTATTTAAATATTTCCACTTCTTAAAATAAGAAGACATTTTATGATATGAATTAGCTTAAGGAGCACTTATCGCGCATCTGTATCTTGACACCGCCAACTTCAGCCATAATGTGCCATCCCCTTCCGTTGGATAGATGGACAATGAATTAATAAGATTGTTGTCTGGTCTATTGTTTTAAAGTCTACTGTATTACAGATGTTACATCAGTGCTTTTGTTTTGCAGGATATTCTTGATCTTGCTAAATATGCAACTGTCCCTGTGATCAATGGCTTGACAGACTTTAACCATCCTTGTCAAATCATGGCTGATGCACTCACGATCATTGAACACATTGGTCAATTGGAAGGGACAAAGGTTAGCCTATGTGCAGCTAGTTTGTAGGTGGCAATTCGCCCTTCAGAATCGTTTCCTGTTAAAGGCAGATAACGTGTGGTTTTTCTGTTTTGGCTAATCTTAGGTTGTCTATGTTGGAGATGGGAACAATATTGTGCATTCCTGGCTGTTGTTGGCATCTGTTATTCCTTTCCACTTTGTCTGTGCCTGTCCTAGAGGTTTCGAACCTGATGCAAGGACAACAAAGAAAGCAATAAAGGCTGGAGTCGGCAAAATAGAAATAGTTAACGATGTCAAAGAAGCTGTAAAGGGAGCTGATGTCGTCTATTCTGATGTTTGGGCCAGCATGGGACAGAAAGATGAAGCTGAATACCGCCGCAAAGCTTTTCAAGGATTCCAGGTATGCACCTTATATGAATTGATATTCGGTACTGTTTGCAACCACATACTCTAAGATGAAAGAAAATTGGAATTAAGCTCTGAGATTAGGTCGTAATCGAGCCAGTCACATCATGTGTCTTGCTGCCATGGAACGAATGGATAAATCCTTGAACATATCTGAGACATCATGTTTGTCGTAGATTCCTGAATCATGCTGTTAATTTCTTAGGTGGACGAGGAGCTTATGAAGATAGCTGGTCCAAAAGCATATTTTATGCATTGTCTGCCAGCTGAGAGGGGCGTTGAGGTCACTGACGGCGTCATGGAAGCTCCGTACTCCATTGTCTTCCCCCAGGCGGAGAACAGGATGCACGCGCAGAATGCTATAATGCTTCATGCCCTCGGGCTGTGATTGGTGAACCTTCACCTTTTAAGTAAGCTGTGTTTTGTAGCAGTTTCAGAGATGATTCCTTCTTGCTGTGAATTCCGCATTATCAGAAATCTTTTGGAAATAAAGGTGAACTGTTGATTGAATGTCTTTTTTCCTGAGTTTTATTATATACTAGCATTTCTGTTTTTCTTTCTCGGTTATCCATGAAATTATATTGTTGTTGTGATCATTTTGAACTTAATTATGATATGAAACCTTTGTCTCAAATGTCAATTTAATTTACTAATTATATTAGTCGACTCCAGCAACTAAATATCAAACTTTATGGGACGGAGGGAGTAACAGCTAAATATCAAACAAATTCCTTTGTTTAGCGGCAAAGTTGCGTTGTGTTTTTACTTGTGTATAAATTGTCACCGGTATTTAACTTTGTTTCCAAAAAGAGAAAAAGCTTTTGCCTGAATTGCAAAGGACTCCAGCGTCTTCTCTACGAAATTTCCATGTAACATGTGCTTACCAATTCTATCTTGATATCTAAAAAGGTTTCTTTAATCCAAGTTTCTATAAATATCTTTAGATTATTAGATAGAGTACATACTCCATATTTCTCATTATGTCGCGAAACACTATCTTGGTATGATGAAAAACAATGACGAGGTGAGGATGGAACAAAAATAGAAATGAAATGCTTATTTAGTTGTATTTTTTTTTTTGCATTTTCATTCTATTTTCTCTTTTATTTAATAAAATGAAAATAAAAATCACTGACTATTATTTTATCATACTAAGAGAGGCCTAAACGATTTACAATGCATGCCACAAATTTGAGTCAAATCGGATTAGATTCATCATTATTATAAGTCCCAATATTCTTGTAAACTACATATCAGATTCTACCATAAAATTATGATTCACGAAAACAACTACTTCTAAACTAGTATAGTAAAAAAAGCAAAATAATCAAAATACTGGTCTTTCTCATAAGTCTTAGATTGGTTGATTTCATGTGGTATGGATTGCTCTGTAGTCCGTGCAAATGGTCAATCATAGTTAACCTCACTCCGCCATAATAGACATGCGACCACGCCATCCATAATGGGTACCTTCCATCGTATCTCTAGCTTCACATAATCATTCTTCTAAATTTTTGTGTCGTACCACAACTCCTACAATGAGTCATATCTCTCCCATATTTATAAACAAAAACCATTTTTAATTACCTATAACTTTTTAAAAATAAAATATACTATAAATAACTAATTTAACTCATTAAAAACATTAAAATTATAAGCCCTACACCTATACAAATTTTAATTAATCAAGATTTAAAATTTTAGTTCCTAAAATTCAAGTACTTCTGCCTCTATTCCTAGTTTATCGACCTTGATGGTTCATTTATCATGACATGACTCTATAAATAACTAAATTACTTCATAAAGAGTGTGTATTGGTCTAATGGTAGTATGGTTAATGTCCGATACCAAATGTCTTAAGTTTGACCGGATTCGAGTCCACCACGACGCAACTTTAAATTTATTTTTAAAAAATTACTCCTACTTCACTAAGAATATTGAAATTACAAGTTCCAGTTAAAAACTTTAATTCCTAAAATTAAAAGTTCGCATCTATTTTCTTAATTCCTAAAATTAAAAGTTCGCATCTATTTTCTAGATTATCGACCTAGATCGTCCCAGTCCTTTGAACAAGCAAATTTGTTCACTATCATTGTTCTCATCTATTTTGTGAGAAAGGATGAGAATGAAACAAATATACAAAAATATAGTTATAGTATTTATAGATGGTGTTTGGTTGTCATGACTAATATTATGAGACAATTTATCTAGGATTAAGTTGTGAGATTATTTTAGTTGGAGGGGGAGGCTATGACTAATTATCAGAGACTATCCATCTAGGATTAAGTTGTGGAGTTCAATCTTATGAACCAAACATAATACATATTTAATCATGAGATTTAATCTTGTCAACCGAACACCCCTCATAAAGTTATAAAATTTGGAATAAGTAACATAAAAGTTCGACCTCCACAGCTTACAACAGGCGGTGCCACCCCCGATGCCCTAGCGCCCACCCACTCCTCACCCCGCGCTGCTACGCAGCGAGCAGTGCGGCGCCACATCCCGCAACTCACGTTGCGCATATCCTTAGGTTCGGCCCAATATTGTCAACCATTGAGAATGCGTAACATAAAATAGTACTACCTTCATACACAAAATAGATTAATTTTACCATTTTTTATCATCCATCAATATTAGATAAATTCTAAATATGGAAATTTTAAATAAATAGGAGTAGTAATAACCTTACCTTACACGACGTCAATTTAAATGTGAACCCGCACTATTTCCACAATTTTTTTTCTCTTTTACTTCACCAATTTAAATACATATTACTATTAAGTGTCATTCACAATTTTATTAATTTTTTTTGGACGGATATAATAATTTAAAAAAAAATGGAAATTGCACAATTAAAATATGGAAATATTTCACCGTGGGACGGTGGGGGCGCCACCGTCTATATATAAGCCCTCCAAGCAACGTAACAATTCTCCGAGAGATCGAGAAAGAAGAAAAGAGGGGCAAAGAAAAAATAAGAGCGGGAGGTTTCTACCTTTCTCCATTATTGACCTCTCTTCTTTCTCTCTCCTCTCCTATGGAGCAGCCCCAGGAGCTTCCCCTCCACTTCCCCGCCGCCACATCTCCGCCGTCTGATCACGAATTTGATCACGGCGAGGATCACCCTGATTCCTCACCCGTCGGCTCACCGGAGCTCGCAGAGTCTCACTTCCCGACGCCGACGGATCAGCCGCAGCCCGCCGTGCTCACCGATGATCTCCGCCGCAAGATTATCAAGCAGGTGGAATTAAAATTTGTCTATTGTTTGATTAAATTTGATTTGGCGGTGGCGGTATGTTTATTCAGAGGGCTAGTTGCAATTAGGCAATGTCAGAAATGTGAGTTAATTGGACTATTTGAGTGATGATTAAGCTGTTTTTTTGTTAGGTTTCATTAGCTGGTAGTAAGGTTTAATCTCGTGAGACGACTCAGTGCAGTTCTTCTTTTTTGATTCCGTAACGCAAAAATGCAATCTTCGGTTACCTATGTAATAAACAGTTTTAATAACTAGGCTAATTCGTGAAAATCTGGAAAATATTGTTTAAATTTGATTTCTTTTTAGGGGCTTGCCCAATAAGCAATATATATGCTGTTATCGACTGATAAAATTGTATTCAGTGCCGTCATTGTATCATCAACATTTTTTGGCTACCTTGCTCTTGAATAATTTGGATGAATGTAGTGTTATCCATTGATTTAATCTAATTTTATTAGTTTGTCTTTATTAAACCAACCGGCTTACTTATTGAAATAACTTTTGCAGGTGGAGTATTACTTCAGTGATGAAAATCTGCCAAATGATAAGTTTATGCTCAAATATGTTACAAGGAATGTGGAAGGGTTTGGTGAGTGCCAGAGTTGCTAGGAAGCAAAATACCATCACTGTTATTACATTTCTTGAGTAAAAGGCTAAAATGCAGTCTTATTTGAGCAGAATGCCATTATTTCATTTGATATGATAAATGTTTGGTCAATATCCTTTTGAGGTCTTTAGATGGAAGGGAATTCCCACCTGATGATTGGATTGGATAAATACGTATTTTGCTTAAATATCACCCTTGTTACTCCATTCTATTTATACAATTGAACAGAATGAGAATGGAGGAACTCAATCCACATAGTAATAATGATTCACAAGCTCATGAATCCAGGGTTCAATTAATTGTTAGTCTTGTCCTAAATGAGGGGTGGTTTTGTTTATTTACTTGGATCCTATTATTTATAACCCGATGCATGCCCCAGGTCTTTAAGGAAAGGATAAAAGACTCAGCATTTAGCAAATGATCTTTGTTTTCTTACAATTAATTGGGTGACCTTTTGATGTGGTTTTATATGTGTCCACTTTGTACTATATGCGTTGAGTTCTTGTAGTTTTAAAATTTTGCACAGGACTTTCATGAGCATGCATTTTTGAACTTGCCATCCAAAGTTCTTCTTTCGCATGTCCAAGAAGAATCACTTACATAGTTACATTGCTGCAGTTCCTATTGGAGTTGTTGCCTCATTTAGGAAAATGAAGAAGCTAACAAAAGACACATCGTGGATTGTGGCTGCACTGAAGGAATCTACTTTTCTTGTGAGTGGATATATTTTATTGAGAAGAATACTATTTCTAAGAGTTTTGCGAAAGCTCGTACAACTAGCAGTAACATTGAACTTTGCAATGTTACCCGAGTTAGATAACTTTGTTTTGAGACAGTTCTGTCCAACCGAGTTTATTTCCTTAGTTTTTCAATATGACAAGAAAAACTATTCCTGCTGTCTTCAGGTAGTCAGCTCTAATGGGAAAATGGTGAAGCGACTTCATCCTCTTCCATCAGCTGAAATCAAGGACCCAATGGTATAGCTCTTCAATTAATTTTATCTTTATTTTACTAGGTTAGCTTCAAAGAATCTTAAATCTTTAATTTATAATAGGTATGCACTGTATTAGTGGAGAATCTACCCGAGGATCATTCAGTGAACTACCTCAATCGACTGTTTGGTGAAGCTGGAACGTATGCATATAAATTTCCTTTAAATTGTGCTATAAGCCTATAACTGTGCTGCTTCTTTTCTCCCCTTCTTTACTTGTATGCTATTGTCCTCTTATGCTAGTAAACAGTTCATTTTGTTTCTGATTGCTAGCATAAAAAATATTACCATTCGTGATCCACATGATGTAATTGATCCAAAAAAGTGTACCGTGGCGGAGAAGCTGATTAGCAGAAAGGTTCGTTACAGTATGTTTTTTCTATTAATAATGGGATTATGCAATTGCAGCAAAGTTCTGTAATATAGATATGCTAACTTTATAGCATCAATTTCTACTTAATAGTATGAAGTCAAGATATCCCTTTCCTATCGTATATTGAAATATTGCTTCTCTTCTACAAATCCTTTTCTGTTTTCCTTTTGCATATATATTATCTTAAGATTGGTTTTAGATGAAATATGCTTGGTCTATGTTACTCAATAATTGGCTCTACAATGTGGTGCTCTGTCAAGTGTCAATCATAAGAGAGAAGCCTAATGCATTTGATGTGTTGATTGTCCACCCATTACTCGGTTCATATGGAATAAACTTACACACAACATCATATGAACATTCTGCTGTGTGTCTGTTGCTTTAATTTGGCTTTTCTCTATAGTTGCATGCTCTTGTGGAGTATGACACCGTGGAGGCTGCTGAGAAAGCTGTGAGTCCTCTACCAGTGATTTTTCACTCTTTTCTTTTTCTGCTTGTCTTCAGCCTCGTATCATTGACTCCTTCATTCTTGTTTAGGTGGCCACTTTGAACAACGAGCAAGATTGGAGATATGGATTGCGAGTCAAACTTCTGAAAAAACCGGTATGTAATGTTACTGCCTTTCTCTTCTTTTGGCAGTAGAGCAGTATGACAATGCCTTTTTAAATTCTCTAGAACAATCCGGGGCAGAAGAAAAAAGTATGGAGGGAGTTAGAGCCTGAAAAGGGTAGCACTGTTCAGACAACGGAGCCGTT
Source organism: Salvia splendens (assembly GCF_004379255.2). Classification (NCBI taxonomy): domain Eukaryota; kingdom Viridiplantae; phylum Streptophyta; class Magnoliopsida; order Lamiales; family Lamiaceae; genus Salvia; species Salvia splendens. The sequence continues at coordinate 2,468,207 of NC_056042.1, forward strand.
TGCCAGTGAGGAGAACCATGATGCAAGTGAGCATCATGACGATCCACACGATGGGGTCGGGGAGGTACTTTTTTCATTTTTATCTATGCCTTGTTCACTACTTCTGATTCAGTTGACACTCTTCCTACCTTTAGATGCTGTGGCAGTATACCGGAATAATAATGTTGCTTCAGCTTTTTTGTTGGTTGAACTGATACTCTGATAGGCTGTTTTTACAACTGCAAATGGGTGATCCTCTAGATGATAGAGTTTCTTTGCTGTTCTTGCAAATTTAAGCCTCTACATTTGTACTACTTTAACTCGAGTAATTGGGAACGTTTAGATTATATAGTTCAGTTTAGTGTCTCTAATGTTCTTTCAATGCTTGTTTAGGATGTGGATCTCTTATCTAGAGATAAGAACGGGCCGCATATTCCTAGGGACAAAAACGGGCAGAAGGGTCGCAACAGAGGTGGTGGAAGGAGACAAAAGTATCATGCCACTAATGGACATGGTATTTATAAAGTCTTAACAAAAATTCTAGACAATACATCTTTTATTTGGTTCAAACTAATATTTTCACTCCAGGTCATGGAACCCAGTATTCCAGCCATGGTGTCGAACCATCAAAGCCGCCACCGGGCCCCAAAATGCCAGATGGAACACGAGGGTTCACCATGGGCAGGGGACGGCCTCTTCCGGCGACCAGTTGAGATTCCCGGTGTGGATTGCAGTATCATCTTGTTGATATAAGTTGAATACATTCCACATGTGTAGCGTGCTCATTCGGATATCTATCCCGGAAAACCGATCTTATGTGCTCTGTAACAGTGGTGCCCATGGTTTACAGCTTCTGTCATATCTCGAAAATGTTTTGATGTTTGACAGATTGTGTGAAATTTGCTTCCATATATTAAGTGAAGACTCCCCAAGTATATAAAAAAGGAAAATTTCCTTGTTATTCAGAAATTTAAATTATTTTGGTTTTGTATCTTAATGTAGTCTCTGCTATATAATGGAGTATTAGTTAAGAGCATCCGCAGCCGGTGAGTGGACACCCGTCCGTCCGTGCCAGCGGCGCGGCACCGCCTGCTCGCCGCTGTGCTCTTGCTGCTGGCGCGGCGCTGCTCGATGCATCGAGCACGTCCGTGCCAACGAGCAACGGACGTGACGCGTTCTGATTGGCCAACGGCATTTCCGTTGGAAATTCATTTAAAAAAAATAATACCAAAATTTTTAAAAATATATTTTCAGATTCCCAAAAATATAACAGTTTTTTTTTACTGTTTTTTAGATTTTTTTATTCTCAAAATTATCTATAAATACACACATTTATCATCCATTTTTCACATCAAATCATCTCTCATTCATATTTTTTAATACAATTTATCTACATCTTCCTCTCTCACTCAAACTCTCTCAAATGGATTTCACCAATCTCATTGCGAAAGCGGAGCGCGAAGAACAAGAATACTATGAACAATATCATAATTTTTAGGATTTTAGGATTTTAATTATGTACTTTTAAATTTTTAGGATTTTAATTATGTAATTTTTAATTTTTTTTTAATTTGTAATAGTATTCCTGATATTTTTAATGCATTTTAATTTTGTGGAAATGTTTTTATTTAAATTGAATAATAGAATGGTGAGACCCTTAAGCTTGTCCTTGCGGGATGTGGGTGTTGTGCTCTTGCCTAAGAGCAGGGAGTAAAAGTGAATCCGGACCCATATTGACACGAGCACGGATGTGGATGCTCTAATGCAAATAAGAATTGTATTCATTATAGTATAATTTTAATTTATACTATCATAATAGTGAAAGATAGTAGTATAAGTTAGTTCACACACACAAACTTATCTCTCTTATCCATTACAAGTTAAGATGTCTGAAAAAGGAATAAAAGAACAAATATCTAGGCATGGCAGTTGAGAAGCTAGCCAGTCATATGGAAAAAACATAAATATCTAGTATTGATCATCGTCTTCGTAGTCATCAAATTTCGACTCAGGTTGATCAGATGCTGGTTCAAGTTGATCGAACTGCGACTCACGTTGCTCAGATGTCGACTCACGTTGAATGAGAGTATTGGCCATGTACACATACTTGGCAGGGCAGTCGTACCATGTTGTGGTACTTAGAATTTCGCGTTCCAGCCAATATGGATCGTACGCTGGCTTGTCTTTCATGCTCTGGAAGAAATCCTGCCACTCTTCAACTAGACGCCTTAGACGGATACTCATTTGCCGTTTGAAGAGAAACCGGAGCAAGTCTTTTGCCAGTACAGTAATCTCTTCCCCTTCAATGATGTAAATGTACTGTAGTGGAGCAAAATAACTGAGTATTATGAGGAAGCATTGGTTAATTCGCAAGCGTAGATATGATATGAGAGTCGATTGAACTCGCACACCATGTTAGCCATAGTGACTATATGTATTAAAATGAAGAGTAACACATAAGAAGGTTTCCTTGTGAGATTAGGATTACCAGAAATATGAAGCCCATAGTTGCCAGAATCACTTGGCTGAACTCATCCCACATTCCAGCAAGTCCACCATCTTCAGCTTCGCCAAAACCACCAAAACCACCACCACCACCACCACCATCACCCCCGCCAGGAGGTTTACCACTGCTACCTCCATCATCATAGAATTCATTTTTCTGAATCTGCTGCCTCAGTAACTCCTCAACTGACGGCTCCTTTTTCAAATTGCCCACGGCATTCTCAATAGCTTTCCATGGAGAACCCTTACATGGATTATCACAAACAATTCATTTCCTCACTAAAAAGCTCTATTTTTAAGCTTTGCTGCAATGACATAAACCCAAAATGGACAAACTATTAAAGACAATTAAGTTAATCATAGCAGATACCTCGTTACCATTATCTGGCTTCCCTTTGCCGCCAAATAAACATACAGTTGTAGCTCGCTGATATCGAGATGTGGCAGAGGTCAGGTTCAGGGGGAGCTTAGGAATTTTTGCTTTTGTTCTCAGGTAAATCGAGGGGGTTGTAAATGCCTTATTCAGTTGAGAACTTGGCACTGGGGATGCAGAAGGTGAACAGATTAAACGGCAGGCAGTTATCTGTATGCAACTCATGGCTTACTTCAAAAGACCCGAGCAACAATCTAAAGGTGTAACTGCAAAAACAAGCAACATTTTTTAGAATTAACCGTGCCATAAGACAAACAAATGAAATCAAATCATGAGTATCTAAACATATGAAAAGACCATAACTTACTGCTAGTGTCATAAAACCAATTTTCCTGTAATACTCAATGCTACTACATGTACGATCACAAAACTCACATACCGTTTCCTTATCATTCACTCCATTTTTATGTGGATCAGCTTTTTCCTTGTTCCTAAAAATCATAGCTCAGATATTTTTCTCTTATGCAAGCATCTTGTATGAGCACATGAACCGACTTTACAATGCAACACAATTCAATGAGAAAAATCAATTGTAGGTCATACTTCTCTCGCCAGCCATGCCAAGAGCATCAGCATAGTTCTCAGAATCATAACATACTCAAAAGTCACAGCACGCAGTTTGACAAACTTCAACATACCTAAGCGAATGCTCATGTCAACAATCACTCTTCTCAAGATTATGCCACATTCAACCCCAAAAAAATTAACATTGAGCTGCACTTAAGCAAGTTTTCCACCCAACGTGCATTACTAATGCTTCCAATTTTCCTGAAGAATGACTGATCAGACAAAGTAGCATTTCAATCACCTTAGTTCAATCTCCTCTCCATTTCTGACTTAAATTTCGCCAAAATGTGCTAATACCAAATTCATTGTTTCATCTATCAGAATCACAGTTTCGGATATTGAAACTTAAGCTCATTAAAAAATCTCCTTTCTATGCGTACCTACTCAGCATCAGGTTACAGTAATCCACTAACCTCGTGATTCACAGTTAAAAATTGAGACAAAAACCGCACAAAAATAGCGGTATTCTTCCATCAACGCATTCTAGAAGTCAATTTTCAGTGAGGAAAACTTAAGATTATATCTAAGTCGAACAGGAGAAATCGTAGAACAACAACAGCAATTAAAAATCCGTGGGCACGTGTCGAAATTGAACGAGGATCTGTAGAAGTAGAATTGCAGAGTAGTACTAGAAATTGAAGAAAACTCAACAAATGAGTAAATTTTTACCTAGTTTTCCGATAGCGCCTGAACTCGAACAGCTTCGGCGCCGTTGGAGATGAAGAGCTCACTATAAGCTGGGAAAAAAAATAAGAAGGGTGGGTTTTATTATCTTCATTTTAGATTAACATTTATGATTTACTTTAATTATATAGTTACACAATTTTTTAGCATCCAAATATTAAAAAATATAAATAAATTTGTTTTCTAAGAGCATCTCCAGTGGGCGGACATCCCACTAGGACATCCACTAAGACATCCCAAAAACACCTCCTGCCACGTCACTAGGACTTCCCATCCCACTGCCACGTCACTAGGACATTCCCTGCACAATCCGCCTTCCCATCGCCCTTCCCACTAGGACATCCGGCAATAAAAAAAAATCACAATAATTTAATTACGTAAAAACGGAAATATAATTTTGACACGGAATACGGGAAAGCAAAATACGGGCAAAAATACATATTCATAAAACATAAAAAAACATAGTTAGAAAAAAGCAAAATACATAGTCATTCGAAAAAAGAAAAATACATAATCTGTTGGATATTTTAGTGTAATTGGATTAACTTGATTGATCAATATAATTATAACGAGACATCAAATAAGTTGGAAGTGCGGAGTGCACACTTATTTGAATTCGTTATGATTAGACGGGGGTTCGGGGGCAGCGCCCCCGAGAGCGGGGTCCAAGGGGCGGCAGCCCCTGGCTGGGGCCATTAAAGTTACTGTGCGCCCCCGAGAGCGGGGTCCAAGGGGCGGCAGCCCCTGACTGGGGCCATTAAAGTTACTGTGCAGAAATCTTCATCCGGAAATGGAATTTTCGATAATTGAAGGATCAAATTACAATTTTATAACCCGCCAACAATCAGTTATTTTCGGTTGTGAAATGAAGGGATGCAACGCTTCATCCTAAACGGCTAAACCTCTACATAATCCAACATCCCCGGCCTACTCCGCGTTGAAATGAAGTTCAACGAGCCGTATATATAGAGTTTTTTTTTTTTTAAATAATAATTTCCGGGCGTCCGCCCGCCCGTCGCCGGGACGTCCGAGGACACCCGACGTCCTCACGGGACGTCCGTATCCGACCTAAACGCCACAATGGCGGACGTCCCGGTCGCCCGTCGCGACGTCCGAACGGATGTCCGTCCGGACGTCCGCCATTGGAGATGCTCTAAGTACTACTCCCTCCGTCCCGGGCTACTCGCTCATTTCCTTTTCGGCTCGGAGATTAAGGAATGAGTGTATAGGAAAGTCAAAAATGACGGCTGTAGGTGAAATTTTTTACTAAAAATGGAAAGAGTGCAAGTAACTTGGGACGCCCAAAAAGGAAATAAGTGCGAGTAGTGCGGGACGGAGGGAGTATTTATTAAGATTTTTAAAATTAAATGAGTTAAAAAAGAGTACTGTGACAAGTAGTCGCAGTAGCAGAATTTGGAGATGGCGGCGGCGGAAGAACTCGCCGTCTCCGATCGGCCGTGCCTTCACATGATCTCCGCCTTTCTAGCGTTGGAACCGCCCGACATCGTTATCTCCTACGCCAGGTCATCTATCAAACTCCGCCTTCCTAAATTATCCCCATTTCTTCTTCTTCTTTACTGTGTTTTAATTCGATTAAATTACTGAAATTAGGGAACTTGGCGGCGGTTCCATCACCGAGAGTGTACAGAGGTGCATTTGGCTCCGATGCATCAGCAAAGCAGTAGTCTCTCTACTCTCTCGCAGTCGAATAATAAAAAATGGAGTAATGTTTTTGGAAGGAAAAATGAAGTGTGCTTATTCTGTTTTCAGGATTTGAAGTTGCAGGGGCCTTTCCTGAAGAGATTTCTGAAGAAGTTAATCAATGAAATTGAATCCAGTGGCGAGATGGTGCTGGATGAACTGTATGAATACTATGCATCATGCCTTTTTTTTGATTCAATATGCTGCAAACTTTTAATATTTGCATCTTTTTCTTTAATTCTTTTGATTTTCTCTATGTAAATGTTGTGTAGGTGCTCTATTTGGCCTTCAAGCCTTTTCATGTCAGAATTTATACTTTCTTTCCCTGAAATATTTGCAAATAAGTGTTGTTTTGAGGTGAGAGGCACATTCCAGAAGTTTTTCTTCTTTCTCACCCACCCCTGTCTTTTTTTGTGTGTGTTTTAAATTGATAATATTCACTTGTTCGAACAGGTTGGTTCAGGGGTTGGATTGGTCGGTATCTGTCTTTCTTATGTTAAAGCATCCAAGGTGAGCTTGTGCATACATGAATTCGTATCCCATCCTCTTCAACTACACTATTGACTATCCTATGTTAAGAATTGCCTTATCAGTTTATGTGGCAACATAACTAAAAAAATTCCATCTGCTTGCTTTGGTTGACATAATTAGAACATGATGGGTAAATTTGAAGCTTCAGATTCTCTGGTTGCATATGAGATTACAAGTATTCAGTTCGTAAAATAATTGTCTCCTGAGTTTCGGGTATAAAAGAAGTAAATATATCTAATAGCATCACATCGTTAACTTTACACAAAACCAAAATCATATTACACACATTAACACGTGTATCTTCGATTCTATCTGAAAATTCTCTGATGTAGGTGATACTAACTGATGGTGACTTTTCAACTTTAGCAAATACGAAGGTCAACTTGGAACTGAACAACCTGACCACAGCAAATCACACACCGGACTCTCGTTTACATGATAAAATGGTGAGACATATCACATATGTGTGGACCTGATCATGCTATCTCAACTTCCTTACTCAATTTTCAATGCTTCAGTAGCTGAGATGGATGTAATGTCCTCACACTTTTATGCGCTCTACATTTTTTTTGTTCGACTCCGACTATGGGGCATTTCATGTTCGTTGATTCAGAACAAGGTTGCGATATTGAAGCTGACCTATTACTGATAATAGGTCCAATGTGTTTATTTGCCTTGGGAATCTGCCTCAGAAGATGACATCCATTGCTTCGCCCCCCGACATTATGTAAGTCCTCCATCCATCTCAGCTCGAATGTTACTGCAAATGCGATCATGATGTTTTCAGTTATCTAGGGTTGCAACTTACATATGAGCTGAGTCACATTCTTTCACTCTCTTTTCAATAGTTTAGGTGCTGATGTTATATACATTCCGTCGTGCCTTCCTCATCTCGTACGAGTCCTGTCAGCTCTCTTGAAACGCAAACATTCGTATCACAGGCCGAGCGCTGGCCTCAAGTCTGATACTTCCCCGGAGAAAGGAGCTAGGAAAGGAGAGCAGCATCCCGTTGCATATATCGCATCTGTGATTCGTAACATCGACACCTTCAACTATTTCCTTGCGCTGGCTGAGAAGGCCAATCTTGTAGTCACTGACCTCACTGAAGTGATCGAATTGTCAGATTTTCTTCCTTACCTAAGAACTTATGATCGACCTAACATTAAGATATTTAGAATATATGTCTAAAACCATTGGCCAAATCCTGCCCTTTTTCCATTATGGGTTTCTTTGATCTTCATTGGTTGCACTTGTATGAATAGTTGGAGTATTATTTGTTAGTATGGCTTGAATTTGTTTTTCTAATTGGGATATGATTATGTTTCCAAATTAGGATAGGATCTTATGTGTGCCTATTTATATGTGAGTAGAACACATAATTCTGAGATCGTGATCTTAGATCTGAAATTTGTAACTGCAGTCATAATACAATTTGTTCTCCGTTCTTGCCCGTGGATGTAGCCAATTGGCGAACCACGTATATCTGTGTCATCCTTACGTTACTTCGTTTGTCGATTACACAATTACTCCATTCTGTCACAACATTATTATTTGATGTTTTCTAGTTATGTTTTAAAATTATATATATTCGTATATTCTTCTTTCGTCAGTTAATAAATGTCATATTTTGCGGTTTTAGGATGTTTGTCTGTCTGGTTTCTTTTCACTTCAGTAGTCAACGTTCATTCATATTTTTATTATAAAAACAATATACTCCTACAAAATTAAATCTATAATACTTTACTATGGAGTAATTTTTCGTATTCACATTATTTCACATTATTTCACATTTATTAAAACTCGTTAGAGAGTTTTTTTTTTATAAAATAAAGAGGCGGCGGCCACCTCAAGGTAAGGGGCGGAATTACATTGATCATCTCAATCGATCAACAAACAAAACCACCAATTTCCAAGAGCCGGAACCCTAGCACCGCGATCCCATAATCGATTGCTTCTGATTCCGGCAACAATGAGCGGAGAAGGCGGAGGAAAGAATCCAGGCGTCTCGTCCGCCGCCCAATCTTGGCAACCGCCGCCGAATTATTACTACGGCACTTTCCAAGGCGTGGCTAATTATCAGCCCCAGCCTCTGCAGCCCGATTATTCGGTGATAGGAATCCCTCAGCCTGTGCCGCCTCCCGTCATCGCTGCCCATCCGCCGCATTACTATCCTCGGGGATATCACGCTGTGCCCGGTATTTCCTGATTTATTTTCCCCTAATTGATTCGATATTGAAAATCCTGGTCATTATTTAGAATTTATGAAGATGTAAGCGAAAAAGGTGTAGCTGATTTTGTAGCTTTTGGAATCTGTTTCTCATGGGCGAGCTATACAATGGTTTGGCTCTAATTTAGATTTGAATGTGTGAATCCATGCAATTTGTGTGACTAAATTTACAAAGGTGCAATAATGAATGAAAAAAAAGCTGCTTAGGCATTGTAGCAGTACTAAATTTTGCATTGAATTTGATATCTGTTTCCCTTTCCTTCAATTTCTGGTGATTCTAGGTCATGTTGTTGCTCATGGACGACTTTTTAGGGAGGAACGGCTCCCCTGTTGTGGTATTGGACTTGGATGGTTCTTGTAAGTTAATCTCAATTCGTTTAAGAATGTCTTTCAAGAGATAATGCACGTGGTGCAGCTGATTTACGCCTCTGTTGATAATTGAATGATTTACAATCTTGTTCTGTTAATAGGATTTGGTTACTGATTTGGGTTACTTCTTTGCAAGGTTTATTACTGGTTTCTTTCTGGGCGCAGTCCCCTGGTACATAGGAGCTCTTTTACTGCTATGTGTTCGTATGGATCACAGGGAGAAGCCTGGACTCGTTGCGTGTACCATAGGTGTAAGTGTTTTCAATCTCTTCTAGAATCTTACCAAAATTGCATTCATGGATGTTCCCAACTGTTGGGAATTTTGGTGCTTTCTGCCTGTTCTGCCCAGTGAATTTTGAAAAATTATTATCTGTGAATATGTATCTGTGGTTTATCTTGTTGATGTGAAGAAGTGTTATCAATCAATCACCACCCAGTCATCATATGTATAAGATGTGTTTTGCTTCTTCATCCGACTGTTTTAATTGATTTTTGTTGGGGGCAGTTAATATCGAATTAAATTTTTGTTATGAGATTGAGAAAATAGTATTTGAAGGTGAAGTGCCTTAATGAAAGAGAATGTATAATTTATTAGCCCCTTAGAGATCTGAGAAATCGGGAATGATGGAATCACAAATTGTAGTGTGCTCCTTCAGCTCTAAACTCTATGAAAAGCTAAAAGAGAGAAAGGAGGGTTATGCACAGTGATGAACACACATCGAAGCAAGGAGGGGCTTGAGCCTCAACCAAGCTAGAAAGTTTTTTTTCTTATTCGTATAACAGCGTCGAATTTTTAGCATTTTGTCTGAATCGTTGCCTCTATCATCACTAGCAAGCCACGCTCCTTTATGCTTGCTTATTTATCATCATAACTGAAGTTTGCTTATGTTTGAACACTTGCAGGCTATTTTAGCTGCTCTTGCTGTTACTCTCGGTGTGACAAAGGTAAGCCATTCCTGGTGAAGTAGCCGTGTTGTATATATTCTCCAACAACTAAAGTCCTCATCAGAGTTGGACACTGTTGATTGTATTTATTTCTTAAAAAAGGGATATAATTTTCTTTGTAGTAATCACCTCCTATTCCTGAATGATTGATTATCCATGAAATCATATACGTGTTCTATTGTTTACTGCAATCTTGTTTCTCTCAGATTTTTTTTAAATTCCATTTTATGAAGCTTGGTAGGAAGAAAGAAAACCATTTGATTGTCCCTATTCAGATGCTGGGATGTTTGGATACTTTTAATATTATATAGTTATTTGCCACAAAAGAAGGAAAAAAACAACTTCAACCATTTTTAGGATCTAATTATATTTTTTAATTATGTAAATGTTTTTTATTAACAAATTCAGTAATGAATTCAAAGGATTTTGCAAGTTTATGCCTTGTCTGCAACTTAGTACTAAGATTTAGGACCTTCTCTAGATTGAACTGGGGTTGTGCATAGAATTGTTGGTATTCCTGAAATAAAAAGATAATAAAACTTGTACAAATCATTGTCATGTTTTAAATTAAAAAAATTAAAAGAAAAGATTTTACTACAAAAATGAATATGATCTGCAATTAGAATGCTTCAATAACTAAAAAGAAGCCATGATGTATGGCCATTTGTTATTTCATGTAAAAAAAAATATAAGAATGAATTATACGTAGATTATAAATTTTGAGCGTAGTCTTGGCCACTTTTTAAATTCGAACATTACAAAAATTGAATAATAATAATAATAATAATAATATGATTAGTTTTGATAAAAATTTCATTGTAAGTAGGAGTACTATAAATGTATACACATCAACCAAATTAAGTTCATAGTAAACAAAAAATATGTGCAGATTGAGATTTTGCTCAAAACAACTATTCCTCTTATTACAGAATGCAAAACTATATTTTTAGGTCATTTTATGAAATCTGAAATTTTATACACATGAATATCATTATTTAACCATTTTAGGTTATCCTTGTTAAAATGAACTAAAAACGCACTCAATGGTATCTAAAAATGACCTACGTGTTTTGGTTGTGTGTTTTACTATAAGATAGAATTTTGCGTATATTACCACCCATTAATATAGTAAGTATTAATATTAATTAATGATAAAAAATAATTATACTGTCAAATTTATCATAGATAGAAGAGAGGTGGGCCTATAAAGTTAAGGAGGCCTTTTGGCCCATGAAAAAATTAGGGTTTCTGATGGCTAAAATGTCGATCTTTAGGCACAAAATCACTTCACCCTCCCGCACTCTCCTCTTTCTCCACAAAGGAATCGCTGAGATAATCTTTAACTCGGCCGGAAAATGGTGACTTACAGGGTATACATCCGCCGCCAACTCTATTTCATAGGATTGTGTTTCAGATGTTTAGTGTTTTAGTTAGATTGATTGAAGTATTTTCTATGCGTTGTACGTTGTGCAGTTCCATCAGTACCAGGTGGTGGGCCGAGCTCTGCCGACGGAGACGGAGGAGCACCCCAAGATCTACCGCATGAAGCTCTGGGCCACCAATGAAGTCCGCGCAAAGTCCAAATTTTGGTATTGATTTGATTTGTTTATGCGAAGCTGTGTGTTTCAGTGATTTTGGGAATGAAAGTAGGGTTGTTCGGTTGTGTTGTTATTGATTTGATTTGTTTATGTGTAGGTATTTCTTGAGGAAGCTTAAGAAGGTGAAAAAGAGCAACGGACAGGTTCTCGCTATCAATGAGGTATGGTTTGAGCCTTTTCTTGTAGTAGATAGCTGAAGCTATGATGTTAGCGCTGCTGGATCATAGCATTGTGATTGATCTCGTCAATTGCCATAGTGAAACTGTTATTCTAGTTGCAATGTCAGCTCAAAATTTAGACTGATCACTTTGTATCATGTTACTATAGGAATGCTCTTTTTATACCTCATTTGCTTGCTTCTTATGCTGCTCATATCTGCATAGGTTTCGGTTAAGATTATATCTACTTGATTTTTGGGCTGCTGGATCATAATTCATAGCATTGTGATTGATCTCGTCTATGTAGTGAAACTGTTATTCTAGTTGCACGGTCATCCTACCTTTTATATTGTTATAGCAAACGTTAGCTCATATTTTAGACCGATCACTTGATATCTTGTTAAGTACTTACTATGGGGATGATTTATAGTAGATTAAGCTGTTGTATTATCTCCTTTGATTGCTTCTTCTGGTGTCATATCTGCATTACTCTTGGTTAAGATTGTAGCTTCTCGATTTCTGAGCTGCTGGATCATAGTATTACGACTGTTCTTGTCAATGGTGAAATGGTTATTCTAGGTGCACACACATTGCAGCATCTCATTGCGTCATAATAGCTACATTGACTCAAAATTTAACAGATCACTTGATACCCAATGTTACTATGGGAATGATTTATAGATCGAGCTGTTGTATGTCATTTCCTTGCTTATTATGCTATCTGCATAAATTTTGGTTAAGATTGTATCTACTTGATTGATGTTACAAATGTTGTAATTATTTGATCCTAGCTTTTCCTTTCCAAACGGTTTTGCTCCTATTTATGCATGTACACTTCATTTATTATACTCATTCGGTCTGCTTAGATATTTGAGAAGAACCCTACAACCATCAAGAACTATGGCATCTGGCTGAGATACCAGAGCAGAACTGGGTATCACAACATGTACAAGGAGTACCGTGACACCACTCTGAATGGCGGTGTTGAGCAGATGTACACCGAGATGGCCTCCCGCCACAGGGTGCGCAGCCACTGCATCCAAATCATTAAGACTGCTACCGTCCCCGCTAAGCTTTGCAAGAGGGAGAGCACCAAGCAGTTCCATGATTCCAAAATCAAGTTTCCCCTGGTGTACAAGAAGGTTAGGCCACCATCAAGGAAGCTCAAGACTACATACAAAGCAACCAGGCCCAACTTGTTTATGTAAACTGTATGGGTCATTTCTTGTTGGGGAAAAATAACTTTGTTTCTTTTTTTAATCCAGAGAGAGTGAGTGACAATTTTCTTCATTAGTGTTATCTACCTGAACTCAACATTTCTTGTTTTGTTCACCTAGAGCATTGGGCTTTTCACATTGAGACATTATTTATGATAGTTTTATTTTTGATGAGCTCCTTTGCATGTGTATATTGATTATTTCTATGTTTACAACAACGTGGTTTTGGATGGAGGTAGTTTTTATCAATTAACAAAGAATTGTGGTTCTAACTCTCTATTTAATACTATTACTCATACTTCAATAAATTTAGTTTACTTAATATTTCAGCAAAATTATTGAATTAACCATTCTATTGTAGTTTTGGATAATTGGTTTTTACTGTAAATCATAATTTTTTGCTATCTTTTTGTTAGTATTATAATTTTTCAACTCTTCATAATTGTTCCACGAAGGTGAACAAAAACAATATGGCAATTAAATATTTAAATATGACAGGACAATAAACCTGACGTTGTTTTGAATATAGATATTGTTTGGACAAAATGACGATATTCTATTTTACAAGGCGATTAAAATCATACTCCACCAACTTATCTAAAATGATGTGATTTTGTGACCCCCTCGATTTTGATTATTGCAGGATAATTACAAAAGGTTTAAAATTTTTATAATATTACTAATATTTAATTTAAGGGATGATAGTCATTTAAGTCAAAAAATTTGGTGAAATTTTGATATATTCGTAAACTTTAAAATTTAAATATGGAGTAAATCACAAAATTTCAATTTTATTTTCAATTGGCCATCCATGTACTTATTTTAAACATCTATTAAAAAACTTATTTAAATGAAACACGTCGTTTTATGGATGACATTTTGTGCATGAAAGTGACAGTTGAGAAATTGATATTCGTGATTTAATATTCCAATTTTAAAATTCATAGAACTGACTTAGAATTTGACTAAACTTCCGTGATTTAAATGTCTATTATCCTGTAATTTAAATACTGAGACTAATTAGAAGTTAATGATTTTAATTAAAATACTGAGACTAAGAGCATCCACAATAGGAAAGATTTCCCCACGGACTAGCACTAGGACTTCCCAAAAACATCTTCTGCCACATCACTAGGACTTCCCACCCCACTGCCACATCACTAGGACATCTCACTGCACAATAGTGGACAACCACTAGGACAAGTACTAGGACATCCCACTAGACAAATTCACATTTTATATATGGAATTAAAATTTTATATACGGAATTAAAATTTCGACACGAATACGGGCGGAGAAAGCGCAGAAATAATTTTATTAAATAAAAAAAATTAAAATAGTACAATGCAAAAAAAAAAAACACAGTTTAAAACAAAGTAAATGTTAGTAGCCTTGATAGTTTGCCGCTAGCCGAACGGGATAATACATGCATTAGCCGGTATGTGGTACAAATGAAATGAAGTACAACGAGTTGGATATATAGAGTTGAGATTAAAAAATAAAAAAAACAATTTTTTTTAAAAAAATAAAAAATCGATAATTCTCTCGTCCGTCGGGACGTCCGTCGACCACCCACAATAGCGGACAAGCAAAGGGATGTCCGCGTTATCCGACGGACGACCTTTCATCCCTCTGGTTCGTCCGTCGGCGCAATAGTGGACGAGCGCGACGGACTAGCGGCTCGCCGGTCGCTCGTCCACTATTGTGGATGCTCTAATTATAAGTTAATGAAATTATTGTGGAGTATCAAAATATATTCCACCGCCCCTTTCATGATTTCATTTCAAGTCCTAAAACATTTACTATTCCCCAAAACCTCCCCACAATCTTCTTCCGCAGAGAGAGAGAGAGAGAGACAGAGAGAATGGGCGAAGAAGAAGCAAAGACAGAGACGAAGAAGAGGGCCGTGGAGTCGTTGGGATGGCTGACGGAATCAACAATCATGCCGCGGAAGCATCGCGCCATCGAAGGAGTCGGCGCCTCCTCCATCCTTGAGCTCAAAGCCCAACTCTACAGGTCGCAGGAGGAGTCGAAACGCAATCCCAAAGACGCAGTGCGCCCCACCGACCAAAATTACGCCCAACATCTCGAGGTCCATCGCGCCAAGAAGAAGATCGCCGAAAAAGACACTTTCTCCAATAAGAACTCCGGCGTCGATGCCCGTGCCCACAAGTAAGCCAATTTTTCAATTTTGCGTTTAATTTGGTTTGCATTTGCTTTTTCCATGCGGATTCTGGTTGTTCTGATTTGTTTTACGGGGTTATGTATGATTTGTGAGGTGTATTGATATTTGGTACGATTGATTATCGTTCTAGGGTTTTCATGAATTGGGGGTTTTTTAAATTACCAGAATTGGGTATTATTATGCTTCAAAATTCAAACGTGGTTAGATGCTTGGCATAATATAACGTTGCGATGTTTGCAATTAAATAGTCTAATGGTGTTTTGTGTCGAAATTTGATTCTATGTTTTTAGGGATAAGCTTGAGCTAAAGGCTGTTCAGGATGGATCAGCGAGCTACGCTGCATTGGAGAAGAAGGCGGAAATATACAATAAGCTGGTGAGGGGGGAACTTTCGGATGGAGAAGATGAAGAGAAGTACTGTGTTGATTTCTTTAGGAAGGGTCTGGAGCAGGATGATCCCCGCATGTCGAGAGAGAATGATACTTCCTCGCCCCAAGCTTGGATGTCTCAAGAGAATGCAGACGCTGATGATGGTGATGATTTCTTGCCGATTGGTGCAAAAGCTGCAGGGGTCGGGCGGGTGTCTGCTGCTGTGGACAGGAGTCAGCATAAGCATTTTGTAATGTAAGCTCTTCAGCACCTTGCTGCTTCTGTTTCATGTTGCTTGGCGATCTCCATTTGTCTTTTTTTGTTTGTCCAAATCGTGTTAATATTTGTTAGTTCTTCCATATTTTACAACATATGTGCCTATGTGATGCTGATAGACATGAAAAGCTTGTGCCTCTTGACAGAATGATGGTTTATTTACGTAGCGTCCATTTTGGTTTGAATTAGGGGATGGTGTGTCCAGGGCCTTAAGACGAAACATGCTTTTCTTTGACTATGACAATATGCCATTTGTGTAAATGAGTTTCAGCTTTCCAGGATTTTTCATGTTGAAATCATTAAACAGTTCTCGCCTTAGTATATGTGTTTACTGTTTTTCACTTGCCATAAACGAATCTATGGAATAAAAATGATCGAAAGAAATGAATAACACATCAATTCAGTTATATGGCTTGTCCGTGATGTACTATTATATCCTTTTGATGTTGAGTTCATGCCTGTTTGAAAGATGAAGTACTACGCATCTAAGATCTAGTCTCCTTAAATTCTTCTGAAAATGTTTTTGATTTTATCAATCCCATCATTTCTCAGGGAAGTTCATGAAGAAGCAAATCAAGCAAGGGAAAAAGTGTCAGAGCTAAAACTGCGCAGACAAGAGCAGCTTGCTGCACGAAGAGAAAAATTAAAGCAAGCCTACCTCCGAAAGCAGCTCGAGAAGTTGAAAGCATCTAAAGCAGAGCAAGGCTGATTGGAAAGCAGCTAAAACTGCACAGGCAATAGCAGCTACAAGAAGAGAAAAATTAAAGCAAGCCCACTCCGAAAGCAGCTCAAGAAGTTGAAAGCAGCTAAAGCAGAGCAAGCCTGATTGGAGAGGTGATTGATCGCCATATTAGCTTTTAAGGTTTGAATTGCATAGATTTGGACCCCTTGTTTTTTGAGGGAACATACATAACTCATTATGAACTTTGATGTTTCTAATGGCTGTGTATCTTCTGATCTATCAAAGTTTTTACCTTAGTTTTTGCGTAAGTTGTTTTACATGTGTAATAGAAGCAATTAACGGACATTTTGCAAAAGTTGTCATTTTTATAATATTTAAAGCATACTTGTAAATTAGAAAGATGATACCTGTGTCGGACATGAAGTCTTGCAACTGTGGCTCATCTTCAAAACAATAAGGAGTCGTTCAGTTTCTTAGATATACGAAGAAATGGGCCTATTTCTAAAGTAACTTTGATGTTCACTTATTTGTTTCAATTCTGCAGAGCCCAAGAAAGTAAGCAGGCCCGCACTATTTCTGTCTGAAGTGTCCAACTTCAAATCTCTTTGTTGAGGTGGTTTTCATTTCTGTGAGAGCATCCGCATCGCCATCTCGATGCGGGCTCGGTCTCGTCTCAGCGAGACGAGCCAGCATCGAGATAGCGATGCAATACCCCCCGTCGTGTCGCGTGTCTCTCCGGGGCGATGAAGCTGGCGAGCTCTGGCGCGCGGCGTGACGCCCACTCGCCGGCCCGCGAGTGGGTGTCGTCATGCTGATGCAATAAATAATTTTTTTTAAAAAAAATCGATTTTCTGAAAAAAAAAATTAAAAATTAAAATTTTAAAACCGTAATATTACCGTTTGAATTTAATTTTATTTATTTATTTTCTTTTTTTATACTATAAATACTCTCATTACCTCTTTTATTTTACACACAAACACACTATCTCTCATCTTTTTTCTTCTCATCGCTATCATATCATCTCTCTTTCCTCTATTTCTGCAAAAATGTCCGGTGAGGGCATCTACAGTGGGGCGCTCTAAAGCCCGCCCTATGCACCGCCACGTCAGCATTTTATCCTCCTGCCTTTCCATATGCAGTGGGGCGCCCTATAGGTTTTACTATTGTTTTGTTAATTAATTTAAATGTTTAGGGCGCCCTATAGATTTTACTATTGTTTTGTTAATTAATTTTAATATTTTCAAATATATAAATACGCGAGCTGCTTTTGGTTGTTCGCGAATATTGGGTCCTCCGATATATCCACCCAACTCAACGCCAAGACGAGGGTTTCATCCGGCTGGTAGTTCGTACGGCCGGGGGCGTACTATTCATTCGTTGCCGGAGGTGGCAACTTGTACGCGCGGTGCTTGGTCCGCTTCTTTCTGGCGGGGGCGGCAGCGGCGGAGGGGGCGGCAGGGCGAGTTGGAGACGGCTCCATGTCAGAGAGACCGTACGAATCCGTACTGAAGTTGGGGTCGTACTGCGTGTTGTCGTCGAACGACCGATATTCGCCTGGTTGTGTACCCGGCCACCATGCGCCATCTCCAACTATCGGGATACCAGGACTTGAGTATCCACCGGAATCCATTTTATAGCGTAATTTGAGAGTTGAGAAGTGAATCGAAAAGTTACAAATGAAATCTGAGGATGGGGTATTTATATAAACAAAATTTTCGAATTTAAAAAAAAAACTAAAACGCTTTGCATCGTCTGCACCATCGTCCGCGTCACCCACAGTGGGCGGACGACGCATCGTCCGTCGTCCGCACACCCACATTGGCGGACGATAGCGCGCCCAATGCATCGGGCGCGCTATCGTCCGCCCGCCCCATTGTGGATGCTCTGACGGAAACTTCGGGGCGGGGGCGGCTACGACTTGAACTTGTTTGTCGATTGGGGGCATGTACAATGTTTTGGGTGCTTCCGGTTCGTCGCTGGGCACCCAAAGCTCGTCGACGCCGACGTACCAAACACCATCTTTTCCAATTGATGCATACTACCGTCCCTCCACCCCGAGGTATGGGCAAACTCAGGGATTATCCCAAATTAGGGAGAATATTTCGGAGGAACACACTCCGAAAAACCTTCCGACCGGAACTAGAGGAGGAGGAGGACGTAGGCTGTCATCCATACAGCTCCGCGAAGACGATGACTCTGTTCAACTCTTGGATCAGCACGTTGTACGATCTCATCGTCGGGAATCAACAATCCCACAAGTATTTTGGGGATAAGGTCACCGCCGTATACAACGAGCAAAAGCCGAGGGGGACCTTCAAGCGCAACATGAAGATGCTTCGCAGTCATTTTGAGCGAGCTGACAAAGATATCAAAATATTTTGTGGGATCTACAAGCATGAAGCTGAGAATTACCAAAGCGGAGCCATTGAAGCCGATATTCTGAGAGCGGCTTTGCGAGTATTTAAAGCCGACACCGGCAAAGATTTCAAATATGCCGATGTTTGGCAATCGGTCAAAGAGGTTGATAGGTGGGTTGACGGTGTCCAGTCCAGCACGGGCTCGAGCTCGAAACGCACGAAGCACACGACGGGTGACCAATACTCTTCTAGTGAGGGCAGGGAAGACAACGCGTCAACGCCTCACAAGAGGTTGAGTTCCCGACATCCGATGCAGAGGGCTCCTCCGGTACACGACGTCGGCCGCAAGGGAACAAGGCGGCGAAGGCGGCTATAGCTCGCGCAGGGATGGCCGAGGCGAATCAAGGCACGCCGCCACCCTCCCTAATGTCCATGTACTTCACCGCCACGATGGCTGACACTTCCCGCATGACGCCTGACTAATATCAAGCCCATATTGCCGGCATTACGTAACTGGCAAGACAACTTGGTATTCCGCCTCAAACGGGTGCACTGCCACCGCCTTCGGGGGATGATTCGCCGGCGGAGTAGTTTTTATAATTTAATCTAGTATTTTAAATTATGTCTTTTTTATTTTTTTAAGAGATTTTAATTATGTGTTTTTTTTGTTTTTTTAGGATTTTAAATTGTAATTTTCTTTTATTTAATGAAGTGTGTTTTTATTAATTGAATTTATTGGAAATAAAAATAAAAAATGAAATTGAATGAATAGTTAAAGGATGAGATGATTAAGAGATAGTGGGTTGAAGGTGTTGTCTCTTGGTTAAGAGATGATGTAAAAAGTGCAGTGGGACCCATGAATAGTTAAGGGATGAGACGATATTGAGACATGGACGTGGATGACCTGAGCAGAAGTGACATCTAGAATTGCATAAGAGATTACAATTATACCCTCCTCATTTTCTGGTCAATGATGTATTTTGCAAATTGGAACATGGGTATTTGGGTCAGAACTATTTTTGATTAAAAAAAGAATTTCCACACCAAATTGGAACATGGGTATTTGGGTCAGAACTATTTTTGATTAAAAAAAGAATTTCCACACCAAATTGGAACATGGGTATTTGGGTCAGAACTATTTTTGATTAAAAAAAGAATTTCCACACTTCCCAAATCAACACCAAATCTACTAACGCTGGTATACAAACTCAATTATGTGAGCCCTACCATCCTAATTCAGCCCAATATATATGTCTATGCATTTCTTGTAAAGGAAACGACTTCTAAAAGCAAGAAAGAGTAGTGCAAAAAAAATAGAAACAGCAATATGAGAAAATACATAATATAAATAAAAAAAATATTGAAATAAAAAGAGAACGACTCTGCTGGGGATCGAACCCAGAATCTCTGGTTCCGTAGACCAGCGCCTTATCCATTGGGCCACAGAGTCCTTGTACTTTTCTGAGTAACTCGTTAAATATATAGTATTTGGTTAAGACTCGTGCAGATCTACTTGAGAAAACTATCTAGTTATACTAGTGTAAAAAACGAACTTAAAATATGAGTCTTTGTTGTTTTAGAATTGGGAGTTAAAACACAGTGGCGTAGAATCATTGATTTAAACAATTGGAACTCAAATGCCAGGTACATAGTTGTTACACTATTAACAAGAAACTACTTAAAACTAATCAAACAAATCATTTTGGTGCTACCACATCCACATGGGCATCATTATGGTCTGTAGCAAATGTCAACTAAAATAAACCCAATTAATCAGTGCAATCATCACAAATTAAACCACAGTTCATGTACTTGATCAAGAAGAACATGCTAAAAATCCCTCTGTAAAGTGTCCAAATTTTTTTATGTAGTCTACCAGCACCACTACATCAACATACAGGCTGTTGCTCAAATATCAAATTATCTGATAAATTATTGTAATTTTCCACATCAAAACATGCTATAAATTCCTCACTCCACCACAAACATAATCTCACACACACACACACACACTGATTAATAAGAAAAAGCACACACATTCTTGATTCTTGTGTTGATAAAAAAATGGAGGGAAGAAAAATGGTTGCTTCTTTGGCTGTCTGCATCATGACTTTCATGAGCTGCGCAAATTATGTCGTAGCGCAAGAAGATGCCGGAGCTCCGGCTCTGCCGCCATCAGCGCAGAGCGCCGCGGTGGCTCTGTATGTTCCGGCCGCTGCCATAGGCGCTGTTGCTTCTCTTGCCACCGCTGCTTTCTTTTAAGCTTTTTTTTTTCTTTCTCGGTTTTATCTATTTCGTGTAACGTTGTTGATGAATTTTATGGAATACTATTATCTCGAGATTGAATTATGACTTTGGTGGATGATTTAATGTGTGTAGCAACTAGCATATTTGTCCCACATCGAAGGTTAGAAAAGAGTGAGTGGTGAAATGTGGGTATAAGAAGGGAAGGTGGGACATGGTTAAAAGTTTCTTTGCGCTTGGGGCAATGACGTAGTTAGTGAGGTTCTAACCAAGGCGCGTCTGTTGCTTGAAAACTATTTCCAAACCTCCTCTTCGGCCGGGGCTTGACTCGGGCCATTGGGAATTTCTGGAAGGGCTCCCTCTTTTGGTCAAGCCATACAATCCAAGTCTAATTTTTTTTATGAGCTTATGTTCAATTTCGGCATCTAGTAATTTTTGTTAATCGGATATTTTGATTTATACGTTCTGGCTTTTTATTTTGTTTCATAAATAGTAGAATTAATTAAAACGGAATATTGGGTTTTTTAGTTTCACAAATAGCAGTATTAGTAATTAATCTAATCTATATGGGACTTAGAACTTTAAAACCAATTTCAAGATCAGGAATTAAGCAGTTTCCCATCTCATTCAGAAACACATCGATGCATATTTAAGCAAAAACGATTTTACTTTTGTTTGATAGAACCAAACAGTTCCTCAAAAGATCGCTTAGGAGCTTCGGTTCTTGCAACAATCTCCACAACTTTGTAGGAAGCCTCCGGGTGCAGCAATGCCTCCACTGCAACTTCTGCAACCTGATCTCTGGATATCGACCCTTCATACAGCGTATCCTGCAACGACACAACGAGTAAAGAGCGAGCACATGCACAGAAACTGGGTTAATTCGAAAGGGAGCTTTGTTTTCTGACTATCACTACCTCTGGCTCCATCACTATGTTCCCCTTGGGCGGGTCGTTCTTCAGTCCACCAGGCCTTACAATCGTGTAATTGATTCCTGATTTACAAATGTGCTGCTCTGCTTGAAGCTTTGCGACTAAGGTGAGGCCAAACACGTTGAGGAAAATGTAGGCGGGATTGAGCAGTTGCCCCATGGCAGCCCCATTGACTAAGATGGAACTTATGAGTATGAATCTGTTGACATTCTGTTTCCGACAGGCTTCGACCAGGTTCACAGTGCCATAATTGTCAACCTGAGTAGGATCA
Source organism: Salvia splendens (assembly GCF_004379255.2). Taxonomy (NCBI): domain Eukaryota; kingdom Viridiplantae; phylum Streptophyta; class Magnoliopsida; order Lamiales; family Lamiaceae; genus Salvia; species Salvia splendens. The sequence continues at coordinate 2,490,437 of NC_056042.1, forward strand.
AAGAAGTTAGGCATTCAATGGAAAGAAAGAGTTGTATCATTATCGAAAACATCAACCTTCCATGGAGTGAAAAGATCCCACGATGGTCGAAAACCAGTAGCACATATCACTGCATCGGAATCATCACTTATAGCTTCAGCTAATTTGTCTGAACCCTCTGTTACATCTGCTTTCACCTGATAAAGAATATAAACATTAAGATAGTTCTTATGAAAGCATAGAAGTTCCAAGTAAATGCTTTCTTTGATCAAAGAAGATTTTAGCATATTATTCTCACACACAGAGAACTTATCTATGGGAAAGTGAACACTTTTCCTAAAAATGGCTGCATATCATAAAAAAAAAGGATGCTTGAAGGAGAAAGGGCAAACTAAGTAGCAAGGTTCTGATTTCAAGAATTCAAAACTACAATTAACTATCAAAGCTATGCAACAAGAAATCAACTATTGCTATTTTATTAGAGCCATCTGTTAATAAAGAATATAAACCTTAAGATAGTTCTTAACATGATCAAGGACAAAGAGTTAACTATCAAAGCATAGAAGCTAAACTAATTGAGTTCTAAGTAAATGCTTTCTTAGATTAAAGAAGATTTCAGCTTATTAGCTTGACACACAAAGAACTTATCCATGGGAAACTGCAAATTTATCCTAAAAATGGCTGCATATCACAAAACAGGCTGCTTGAAGGAGAAAGCTACAATTAAGCGATTAACTATCAAAATTCAAAGCTATGCAACAAGAAATTAACCATTCCTACTGTTTCACTCTCCTTCAATCTTAAAATCGATTTCCAGAAATGAAATCCTTTCAATTTACACAAAACAATACACATTTCTGCCAATTGCCAAACCACCATTCAAATGCAAGGCTAAACGATAGAACAAAATTGCTAACAGATGAGAAAGGTAAAGCGAAATTGCAATCAAATCTGCGAATTGAAACCTAGTACCCACAAATTGAAGATCAGGATTGTTCCCTGGGAGCGTGGACTTCGCTTTCTCCAAATCTCTCACGCCAGCTTTAACAGCAAATCCCTTCGCCAAAAGCTGCTCCACTATCCTCTTCCCCGTGCTTCCAGTAGCACCGGCGACAAATATCTTCTTTCTCTCACTAACGCGCTGGTTCGCTTCCTCCTTAATCTCGCTTCCTTCCATCTGCGACCACCAATCAAGTAGAGTAAAAGCCAAATTCGGATAACGCAAATCAGAACTGAATTGAGAAAGACGCAGAATATTGTAGAGTGAGAGAGAAGAAGGAATCTACAGATGAAGCTTTCACGAAGAGAGCGTGTGGTCTAGTGATGAAAGAGGATTGAGATAGAGAAGTTCGAAGGAAGAGACCAGAAGCAGCAGCTGTGGCTGCAGCCATTGCCATCGGCCTTTTTTCCTTTTAAATTTCAAATAATAAAATAATTTGGGTAAGGAAAGCATACCCGCCACAATAATAGATTGGGATTATATATTAAATTTTATTTTATTCAATTATTTTGAGTGAATACATACCTTCTCAACACATTTTTTCTATAAGCTCGTCTCTCCTTATTCACGCATCACTAAGTATGTATATCTAGAAGCATTGTTTGCTTGATTTTTGGAACACTGTCAAATCTATTGGTGCTTAGCGAATTTGAAACAACTTTATACGTTACGATGAAGTTGTTTTATTTCTAGAGACTATACTTCAATCCAAAAGTATTAACCAAGAGTGTCACTTTGTCTTGCGAAAAGATACTTTCATCTACTATACTTACAATTGGTTTAGTCGTGTTATTCATAGTACTTTTTAGGGATGTCAATTTAGCCCGCAACCCGTGGGTTGACCCGAATAGCCCGTCAAATTTATAGGGTTAGGGCTGAAAATTTCCAGCCCGATAAAATTACAGCCCGATTAGCCCGCACCCGATTAACCCGCAACCCGTTAGGGCCAGACCCGAAAACCCGATGGGCTGGCCCGGAAACCCGATAAAATTTATATTGTTCTATTTGTTTGACTCTAATTCGACACTTCATTGATTATTTTATAATACAGATTACTGAAAAAATAACTTTCCATTTTATATATTAAATATATAAATTATATATTAAGTTTTTATTAATATAATAATAGATAAATGAATTAGAAACTTCAAATTCACTAAAAAAATATATTTAAATTTCTAAACATGCTTTAAAATTTCTTGATGTTTATGTTTTATGTTGCATAAATCTCAAATATTAGTATTTGATCATGTTAATATTTGAGTTTACGCATATATCTCAAATTTATCATAATTAAATATTTTACATTTTATAAATATAACTAATTTTCACCATTATTTATTGGATTGACCGCATGTTAATTTTATCGGTAGCAACCCGATTAACCCGATGAGCTAGCCCGAAACCCGAGTTTTAGGGTTAGGGCTGAACTTTTATAACCCGAAAAAATAACAACCCGATTAGCCCGCACCCGATTGACCCGCAACCCGAATAGGGTTGGCCCGAAACCCGGTGGGCTGGCCCGATTGACATCCCTAGTAATTTTCATTACACTTAAATTTGCTTATTTTCTTCTGGTAAAATAGCACTATATGTATACAATTCAATAATTTTTCTCATATTTTAAATATGATATACATATTTTTTACCTACACAGTTGCGAATTTGTGGTTTCTAGATGGGTCGTTTCGGCAGATCCCAAAGTCTTTCTCCACAAAGGTTGCAAAACTCTAATAGATTTGATATTTTAAGTTGCTTTCATTATCACAGCGCAACAACTTTCTAATGATTCGATTCGCTTATATTTTTCGCACGTTATGCATATATAGCAACGACCAACGCATCGTCTTTGTCTTTCGATTCTGCAACGACCTTATTCATTGCGTCTTACTTAGGAATTTGTTTTCTAGGTATTGCAACTCATGATAGGCTGTATTTATTGCACACAAAATTTGCCTAATTTTTTGTTGGCATAAGAAAGGGAAAAAAATTGAAGAGCAGTCATTATCAGAGCTAACAAATCCAACTGCTTCTCCTCACTCCATAGCTACATTTCATCATCAAATTGATTTCATTTCATCGCAAACTCCGCTGCCGCCTCCGCCATGCAAGCCCTCCAATCCACCGCCTTCCTCCACCCCTCCCCGCTCGAAACCCTCCGCCGCTCGTGGCAGCACTCTGCCGCTCTACCCAGCTACAATGCCAGAGCTACAGCTAAGAGGCGCCCTCTCACATTATCCGCATCGACGGCAACGGCGCCCAAGCGCGAGACGGACCCCAAGAAGCGCGTGGTGATCACGGGAATGGGACTCGTCTCCGTGTTCGGGAACGATGTGGACGCCTACTACGAAAAGCTGTTGGCCGGTGAGAGCGGCATCACTCTCATAGACCGCTTCGACGCCTCCAAATTCCCCACGCGATTCGGCGGGCAGATTAGGGGCTTCCAGGCGGAGGGATATATCGATGGCAAAAACGATCGGAGATTGGACGATTGCTTGAGGTACTGCATTGTTGCGGGGAAGAAGGCTCTCGAGAGTGCGGATCTCGGCGGCGAAAAGCTTGACAAGGTAATTGTTGATTTCCGGTGCTCGATTCAGTTACAATTTTGGAGAATTGTAGTTTTGATTAGGTGGTTTCTGGTTGGATTTTGCTTAGTTATGTTTTGAGTTACTGTTGATTTGTTTATGAGTAGTTGATTGGTTGAACTGGATGAATAAATGCCGGAACTTAAAAAATTAAGCTTCAGTTTGCTTTTTTACATCGATGATACTGATCGAATTGCTTAGCACCATTGGTTGAATGCATGAATTGATTTATTTAGATTAGAATTTGACTGATTGTTTTTTACACCTTTTGTAATTCTTCTTCTCATGTGAAAGTTCTCAGTGTTCTTTAATTAGGTGTTTTCTGGTTGGATTTTGCTTAGTTATGTTTCTGAGTTACTGTTGATTTGTTCGTGAGTAGTTGATTGGTGATTTGAATGAATGCATGCCGGTACTTAAAAAATTAAGGTTCAGTTTGCTTCTTTACATCGGTGATTCTGTTCGAATTGCTTAGCATCATTGTGAATGGATGACTTGATTTATTTTTATTAGAATTTAATATTGAAGCCTGAGATTTGATGTTTAGCCTGAGATTTTAAGAATAAACCTGAGTGATTGTTTTTAGACCTTTTGAAATCTTCTGCCCATGTGAAAGTTGTTAGTGTTCTCTTCTCATTCAAGTCACAGTTATCTGAAATCTATTGTTTTGTTGCAACTGCAGATTGACAAGATTCGAGCGGGTGTTCTGGTTGGGACAGGAATGGGAGGTCTTAGTGTATTTTCTGATGGTGTTCAGGCTCTAATTGAGAAGGGTCACAGGAAGATTACTCCATTTTTCATACCTTATGCCATAACGAACATGGGATCTGCATTGCTAGCAATTGATCTTGGCTTGATGGGGCCAAACTATTCAATTTCAACGGCTTGCGCTACTTCAAATTATTGCTTTTATGCGGCTGCGAATCACATTCGTAGAGGTGAAGCAGATTTGATGGTAGTGGGTGGGACTGAAGCTGCCATTATACCAATTGGACTGGGAGGTTTTGTTGCATGCAGAGCTCTGTCTCAAAGAAATGATGACCCGAGAACTGCTTCTAGGCCTTGGGACCAAGATCGAGATGGCTTTGTGATGGGTGAAGGTGCTGGAGTCTTGGTAAGTTAGCTCCACTCCCTGTGCGTGTGAATGAGTTGTGATCATTTGTTTACTGTGCAGTGAAGTTATCCATGACTTGTTAAGCCGACTGCATGTGGGCAGTGTGTTGAAACATCGGAATGGGTTTCTCTCTTCATTGTGTAGAATGTACTGCGTATCCATATTTATGTATGTACTATGTGCGCATTCATATTGGATTGGTGATATAGGCTATCAAGTAGAGTTGGAATAGAACCAATGATCTAAAATAGCTGTCTATGTATAAAATTGACTCGTTGTATCTGGGGGTTATGAATCATATGAGAGCTACAGTTGGTTGGTCCACACATCCATTTTACACATAATACTAATACAGGTGTGCATGATGGAGCACAAGTATCAAGCTTAAGGATAAGGGACACGGTTTAGTTGAAACATGAATAGTGAATTATACTCCCTCCGTCCCATAAAAATATGTGCACTTTCCATTTTTGTCCGTCCCACAAAAATATGTGCATTCTATTTTTGGAAAGTTATATCATTTAAATAATGTAGGTCCCACTATCCACTAACTCTACTTTAACTACCATTCTCCTCCTCTCTCTCTTACTTTACCGTACATACCATTCTCATCCCTCTCTCTTACTTTACCAATTTTTTTTTAATTCCCGTGCCACACCCAATGCCCATATTTTTATGGGACGGAGGGAGTATTGAAAAAGAAAACTAAGGCAGTTAAGACCCTTTAGATCTTTCTTCAGTTTCTTTCCCTTCTTTTCATTTCTTTTGAATATTGGAAGAATTCTGTCATTGGATATGAATTTGCTACTATCAGTAGATTATCTTGATCTTCCTTTAAAAGTTTGTGCTAGATGCTGACTATATACATGTGGGTAAAAGGTTGATGCAGAGCAGAATACCATATCTCTGAATCAGTTGCCTGACCTTTAGTTTTGTCAAATTTCTCAACAGGTTATGGAAAGTCTGGAACATGCAATGAAACGAGGTGCACCAATAATTGCAGAGTATTTGGGCGGTGCTGTAACTTGTGATGCTTATCACATGACTGATCCCAGGGCTGATGGGCTTGGTGTATCTTCATGCATCCTGAGTGCCCTTGAAGATGCAGGTGTTTCCCCTGAGGAGGTGTGATTTATTCCCAAACAATTCATTATTGTGTTCTGTTTGTTTTTCCTGCATCCACCAACTAGACGTAAGGAAATTAAACATAAATGCTCCAAGTGTATGTTTTCACAAGTTATGAAGAACTTTACTCTCATCGGCATATTAATAGTTCAAGGAATTTTCCTAGTCCAAGTTCTACTTTGTTTCATTTTTCTCTATTCCTACGGAAACTCTTATTGTGCCCCTCAGGTATTCTGGTAAAAATTGTAAGAGGCTATGAGATGTCACTGAGAAAAAAATGTAACTGAATATCAATCGTTGTCTGGACCCATCTAAAATGTTATTGCTTGAATGCTTTTGCAGTAGTAACAGATTCGAGTCCTTAAACTCTTTCAGGTTAACTATATAAACGCCCATGCAACTTCCACTCTTGTTGGTGATTTAGCCGAGATAAATGCTATCAAGAAGGTATTCAAGGATACTTCAGATATAAAAATCAACGCAACTAAGGTAAGCCCTGAAGCTCTGTATTTGTGCTATGCTAGTAATCTTTTCTTGAGCACGTGACAGATGGTAGAGTTCTCATTTTTTTTCATGTTATTTCAGTCAATGATAGGGCACTGCCTAGGTGCTGCTGGTGGTTTGGAAGCCATAGCCACCGTGAAAGCCATCACAACAGGCTGGCTTCACCCTTCAATAAATCAATTTGTAAGTCCACGATGCCAATACATTTGAAATGGAGCTCTTTCAGATTCAGCCACCCGCCTTTAGCTTTATACACAACATTAACAACCATCTATAATTACTCGTATAGAATCCAGAGCCTTCCGTTGAGTTTGACACTGTTGCAAACCAGAAGAAGCAACACGAAGTCAATGTTGGTAAGATGCTTCCCAACTCCAACCTCCTCTACTTACATCATCCGGTGATCTCTCTTGTGTGGAGACATACATTACGGGTTTCTTAATTTGTTTGTGGTTCCTATCTATCATATGCAGCGATTTCAAATTCATTTGGATTTGGCGGGCACAACTCTGTTGTAGCGTTTTCTGCGTTCAAGCCCTGAGCCTGTTAGAAATCTACCATATACACGGCTGATTGGAGGCGCTCTCTCGTCTGATTTCGCACTCTGGGAAAATCTAAACGAGGGATTTTTGCATTCTTTGCTGTGAGTTTAGCTTTTAGTTTGAGGACTATTGTAATTTATCAATCAACTCATAGTACTACACAACTTTTGAAATATCAGCATTCATCAATTTTCCTTGCTTGGGAATTCGGTTTTTTATTTATTTATCTTTGACAAGTTTTTTATATTTGTAAATATCTGAACTTATATTCTTGTTCCCGAAAAAAATGAAAAATTCTCGCAATGCAGCAATGAAATACTACTACAAGCTTAATCTCAATTTTTTGGATTAGATTGAATCATTGTGTTGTTAATAGTTACCATCACACAATCTGCCACCTCTCTAATGGGCATAATTAAACATGCACTGCCATACTTGACATTTTTTGGCGGAGTATGTCTTTATAATTAAAGACATACTTATCAGTTTTATTATTATTATTATTATTATTAGAAAATAATGAAGTTTTGTCAAATTTCGGGTGCGTACTCAATTTGAAAATTACTCAGAAAACCATGAATTTTGTATATATTCTCAATTATATGAAGTTTTGGTGAGAATTGATAGTATGATATGGGAGTTGGAAATACATATGTTATAAATTACTCAGAAAACCATGAATTTTGTATATATTCTCAATTATATGAAGTTTTGGTGAGAATTGATAGTATGATATGGGAGTTGGAAATACATATGTTATCACGGATAAATTAAAAAATGTAGTTTATCCAAAAGGAAAAAATCAGCATTTGGTTGAAAAATATGAATAATATAATACATGATGATGTGGCGAATTTTTGATGGGAATAAATGCAAGTAATAAATGATCACAACACGGGAAATTACGTGGTTCGATTTACTGAGGTAAATCTACGTCCACGGGAAGAAGAGAGGGCAAATTTGTATTGCTTGGTCTCGCTTACAGATTACAATACTGATTTGCTATAAGATTCAGGATCTAGAGAGCTTAACCCTGGTCTATCTGATCTAAGTTCTATTTATACATTCGAACTAAGATCGTGGTTTGCAGCCCTGGTAGTGGGGTTGATAACTGCTTAATACCACTAAATAGATCGTGGGTGTAATGGAGGTCGTGGGGATCCTGCATGGGTCCACTATCTCCTTGTTCGGTCGAATACTGAGACCGAACTGCTGAACTTTGCCGATCTGAGAGTTGAGCTCGATTGGTCGGCTTTTACCGAGCTATAGGCTGTGACCGAACTCTTTGGTTGAGACCGAACTGCTGAACTTTGCCGATCAGCTTTTGCCGATCTGAGAGTTGAGCTCGATTGCTCGGCTTTTACCGAGCTATAGGCTGTGACCGAACTCTTTGGTTGTGCCGAACTGATACTCTTTCTTGGGTTTTGGGCTGATGGGCCGTCACTGCTATTGGGCTCGCAATTAGATAAGTGTAAGGGGGAGGCTAACGTCAGGGGACGTGCTCTGCACGTGTCCGCATTAAATGCGACAGCAAATCCGGCCAGAGAATCCAGAAAAAGTGGGATTTGAAACGGTGCGACGAATTTGAAAAAGCCTCTGCGAATCTGATAAATATTTCCTTTCTTCATCATTGGGACACTTTTGCGATTATTTCTTCTGCATTCTCTCTCTTTTTCGTAAAATTCTCTTCCGCTTCTTTAAGAATTTCTTCAGAGACTTTCGACCATCAAAGAGTAAGAATCATGTCTTCTTCTTCTGAATCTGTTTCTGAATCAGGTAGTGGTAGGAAGGGGGGTGAGGGGTCTTCTGGCCGGAAAAGGTCCGGGGAGAAGACGGTAGAATATTTTCACAGCATTTTGAGTAAGGATACTGTGATATCCTTACACGGAAAATATTTTCTTCCTGGGGGGTTAGTGGTGATTCCCGATGACATTCATAGGGCTAACTCGCCGCCGGAGGGTTATGCCACCGTTTACGAAGCCTGCTTGGAATGCGGGCTTCGTTTCCCTCTTCCCCCTGCCTTTGTAGAGCTTCTTGATTTTTTTCAACTCCCTTTAGGTCAAGTGACTCCGAATTCTTGGAGGCACTTATCGGCCTTTGCTGCCGAACTGCGTAGATTAGGAAAGGATCTGTCTCTGAGGGCAATCCTTAATTTCTTTCAGTTTAAGAGGAAGGGATCCTGGTTTTACTTGATCCCTTTACAGCCCTTTAGAGCCTTTTGTAAAACAAATGGCCGAAATGGCAAAATCGTTTCTTTTTTTACAATAGGACAGCGGCTCCGGGCTTTCCCTGGAGAGGGCCGAAGTCCGTAATTCCTCATCCTCGGTTAGAACCGTTGAACGAGCTCGAGGGCGAGCTCAATAAGATTCCTATGATTAGGAAACAGTACTCGGAATCTGAGCTCGTCAAGGGTGACTTCGTGTTCGATATCTCGTCTTCGGACGAAGAGACTGAGGGTGAGGATTTCTTTTTTATGCTTTACTGCTTTAACGACGAAGACTAACCTTGTTTTCTTGCTTTTTGGCAGTGAACATGCTAAACAAGCTCGGTCGCAAATCCTCCGAATCTAATGAGCCGGAGAGACAGAAAGCCACCGGCTCGGCGTCTGATGCCGAGAAGAATCCGAAAAGGCAGAAGACCTCTTCTTCGGATCCAAAAAAGCCGGAGTCGACTTCGGCAAAGGGGAAGGGGAAGATTCAGAAACCCCCAAGAGCGCCGGAGAAAGACATTGTCTTGGCGGCCCTTTCGGAACATGTCTGTGAGCCTTTTGCATGGCCAACGGACTTTGTAGAGGTGAATTCTCTTCTTGATTTTATGGCCTTGCTTTTTTCCTATATTTTTTGTGGCCCCTCTGTTGACTTTTTCCTTTTTCCATTTTCAGAGGAACAATATGCTCTCCAAGCTCGTCGCCGTTGAACTCTCCAAAGCGTCCAACGATTATGCTGAGATGCAGAGGAAGTTGAATGCTGCTCGTCACCAGGCCGAACAGGCTCGGGCAGACTTTGAGAAGGCAAGGGCCGCTAGGATCTCGGCTCAGGATGAAGCCCAGCGTGCCAAAAACCAGCTCATCATCCAGAGAGAGCGGTCGAAACAGAGGGAGGCTGCTGCCGTGGTTGCTCAGGGGGAAGCTCTCCGTGTTTACACGGAGAAACTCTTTTTGAGCAATCAATTTTCGGCCTTTATCGGCGATCTGCTGAAATTGATGACCGATAACGCTGAGCAGGAACCCGAAGTCGTTTTGCCGCTGTATGGCCGAGAGATTGCAGCGCGCCTCCAGAGTCTGCCGCTCCTTGAGGAGCTTGCGTCTTCATCGGTCCTGCTTTCTGCTGAACGAGTCCGTAACTGCCGTGCTGACCGTGACGAGAACATGGAGGCCATCTTTGCCTAGGGCTGGCAATTTTCGACACGACACGATAATCTGACACGAATCCGCACGAAATTATTGGGTTGGGGTCAAGTCTTATTGGATCCGTGTCCTTATCGGGTTGACCCATTAAGAACCCGATAATTTCGGGTTGGGTTCGGGTCGGATGCGGGTCGGATACGGGTAACCCATTAAGAAATAATATTATTATTTTTATTATTATTTAAAAAAATTTATATTACTTTAATTTTTTTATTTCTTATAAATTCAGTTTAAATAGTATAAAATTAAAAAAATATATATTACTTTAATTTTAATTGTGTAAATTAGGTTAAAAATTAAGTTTAATCGTGTAATATTAGGTTTTAATCGTGTAATATCAGGTTCGGGTTGTTATCGTGTTGTGTCAACCCATATTATATCGTGTCGATAACGGGTTCGTGTCGGGTGCGGGTCGTGTTCAGATTTGAAGGTAGCAGGTCGGGTTCGTGTTCGGATTTACAGTCTCCTTAACAGGTCGGGTTCAGGTTAGGCCTTATTGGGTTGGGTCATTATCAGGTTGACCCGATAACGACCCAATCCGCACGATTTGCCAGCCCTATCTTTGCCTCCTTGGGGCCTGTTTCACCCGCTTCAATCTTTAACGAAGAGGGTGGGCAGGAAAACGAGGCCGGCAAGGAGACCGAGCAGACGGATCAGCAGGCCGGCGACGGGCATGCCGAGCAGGAGGTGCAGCAGTTCGGCGATGGGGGCACCGAGCAGGCTGGAGGGAGTAGGGAGGCCGAGGCTGAAGCCGAAGTAGACAAGGAGAAGGAGGCTGAAACCCACAGAGGAGCCGGAGACGAAACTGGCGGAGTATGATTTCGTCTCCCTTCTCTTAGTTTAGTTTCTTTCTCTCCTTGTAAAATGGCCTTGAAGCCCTCCTTGTGTAAAAAATTTTTCTTGTGAATGAAAAAATTCTTCTTTCTACACTCGTGTCTTCTTTATAGCTTTTCGTAATCTCTTTCTCCTGTTGTGGTTTACTGCCTGCTCGGTAAACTGAAATGCCGAACTGACATAGCTGCTTTGTATTCTTAACTCTAAGGAGCTGGAGGTACTTCACTGGAAGCGGCTATACTCTTCGGCTTTAAACGAAGCTGAGAAAAAAGCCATAGATGACCAGGTGAAGTATGACGAACTCTTGGCTCGGTTAGTGGAGCTGGAGTCCAACAATAAGGACTTAAAGTCCATAAAGAAAGATCTGGAGGCCGAGCTGAACACTGTCATCGCTGAGAGGACTGCATATGAGGATTTCATCTGCGGGCGCGGGGGAATGACCATATCTGAAGTTCAGAATCAAGTTGATGAACTGTGGGAGGAGCTTCATGTACTCCGGAAGAACAATGCGCTGGAGAGCTCGGCTTGCCAACAAGTTGTGAAGTCATTGCGGCGCTTGGCTTCTCGGTACGACATCATTCTTTCCCGGCGTCCCTCAATCGAGAGATTCCTTAGGCGTTTCCCGCCAACAGATGCTCACACTCCAACTCAAACCTCTAATCCACTTGCTCAAGATTCTACTCCAAACCAACAACGGACTCAGGATGAACCGGAAACGTCAAGACGAGAACGTACTCCAAGTCAGCAACGGACTCCGGAGCAACCGGAAATGTCAAGACGAGAACGCCCTGAAGTTCGTAGAGGAGTTGTGATTATGAGTGAGCAAGATCAGCGGATGCTTCGTGAAGAGACTCTTCGCCGCCGAGGTGCTAGAACTTCCCGGACTCAGGGAAGGGGCGGTAGGTCGATCAGAGCATCTCGTCGACCTACTTATTCTTCAACTGTTCGGAACACCCGAACTCAGCATCATGAGGATTTTTTGGATAGGTGGCTCAACTTTAGCAACCGTGGACAGTAGAATAGTCCTTTGTAATGGTGTAACGCCTTCTCGTAGGGCAGCGAAATTGTATGCCGAACAAGACTTAATAAATGAAATTTTTTCATTTCGCTTCTATCACTGCGTATTTACAGTTCAGCGATTTTTTATTTCATTTATTGTACTCGTCCGCGGTCTTATGAAGAAAACTCTTCTTTGGCCGGACTCGTCCTCAGTCTTATGAAGAAAACTCTTCTTTGACCGGACTCGTCTTCGGTCTTATGAAGAAAACTCTTCTTTGACCGGACTTAGTTTGTGTCCTTATTTGGCGAGTTTTATCGCTTGGATTGGACTTTCCCTTTGTGTCCTAATTTGGCGAGTTTTATCGCTTGGATTGGACTTTCCTTTTGTGTCCTAATTTGGCGAGTTTTATCGCTTGGATTGGACTTTCCCTTTGTGTCCTAATTTGGCGAGTTTTATCGCTTGGATTGGACTTTCCTTTTGTGTCCTAATTTGGCGAGTTTTATCGCTTGGATTGGACTTTCCCTGGTTGACCGAAGTGGTTTTCGGCTTATTGCAGTCCGTTTCAGACGAACTGCTTGTTTCTTAAGCTGGATTGTGGTCTTGTATCTTCCTTAGAAGCTTGGACTCACAATTGTCTTTAATACATGATCTAAAAAGGGGATCAGCCTTTAAAGATCAATATACCTCAGTAATATTTATAAGAGACAAAACGCACATAGAGACTAAACGCACATAAAGACAAATAAAAAAGACGAAAAAGATTTTAAACTTTTATAAAACGACCAGCATAAAGGACAAATAGAAACATGAAAGCACATATCCCTAGGACCGAACTAGATACAAGACTGACCGGACCTTGTCTCTTACAAATGGAACTTCTTGAGGTTGGAAATATGCCATGTTCGGGGTACTTGTTCTCCTGACATGTGAGTCAATTTATAAGACCCTTTTCCCAGGACTTCTGACACCCGATACGGACCTTCCCATGTGGGTTCAAGTTTGCCCAGCTTTTCTGCTCGGCTTACTTCATTGTTTCTCAATACGAGATCTCCCACTTGAAACTGCAGCTTTTTCACCCTTTGGTTATAATACCGGGTTACTTGCTCCTTGTACTTGGCTGCTTTTATGCAGGCCAGTTCTCTTCTTTCTTCGGCAAGATCTAGTTCGGCTCTCAGTCCGTCATCATTCAGTTCTGTTGAGAAATTGAGTGTTCGGGGGCTGGGTATGCCGATCTCAACCGGAATTACGGCTTCAGTGCCGTACACTAGACTGTACGGAGTTTCACCGTTGGAGGTTTTTGGTGTAGTTCGGTAAGACCATAGGACTTGAGGAAGATTTTCTACCCATTGTCCTTTGGCTTGTTCTAACCGAGCTTTTAATCCTTTCACCAAAATACGGTTTGTTACTTCCGTTTGTCCGTTTGCTTGTGGGTGAGAGACCGAAGTGAACCGCTGTTGAATATTCAACTCTTGGCACCAATTCTTGAATGTCTTGTCGGTGAACTGAGTCCCATTATCCGAAATGAGGATATGGGGTATGCCAAATCGGCAAACTATGTTCTTCCAAACAAAATCCAATGCCTTCGAGCTCGTTATCGTAGCTAATGGTTCAGCCTCCACCCACTTTGTGAAGTAGTCCACGGCAACGATCAAGAATTTCATTTGCCGAGGAGCTTGTGGTAGTGGTCCTACTATGTCTATGCCCCATTGCATAAAAGGCCAAGGGCTTTGCATAGCACATAGATCGGTCTGCGGCATCCTTGGGATATTTGCATGGATTTGGCACTTCGTACATTTCTTAACGAGCTGTACTGCTTCTTGTACCAAAGTTGGCCAATAATATCCCCATCTCAGAACTTTTTTAGCTAAAGCTCTAGCTCCGATGTGGCTACCGCACGATCCTTCATGAACTTCTCTAAGGATGTAGTCCGTCTCTTCTGGTCCTACACATCGCAATAACGGTTGAAGGTAGGACTTTCTATATAGGACTCCTTCATGAAGTTCATATCGAAGTGCTCGGCATGTGATTTTCCGAGCTTCTCTCTTATCCTCGGGCAGTTGTCCTTGATCTAGATACTTTGATATTGGCGTCATCCAGTTCGGCGAGCTGGTTACTGAAAGTACCTCAGCATCATCAATGCTTCTGTGCGGTAATTCCTCCACTTTTGAGCTCGGATATGAGGCTAACTTGCTTAAAGTATCTGCTCGGCCATTTTCCGCTCTGGGAATGCGGATTATCCGAAAATAAGAGAAACTTCGGCTAATGCTTTGCGCTTTGTCCAAGTATTTTTTCATCCTTTCATCTCGGGCTTCACTTGTACCCAACATGTGATTCACTATGACTTGTGAATCACAATGGATTTTGAGAGATTTGATAAATAGACTTTGCGCTAACCGAAGTCCGGCAAGAAGGGCTTCGTATTCGGCTTCGTTATTAGTGGTTGGGAATAAGAACCGAAGTGAATAAGTTACCTCGTGTCCGTCGGGAGCGATAAGTAGAATACCAGCTCCACTTCCCGTCTTATTCGAAGCTCCATCTACGAATCCAATCCAACAGTCCGGCGGCTCTACTTCGGGTTCCTGGGGCTGTGTTGGTTCATCATTGGTAGGGCTTTTCTGTTCGGCAATAATAGGGATTGCTTGATCGAACTTTGCCTCTACCAGAAAATCTGCCAAGGCTTGTCCCTTGATGGCTTTCCGAGGTAGATATTCTATTGAATGTTCTCCCAACTCTATGGCCCACTTGGCAATTCTGCCTGATGCTTCAGGCTTAGTCAAAACTTGCCGAAGTGGAAGATCGGTTAAGACGCATACCTTGTGAGCATAGAAATATGGCCGCAGTCTCCTTGCTGCATTTACTAATGCCAGAGCAATTTTTTCCAGAGGTTGATACCTTGTTTCGGGACCTCTTAATGCTCGGCTTGTAAAGTAGATAGGACGCTGCTTTAGGCCTTCTTCTCGTACAAGTACCGCGCTAATGGTTTGATCTGATGCCGCTAAATATAAGAATATCACTTCGGCATCTGTTGGAGCAGAGAGAATAGGGAGTTCGGCTAAATAACTTTTGAGTTCGTCAAAAGCCTTTTTCTGTTCGGCTTCCCACTCAAACTTTGGTGCCTTCTTCAAAACATTGAAGAACGGCAGTTGCTTTTCGGCTGCTTGGGAAAGGAATCTATTCAGTGCGGCTAGACATCCAGTTAGCCTTTGCACATCATGTATGGACTTCGGCATTGCCATGTTCTGAACAACTTGAACCTTTAGGGGATTTGCCTTGAGTCCGTCCTTTGAAACCCAACAACCCAGAAACTTTCCCGAATCTACCAAAAAGGTACATTTTTGGGGATTGAGTTTGAGGTTGGCTTTTTTGAGCACGTCGAGAGTTGATTTGAGATTGTCTTCGTAATCCGATGTGCTTCTACTTTTAACAACTATGTCGTCAACATAGACTTCAACCTCTTTTCCGATCAGGTGCCGAAATAGCTTGTCTACCATCCTTTGATATGTGGCTCCGGCATTCTTTAAACCGAATGGCATCTTTTTATAAGCAAAAATGCCGAAGTCAGTAATGAAAGCCGTTTTTGAAGCATCATTCTCATCCATTAAAACTTGGTGGTATCCTTTATACAAATCAAGAAAACAGAAAATTTCGAAGCCTATCAAAGCTTCTACTTTTTTATCTATGTTCGGAAGGGGGTAGCAATCTTTAGGACAGTGCTTATTTAGATCGGTAAAATCTATGCACATCCGCCATCCTTCTTTTTTCTTGATCATCACAGGATTGGCCACCCAAGAAGGATATTTTACTTCAAATAATACATCCGCTTTCAGTAATTGGCGGACTTCGTCATGGATGACTTGATTTCTTTCTGCCGCAAAGAGTCTTTGCTTCTGTTTTATAGGCCGGACTGAGGGATCAATATTTAACCGATGTGTAATTACCTCGGAAGACACTCCGGTCATGTCCAACGGAGACCACGCAAAGACATCTTTGTACTCTTTGAGGAGCTGGATGGTCTTTTCCCGGAGCAGAGGTGTTCCCGCGAAACCGATCTTGACCGTTCTGGATGGATCATCTTCGTATAACTGAACTGTCATCGAGTTCGGCTCCGGTGTGACTTCGGTCATTTCTCCTGCCTCTGACTCCGGCTGCTGTGATTGCTATGCTTGATGGTGCCGATCTGATTGCTCGGCACTTTTAAGCGCAATCTGCAAACATTCTTTTGCTCTCTTTTGATCACCTCGGATGACTGCAATCCCTCCTTTAGTGGGGATCTTGATTGTGAGGTGATAAGTAGAGCAAATGGCCCGAACTGTGTTGAGCCAGTCTCTTCCCAGGATGATGTTATACGGGGACCGAGCTTTTACCACAAAAAACTCGATCATCGTACTGGAGCTAGTAGGCGCTCTTCCCACCGTAATCGGAAGGCTGATAGTACCTTCAGGGCGGGTGTCTTCCTGGGCGAAACTTTTCAGAGGAAGTGGGGCCGGACTGAGCCGAGCTGGATCCACTTCCAGTTTATCAAAACATTCTTTAAAAAGAATGCTAACCGACGCTCCTGTATCCACAAACACTCTGTGGATCAGTTTGTTTGCCACTCCGGCCTGAATGACAATCGCGTCTTGATGAGGAGAAATGGCCGGGACGGGATCTGCATCTGAAAACGTGATTACTTCCTCCTTCTTCAGCCTTTTATGCATAGGCTCCTCTCGATTGACGCCTCTGCGTTCTGCTTTTAGAGACGACTTAGTCTTCCCGGCTGGGAGAGCGTCAATAGTCTGGATTACTCCTTCATATTGCGGCTTGTCATCGTCTTCGGGATCCTGTTGCCTTTTAGGATCCTGAGGAGCGCAGTTCGCACCTCTCTGTTTCTTATTCTTCTTCGGCAGCTTGCTTTGGTATTTTTTTAACGTCCCTGCTTTCACAAGAACATCAATACCTGCTGCCAAATTTCGGCACTCCTCGGTATCGTGACCGTGGTCTTGATGGTAGGAGCAGTACGTATCCTGACTTCGGCGCGTGGCTGATTTCGTCATCCGCTTTGGTTTTTCGAACATATCAGAATGCAGTTCGAAAATTTCCGCTCTCGACTTGTTCAATGGTACGAACTGAGCGGGCGGTTTCTCAAGATCGAGACGTGGTCCCAATCTGCCTTGTACCGGTGCCCTTTGAATTCTTTCAAAAGGAGTTCGGCGAGGAAGCCCCTGATCGCTATGATCGGGCTTCTTTTTGTCTCCTCTGGATGAGCTGTCTAAAGACCGTTTTCGACGGTCTGCCTCATCGGCACGAGAAAACTGGTCCGCAATGTCCCACATCTCTTGAGCTGTTTGCGGACTGCACTCAACGAGCTTTCTGTAGAGAGCTCCGGGCAGAATTCCATTTTGGAATGCCGAAATGACAAGTAGATCATTGAGATCATCTACTTGTAGGCATTCCTTGTGGAATCTCGTCATGAAGTCGCTAATTTTTTCATCGCGACCTTGACGTATAGAAAGCAGCTGAGCCGAAGTGATTCGGGCTTCCGCTTTCTGGAAGAATCTCCTGTGAAAAGCATCCATTAGATCTCTGTAAGACCTAATGCTCCCTTGAGGGAGGCTGTCAAACCACCTTCTTGCGTTCCCGATAAGCAGCTCGGGAAACAACTTACACATGTGAACCTCATTGAGACCTTGGTTCGCCATATTATACTGATAGCGTCCCAGGAAATCATGAGGATCCACTAACCCGTCATAAGTCATTGACGGAGTTCGGTAATTCTGTGGCAATGGAGTTCTGGTGATATCATCCGAGAATGGAGTCTTCAGCGCTCCATACATAGCGAATCCGACATCTCTCCGGTATGGTGGAGATGGAGTTCTCCTGTGATTTCGGTAACAAGGAGGAGAATGAACATGTCGGTGGTGAGGATTCTTTCTCCTGGAAGGTGCGACACTACTGCGGTAGTGACTTTCATGTCTGGAGGGGGAGGGAGAATCCGCTGTTTTCTTCTCCGGCTTCTGGCTCTTTTGCAGGAATGTTAGGAACTCATCCTGCTTCTCAGCCAAGAACAACTTGACAGCCTCATTCAAAGCGAGCGGCTGGGGAGGCTCGGTGCGATGACTTTTTGAGTGGCTTGTTCCTTCACCGTGAGAACTGGAGGCAGATTTCTCCCGAGGCTGTTTTCCAGACCTATGGACTGGACTAGCTTCCTCACCTTCATCACGGACGGAAGTATGGGTATTATGTGATCTGGTACGCATTTTTTTTTTTTGGTAGAAAAGGATCAAAAACTCGCTTTTATCACAGTTTTGGTTCTCTGTTTCCCACAGACGGCGCCAGTGATGATGTGGCGAATTTTTGATGGGAATAAATGCAAGTAATAAATGATCACAACACGGGAAATTACGTGGTTCGATTTACTGAGGTAAATCTACGTCCACGGGAAGAAGAGAGGGCAAATTTGTATTGCTTGGTCTCGCTTACAGATTACAATACTGATTTGCTATAAGATTCAGGATCTAGAGAGCTTAACCCTGGTCTATCTGATCTAAGTTCTATTTATACATTCGAACTAAGATCGTGGTTTGCAGCCCTGGTAGTGGGGTTGATAACTTCTTAATACCACTAAATAGATCGTGGGTGTAATGGAGGTCGTGGGGATCCTGCATGGGTCCACTATCTCCTTGTTCGGTCGAATACTGAGACCGAACTGCTGAACTTTGCCGATCTGAGAGTTGAGCTCGATTGGTCGGCTTTTACCGAGCTATAGGCTGTGACCGAACTCTTTGGTTGAGACCGAACTGCTGAACTTTGCCGATCAGCTTTTGCCGATCTGAGAGTTGAGCTCGATTGCTCGGCTTTTACCGAGCTATAGGCTGTGACCGAACTCTTTGGTTGTGCCGAACTGATACTCTTTCTTGGGTTTTGGGCTGATGGGCCGTCACTGCTATTGGGCTCGCAATTAGGGTTTAGTTGCTTAGTTCGTATCCCATCAATACACGTTGACAATCGATTTTTTTTATTATCATGAAGATAATTGAGAACAAATCCAAAATTCATAATTTTTAACCGATTCATAATTGGGACGTACCAAAATTTAACAAATGTTATAATTTTTATTACAATTTTTTTTGTAATAATAATAAGATTGTTTACTAAATAATAAAATGGAGTATTACTTATATTTATAGAATCGTTACAATAGTGTGATTCGTAGTAAGATTGAAGCAGTAAACAGAATTAGATTATTGGAAAAATGATTATGGAAATCACGTCATATATATGAATATATACCCACATCGATATTCTATTTGACTGAAATATATTGTGTAGTTAATTAGGAGAACTAAGCAGTTTTAGTCTAGTTTAATTTTGTGCATTATGGCAAGTTTTCGGGTTTGGTAATCGCAAAGAAGGAAAGTAAAGAGTAAGATGGAAAGTGTCATTAATTACAGCCCTCTGTTCAAACGGCTATAAATATTGAATTGTTAACGCAACAATTCACACATCTTACTTTGTAATTTCTCTTCATTCTGCTTTCTGATCAATCTAGCCATGGAAAATCCTCCCAAAAAAACTCTGGGTCGAAGGAAGATTGCAATGAAGAAAATTGAGAAGAAAAGCAGCCTCCAAGTTGCGTTTACGAAGCGCCGCGGCGGCCTATTCCGCAAAGCCACCGAGCTCGCCGTCTTGTGCGGCGTCGAGATCGCTATTCTGGTCAAGTCTCCCGCCGGCAAACTCTACTCCTTCGGCCATCCCTCCGTCGAGGCTCTCATCAACCGCGCTCCGGCGCAGATCCGCCGCGAATACGAGGGCAGGGACCAATTGGGAAATATTGAAGAAAATATGAAGAACTGTGCTCTTCCATCTTCTTCTTCTTCTTCAAATCTGATCGCAGCAGATAACTTTGTGATTGATGCAGCCCCACCACTCTCACTTCAACAACTCATCGCAGCAGATGACTCTGTGATCGCGGCAGATCATAGCCTTTATGATGGTGAAGAAGCTCTTGACTTCTTTAATTGATTATCAGAATTATCGATTACATTTTGGGAGCCTAATTATGTGAATTCATTCAATCTCCACAATTAGGGTTTTTATGCTATCTTCATAACAGTATTATGTATGCTCTTTAACGTTGATATCAGATTAATTCTCCGTTCAATTGTGTTGTTTTTATGCTTTTGATTCTTCCACACTCCTACAAATTAGGGTTTTTATGTGAACATGTAGATATCTACACATCTGATGTTCATAGTGGTTATTTTCCATTTGATGACATGATTTAATGTTGATAGTAGATTAGTTCTCCATTCAGTTGTGTTGTTTGTTCTTATGATTCTCCAACACTCCTACGGACACATCAAAATTGGATAAATCTCCCAGACTACCAAAATTTTACTACAGTGTTTTGGGTAATTCATGTTTTGTGTAAGAATCAAGTCAAAATCAAATAAAATTGAGTTATGAGTTCATGTAATTAAGGAAAGTTACAAGATATATGTTTGTACTAAGGCAAGTGTGTTTGTACTAAGGAAAGTTCTGGAAAGATCTTTACACAATCTACAAATTTTCCAATTAAGCTTAATCAGTTATGAACAAGCGCGCGTGGTGATAGTGTTTTAGATTTTCGATTATGTCATCAAGATTGGAAGCATTTAATGATTTTTTAGTTTATTTTAGAGTAACTTTTATTGTATGGTATACCGTATACATAGAGAAAACTTCACTATTTATGCATCCAAAACCTAGCTATAAAGGCTAATTAATGAGCCGTAAAAACTTGAGATTATAATTAACTTAAACTTGAATATAGCTATAACTTCTATATCGGAAATGCCTCTTTATAGTTTGGATATAGTATAATAATACTATGAGTATTACTTGGTGTAAAGATTTAATTAAAGTTTTAAGGAAAATGAACTTTTATAGGAGTTTGAAGCTTATTGACATTTGTATTATTTCACAGAGAAAATTGAATAACATGATTTATTTCAAGGTCAATTAATGTATACTCCATGCAACGAGTTTCACTAAACAAGCTCAATCAAATTTTTATTGGGCCGAAGGTGAATTGAATAGAAGTTTACATGCTTTAATTGTAATCTAAAACTGAAATTCGAAATTCAGTCCAACCAAAAAAATACTACTCATATAGGAGTATAATCAACTCGAAACTATTGCTCAAGAAACACTCAAAACTCTATATTTGCTAAAGGAAAAAAATAAAAGAAGTGCAGTATATAGAAAAGAAACTAAAATTTTGAATACAAAATATAAACAAGAACCATATACATAGGTGAAAAATGGCCAATATTTATGACTCAAAGAGAAGTGTCTTTAATTAATTGATGACACGTTTGCCAATTATTCATGCAGTTTTAGTGATTTTATCAATTTTAACAAAAACCTTTGAAATTTTTCAATTTTATTTTAAGTAGTGTTTACGGTATAGTATATTTTATTATTCCAACTTTTTTAATTTAATAATTCAATCATCAAAATTTCATCCCAGTTATTGAGTCTAACATGATGTACAATTTTGTATTTTTTGAAAAATATTTGAAATTTTGATATTAATAAAATTAACACGATTAGAAAGATGAAAATAAAATTGACAAAAAAATGAAATAAATTAATACAATTACCAAAAAAATTGATATAAAAATTTAAAAGTAATAAAAGTACACATTCTCTTATCCTATCATTGATTTCCCCAAATTCCGCTCCTGCGCATTTTCCACTCACCGATCGGTAGCTGCAGAGCCCTCCGCCACGATCAAGCGCCGCCGCCGCCGCCGCCGCCGAGATGACTAAACTTAAAACGACAACTTCCTCAGCTTCCACTTCTACCAAAACTAACGGGTAAAAAGAGTTATAGAGAGAGAGAGAGAGGACCGCCGCTCTGCTTTCTCCACTTTTCATTTTAGTTTTTCATCAATTTTCCGCCCAAAATGTGCTGACAGAGTTTTTCTTTTCTTCCAAAGGAAAATTGGTGCGCTGGTGAATCATGGTGAGACCAAGAGGAAGGCTGGAAAGAAGAAGGCGCGAAAAATTGTATCGAGAATTGACGCCATGAAACCTAAGAAACCTCCACCGGCTTTCTTCTATTTCCTGTAGGTCTTTCGTTTTTCAATTCATGTAGAAATACATTTATTGGAAAATTATACTATATGTTTCTACTTCACTATATGATTCAATGTGTGTTTGCCTTTTGTTTTGAAGAATTGAAGTATTTTATAGAGTGTGATAATTAGGTCTTCTTGATATATTTTGGGGAAGAAAAGGTAGAAAACAAAATGGAGCTTTTGTTGAGATGTTCGACACTGTTTAACAAGCAATTGAATGATTCTGAATTCCATTTATTCGTTTTCCAAGTTGAATTCAGTTCAAGTTTTGTGTGCTGAAAAAAAGTTGTTATCTTTTGGTGTATTGTAGTTGGTTGTTCTTGCTGGCTGAGGTTTCTTGTGAACTTGTTTTACTTTACCAATATTGCATCTGCTGTTGCTTAGTATTATATGGAAGAGCTTGCTATCGTTGAGTGGTTTGTCACAGATTTTAAGCTAAACACTAAGTATGAAAATGAGTGCTTTCGAATTCACCAAATCTTGAGAAGATACCGAAATTGCAGTTTTGCACTTGAACACCTCTCCGCTATGACTTTTTGATGTTCCAGGCAGGATTTTCGTAAGGAATACCAAGAGATGAATCCTGATATCAAGTCAATGCGTCATGTATGTACTGCACAGACCTGATATGGACTACGTCATCTGTTGTTTATGTTTCTGGTTTAGTGTGAATATGTCATGGCTACACCTTTATTGCAGATCGGGAAAGCGTGTGGGGAGAAGTGGAATACAATGACATATGAGGTTTATATCTAACTTTTACAGCTAATCATGCTGTGAGCTAGTGACTGAGTATATGATTTGGGGAGAATCTATACTCTCTTGAAACTATGTTGTGTAGGCAAATTGGAAAATAAATATGAGAAAAGATGCGTACTTATCCTTCCACTTTTTGATTTTTGAGAGTATCTCGATGAATAGATTTTGGGGACTGCGTGATTTGTTTCCTCTTTCATGTCTTGTCATGGTCTTCATCCTAAGTAACTTGGTTACTCTGAGTTACTGCATTCATAATGTTGCTAGATTCAAATGTGCTTGTTACGTTGAAAGTTTGAACATTCACCTGAAGTGCTGCTTGTTACAAAGCACTGTTGCCATTTCTGATGCTTTATGGTTTCTGATCTATAGGAAAAGGTGAAGTACTATGATATCGCCACTGAAAAACGAGCAGAGTTTGATACGGCTATGGTAAAATTCACTAAAATAAAGGTAAAGCCATAAAATATAAACATTTCCACCTTCTGTATTTCTGCATAACAGAGGGACAAAAGTAAAGGTAATTATATAGGTAGACATTTCCTTAACATGATAAGCAATTTGCAGGAAAGAGGGGAATTTGATGAAGATGAGTTGGACCTTGATGACGATTCGGATTTTGATGGATGAAACTGCTACAATAGGGTACAATGCTCAACTGTAGATGCCACTCTCTCGACTCTGTTTCTTGTATCCGTATCTGTATAATTTTTTGTGCAGTAAACTCGATTAGTTTTAGGGATATCACAGTCTGGAGTATTCAATTAAATTTAAATGGTCTTCTTACCCTAAATGTACAAGCGCACGCGACTGTGATTGCAGACATGTTAAACCTTGCTGTCTATTGCATGATTCAAGTGGTGAGAGTTGCCATTGTGTATATATTTTTTGTAGTTTGAACTGTGTCTTAAACATCTATACACACACACATATTCCCACACACTGTCTCTTGTATATTGTGGTGCAGATCCATAGCTTATTTAGTGAAACTAAGAAATCTGGTATAAATTGATCTCTGCCTCAGGCTCACAACAGTTCTATCAATCAGAGAAAAACCTTCACATTTTGACCTTATTCTTTTGATGCTATGATCTTCAACCTTGTAATTCACCTAAATCTTCAACAAATTCTACTTAATTAGTTGTTTCCAATAATTCTGCATGCAAATTATTAAATTTTTGCCATATTCTAATTTTGCATATTAGCTTTAAAATTTGCCTATAAAATTACCTGATTAATGATTTACCCTAAAATTACCCGATTAATGATTTTTCTTTTTTTTTTTAGTTTTGCAATCAATCAATCTTGTGACACTAGTTGAAGTCTATATTAAGAAACGATAAGATAAGACGGAAGGAAGAAATCGAGAAATGAGAAATAAGATGTAAAGAAGTACTCCCTCCGTCCCGGACTACTTGCACTTATTTTCTTTCTGGGCGTCCTAAGTTATTTGCACTATTTTCATTTTTAGTAAAAAATTTCACCTACAGCCGTAATATTTGACTTTGCTATACACTCATTCCTTAATATCCGTGCTGAAAATGAAACGTGCGAGTAGTGCGAGACGGAGGGAGTATAATAAATGATAGTAGTATTAAATTTAGTAATAGAATATTGACTGGTGGTTTGTAGTGTCACGTAGCTAAATCATCAAGTCATATCAGCGTTGAAATATTAATTAATAGAAAAATCAGATCAGTCATTTGATAATTTACGGACGGATTTTTTAGGTTGGCATGCAAAAATAAGAATTGACTAAAGTTAACTTTTCGGTAATATGCCACTTTTATGTATAAATATTAAAATATACCAGGTGGATTTATAAAAGAAAGTATGTTCAGTGCATGCATGCATGCTGTTATCATATTTGAATTTAAAGAAGAAAGTATTAGTATAAATTCTTGACAATAATAATAATAATAATAATAATATCACTTAGTAGTTTGAATTACTAACATTAATATTAATATTAATATTAACAATAATAATATCCTAATTAAGTAAACGGCTTTCCACTCCCACGGAAAACGGAGGACCATGAAAAAAAACAGTTTCCCTCCTTATTTCCCTTCCCTCTCTCTCGTCATCCCACAATCAATCTCATCCCGCTCCAACAATCCGTTCCACAACTCGGAGGAGGAAGAAGAGGAAGCCGCCGCGGCGCATGAGGTGGTAGCGGCGCCAGCACCAGCACAGCAATGGCGGCAATTCCAGGAATGATGGACATTGCCAAGCTCAATCAAACCATTCTGTGCTACGCCGAAACCATTTACCGGTTCAATGGCCTCTGGGAAGGCCCCGATCCATTGACCCCCCTCATTTCTCTCTTCCTCATCCAGCTCACCTTCTCCATGGGCGTTATCCACCTCCTCGTCTTCGCTCTTAAACCCTTCAACCAACCCCCCTTCATCGCTGAAGTCCTCGTAACTCCTTTTCCCCCTCTGATTTCCTTCAATTTTGATTAATTTTTTGATTTAGGGTTCGGATTGTGTTGAATCGATGTTTAATTTTGTTTTGATTTGGTATTGTGTTCAATTTTCAGGGTGGTATACTGTTAGGGCCAACCGTATTTGGGCGAATTGCTGAATACAGAAAGCTCGCATTCCCAAATTATTCATTCAGAATATTGGAGCCGATGGCTCATTTATCCATCACATACTACGCTTTCTTAATCGGATTGAAAATGGATGTTAGAGGAATTATGCGAACTAGTCCAAAGGCTATGAAGGTAGCTCTCTCTGGCATCATCATCCCTTTCTCTGTTGGTGCAGGCTTATACTTCATTTTCCAAATCGATAAGCCGGAGAGAGCCGGCTGCCTCTTCTGGGGCGCTGCCCTCACCGTCACCGGCTTCTCCGTCCTCACCAACATCCTCGACAAGCAGCAGATGCTCCACGTCGAGAGCGGGAAGACAGCCCTGTCTTCGGCCCTCATCAACGAGACGTGCTCGTGGGGCTTACTGGCCCTCGGATTCGCTGTCACGAGCTCCCAGTCGAACATGCAGTGGTCCGTGATCAGCACTGTGGCATTTGTCCTCGTCTGCGTCTACTTTGTCCGTCCCGGCCTTAGCTGGATCGTCCGGAGGGTCCCCGAGGGACAGGGGTATAGTGAGTTCTATATATGCTCTATTGTGTCCGGAATGGCCCTTAGTGGGGTCATCACGGACGCGTGTGGGACGCACCCGATGATCGGGGCGTTTGTGTTCGGACTCATCATACCTAATGAGGTGCTCGAGGTGACGATCGTGGATAAGTTGGAGGATTTCGTGATGGGGATTCTGATGCCGGTTTACTTTGTGGTTTGTGGGCTGAGGACGAATGTGGATTCGATGTCGAATGAGACTTCTTGGGCTATTGTTTTGCTGGTTATACTCTTGGCCTGCGGTGTCAAGGTGCTGAGCGCTCTCACGGTCTCGGCCTTCTCTGATATCTCTGTCGATGAGGCCCTGGCCGTCGGGTTCATGTGCAATACCAAGAGCGTGATGGCCTTGATCATTCTTGAATCCGGCCAGATACAAGGGGTAGTGTTTGTGTTGTGTTTGTATTTGTATTTGTGTTTATGTGTTTGTGTTTGTGTTTTGAGTTTGAGTTTGTGTTTGTGCTAATGGAAAGGGGCAATGGCTGTTTTTGTGTTCTTGATAGGCATTGAGCACGCAGACATACTCGGTGATGATCGTGGCGGTTCTTGTGATGACGATGATCGCAACACCAGCGGCTGTCTGGTTCAAACCGGTGCAGAACATGGTGGCGTACAAGAGGCGCACGGTGCAGAAGGCGAAATCGGACGAGGAGCTCCGAGTGGTGGCGTGCATCCACACCACGCGCAACGTCCCGAGCATCATCCACCTCCTCCGCACATCCAACGCTCGGTCCCAGTCCCCAATGAGCGTGTTCGCCCTGCAGCTCGTGGAGCTCGTGGGCCGCGCCTCGACCATGA
This sequence comes from Salvia splendens, assembly GCF_004379255.2. Taxonomy (NCBI): domain Eukaryota; kingdom Viridiplantae; phylum Streptophyta; class Magnoliopsida; order Lamiales; family Lamiaceae; genus Salvia; species Salvia splendens. Next base: position 2,517,318 of record NC_056042.1, read on the forward strand.
TGGTCGTGCACAGCTCGCGCAAGGCCGGGCTGCGCAACTCCAGCACGGTCGAGCTCCAGGCCGACCAGATCATCACGGCCTTCGACAACTACGAGCTGCGGTCCGAGGGGGTCGCGACGCAGGTCATCACCGCGCGCTGCCCCTACACGACCATGGACGACGACGTGTGCACGGTCGCCCGGGAGCGCCGCGCGGCCCTCCTCGTCGTCCCGTTCCACAAGCAGCGGAATGCGGACGGAGAGATGGAGGACATCAACCCATCCCTCCGCAGCATCAACGAGGGCATCCTCGAGAATGCGCCCTGCTCGGTCGGCATCCTGGTTGACCGAGGGGCTGCGGAGACGCAGGACCACGCGCAAAACGTCGCGGCCCTGTTTTTCGGAGGGCCAGACGACCGCGAGGCCCTCGCGTACGCGTGGCGTATGGCCGACGAGACGGACAGCAAGCTCACCGTGGTGAGGTTCATCCCGAGCTCGGAGGTCGCCGGCGCCAATCACGAAGCGGCCGAAAAAGGGCACGTGAGCCTCGAGATTGACACGGAGCGCGAGAAGCTCCTCGACGACGACTACTTCAACAAGTTCAAAAACGCGACGGCGAACAGCGCCAACATCCGGTGCTTCGACCTGGTTCTGGACGACGAGGAGGAGACGATTAAGGCGATCAAGTCGATGGACGAGCACTACCACGATCTGTACATCGTGGGAAGGGGGAGGGGGATGCAGTCGGCGCTGACGACGGGGCTGGCGGATTGGTGCGACTGTCCCGAGCTGGGGCCGATAGGGGACCTTTTGGTGACGTCGGAGTTCGAGTCGTCGTTCTCGGTGCTGATTGTGCAGCAGTACAGCGAGTCCGGGAGGTCGAGGGAGGGGTCGTTCAGGTCGGCCGCGTCGGTGAACTACTCCGGAGAGGAGATGATGGTGAGGGAAACGGCGCCGGCGGAGAGCGAGAAGTTTGAGTCTTTTGGGAGTTTCAGGAAGTGGGATCATGAAAATTAATTGATTAATGCAATCTAGCTGTGAGTATGTACTAGGCTTGTTGAATGAGTTTGATTGTGGAAATTGTTGTTGTTCTTTGTTACAGTTTTTCATAATGAGAGAAACTTTCACTTTTTTTTCATTTCAGTTTTCGATTTGGCTTTTCATTTCGTAATCTAAGTTAAGAAGAAAATTGAAGACAACGGCCGAAAAAGTTATAACTATTCATTTACTATTTGTGTTAGGACCTTAGAGCTATAGATCTTTGAAATGGAAATGACACTAAGTGTGTTCGATTCAAAAGATTATATAATAAAATTGAATATTTATTATATTTAATTTAATAAAGTTGAATTTCACATCTTAGATTTAGATGGATAATTCTATAATAACAAATCATAGTTTTACTCATTCAGTTAAAATAATCTCAAAATCTAGTTTTATATAATCACTCATCCAATTAAAATAATTTCACAACCTAATCTAATTAAAATAATTCCACCACCAATCTTAGATAGATTAATTAATAACCGTTGGGAGTCTATGGTTTTGTTTTAACAGTAACTATTAGATAATTGTGGTATTATTAAGGATCATTCTTTGCCTTGGGTGGTAAGGCATTAAAATTAGTCAACAAACATGGAATTAACACAAGATTACAGCTGTCGTTTGTCGTGAGCATTAGGTAGCTTTCGACCGTTGGTCGCCAAATTGCAGCCACAACGGTTAAGCATTAAACAGGATATATTTGCTGTAATTTTTAGATTAATTTTGAATTACTTTCTCCACTTCATACTTTATTTTAATGTCTTCTTTTTCTACTAGTAGTATATCTTTTCTCCCACTTTTGGAATCTTGACCTATTGTTGAATGATTATAACGGAATGTTTTGCACAAAAAATTCCCCATTAATTAAGGGAGCACAATATAGACATAAATTCTAGCTTAATTAGAGAATATAATTTCTGTAGTGATTCAATATTTATAATTAATAATTCAAATTTTATGGCTCTCCAGATTAAGATCGAAATCCTAAAAATTAGTAATACTAGCAATCTAGCATAAAAAGTACTATGCGTATATGCATAATTAGAATTTTGAAAGTATTTTAGAAGGAATGAAGTATTTTACAAATATTATTTTCAAAGGAATGAATATATCCATATTTTGCATTTCTACAGCAATTTAGGAAAAGATTGTTTTTTACTCAAATTAAATAACTTTCCCATTACTCCAAAATAATCTCCTAATCAAACTGGAAATCTTATAGAGTTTTACCAAAGATCTTCAAACAAATAATTTATCGAACAAGTGCTTGATATTTGATCGTAAAGCGCAGTATGAAAAATCAATCAACTAATTCAAAGTGGAGCAAAATAGTTGGAGATTGCTGTGATGAAATAGAAGGCAGATTAAATCATTCAAAAGTTTCACAACGGATATTGAATTACAGCAGAAAGCATACTACGATGGAAGAATATATCAGTAAAATTAATGCAGCTGATGTTAGCCTTTACACATAAATATGGATCCAGGAAAAAGATCAAGCAGGAAAAAAAAAGCAGCAATAATAATCAAACATCAGATCAAATCCCTCAGTCAGTTATCACTCACCGGAAACTCATCAGCAGAACCACGTGCTTGTGCGTCGACGATTCAATTTGAGAAGGGGAGAAAAAAAAAATCGAAATCAGAAATGGCATCCGCAGCAGAGGAAGAAGAAGCAGAGCGCGGAGACCAAACACACGGCCTCGAAGGCGGAGACGAATTTGAAAAGGACGTCGTCTATAAACCAGAGGTGCAGATTGAACCTCTTCTTCCACCGCAATGCGGCGGAGCTCTTCAACTTCCACCGCCACGAACTGCTACCGCCGCCGCTGCCGGAGGAGGTGCTCCTCCCGCTCTCGCTCCGGCTGCTGCTGCGGTTCCCCTTCTTGTTCAGCCTCTTGAAGAACAGCGAGAAACTCGAAGATTTCTCCATGAATTGTTGCCTCCGCTGATCTGATCGAGAACGTGAAACGGCGGTTGGTTACGATGAGTTTTGGGTTTTATTTTTTTTTTGTTTTTGAGAATTATTCAGAGAAAACGGGAATTAATAGAGGGAAGAAAGTAGAATAACGGACGTCATCAGGGGTACTTTGGGAATTGGGGTTTATGTTGGCCTCGTATTTAACGGTTCCGCGTTTTCGTGGGTTGAATGGGATGGATGTCGTGCAATACTTGGTTCTACTATGAACGCCCTATTTTCCATACTTCCACTCTTCTAGTAATTATTTTTTTTCATCATTTTTAAAAAAAATTTAATCAATTTTTATTGGAATATAAATGGTAAATAAACACACAATGAGGATGAGTCAGTACAATATACCTTATAGCAAAATTTTCGATATAACGAATTTCAGTACTGACATTGTACCTTTATTTTTGTTATACCGAATTGGACAGTCCAACGATTGGACATCACTAGCGCGTTAGTGAGGGAACTAGCTCATCCTCATTTCCTTCATAGTGAGTCGCCCATCCCGCTCCCTGTTGCAACATAACCCTTGTATGTTTTGAGTTTTGCACCTCCTCAAATGAGACACGAGACCTACGTTGCTTATGCCCTTACAGTTCCCTATTTCAGTGGGTGAATAGGGAAAATGTCATGCAATTGTTGGTTCTACTATGAGCAAGCTCTTTACACTACTTAAAACTCCGACATATTGGATCGGAAAAGAAGGATTTTGTGAATTGGACATGGATACTTTACTTACCACAAACCAATTAATTAAACAGAAAAAGAATTAGGTTTTTTCAATTGATAAGCATTGTCTTTAAGAAAAAAGCATAGACATAATAAATAAACGTCGGAGCATGTATGCAATTCTAGTATCATTATGTTTTGTTCATGTCAATGGTCAATAGGTTTAAGTTCAATAAACATTTTATACTATAAGCCGAGTTAACTACGTAAAAATTAAGTACAATTAACTTGTAGAACTTACTATATGGTAGCTATATATTAATAAATACAGTATAGTCCCATGATAGAAATAATAATCACATTTTTTCCTTCAAAACCATGAAATGTATGTTGAAATTTGAAAAGAATCTCGTTTCTGTCGTGAAACAAAAGCACTTTTGAAATATTCAATTGAGATTGAAGCTTTGTGGTATTAAAAGACAAAGGCATCAAAAGTGACAAATAAATGATGAAAAAGATATAACGAATATTTTTCTTTACTTTGGAACCGATATTCCAATTTTCTTTTTTCGTTGTATTTTTCTGTTTATTTGCTGGCCATATATATGAATTACTCAGATATACTTGTAAATTTGTAATATAAAATTTGATATATTTTTCTTGCCCGGCCAATACTACTAGTGTTTAATTCGAAGGGTATATTTTAGTTCGTTCAATCTTTTGTAGACCATATATACAAAATCAAAATAAGAGTACTCTTGCAGTATAAGAGATTTTGATGTCAATTCATAATATTCATTCAGAAAAAGAGAGATAATTATTAAACGAAATATAGTATATAAAAAAATAATCCTAAGAGTCGACGTTCTATCGTTTGATTTTTACAAATTATTATAATTGGATTTTTTATTAATGTGCCCACTTCTATCATATTACACGAGAGAGAGGTGACTAATTTTCTAGCTCCTGTCTTGTTTAAACTTCTCAGTTATTTAGTTGAAAGTACATACTTTTACCAACCAAAATGCATGATAAAGTACTAATAAATAATTGTTTTATTGGTTTGATCTTTATGTGTGGCTGCAATAGCCAATAATCATATTAAATGTAATTAGCCCATATTGTCATTTTGCCTAACAAACTGCATATGTATATATATTGCTTTGTTGTCACACTTTATGCGGCATTTAATTGAAATATGCTCAAAATCATGCAGGCCAGCCATCACCCACGAGGCACATTTTCATATCTAACAAATCACCCTCAGCTAACTTCCATCTGTCCCCAATTTTTAATGTTTCTTCAATCGTTCTAGACGCATTTCCTTTGGATATACGATTTTTAAAAATTATAAATAGATTAAGAGAAAAGAAAATAAAGCAAGCAAAATAATAAAATAAATTAATAAATAAAGAAAAAAGTAAAAGAAGAGGATGTATTGCTTTTTGCAAAAAAAAAATGGCTCGTAGAACGGTCCGAAATAGAATACGACTCAACTACAAAGTGAATACTTATATTTTATTATAAATTTAGTAATATTTCATATATCCATCAATCAAGTTATCATTATACTAATTCACAGACAAATGACTGTAAAAATCACATAGCAAGCTTTATATAAACAATCGCGAAAATAATTTTATATATTAGTTGGATGAGTACTGTCTTGATTTGCTGTATACATATTGCATACATCATATAAAAAGTTGAAAAATAGATAATTCATGATTCAGACATTTTATACGGTTTGTTTAATGTATACGGTTTGTCTCTACGAAGCTAATTTTATTTATTTATATAACATCGTTGTATTTTTGGTATTTTTATGAATTATTCTGCAAAAATTCCCGAGTCTATCGATCACTGCCTTCTTGTCTCTCCAACGACATGTTTAGCCCTCCGTCTGATAAGTGGAGTGGAGAAGACAAGACTTTCTCCATCATCATAAAAGTTATCTGCTGCGATCATACTTACCTTAATTCAAACATCTTGAAACTTGATAGTTTAGGAGATTTATTCAATTTTGATCGAGTTGTGGTAAAAGATTGGTAGTTTGGGAGATTTACGCAATTTTGGTTCAACAATTTGTAGGCGTGTGGAAGAATCAAAAGCATAAAAACAACACAATTGAATGGAGAATTAATCTGATATCAACGTTAAAGAATACTGTTATGAAGATAGCATAAAAACCCTAATTGTGGAGATTGAATGAATTCACATAATTAGGCTCCCAAAATGTAATCGATAATTCTGATAATCAATAGAAGAAGTTGAGAGGTTGTTGATGATCATAAAAGCTATGATCTGCTGCGATGAGTTGTTGAAGTGACAATGGTGGGGCTGCATCCATCACAAACATATCTGCTGCGATCAGATTTGAAGAAGAAGAAGAAGAAGGTTGTTCATAAATTGACAATGGAAGTTGCACATGAATGTAACCATTAACAATATGGAGTTGTAAGCACAAGTATTCAATCTAGTCCAGAAAATTGACATTAAGTTTGTAGTATTTCATAGATGCATTGCACGCACACATGATAGCCTTTACTTTTTTTTCTGGAACAAGAATATAATTGTTGAATTCACCAATAAATATATAAATTAATGGAGTTTAAATCGTTTACAATTTTACTTTAACATTTTTTTGAGCGGTGAAAGAAGAAATACATATTTTTCTAATGTAGAATTGAGAAGTAGGAGTATTTCAAAAAAAAATAAAAATTGCAAAATAAAAGCGAGGTGTTTCGATGAAAATTGAAAAATATATAGATTGTATATATTACTAGTTATAATTTTTTATAAAATTATTTTGAATCGTTGTAATTCAGCTATCACATGAAATAAACAAAGTAATGCTACTTAAATTATACTATTATTAAAAAAATATATTCAGCTATCGGTGTTGTATATATTAATATGACTTTACCAACAATCGAGCTGCCTCTATAACTATTTTACTACGAATCACACATTATTATATCTATCTATAAATAATAAATATGGTACAGTATTATTTTATCCAGGAAAAGAAAATGATAAAGTTCGAAAACTGTATATTAATAAAGATAATAATTATATTATTATTATTATATTATATTTTATTTTATTTAGTTTAGTTTAGTTATTTATACATAAACAAATCCCACTTCTTCTTTTCCCAGTCAAAATCCATTCTCTCGATAAATATATATATATATAGAGAGAGAGAGAGCTGATCTAGAGAGAAGGGGAAGATTGTAAGAGAAAGGGTGGTGGGGGTAAAGGGAATCCCCACAGCCTCTGTAGTAGCAGATCTATACAGAAGCGCTATTCCAAGATACCATTCAAAATTCCTAGGAGAAAAGCAGATATCCTCTGATACTTAATTCCACCATTCTTCCTCTCCTTGCTTAGTTATCAACCAATTAATTACTTCACACAATCAAACACTCAGAAAGAGTGAGGTTTGAATTTGTATGCAATGCTGGAATTGAGAGCGGGGAGGAGGTGCTACTCCGAGGCGGTGGAGGGAGTGAATGTGGGATTGGCTTTTGTTGATGCGCTCATTGGATTTGTAGCTCTTTATAAGGTAATTAAACTCTCTTTTTTCGTTATCTTTAGTATCGTGAATTGGTCGAATGACTGTGAGTGAAATTGTCTGATTCTTTGATTGAAAATTGGATTTTTTGCTGTTTTGATTTTATGCTAGTTTCCACCATCTGTGGGAGACTTTTTTCATTTATCATTGGTTGAGGTGGATGTGATGGATGACAATTGGGGAAAACTATCAATCATAATTACAATTTGATTCTGACTGAACATTGAACGCCTGAAGCATAGAGAAGACCGATGCCCTAGGCTGCCTTAGCAGGAACTGTCTGTGTCAGCATTTCCATATGTTTGGCAACTCATTAATGAGATGATATGCCATTTTGTAGGAATGAGATGGGGTCTGAATTGAGTTGCTAACTTTTTTAATTTGAAATAACCACAGATTTTCCATCCAATATGTTTAATCATTAATTCTGTTACCTAATTCATGATTTTGATGTTCATACCATGTTTGGAATTTCTATGTGAAACATTGAAATACTGAAGTCTGATATATTCATTTTGGCTGGATTTGTAAAATCATTGTTATAACGTGTTATTTTATTTGTGAGGATTCTATCTGTAAAATCTGTCGTCTAGCGGTGTGTTTATGGCGTGATACATGCCAAAACTGGCTTGAAGAATATATGCATAGCTGTCAAGAACCGTCCCAGGTTATAACACGAGTGCTGCCTTTTAGTGGTGCATTTAGGGCGTAATAACTGCAAAAATAGTGTAAGAATATTTAGATAGCTTTCAAATGACCTTCAGGGTTTCCTCGTGAGTAGTTAGTTGCTCGTAAAGCATTAGTACCAAGGCAACAGATTTGCAATGCAATCACGCTATTTTCGAGTGTCAGCATCACCACTAAACTTGTCAGCAGTGTCCCCTGTTTCGGTCTTACCTTTTTGTTGCACCTTTTGAGGATGGTAGTTGTGCTGGTTCACACAATTCACAATCACATTCTGGATGCTCTGGATCTGATCGAATGATGGCCAAATAGAGTGGTTTTATGGGATATTTTGAACCGTTACAATATTTTCATAGAAATATTTGTCTAGCTATATTTTTCCACCATTGCAAAAAAAATCCAGTGTGATCTAGACCTATGACCAAATAGAGTGATTATGGGATATTTTGAACCGTAACAATATTTTCATAGAAATATTTGTCTAGCTATATTTTGCAACCATTGCAAAAAATTCAGTGTGATCTAGACCTATTACAAGAGGAATTTGGCATAATTTTAAATGCTTCATATATTTTCACAAAAAAAAAACAAAAAACATTACGCCTCCTAATCAGCTTATCCTCTGAACTTCTTAGTGACACTGTTTTTTTATCTTCCTAAAAGATATGGTCTTTTCTGCCTCATTGATTCTATATGCTCAATATATTGCGTGTCCTATATTGGACCTGGATATTGTGGAGTTCATAAAACATGTATCCCATTAAATAACATTTTACATAGAAATCAAAGCTATTTGATTAAAATATCATGTCTTTACAAATCCTTTAAGCAAGAGAGTTTTTTTCATGTAGATTCTACTGAAATTGTTAAAGGCATTGGCTTAAAATTCGAAGAATTACATTCTTGTATGAGAACTTAATATTATTTGCTTTGCTTGTCCACTTATCAATATGTAACTACGATAAATTAATATTGATTGCACGTTCCTTTTATTATGATTCTTTTGAAGTATTGGCTTTAGTTCTTACATTCTTTCATATGGGATTTTCTACCATTCTTCCAGTTGATTAGAATTCATTCAAGGAATACACAGCTTGGATGGACTCGCCAAAAGGTAAATACCTTTTGTATTTCAGTTATGTCCTTTATTGGACTAAGTTCTTTTGATATAATGCAACTTTTTTTCTGAATAAATGCGAAAAATTGACATTAGTTGTAGTGAGAGCCGTTATATTTTGTGCATAACACTATAAATCTTGTCCAGTGGCAGTAATACAGTTCTTCCTGCTCAGTGCTTAATCTACATTTTATTTTCAGTTGAACAGTTCTGAAATCTGTAATTTATTTGGTATCTAGCTTGCTATCTTGTTAGTAATTTTCTCTCATGTGATCATATCTATGATTCTTTAGTTGGATGCTTCATACTATACTTTGAGCCCATTCAAGTTTGAGTGACTCGATACATAAAACTGCAGTAATATTTGCATGATTTGCATATTGGATTTCTTTTTTGCTTTTGAGATGTTAGAAATCAGTTTGGGAAATGTATGTAACCATATTGACTGGTATCTGTTTAAATAAATCTGATCACTATTCCTTTGATAATAATTTCAGGTCATTCATCTACTGATTGGGTCGTCCAATCTCGGTGAGGATTACTAATGTTCTGGTCATTGGTTCCAATGTGGTCTTTTATTTGATTAATTCCAAATGAGCCATACATGTCATGCTTGTGATCTTGTATGTTTGGCAAAATAGTTCTTTTGTTACAACTTTGGTAGTCCTTTTAGAAGCACATGTTGTTGAACTGAAAAGGCTCTACACTATCAATGTTTCACAAGCAACCCATTACAGCACTAACAAAATTGAAAATTTCATTTTCAGGTTATTTCCTTTATTTTGTATTAAATCTGGTTGCTGCTTGTAAGGGTTGGATTTGCTGGTCATATTCCTGTGGTTTTGTTGTCATGGGTAGGGTAATCTTTCAGCCTGTGGTGTGATAATAGTTTTCAATAGTCATAATGATAGTATGAAGAAATACTTACCCCAAAGATATTTTTATTGGCAGCCTTCCCCAAAATTCTGTTTATTGCAGCATTCCTCCTGCTTTTGTCATTTTGGTAAGTTCTCTCATATCTTGACAAATTTAGTAACTTATTTCTACTTATATGTGATTAATATGTTCCTACTTTTAAGTAATACTATATTGTATATAGTGTGTAAAGTATTCGTAGCAAGTGCTGGTTTTATGCAACCATATCCTGCAATCATCTTATGTACTTACCAGCTAACAAGTGCTGATTTTATGCATTACAACTGAAGAAACTCTGAGTTGAAGGTTGCCTCACCATTTTGCAGTCTCCTCATACGTAACCTTTTATTTAGTACTCTATATAGTTTACCAATTACGTATTGCTGGAATATCTGTTTTGATGATTGACCATCTCACTTAGCTAAGATTGGCCTCATTTGGGTTTTAATGGTTTTCAGGGTAGACCTCTGTCATCACCCAACCGATGAAGAGGAAGATGAGGATTGTAATCCCCACGAAGCTCTGCTTGAGAAGATGAACAAAACTAGTCCACAGACTAATGGAAACCGAAGGTGCTGCACCTTCAGGTTATCTCATATTGGAAGCCGTCAAAAGATTGTGATTGTGGTAAGAAGCAACTTTCACTATAGATAATCGTTTTGGAATCTCTATAATCTGAATCTAACTTACCCAACAAATTATTCGCAGGTAACAGCTTTAGTTTTTGCAATAATGATTGCATCATCAGTGCTGATTTGGGTTGGGATGGATAGCAGTCCTATCGAGTCTGCAGTTGTTGCTCAGGCATGTAATCAAGATTCTTGCACTTTATATCAACAAACTATTTTCTTTACACTGTTATATTGCTTTGTTTCGAAGTTTTATAGACTTATTTCGTGTGGAGTCTCTTGGTGAGTTTCTGACTTGGGAATACAATACTTCTGCATCAAATCTCTCTTGCAGGTATATGTAGATTTTATTGCCGTGATTGTCCTTTTACTTGGAGGAGCCTTGGCATGCTATGGTGAGCACAAAGACTTCTTCATTTGTTTCCTGATGTGGAAAACAAATGCATTTTGGCCTCTCTTCAATTAATACATGTCTTCTATTCTTTATATTCATCTAACATATTCGATGTCCAGGAGTTGTATTATTCTTGAAAATGAAAAAAGTGAGATCTGAGCGGGCTTCATCTGAAATGTGGAAGGTTGTTACGTGTTATGTCTTGGTTTACTCATTTATTTTTGCCTAAAATTCCCTCTCATGTCCTTCACTGCATCACAGTTTGCCGGTTTGGCTGTTGTCTCCGTTATTTGTTTTACATCAAGTGCTTCGGTGGCAATTGGTACTCAAATACCTGTAAGTCCTTGCTGGCTTATTAGTCGACTTATCAACTTCCTTTTTCCTGTATATTGCATGACTAACATTCTCCGTTCTGCAGTTGTTTTATGACTGGGATGAACGGCATATGGATGGTATCCGTACTTCGTTTCTTCTTATTTTGTATTACTTCATGGGTACGTTAATCATACCGACCCTCTAAATTGCGTAATTTATGTATTTTAATCGGCATCCTAGTCTGTGTTTACCATCATCCATTGCCCTGCCATGAAAGTGAAGCTGTGTTTCCAGGTTCATCAGTGCCTTCAGCGGTTATTCTATTTCTAATGAGAGAATTGCCACCTCCCCTCATCAGTACTACTAGGCACGGAGAATCAACACCGATAACATTCATGCATGATGGCTCAGCGACAGCAGCTCAACGACCGAGCTGGACTAGAGCAACTCAGAATCAGGTTCTAACGCTTATTATGCCTGCCTTGTAGATGCATATAGCAACGGTTCAAGAGTCGATCCATCTGCTCTTTAACTGCTCGTTACATGTTTGCAATGGGATGAATGCAGGTATCGAGGGCAAGCCCCATATGATGTGACATGTTGGAACCCGGCTCGTGTTTTTGCGTGCAAAGAACTGCGTATGAAACTTGGCATGAAGACCGAGAAAAGAAAAGATTTAGAAGGCTCAGTGAGGCGTACAGCCGCAAGGCTGCCTTGTGTGTGCCTTTTTAGTTTGATAGCTTTGTCTCTCTTGTACATAGCAATGCTACTCTCATACTTAAATTATGGTTAATGCATGAAACTGTTTTATTGGTTTTCTTTTCAAAAGTTTCCTATATATTGATGTTTACAAACTTAAGCACAAATGAAAGCCATAATCAAAAGTGCTTCAGAAGCAGCAAATGTGGAGTCTTAAATAATCTGAGAATTTAAACACAACAACTATGTAAAGGCATGAGGCATATGAGAAAGAAGATGAAGAATGTTGGCATATTATCCAACATTCTATGAATGAATGTGAAATTTGCACCAATAATGGTGGTCTTTCATTGTGGTTGCAGTCTTGTATCATATTATACGTCCATCATTCCTGAAATTTTATAGCGACCATAATTTTGTTTATATAATTCAAGACAAGGCCAATTTCAAAGTCATTTTTCAACCATCAGAAGCATCCATTAATATTAATATTAAAAACCTATGTTAACTTAACTAAATAAAGACAGTTTGGCCGAGTGGTCTAAGGCGCCAGATTTAGGCTCTGGTCCGAAAGGGCGTGGGTTCAAATCCCACAGCTGTCATATTTTTTATTTTTTATTTTTTGTCTAATTTATTTTTATTTATTAGTATTGTTTAACAGATGATATATTTTTATTTATTGTTGTTTAACTTATGAACATTTGGATATGCCCTATCAGCAATTGTTATTAACCTTTTCATCAACAAGATTTGATTTTGAGTTAAAAGGGTCATTGATTGATATATCCCCCTATCAACAATAAATATAAAAAGCTTCAATCTTGCTAGTGAATAAGATTCCACAACTAACACAGCATTGCAATTGCCATAATATCCTTCTACTGTCAAGCTTACATTCTTTCAATTTGCCATAATCATTTTCTTCAATTGCTCAACCATCACCATCATGATCCATTCTTGGCCAATGTTTCAATCAAGAAAACTGAAGTTACTACTTGATATATGGTCATCATCTTTTCCATTCACTATTTCTTTTCTCAAATGCTTACAAAACCCCCCAAAGAGGAAATTGAATGCAAGGCCAATAGATTGGGGGATTATAATTCATACAGACATAAGCCTATGATAATTATTACTACTACACTTCTTGAAACAACTAAAATACCTTCATCCCCTCATTAGTCACATCAAAACCTAGTAAACTCCGAAACATGCAACTCCTGACGACGAAGGCAGAAATATATCAAACAATTCATCATCTTTTTTTCTAAAGTTGATCAAAGAGCTAGGAAAACAAAGAGTAAAAAATTATCAGCTGATGATCATTTTGTTGAGGTATTCAGCATGCTGAGGAAAATACTCCAATAGCTCATCCTTTGTCACCCATAAGTAATCTTCACACTTTTCAACATTGATCTTGCTCGTAGCGATGAGTTGACTTTTGAAAAAGAATCGCTGACAAATGAAAAAATATTTAGCAAAATATAGCGCCTTTATGAATGGTGGGCGTCTTGGCTCTACATAACACAGCTTCAGACTTTTGAAAGCTAAACCGGAATAAAGATAAAAAAGGAAATGGCTGGAAAAAACAAGGCAAGTACCTTAGAAGGTGCATCAACCTTGTCATTTTCTGCTGGCTGTACAACTGTATGGCCCATTGGAGCATTTCCAACAAAATAAGTTTTCGAAAGATCTCCCACAACAGATTCTAGAGCAGATTCAGCACACTGCAGATATTTCAATTTGAAATGTGATGAACCATAGTTATAAGGGGAAATGTGATGAACCATAGTTATAAGGGAGAAGCTGAATTACCTTGCGTAGTGTTGGTTCAGAGTCGTAAACCTTCTCAGGGAAGTGCCAGACAGGTGTTCCATTAGAATCAAATGAAGAGCCATATAAAAGAAGATAAAGCCTCCGGTCAAGTGCTCTCTGTAGTGACCTGTATGATAATAAATAAACACTTGTTACTGCTCTAATCATATGCAGCAGTGCACATCATCAGCACCGACAAAACTCAATTGGCAGATTTATAACGACATTGCGCAGAGACCATATATCAATCTCTCTGAAAAACCAGTAGAACTGGAAGACAAGCACATGGGTACTATGATCTTCATTTCACAATATAAGAGGGACTGGTGAATACGAGATTCATCCGCAAGAGGAAAAGGCTCAGCGATTCTACTTTCAGCACTTAAAATGACAAAATCAAAAAGGTTTTGTCCAATTCCATTAAGCATGCAGATTTACAAGCAATCGCCACCAATATTCACCAACATTGTTTTTTCTAAGGCAAACATATACTACTACAGCAATGAACATTACTTTTTATCATTGGTTTTATCGGCTTCAGTGATCCGTGGAGCCGGCGTATACTCAATATGATGATCACCTTGTCCCCTGCATGTCAATGCATAGATAAATTTATTGCAAACATTAAACAAAACAAATTTGACCATATAAACAGTTTCCAACAAGTATATCTCTGATCAAACTAAACAGAACAACAAACATGAGATAATTCATCTTTGAATCTTTGACATATAATAAACTTATGCTGAATTTACATACTCCGACCAAAAATTGACCATCTCATAACTGTTTCTATCAGCATTTATGCCAAGTACTTGCCAAGCAATCATCCCAAACTCTATCCAAGAGATTCAACAAATGCTCTTCATTAGTTCTTCACCACTTTCTTCTTTCAGATGTGTAGAATGCAAAGATGTCATATAACAGCGAATAAAATAAATTTTTTTATACTTAAAAATCCCAATCATTAGAACATGTATCAAATAGAATAGAAATTAGGAATTTTACATACCATGCCAAAATGATTGTTACGTGTAGTCTACACTATCTACCACTAGCATTTGTTGACGAAGCTTGGTTACAAACTACAGACCTATTGAAGAACCATATTGAACATAGGAAACACAAATGGCAAACCACAACAGCCAAAAAAGAGAGTAAAGGAAACGAGAAAATGTACCTTGCATTAGATTTCTGCAAGAATGAACCAGGATATTCTTTTCTATACTGCTGTTGCCATCGGAACCTAAATTCAAATCCCAGCTCCCATACATCATCATTTGTTACAATAACATTTCAACTAATACAAGATGCAGATTCGTAGAAACAAAATTCTGTATAATACTAATATACATCCAACCAATCATACATTCATACTCACAGAGAAAATAAACAAATTATAAAATTAACAACTCCAAATATCCCCACCTCCCTTCTTCACTCACGTAAAAGAATCTCATTTCACTTGCTAAAATTATCAATTCATCGCAACCCCCAGCCTCACTAGTTAGAGCAATACGCTATTTGAACAACCGACATTAAATTAGAGGAATAGATTTTCCATTCCAACTTGGTGTTAAATCTCCTGATGGGGACAAGCAACTAAATCAAGCGAATCAAAACGAAGAAATGGCTTACGAGAATTCGTGAAATGCATAAACGACCGGATCGATTTTTGGTATCACAACCGGAAGCCTCTCGAACAGAACGGAAGCAATGATCTTCTCTCCGCCGCTCTTGGACGGCGAGGTAGAGAAGGCGCGCGCAGCCTTGAGCAGCGGCCGAGCTAGTAACCTCGAATGCGCCACAGTTGGTTGCATTTCCTCCGAATCTGAAACCGACAACACGAGCAATGAAAAATCCGAGCTCAGATTCAAAAACCCTAACGCAAGGAGGTAGAGGAAGTGAGGGTTTTACCGGCAAGTTGACAACCGGTAAGGTTTATACATCAAGTCTTTTTTTTATTTTATCTCATTAATTATTAAATTAACAAAATAAAAAAGGTTTAAAAAGAAATAAATAAGAAATTGTTAGTGAAAATAATAGTCATCCCTGGGTTTCCTTTTTGATTTGTCCCATGATTCATTTTGTTTTTTTTTTTTGTTTTAGTTATATTTCACACTCTTCAGTTTCCTTTTTTTTTTCCTAATGTGAATATTTTGATAGACCAAATAATGTAATTTTATTCAATAGTGGGGTTTCAAATATAACAGCTTATGTTACAACTCCAAAATAAATAAAACTAGTTAATTTTGCGACAATAACACAATATATAATCAGACTAGAAAATCAAAGATTAGGATTACCAAAGAAAATACTACCAAATTAAAATAGAGCTTTTTACTATGGTGATCCACAATCTGATCCCTGCTATCTTTGGAGTTGTTTCAGTCACCAGCTTGAAGTTTACATACATGTCTTCGTAGTAGCAACAGAGACCTGCATTCGACCAAGCACGTCTCAATACTCTGCTCGTCTTTATTGGTAAAAGCAGACGAGTCCAAAAAATAGACCCAATCAGTTTTTCAATGTGGCAAAATAGTACGGAGGAGGGCCAATCCTTTTTCTCTGTAGCAGCATCTTTCAGAGTCGCGCGAATATCCATGGAAATATCATCTGCAGAAACGCAAGCTAATTAGTAGTGGAAATGCAGACTATATAGTGATTTGAGTTGTATCGTGCTAAATCCATATGCTCGAATCTAAACGAGAAATGAAAAGTGTGGATCACTTTTGAATAGTGGCTAGTGAAAATGCTCCTGTTTCGCACCTCCCAGCACCGGAAGAGGTCCTTCTTTGATGGCCATCAAACGGACTCATTTTCACCTCATATTCTGTGTGCAGACCAACTTGAAAAAGGCACCCTAAAACCATTCAGACATAATGGATGTATAATCGAAGAATTTTGTTTATTGCAAGTACAGAAATAATACACGAACAGCGTAAAGAATGACTAAAAGCCAGATATTCCCAACAAGAAACAACTTTACCTGCCAGTAAATGGACATGCATCCAAAATTCCAAATCCAACCACTTCTCATACTGCATAATGTACTAATAAGTGAATATATTGATTCAATCGACCAATATCACTATCACACTAAAGCACACAGCTGCCATATATTTTAGCTGTTTTTTCTGCATTTAGAAAGACATAGCTAATTCCCGGTGCCCTCTCAAACCTACGGGCAAAAGTAAAAAACGAAGCAACTGAGATTCCAAAGACCACATGAAAACATTCAAAACCAGTACTTGATCCTAAACCTTAAAGCTGAAATCCTCAATGCCACCAGAGGTATTGCAAGATTATAGTTCTCTACGAAATGAAATGTGTTATAAAGAGAGTCTGTTTATGCATATTTATGCTATGTTGATAAGCCTATTCTAATAAAACTGAAGGCACTTTCTTACCACTGTCCATGGCATAGAAATGTTTCAAGTAGTCAACGACGATGTTGATAAGACTGAAATTTAAACATTTTAGCAGATAATAAGTCGAACTGTATCAAGCACAGTGGCACACACACCACAATCTTCCAAACATGCATGGTCCAGTAAAACCAAGCGATACTCTTCATATACTTCGCTTATCCATCCACCAGCTTCAGCTGGTCGCATCCACTCGTCCTCCCTGCAAGTACAGTAAAATGAGGAGGCCTAATTCTTCCTTCCGAACTTCATAATATAATATTGCAGAGAAGCGTGTAAACGATATTGCTTTAACTCACTGTCTCACCATATAGTTGAGGGAGAAAGTGAGAATGTATGACCAAAATTTCAATAATTCATCTCTGGAAAAGGCTCAACTTATTTAAGGTAGACACATATTCATCTTGATACAAGTCATGAAACCATTGAAAAAATCTAACACATATAAAAGCTATATATGCAAAACACTCTCACATCCATCATAACTATGCATACTTCAATTGTGGATTAAAGAAACAAGTAAAATGTGTCTACTTCAATACTGGATTTTGCCAAAGATAGCTACTTTAACAAGCTCATACTTACAAAAACCACTCAAAGGGAGAAAATTGAACACAAGCCTAATCGGTTGGGGGATCATTCTTCAAGAACTCATCGATAGTAGAGGGAAACACAAGCCCACCAAAACCATCATCCGAATGCAAAAAAGCAGCTTTTCCCAGCAGCAAATGCACCAATCTAAAGGGCTCCTTGCTCTCACCGTTGCAGAAATGCTTAATCCACCACTCTAATCTCTCCAATTCCTTCACATTCTTGGGACCCTTCACCCCCACAATCTTGTCATAAAACTCATCATCGTTGCAGCACCCTAATTGATGAGTTCCCGCATCTGAGAGGCGCAGGAGCTGCATCAGGAGCTCGATATCGTCGTCAAGATCGAGTCTTTCCGGATGAACAACTCTTTCTTCGGCTTCTGCTTCAGCTTCGGCTTCGTCGTGATTGGTGGGTGGGGAATTGAGGGGTTTTGTGATGAATTCTTGTGGGGCTTGGCTTTCTTGGACGTGGGATGCGATTGAGCTGGATTGGTTGCAGAGGTAAATTGGGGTGCCAAGAGATTCTGTTTCTTGTGTGGTGTTGATGGCTTCCTGGGGTTCTATCGGCGGCGGCGGTGGAGGTCGGGGGAGACTGGAGGGTCCTGCTGCTGCTGCTTCATTGTTTTCAAGTTTGAGCCTTTTTTCGAGGTGTTTGAGAGAGGTGAAAAATGGAGAAAATGGTTTATGCATTCTGACCTTGATTTGATCGATTTCCAAAGAATCAAATTGTTGTTTTTGAATGATTTGGGTATTCATAATCATCCGGTCCGGTTTATAATGAAATTTTCTGAACTCCTAAATTAATTATTTTGTTCATATTTTTTTTTTAGCTAAATGACATTTACTTTATAAATAAGATAATTTTGTTTAACTCACCATGTAGTAATAACATTCACAAACTTTTTTTTTATTTTTTATTTTATTTTATTTTACATTCACAAACTTCATATATGATATTTTAAGTTTTGATCTTCAAAATTGCATAATATACCAAGATTTAATCAAATTTAATACAAAAATGTCAATTTGGGCTTTGTTTAAATCCTACTCCCCCTCGTCCAACCCTAATTGAATCATATTTCATTTTTTTTACAATCGTCCAACCCTAATTGAATCATATTTCATTTTTTACCATTATCCTAACGGAATCATATTCCATTTTTTACTCCAACTTTATTTAAATAGTCAAAATAACACATTTAATTTTTTTTATTGAATTTATTATCTCCCACATTTTACATTTTTTTTATTTATCTCTTTAGCTACCTACTATTTATTTCAACTTCTTTTTGGTTTTATCCCTTTTCACTTAATTAACTAAACATTCATTTTTTTAGTTTTGGTGAATAAATATGGAGGACACTGTGAGAAGGGGAGTAATAATCAATATTTAGGCCTTACTACAATTTTTGAAGTTTTCATAATTTCTTCTTCAATGTAATTGTGTCGTTACCATCATTACTTCATCTCAATTACTTTCTCATCAATCCAAATAATTCTTCAACGAAAACCAAACACCATTCCTCAAAACCAACACACATCACATAAACCAAACCCATGACGATGGATACAAAAAATCACATCAAGAATCATCCCTCACTTCCCGGGGACGAAGTTGGTGGCGAAGGCCCAAGCGTTGTTGTTAACTGGGTCAGCAAGGTGGTCAGCGAGGTTCTCCAATGGACCCTTTCCGGTGACGATAGCCTGAACGAAGAATCCGAACATGGAGAACATGGCGAGTCTCCCGTTCTTGAGCTCCTTCACCTTCAGCTCAGCAAACGCCTCAGGGTCATCCGCCAACCCCAATGGGTCGAAGCTCCCGCCCGGGTAGATCGGGTCGGTCACCTCCCCGAGGGGTCCACCAGCAATGCGGTAGCCCTCGACGGCGCCCATGAGGACGACCTGGGTAGCCCAGATGGCCAAGATGCTCTGAGCATGGACCAGGCTCGGGTTTCCCAGGTAGTCAAGGCCGCCCTCACTGAATATCTGAGCGCCGGCCTTGAACCACACGGCCTCGCCGAACTTCACGCCATTGCGGGCGAGGAGCTCGGGGAAGACGCAGCCGAGGGCGCCGAGCATGGCCCACCGGGAGTGGATCACCTCGAGCTCCCTGTTCTTGGCGAAGGTCTCGGGGTCAGCGGAGAGTCCGGCGGTGTCCCAGCCGTAGTCGCCGGGGAACTCGCCGGTGAGGTAGCTGGGGGCCTCGCCGGAGAAGGGGCCGAGGTACTTGACGCGGTCGGGGCCGTACCAGGGGCTGCCGGAGGAGACCGACTTGGTGGCGGGTTTGCGCATGGAGACGCGGCCACCGGAGGAGAATTGAGGGGTGGTCTTGACCGCCTGACCGGCGAAGGATGGGGAGGAGAGAGCCATTGTGGAGGCGGCCATTGAATTGAGGAGATGAAAGTAGTGTTTTTGTTTTTGTTTTTGTTTAAGAGGTGGTGAGTGGTGGAGAGGGGGAATGTGTGTGTTTTATAGGGTGTTTTGGAGTTGGGGGGTCCTTATCTTTGGATATCATTATCTTTCATCTTATTGGAAGCTAATATTTTAATGAGGATAATAGATTAATATAGTGTACTACTTCTATAGTATAGTGTTGAATTTTGTTTAGATTTTTGGTGGATATGGGGATGAGAGTCTTATGCAAAGGTGTGATTTTCTTAGACTCTGAGCCTATAAGGAGCTGCCAAGTGTACAGTGGTGGATTGGAGAGGAATTGCTACAACAAGAGTACTGAATTTATGAGAGTATGGATCATGAAACTAACTGCAAAAAAGAAATGAGTACGAGAGCATGAATTTGTTAGATTTAGGTGTATGAGAGTACGAATCATGAATCTAAAAAGAAATGAATATAGGTTAGGGCGACCTCACAGCTTTTCTTGAGAAAGGTCCTAATTAAACGTAGTATGCTATTGTGTTTTTCTAATTTTGGTTTTTGACCGCAATGTCTCGAACCATTGCATGCCGGTTCGAACCCTTTTCGATTAATAAAAATAATATCTAAAAATGAGTTATAGGCTCACACATGCAAAAAATGAATATAGAGGTAACCTCATATTGATTCAAGAAGCCTCACACATGCAATGATGCAAATAGTATTCTTAATCACAACAAAGTGCCCTAATTAAACACATATTGGTGCTTGTAAGTAATAATTGGGCTTAATCTAGAAGGGGGTTCATTTGCAACAAGTGAGCAATGCTATTAATTTCAACTATATATAATCTACTACAAATACATCGAGCAAACACAAGCTTTATGCATTTCAAATCGATAATCTATTAGTCATCAAATGGGTATAATTATCGCTTGCTAACCAAGCTTGACTTCAGCTCAGACTGGAGTAATCAAAAGCCCAGTATGCTCGAGTAGAAAATTACGATATTTTTTTATTTCAAATATAGATGACTAATGTTTGAATATATCATGTACGAAACATTCCAACATTGAATCAACTTAGTTCGGTTGCTCAAGCACATTCTGGTCAAGCTTTCGAACATTAGTTAAATTACGATCGTACATATCCAATTAAGCACGTCAACATATCCAACATAATGTACAATAGAACACTCGTAATCCTTGTTGAATTTCTCTAGACCTCAAAGGTAATACAACGGTAAATTTTATATACTACTATTTTGTTTGTAGGGACTATATTTTGTCTTACTTATTCAAAATGAGCATATACCATTTTGCATTTATAATTATCGTGGACTGGAAGAGAGATAGGATAGTATGGTCTACATAATTATGCAATTTATTTAAAATGATGTTTTAAATATTGAAAAATAAAAAAAATTGTGATTTATTTTCTTCTCTCTAATTCGTAGCAGCCACAATATTTATCTCGATTTAGGCTTCATTCTTTCCTCTAAATGGCAGTCCCAATTCGTCATCGCGATCTAATATTCCTGATCTTCACCACCAACAATTCATCATTATTTATGCTAAAATCTCATTTCTTTGTCTATCTCTATTTCTCAACCACCACCACAAATTCATTGGTTTCTTTGACACCTAGTTAGAAAAAATCGTCATACTATCACAAAAGCTCCTAGAAACGATTTTGTTTTGCTATATTAATTGGATTTCACCATCATTCTAAATCATAGGAAATTGACTATGCAGTCAAAGTCCATAACATTTGCGGCCAATTCTTAATTTTATGAGAAATATGGTCAAAGTTTATTATTTTAGATTTATGGTTTATACACCAATTACATTTTAATAAAATGCATAAAAGATTATGTCACAACCACATTAATTACATATGGAGTATATTAAAGACTATTGACATTTTGACAAAATGCATAAAAGCTCATGTCACAGCCACATTAATTACATATGGAGACTAACCTTAAGAATGGACCAACCAACCCACCATTAAATAAAACTGTATCTCTCATTTGAAAGCTCATCTTAAATCTCAATCATGGAATCCATGTATGAGTCAAAAATCCATCTGTACATGAGAGCCCACTCAAACAAAAAATCTAAACTCCATCACAAAAAAATATCTTAAAAACTGATGGTCTAAAACATGCCATTTAGGCATAGCAACAAAATCTTGAAACCCAATGAGAAAAGAGAAAGAGATATCACAAGATAACTAACCAAACCTCTTGCCACCTATAAGTAAATCCCAACTACCACTTCTATTTCTCATCCTCAAACAATCACCCTTTAGTAGCATCAAACAACCGCCGCATCTCCACCAATGGCCGCCTCCACAATGGCTCTCTCCTCCCCATCCTTCGCCGGTCAGGCGGTCAAAACCACCCCTCAATTCTCCTCCGGTGGCCGCGTCTCCATGCGCAAACCCGCCACCAAGTCGGTCTCCTCCGGCAGCCCCTGGTACGGCCCCGACCGCGTCAAGTACCTCGGCCCCTTCTCCGGCGAGGCCCCCAGCTACCTCACCGGCGAGTTCCCCGGCGACTACGGCTGGGACACCGCCGGACTCTCCGCTGACCCCGAGACCTTCGCCAAGAACAGGGAGCTCGAGGTGATCCACTCCCGGTGGGCCATGCTCGGCGCCCTCGGCTGCGTCTTCCCCGAGCTCCTCGCCCGCAATGGCGTGAAGTTCGGCGAGGCCGTGTGGTTCAAGGCCGGCGCTCAGATATTCAGTGAGGGCGGCCTTGACTACCTGGGAAACCCGAGCCTGGTCCATGCTCAGAGCATCTTGGCCATCTGGGCTACCCAGGTCGTCCTCATGGGCGCCGTCGAGGGCTACCGCATTGCTGGTGGCCCCCTCGGGGAGGTGACCGACCCGATCTACCCGGGCGGGAGCTTCGACCCATTGGGGTTGGCGGATGACCCTGAGGCGTTCGCTGAGCTGAAGGTGAAGGAGCTCAAGAACGGGAGGCTCGCCATGTTCTCCATGTTCGGATTCTTCGTTCAGGCTATTGTCACCGGAAAGGGTCCATTGGAGAACCTCGCCGACCACCTTGCTGACCCAGTTAACAACAACGCTTGGGCCTTCGCCACCAACTTCGTCCCCGGAAAGTGAGGAGAAGAAGAGGGTTTGGAGTTGAGAGTGTTGCTTTAGTCACTTGTAAAGTTTCATGTGAATTATTGGAATATAAAAGCCACGTTTTGAGGTTCAGTGTGTGTTTGTGAATTTGGTTTTTATTTTGACATAAAGGGAACTAAAATCATTATTAAAAAAAAAAAACTAGTTCTCATTTTACAACATACACCTTTACAGATTGGAAGTCGATATTTACAAGTAAAAAAGTAAACTATAATTGTGCTGAATGAAAGAATTGAACCTGAGCTGCCTGCATTTGGCCGATCAGCTCCACAAGACACAAGGTGACACTAAACGACAGCTCAGTCGTCGTTCCGTGACTTAACTTTCAGTCACAAGCTCATCCACTCCACCAATATATCAGCATAGAAAACCTAGATTGTGGTCATCGGGTATCATTTTCTGCTCCTCGCTCTGGCGACAGACTTGTGATAAAGTTCTTCATACAATGGTGCAGAAGAATCCCAACTAAAATCCAAGTTCATCACCTTTTGAACAAGCTGTTTCCAACTATCAGCATCATTCATGTAATGGTTAACTGCCAGTTGCAATGCATTGCTGAAATCCTATATGTTGAAACGAAACAACCCATGTTGGTTTATGAAAATGCAGTCTTTAAAGAAATATATATTGCTCATCCCAGTTACGATGGTGAAATACCTGCTCATTAGCTGTCAAGAATGTATATCCATTTCTGTAATGGGAAGGTATGGTATCATCGTCGAAATCGAAAACACTGCAAGGTGATGTACAAACGTGATTATATGAACAGAGTACAAAGTTAAGTGCAAAACAAATGCAGAGCGATTTTAAAAAGTCATTTGTGGGTGATTTTAACCTGTCGTTGAGTCCTCCAGTCTTCCTAACGATGGGAACTGATCCGTATCTCATAGCAATCATCTGCATATGTGTGATTTTGAGTTAAGAAACAATTGCTAGTACGCCTGGAGTCTGTGGAGCATATGATGCCGTGTGTAAAGGATACCTGAGTGAGGCCACAAGGCTCGAAGATGGATGGGATGATCAACATGTCCGATGCAGCATAGATTAAGTGTGAAAGTGCCTCGTCATATTTCAATACCAATCGAGCATGTTCATGAGTTTTAAAATGATCACAGATTTCTTCAAACTCCCTCTGACAAAAATGAGAATTCCCATTATCATTAAGGGTAAGTCAAGAACATTCCATTTTCTGCCTCCAATAAAATCAATGAACACAACAACAAAAGCGTGTATATATATAACCATTCAAATTGAGAAACCCGAACTTACCTGAATCTCAGGCACTGGACTTGAACCAAGAAGCACGAATTGACCACCTAACTCCAATGTCCGGTATATTGCATGCCGTATAAGATGTACACCCTTCTGAGGTACCAATCTAGTTATGCAAGCAACCTGCACTTGATGTTTTATAACAAAAGCAAGTGTTATTCCAGCAGCTGTTTAAGAGACA
Source organism: Salvia splendens (assembly GCF_004379255.2). Lineage (NCBI taxonomy): Eukaryota > Viridiplantae > Streptophyta > Magnoliopsida > Lamiales > Lamiaceae > Salvia > Salvia splendens. The sequence goes on from NC_056042.1 coordinate 2,542,126, forward strand.
TTAGTATGATCACATAAGATTTAAACAGTCATATTTTATAGGTATAGTCTGTTTCTCCCATTAATGCATTAGGAATCAACCAAAAATCTAATCAAGCCAATGCATAAACAACAGTTCGATTACAGAAGCAGTAGTTAAGTAAATTAAACTTACAAATAAACTATAAAAGTAATAAAAATGCATATATTATATTTAAAAAGAATCAAGACAATTATATGACGTACATAAAAAGATAAAAAATAAAAGAAAATGATTTCACTGAAGTGAATGGGAAGGGTAAAGGTATCTAGATGATATTGTGCTAATCTGACCCAAAAATGATATTTTCATATTGTGTTCATGATGGTTAATTGTGCTATTATGCCTCAGATTGCCACCTCTAAGTATCAATAATAATTGCACATCAGGGGAATAATTCATGTTAACCGAAAATTAATTCAACTCACGTCTTAAAAGCTTAAATTATTATAAAACTAAAAAGGATTTTGTAAAAACAAATTGTTATTAGATTCAAACTATACTTACCAATGGCTGTCTGTCATTAACTGAAGACAATTGCAGATATCTCCTCAAAGCTGCTTTGTTTTCTGCTTTGCCATCAAGATCATTGGAATGATACTGAACCTTCAAAAAGGGATCAGTTGCTGGATTCCATGCATCAGTATCAATTCCGTTCAAAATTCCGACAAACTTCTTTGAATATGTATTAATTGTGTCCTGTAGGCCTCGTCCACCCTAAACATCATGAGAAGGAGATAGGATGAAAAATTCTGATAATTATCCACTAAACATGTGCGTGCTGTTTCATTAATTGCTCCATTGTTGCTCAAATTGAAGTTTGGGAATGCAAGTACAGCTGTTACAAAAGCATATGACATTCATACCTCTGAACTCCGCACTTCTTGAGCATAGGTTGGTGAAACTGTTGTCACAATATTAGAGAACACCACAGCACCCTGATAACAAGGACATGCCAATAGAAGGACAATAGACCATGAAATTGAAATTAGTCCAAATATGCCAGGATGAAAAAAGAGCAGTCAACTTTTAAGTGCTAACCTACCACCATTCAATTACAAAAACTATATAAAGAGAACCAAGAGGTTCCCTGCCACATGGAACCATGTCCTTCTCAACAGCACATACGTAAAAACTTTTAATTCTTGGAAGGGGCTCAGGGGAGAGATCTCGTTACCTTAACAGGGTTAACCCTGTCATGTGCTGAGTGATCCTGCATCCTATCAGGTCTATTGAGTTGGTGAACATCAAGACCACAAGATCCTAGCTCAGATGCTGGAGCTGATCCTTGATACTCAAAATTGTGACATGTGAAACATATTCTGGCTGAATCCAATCCTTTTGGCACATATAGATCCCAGTAAAGAGGTGCCTGCCACATATAACAACAAGGAAACTTTAAAAAAAATGCACGGGAGGCACAGAAGAATGCTGAAAATCTAGTATCCGTACGACGAAGGCTGTCTGCCAATCATGACAATGAATTATGTCCGGCTTCTTTCCAGCTTGAAGAATTAACTCAAGTGCTGCCCTGCTGAAGTATGAAAATCTCTTAAAATCGTCATTCTCTCCATAAAATTGATTTCTCCAGAAGAATTTACTTGGATGAAGAGGTTCAATGAAATAAACAGGAATCCCTGAATATGGTCAAAATTGCAGCCAACTAAAGTATTAGACACAACAAAGAAGCAAGGATATTTTCACTTTGGAACTGAAATAATTCTAGACCTTCAACACTGCCAACCCAGATTTTGTTTTTGAACAGTCTACCATCAAAATATGACTCAACATGCATATTCAAAACCTGCATCAAATGAAGATCCGGGTTAGGGAGTATTATTGAAATAAAAAGAGCACCTCCATAAACACCAATCACCTTCAAATCACGGATGCTCTCGTACTGCAGGCAGTCGTATTTTGGTACAACAACTTCCACAAGGTGCCCTTTCCTCTGAAGCGCTTTACTAAGACCAGTCACTACATCTCCCAGTCCACCCACCTTAAACATAAATGTGAAACAAAGTTTGCACCCAGAGAAAACATGAAATGAAAAATAACATTATGAACATGCCAAAAATGTACAAGATGTGCCAAAGACATATGAACGTTTTCACTGAAAAGTTAAAACAAAGTTGGAATCCAAGAGAATACATTACAAATTGCAAAATTGTTACATCAAGCTATTAGACTCTGAAATAGCATGTATGGTGCTTAGCGAATTATGCATTGAAATTCATTTCTATGTTTGAACATGTAGCTAGTAAAACAACCACTAATTTCTTTCTAATGGGCTGAATCCAACACATGAAGGTACATATGTACCCAACTTCTTCCCCCAATTCTTTATCCAATTACTCCCTTGGCTTACATCATATCATCATACAGGAAGGTTCATAAAGAGAGCTTTCTAATTTTCCCAACATTGCTAGGTATCCTCATGAGAGGCAACATGGGATTGGTGGAAAAGGTTTCACACAAATGTGAATGTGTGTGTGATTGCTTACTTGAGAGAGCTAGATGAATATGAAATGGCAAACTTTTTTCCCATCTCTCAAACTTCCTTAAATTACATTCGTCAATATATTCATTATTCTCCAGAGAAATATCACAATAGAAAGCCATAGATATTCATAGAACATTTACAACACAAAAGCAGTGTCACTGTCCTCTAGAAGTTTATAAAGGGTATACCTTAGCCACAGGTGCCATCTCTGCTGCAATGTGTATGACATGTAACCTTTCACTGTACAACGATAACAAATACTTGTTAATACTTGTGTCTAATAACACATGTAAAAAAATAAAATGCTTGCAATGTCTGCCTACCCTGTCGTTGACGATGTTAGTTTAAGAAATGTCGCAATAATTTCCCTCTCACTTTTTCCTTGCATCGACATATATGAATCACATATGCTCTTTTCCCTGTTCCATATCATTTCTCTTAATAACTTCACTTGATCCAGTGAGATCTTCTTTTCAAGAAACCATCCATCCACCAAAAGCAATAAATTGGACCAAAACTCAGAAGGCTTGTCATGCACAGATTCGTTTTCTGCCCTTTTCTTGCTTTCTTCTTTCAAAGCATTCAGTTTGTCCTGGAATTCCTTTATAGAGTCTTGACACAATTTAAAATAGCTCTGTACCTCTTCATCAGAATTTTGCAGGCAGTCATCCAATAGATCTATTCTTTGCTGCATTAGTTCAGTATGTTGCTGCAACTTCTCTGATGACAGTTTATAGTCACTAGTCTTACTGACAGATTCTTCAAGCTGGTCAACCTTCTTGCGGAGTTCTTGGTTTTGCCGCAATGCTAGAATTGCTTGATCTGCCTGCTCTGTTGCCTTATCTAAAAGTGTCTGCATATCCTCCACTTTCTCATATAAACTCTTACATTCAGATTTTAAGCTAGAGATTCCTGAAACATCTTCATCAGAAGCAGCAAGTTTGAACTCCAACTCTTTGAAGGAGGACTGCAACAATGACCGTTCGTTCTCCAATGTTTGAACACGCTGGTCAGTTTCCCTAATACGACTAAGCTCTGCCTTTAGGGCTTGTAGCTCATCCTGCAGGGTTATATTCTCAGCCCTTAATGAATTTAATTCCTGGCTAAAAGAACTGACGACGTCAATTTGTGATGAAGAAACAACATTATTCAAGTCCTGTTCAAGTTCCTCTCTGTTTGACAATTCACTTCGCAACTTCTCCAGCTGGGCTTGGAGGAGTTCTACATGTATCTTCTCTTGTGCAGCCACTTTCAGACGTGCATCAGTTTCAGCCAGTTTCATCTCTAAAGTGTTGATTTCTCCCTGCAATGACTCTTTTTCACTGATAACATTTTCAAGATCCTCAAGAGCACGCATACGAGCACCATTAAGAAGATGTATATCTGTAAGGCAATAGGGAACACATACAACATATTCAGCTACCAGAAAGGGCTATATTTTTGTTTTCTGCTAGAAGAAAAAAGTTGAGCTCTTATAAATCCCGTCAACACTCTGTAATGATTAGTGCAAAATGATTCTTCTTACAATTCAAGTAATCAAAGATAGTGCAAGTAAGAAAACATACTTATATAAATGGATCAAGTTGAGTCACGACTTACTCTTTTCAGCACTTCGTATCATTCCAATAAAATCGTGAAGTTGACTGCCTGAGCGTTGCTGTCCTCTATTTTCAGTGGTGGACTGTTTGAAAGATAAGATAATCAAATACTTAACCCTTTAGTCAGAACAAACTAGAGAAAATAAACCATTGACTCTAAATCCCCTTAACAGTTATGAAACTTCGATTATGAATACATTGGAAAATCTTATGATATTTAAAATCATGAAATAGAAGTACACCTGATTTTTTTCAGTAAAGAATTGTACCCTTCAGCCATGTGATACTACCTAAACAGCAACATATACGATAAGCACATCTCATGTTTCAATATTAACTTTTTGGAAATATATCATGCTGAAGCTGCCTTTAGCTACATCAGTAGGAACATTTTTTTTCGCGCTTACATAAATGTGTATGGACCTGAAATAGTATTGAATAAAATAAAACAAAATGAGGAAAGAACTGGAAGGGTGCATACTGGGATATCATTTGATAGGATATGACTCCTTGTATTTTCATCATTTAAGTGCACTGATCCCTCTGCAGAGGTGACAGAGTCATTGTGCATATATCTAACTTCATCTGGTTCAGAAGAATTGAAGTAACCCTCTCCTTCCAAGTATCCATATTCTAATACGGGAATATTGTTGCTGGAATCTGTTTCTTGATCTGAATTTGAGTTGCTGCCTTCGGGCGAGTCGCTATCATCATTTGGCTCAGAATTTGTATTTGTCGGTGAAATCCCGTCTCTATGCCTGCTGCTTGTATCAGTGTTGCTATCATCAATTGGATTTAATCGTGTACTTGTTGGGAGATTGAATTTCTTTGCTTGCTGTCTCTTGTTTTGTGAACTGCGGAACCATCCAATGCATCATGTCGCAAAAGTAGGGAGGAAATAATAGGCACCAGAAGTAGGTGTTTCCAAAGGGATCATGATAGTTAGAGTATGCAAGCAACAACTATACTGAAACTCTACTATCTCCACCCAGCAACAGACGAATTAAAATAGTCTCGTTTCAAGATTAGTCGACTCTACTTGTCATTTCATTCTCAAGGAAGTTTCCACATCGAATCCAAATCTCTCTCCCATCAAATTTATGTGAAATCAGATATTAAGTACCTACCACCACTAGAAAATATTCTCTCTGCTGCAGCCAGTGAAGTTATTCATCAACATAATTATAACGCCATAATTTGAAGATTTTAGAAGAGAAAATATCTATTGCCAGATAAAGCACTAATCATGTGATTCTCAATCAAGCATATATTACAAGCGAGCAGTATCGATCGCCAAAGAAATCAATATCTAGAAAAGGCAAGTAATCGAGAAATGATTCATCAATTCGAAGAGATAAAAGCAGTAAGAACGAAAACCTGAAGTTGCGCTGGCGCATTTTACAAGAGGCTGGGTACCAGCGCTGCCAAGAGAAAGAGTAGAGACGCACAGTGGCTTGAGGAGACTTGAGTCCGGCGCCGACCAATCCGCGGCGGAGAAAGCACGTCGACGGCGCCGACTCCATCAATTTGTGAGGCGGTTACCGCTGCTGTGTGTGTAATGTGTAAGAAAATAAACGGTTGCTTAGAACCAACGACTGCTTAGCTCTAATTCGGAGCTGGGAAAATACGCTTTTATTTATCTTCTACCTCTGCGTAAGCTTCGCATCTTGTCACACTTATATAGTAATGCAGCTAAACATATTTTAATTACTTTCTTTTCAAAAAAGTTGGAACTATATATTAAAAAAATTTCGCAATTATCGTATGTGCTTTTTTTAATTTGAAATATACGATGAAGTGAAAATCAATTTCAACACACCATTTACCATATAAATATGTAGAACTATCACACAAATAAAAGACAGTTGACATTTCATAACAATCATAACATCTCATTTTTGCGTATTTAAAACTTATTGATATGCATATTGCATCGCAAATAAGATAGATAAAACAATTATAAACTTTATAATTTAATTTTTGAAAAATGTGAAACACCGAGAGTTAAGCTATTTTTAGTGGAGTAACTTATTTGGCAAATTGTCATTTTCAAAACTACTCTTTTATAATGGGTGTTCGGATTTTGTATCAATTTTTAAAAATATATCCAATATGGTGATTGAATATAAATTTAAAATATGAAAATCTAAAATTTTAGTAGTAATAACTAAATTATAACCATATCGAAATCGAAATTATTACTTCTCTCTTTCAACCTTTTTTATTAATATTCATTTTTAAAGACGCCACAACTTAATTAATCTTTGAGGGAAGTATTTTGTTTTTTTTACTTGCTTTTTATTTTATTTATTTTTTCTGTATTTAGTTCATTAAAAACAATTTTTAACATTGAATGAAAGTAGCAATATAAATAAGTGATAAATTTCAATATAGAAAAAATGGCAGAACTCTAGTCCTAAATTCAGCTCGATTTAGGGGGAAAAGGAAGTATCTTTGAGTGATCCAGTGGCATCCCCTCCCTCTCCGGCGGTGACCTCCTCCCCCGGCAACGGCTGTCGCCGCCGCGCTGAATCCACCATTTCCGATCTCTTTCCCATGATTTACGGTACACTTATTAGGTAAAATCCTCTATTGTTATGAATCGGAAAGAAGTTGAATACTATAATTGAAATCAAAGATGATTATAGTGTTCCTTCATAAACCTCCACTTTGTTTGATTTCGCTAAGCTGTTGATTTCCGTTGTATGATTGCTGCCACTGCGATACAGCAAAATTCTCGCGATGGAGAACGGAAGCAGCTGTTTCTTTTCCTATGTGGGATTCCTCAATTTTCCTATTTTGCTGATAATTGGCGCTTCTACCTTGCTTTTGTTCCGGATTTTGTATGTTATATATCGAAGCAGCAAACAATTATACAATAGTCCTCAAGGACCTCTGAGTACCTTGATAATTCTAGGTTCAGGTAGCAAATTTCTACCTTTTCTTGTCCTTAACCATTTAATTGTCTCCTATGATTGCAGCCACCAAGTTTCACCTCCAAATTTGAATACTTGAAAAGTAGTTCTGATTATTAGGCGATACTTTGATATGGCTGGGCGCGTATTTACATTCGTTATTTGTTTTTTTTTCAGAGTCTCGTTTTGATTTGTCCTTTTGATCCCAATCTAGGTGGTCACACTGCAGAGATGCTAAACCTATTAGGTGTTCTGCAGATGGAAAGATTTAAACCAAGATGCTATATCGCTGCTGCCACTGATAACATGAGCCTTCAGAAAGCTCGTGTGATGGAGGACACCGTGAAGAACAAGGTAAAATACCTTCAACTACTCTATGTATATCCTATTCTTCCTATTGCATTATGATTATGTTGTGCGTTGTGTGTTTAGTTTGGATGTATATGAGAACACTAGTCAGATTATGAGATTGAAATCATGCTTGTTTTACATACATAATATGCATGATATATATGTGGGCGTAGTTTGTTCTTGACATTGGGATAGAAGTTAGAACCGTGATGTTGTTGTGAGATACATGGGATAAATATAGTATATGCTAATTACTTTATATACACTTACTCATGGATAAAGGTCACTGGTCGTTGATAATACGTGTCAATAAATTAGTTTTGTTTGGGTTTTGATGACTAATTGAATACTCTACTACTTTTTCATGCTCTGACATAGATTTTATGTGGTAGGCAGAAGCTGGTACGATATGCGCTTCAGATTTTTTGCAAATTTACCGTAGTCGCGAGGTTGGACAGTCTTACATAACTTCAGTTGGCACAACTTTAGCTGCTTTAGCCCATGCATTATGGCTAATGATCAAAATCCGACCTCGAGTGGTATTGTGATTTCTTGATACCCTCAACTGTGATAAGGATCATGTAGTTCTATTTATTTTATTTGCTCCACTCAATATTTCCCATTTGCAGATTTTGTGCAATGGGCCTGGGACTTGTATACCGCTTTGTGCCATTGCTTTTGTTTTCAAGGTTTGCATAACTATGCTTGGCAACATATGCCTTGTTAACTAGGGGTTTATAGAACAATGTTAAAATTATACTGCGACTTCAGGTTTTGGGGATCAGGTGGTCGTCCATTTTCTATGTTGAGAGTATTGCTAGAGTCAGAAGGCTATCTTTGAGCGGATTGCTTCTTTACAAACTGCGGATGGCTGATCAAGTATTCGTGCAGTGGCCACAGCTCAAGAACAAATACCCCCGAGCTAATTATGTCGGTCGCCTTATGTAACGACTCATGCTCTTGCCCCTCCTTTCAGGTATTTCCAGTTTCCCTTACTATACTCTTATGATCTATAGCTTTATATCCTTTTGCTTAGGTCAATATATAAACTTTGTTGATACATTGGTCGAACCATCACCAGACTAAGCAATTATATACAGAGTTAGTTTGATGTTCTTTAAGTTGCAAGAATGAAGATATGGCATAGAAACCATCGTAAACGTGGAGCTTCTTCTATTAAATGTACATGTGTTTTATGCCTATATAGTCTTGAGTGTGATTAAATATGCCTGAGTTTCAAAAAATGCATGAGTTTCACTGAAGCAAAGCAATATGGCAAGGGCTAATATATTACTCATCCCAATTTGATAGAAGATGAAGTGATCTATTCCTTTTATCATCCACAAATTTTCTCTTTTCTTTTTTAATTAAAATATTCTACAAATTTTTTCTTCTAAATTTATTATAATCAACAATTCCATTTAAAATCTTGTATAATTAAAAAAAATAGATGTCCTGACTCTTGCCGAGGAACTACTATTTAATCTGTTTTGGCCCATCGAAATGAAATTGAAGTCGATTTTTGTTAGGCCATCTAAGCGTAATTGAGGTCGAAGTTTACATGATATATGAAGGAGACCTCATACATGGAAAGGGAGGGGAAGATGGGGAGAAGCTAGTTACATATAGTTTGTTAGTTAAGTAGTTAGCTGGCGACATGGTGTGATGAGCTGGAAACTGAATGCAACAAAAAATGTAACTCTTTATAAAGAACCTGTACACACTTTCTACATTTTTAAACAATGAAATACATGTTTCGCAATTCTGATCTTCAGATGAATACTGTACCAGAACCAAATCTTAATTGAGTACTATTCCCAATTAATTGATGGTAGGATTAGTGATTTACTAAATACAGTACTATTTAAATTGATCTTTTTTTTGTTTAACATTGTAGACATAAATCAATACACATTCAAACAAATCTTAAATTGACACAATTAATTAAAGATATATACAAATGCACATAATCTTGCATCTAGCCATCTACATATTTCCCCAAAACAAAAAAGAAAAAGAAAAACTAAGATACAGCATAAGATCCTCTTTCATCAACAAGCTGAATCTGCACACCAACATCATTTCTGCCTATCTCCTTCATCTTCAAGTAATTGAGAAAATGCTGGTAGATTTACAGCACGAACCCCCACATCACCAACACCATCACCACCACCTTCAACCCACTCAGCCGGTCAGAATAACAGTGAAACAAGAACATGAAAGCAAACAAAGATTTATAACAAAGAAATCTGATGCCAGATTACCATGAAATGAGATACCTGGGTATAGACTAGTCCTCGGTGATGATTGAAGGGATGTGTTGGACTTTGTGGAAATCCTGTCCTGATGGTGATACCCTTTCTCTCAATCTCGGCATTTGTTTAATTACGAGTCTCTGAAGGGAAGAAATGCCACTCAATCCCTCTGGCATCATCTCCAGACAAGAACACTCTTCAATCTTTAATTGAGATAGAAGGGGCATGGCTCCTGCCTCCACTCCCCACTCCCTCAACTGTGGTAAACCTATTAATTCTAGCTCCTTGAGGTGAAGGAAACTATTTGATGGACACGTCATCTCCTCCCCAACAAATGATTCACACCTTAATTGCAAATATACCAAGTAAGGAAGGTTTCCTAGTATCCCCATTGGATCATCCTCAATCTCGGACCCATACAGGCTCAAAAACCTAAGTTTTAAGGTTCTCAAGTCACTCTCGCACTCTGCTAGCGCCTTCCTTAACTTAGCCCTAGTCCACAAGCCTTGAAGGTTGGGACATTTCAAAGCCTTCTCCAGCATTCGCTCACTTGTTAAGTCGCAGCTGTCTTCGATATAAACTCTACAAAATACTATCTTGTTCCACTTCATAATGGCCTTCATGATGGCTGATAAGCTTTCTTTATCGTGTATTCTTGCTGAAAAATGTCGGAGATTCTTCTCTCTGTCCATACATTTTAATTCATGATATCTACTATCTAAGAATTGTAGACTCTCCAACCCATCTAATCCCTCATCCAATCTTACTCGATAATTTCCAATAATTTCATCTCCATATAAAGGAAAATATATGTGTTTTAATCGCAGCATCTCCTTCAAAACATTTGGAACTTCAACGTTCATTGTATTTGCTAAATCGATGGTATCAATGTATACCAAATTCCTAATGGATGACGGTAGCTTATCAAGTTCACATCCTTGTAAACACAAACTTCTAAGGTGAACAAGATTAGAGATTCCTCTTGGTAACTAGATCTCTCAACAATTTGAAATTTCAAAGATCAACCATACTATGTGGAGGAAACAGAAAAACATTCGAATTTATGAGATTAGTTAATCGAAGAGACCTTATATGCTTGCTAGTATCTTCTCCACAAGTGACTATAGGCTCGAGTTCGACTTCACTCCTTAAATGGATAGCCAAATGTTGTATTTTCATATGCGAGGAAGCTTCCCGTATTAAGGTACTAAGTTTTCCTCCTTGATACTCCAAACTCTGCACACCAAAATCCTCCCTTTTCCCTAATTTCAAACATAGTTCTCGTATTACGTCATGAAGTTCGCATGTATCATATTTTCTAGTTTTATTTGCGACATCATAAGTATACATAATTTCAACTTGAACTAGAGACCTAGAGGCCAACTCACTTAAGTATAGCTCAGCGATGTCCATTAAAGTGTCCTCCTTGTCTCCAATATTCTCATATGAAATCATGCCTTGTGCTATCCACATCTTATATAAATGCCCTGCATCTATGGTTTCATCCTCATTGAATAATATACCCATATAGAGAAAGCAAGGCTTCAAATAATAGGGTAGCCTTTCATAGCTGAAGTTCAACACTCCATCAATCTGCTTTTCATCTCTATATATGACTTCTTTGATGTCTTTATTAACTAATTCCCGCTCATCCATTGAATTTTTCTTCCTCAAAACCCCGCAAAGTAAAGAAATTGCCCATGGCAAATACCCACATTTATGCACCATTTCTTTCCCAACTTTCTCAAATCTTTCTTCCAATGCAAAGTCTGCATATTGAAGTAATAAATTTGAAATTATTATTTGAAATAGAAGTTGTAATTAGTAAATAAAGCTTAGATGGAGTTAGCCTGAATTCAAATATAATTTTTAACTCCGCACAATCAAATTTCAAACAACATAGCTAGTCTGATTGCAACTCCAGTGGTGGGGGTAGTATCCAGTAGGGTTGCATAATTAATTGCGTTAGAGCATTAGCAATGGGGCGCCCTTAGGCGCACCCTATGCACCGCCACGTCATCATTTTTATTCTCCTACCCTCCCACCTGCAGTGTGGCGCCCTAAGGCGCGCCCTATGCATTTTCTTTTATTCGAATATTTAAATAACTACAAAAATTGAAAAAAAACTTCATTTCATTTATAAAAATTAATACATTACAATACGAATTAAAAAAATATGCAAACTCAGCGACGGCGGTTACGGGCCCACACTTCTTCAATCATGTCGTTCATGAGCTAGGCATGGTCTTGTTGGTTGCGCATTGAGGTCTGTCTAGATAGAACCTCATTGAAGCCCGTCGGTAATCCTCTAGCGGGGGGCTCGGTCGCCGTGCTGGACGAGCTAGATGCACCTTCATCATCGTTCCAGTCGGTGATGGTTCCACCTTCATGCTCGACTATCATGTTGTGCATGATTATGCACACATACATGATATCGGCGATGACTTCCTTGAACCAGAGACGAGCCGACCCTTTCACAATTGCCCACGTGCTTGGAGCACACCAAATGCCCGCTCGACATCCTTCCGCGCCGCCTCCTCCTTTTGCGCAAATAAAACCCTCTTCCGCGCCGCCACCGTGGGTATATGCCATCGGCCAAGTAGTACCCCATGTGGTATTGGCGCCTGTTGGCAGTAAAACTCGATGGCCGGGCCGTTGTCATTGCATTGCTCGGTGAAGAGGGTGGATGAGTTGAGGACGTTAATGTCGTTGTTCGACCCGGCCACGCCGAAGTAAGCATGCCAGATCCAGAGCCGATGGTCAGCGACGGCTTCGAGGATCATCGTCGGGTGGCTGCCCTTGTATCCACTAGTGAATTGGCATCTCCACGCCGTCAGACAATTCTTCCACTCCCAGTGCATACAGTCGATGCTCCCTAGCATCCCAGGAAAGTCGTGCACCGTCTCGTGCATCTTCATCAGGCCCTGGCAATCAACGGTAGTCGGCCTGCGCAAATATGTGTCGTCGTAGGCCTCCACATCTCCCCTACAAAATCTCTTCAGGCACTCCCGGCCTGTTGTCTCCCCGACGTGGAGGTACTCGTCGAAAATGTCCGTCGTGGTGCCGTAGGCCAACTGACTGAGTGCAGCCGTGCACTTTTGCAATGGTGTAAGGTCGGGTCTGCCGACGCCATCTTCCCGATACGTCATGTATTCATCACGTGACGACAAAGTCCGGACAATGCTAAGAAAAAGGTAACGCGGCATTCTAAACCGGCGGCGAAAAACGGTCGTTCCCCACCGTGGTTGCTCGGCAAAATAGTCTGCAATCAGACGTTGGTGAGCTGCCGCGTGGTCGTGTCGGACAATTGTCCGACGTCGAATAGGCCTGTGGATCTGCTCCGCCGCCGCCGCCTCCTCCTCCTCGCGCTGCATTTCGACGAAGCATTCCGCCATGGCCTCTTCAACGGCTGCATCTAAGGCTTCCGAGGTCGGACTACCTGACTCCGAGAAACTAGAACTAGTGTCGTCGTCGTGGTTCATTTTGGTATGTGAGAGAGGTAGAAATGTGAGAGATGAGAGAAATGAGAGAGTCTGGATGTTCGTATGAACAAGTGAATGAGAAACGAGGTTTAAATAGACAAAATTCGGAAAAAAATAAAAAATGCGTGACATCATCCGCGCCCATCGTCCGCCAAGCCCACAATGGTGCCCGATGGCGCGGACGATGGCCCATCGTCCGCGACCATCGTCCGCCGAGCCCGCAATGGTGCCCGATGGCGCGGACGATAGGCCATCGTCCGCGCTTCTTCTGCGCCTGAAGCTTAGGGCGAGGGCATAGGGCGCGCCCTATGGCGAGCACCCACAATGGAGGCATCGTCCGCGCCCGAGGACGATGACACGCATAGGGCGTGCCATCGGGCGCCCCATTGTGGGTGCCCGTACCTGTCCTCTATAAATATTGGCAAACTGCTTTGCTATTGAAAAATATATTCTTCCCCATCCATGTAAGATAATTTCATTTATGGAAGGCACGAAACATAGATATAATATGAGGAAGAAAGTAAAATATCTTTGAAAAGAATGAAGCAATCTAATTTTTTTTATCATCCACACATTGAGAAAAATTGTTGGATTGTTTCTTTGCAGGGTTCATCCAACTGATCATCGGCTGTTTAGAAAACACAGCACAATATGATGTTCATTAAACGCAAAGGAATTGGAATGAAACGCAGACATATAAGTTATTTTCATTTTCAACCTCTTTTCCCTTCTATTATGCTTTAGGCATAAATTAATACAAGTTACATTCCAACCCCATGGCCCACCATACAGAGGTAACAGAGCCACTGCATGTTTCATACTCCGCATAATACACGTATCATTTTCTACAAAAGTTGGTTTTAATTTTTATCACTAATTACTAATAACTGATTTGTTTTATTGATATATTTATAAAATATGTTGTAATATATATACTATATTATACAAATAATTATTAGTAATTTTTACGTTGAATACTTCTTTTATAATAATATTTTAGATATAATAGTACTACTAACTTAGTTTTATAGCACGGAATAGGTGTAATTATAAAAAACTAAGTGTTATTGTAATATAGTATAAATATATATTGGAGTACCATAAAGAAAGCACAACAAAAGAAAAAATATTCTCATAAGTTTAAAAAATAATATCCATGCAGCATATCAATAATAATAAATATTTATATTAGTACTAATATTTATATGTCAAGTTGATTTTTACAAATTAGAATACAATGACTTCTACAAGAAAAATAGACTGGTATAATAGGATTCTGGTGAATCAATTAACATCTTAAGATGATGAAATAATAGTTTTTTAGTTAAATTTTATCACTATAATTTAGTTATTCATCACGTAAAATCATCTTATTTTAATTTTCTAAAAAATAAATCAACTTGATTTATAGATTTGTACTTAACAGAAATTTTAATTATTGATTATCATGTTGAATAATAATTCTTTACATATAGAATAATATTTCTATATGATAATAGTATGTGTTTTTACGATATACTCTTTATTACAATTATAACATATTTTTATGAATACATAAATAAAACAAATCAGTTTTTGTAATTAATTATAAGAAAATTGAAATGAAGTTTTATTAAAATATTACTCCTATATTCGTGTAATATATGAAAGATATAATGAGTTGGAATGTAATGAATCTGCACACCTCCATCATTTCTGTCTTCCTTCATCTTCTAATCTTAGAGATGATGCTGGTAGATGTATGAGTACGACCCCAGTCAGTTTAACAAAGAAACAAGAACATGAAGCAGATAAAGATTTCTAACAAAGAAACTAGATTAACATGACATGAGATACCTGGTTGGCAGGCCCGGCCCTGGGGGGGGTCGAGCAGTGCCCCCGCCCCGGGCCCCCAAAACGTTGGGGCCTCCAAAATCCAAATACATACATGAGTATATACATGCTACTGGGCCAGGTCCAAACTTTTAAGGTAATAATATAAATTGTATGCTATAAATATTGTCTTTGATGTATTGAAGTGTTTTATTACTACTGTTGTTATTGTTACTATTAGTTTATAGTATTATTATGGGGCCCCTCTTTTAGTTCCGCCCCGGGCCAATAAAAACTCAGGACCGGGCCTGCTGGTTGGGTACAGACTAGTCCTTGATGATAATTGAAGGGCCGTGGCGGACTTCGTAGAAATCCTGTCCTGCTGGTGATACCCTTTCGCTCAATTCCGGCATTCCCAGTATCCCCATTGGATCATCCTCAATCTCGGTCTCACACAAGTTCAAAAGCCTAAGTTTGGAGCTCAACAAGTCACTCCCGCTCTCTCTGTGCCAGCGCCTTCCCTAGCTTAGAAAAGATATACAATTCATAAAGATTGGGACATGTCAAAGCCTTCTCTAGCATTTTCTCACTTGTAAAGTCGCAATTGCCTATGACTCATAATGGCATTCATGATAGCTAACAAGCTTTCATGCTTGTGTATTCTTATTGTAAACCGTCGGAGATTCTTCATTCTATCCATACATTTTAATTCATGTAATCTACTAACTCCAACTTGTCTACTCCCTCATCCAGTCTTACCCCATAATTTCCAATTTTTTCTATTCCATATAAAGGTAACATCAAGTGTTTTAATCGCAGCGTCTCCTTAAAAACAGTTGTATCAAGGTTCGACTGTAACTTTCTAAAATTTCAGAATTTAAAGAAATAAAAATTTTGAAATGTAAAGAACGAAAATTAAAATCATGGAATTTTTTAAATCAAAATTTGTAAACTCAGTTAGTTTAACAGGATACGATAATGACCTAAAAGGCTAAAATGATATTACAAGATAAAACCATGAAAATGATATTACAAGATAAAACCATGAAAATGATATTACACGATAATGACATAGTCATGTTATAATATGATTAAAACTTTATCACGATTTAAATTTAAATAATAAAATTAAAATATACTCATATTGCAAATAATAAATATAATAGTAGAGTTCTTTTTTGCAACTTTCTTCCAAACCTTATAAAATATTATTTCAACTTTCTAAGTAATATTTTAAATATTAAGAATTCAAACAAATTAGTATTTTGAAAGTAAAGAAAAAATCAAAATTATGAAATTCTTAAAATTAGTGTATCAAATTTTAATTTGTTGCATGTTATAGCAAACTAAGCTAATAAACATTTTAGAAAGAAAAAGAAAAGATCTTATCTATATAGTTTTAAAATATTATATTGATGAGTGAAAATATGTGATTGTTTTTTATTAGGATTCAACTTAACGTTATACTCCCTCCGTCCCACATTACTTGAGTCGTATTCTATTTTGGGTTATCCCAAGTTACTTGAGTTATTTCTCTTTTTGGCTAAAAACAATGCATCTAATCATACCTACTTTATCCTTTCTTTTATTGTATTCTCTCTCATCTCTTACTTTATTCACCCATCTACTTTATTTAACTCACTAAACACAACTTTCTTAAATCTCGTGCCGAAAAGAAACGTCTCAAGTAACGTGGGATGGAGGGAGTACAAATTAAAAATATGAAGAAATTATAATTAAAATCAAAAGCCTAAACATAATTAGTGTGGGCGCGGATTTTAAGAAATGTTTTTGTCAAATAAGCTAAGAACACTAATATTTACTACCTCCATCCCACATTAAGTGTCATATTTAGTGTGGTCGCGGATTTTAAGAAATGTAAAGAAAAATAGGTTGAATAAGATAGTGGACTATGAGTCTCACTTATATATATATTAGTTTTATAATAAAATATGAGTAAAATTGGTTGGTGGAACGTAGGGTCTACTTATCATTTATGGTAAAAGTGAAATGTGACACTTAATGTGGGACGGATCAAAATGGCAAAATGTGGCACTTAATGTGGGACGGAGGTAGTACTTTATAAGGAAGCAAAGAAAATATTAAATAAATAATTTAAGAATATGCAAATATTTTTTTTATCGATGTTCACATGTAACACTACAAAAACTATGAATTTATAGAAATTAATATTTAGAAAAGTAAAAAATTAAAGCTATGAAATCATAAAATTAAAATCATAAACTTAGATAGTATTAATATACATTATACATCAAATTTAATTTATTGCATGTTACACTAAAGACTCTAATATTATAGAAATAAAAAGAAAAAAATATTAACTATATAGCTTTAAAATAATAAATAGAATGAGTAAAAAAACATGTGATTATTTTTTTAATTGACGTTCGATGTAATATTACAAAAATTAAGAATTTGAGGAAATTAATATTTTGGATAGTAAGGGATTAAAACCAAAATTATGAAAATATTAAAAACAAAGCCGTAAACACAATCAGTATTAATATATCATATACTATAAAATTTAATTTTTTTAAAATATTAAATTGTTGAAATAAGAATACGTGATTATTATTTTGATCGATGATTAACTGTAATGTTAAATAAAAGAATTTAAAATTAATATTTTAAAAAACCAAGAATTAAAATTAAAATAATAAAATTCTCAAAATCAAAGTCGTAGAGTCAATCAGTATTATTATAATCAAATTTAATTTTTTGCACGTTCGAGTGAATTGAGATAGGAATTCTAATATTTAAAACAAAAATGAAAATATTTACCATATAGTTTTGGAATACTAAATAGATGAGCAAAAACATGTGATTATTTTTTTCTTAAGCTTCAACATAATGAAATTTATATTTTGGAAATTAAATAATTAGTACAATTATGAAACTATTATTATACGTATCATATATCAATTTTTTGTTGTTGCATAGTATAATAAATTATACTAAGAATTTTAATATTTTTAAAAAAGGGAAAAATTAACTCTTGGAGGGATAGAATATAGGTAGAATTTGATTAATTCATTTATCTGTCTTGACTTTGGCGATTAATAAAGAATATGAGAACCCATATTCATATCTTCCATATATATTTTCCCTAATCAAGCTTTCCTTATCTAATATCATATTTAATACATCCATATACAAACAATCGATATATTTATGAGGAAGGGGCTATAAGGTATATATAGTTTGTATAAATTTAATCAAAAATGAAATATAATTTGAAATTACTATTTAAATGTCAAGAGGGCTCGAACTC
This sequence comes from Salvia splendens, assembly GCF_004379255.2. Classification (NCBI taxonomy): domain Eukaryota; kingdom Viridiplantae; phylum Streptophyta; class Magnoliopsida; order Lamiales; family Lamiaceae; genus Salvia; species Salvia splendens. The sequence continues at coordinate 2,560,352 of NC_056042.1, forward strand.
GGCACCTCATACAATAATGTCTAAGCTTCTTATCACTGGGACAAAGACATTATGTCTCTAAAACATTTTCCATTGTAAAATTAGTCACGAGAAATCAATTCCAATTAGATTCACAATCAAACCCAAACTTTTGTCACCAATTTTTTCTTCCACTTAATTAAAAAGGTAAAACATCTCAAGTTGTCAACCCACATTCCCAATAAAAAAAGGTAGCGTTAGAGCATATACTTTTGTTAGACTTTGTTATATTTCTTTTATAATTATATTTTTTTGATAGCAAGCATGAGAGTGTTCGAAAACTAATAATCCGCAAACTTTCACAAGATTTGTCTTTTTCTGTTATAATCAGGCTTAAATTATTTTATACTTATTGAAAGTTAGAATAATTGGAAAATCCTAAATTCCAAATTATAGCAGCAAAGGTAAACATCACTTTTAGTATAATCACTTTAATTCATAAGAATAGTCATTTACATAATAATTATTTTAATTCATTTATAATAAATGTAACTTTTATTAAAACATTTATGGTTTTGATCACGAAATACATTCAGGCCAGGTCAAGTCTTCATATATTGGATTGACTTGGCTTAGCTGTGTAGTTTAACATGACAAGAATTCATGACATACGAATTAAATGGTTGACTTTGATTTAAGGGTCAAACCAAGGTATTAATTTGACCAACGGGACTGGCCAATTAGCTTGTCTCTAGTTTCTTAGGGAATTATATTAATTTTAAAATTCAAAATAATTAAGATATGTTATGTTATGTTATGTCATAGAAAAATTTTCAAATTAAAAGTTCGGTTAATGTTAAGGGATAAGACATCTTGACAAGTGCTCAACAAAATAAATTAAAAGGGAAGCAATTATAATAAATTTAGGATTATTGGCATCTAAATAAATGAATATATATGGACATATTTTGGTCTAACATGTGAATTTCTGAAATTGTTGTGAATTTTCATAATAATTTGTGAAAATCGCATGTTGAACATATAATTAAACAGAGTAGCCATTGCATGTTGAATATATAAACACAATAGTTAGAGAACTTAATTATCTCGTACTAGCTACCTTATTTCATGTTTTCGATCGAATCTTGCAAGATAAAGGTTATAAATTTTCAGTAATCACATGTATTGCCAATCTAATACAAGAAAGGTGCGGAAAAATTTCTGATTGCACGGTCATGCACTGTGCAATTGGCGTTAACCGTTAGTTTTTTACGGAACCGTAAAAAAAAGACTACTTTGTCGACATTTTCATTTGTTATAGACCTGTTTTTTTAAAAGTGGAATGTTTTGAACCAAATTCGTATTCTGGTCATCTGTTTATGATCAAAATTGATATTTACTATACAATAAATCATAAGGAATCACTAAACAAGATGTATAGCTTCGAAAACGTAAATACATGCATGCACATAAAAATGTACTAGTACTACATTAGCTATTGTTCAAGATGAGAGAGAAGATGAAGAAGAGAGATAATGCTACACTAGCGTCTAGCAAGGTCATATGTCTGTATGCAGACTCTAGTCGATCGATCAATAATCGATACATGTATCTTATAGTCACATAAATAAACAAAGAAACCCTCTCTCTATGAGTAGCTAAAATTCGAAGTTTCAAGATATCTCTCTCTCATGCCTCCTCTTTACGGTAAACTGGAGGAATTATATCCTGCAGCAGTCCGTAGTCAACAAACTGATGCTGGCTGCTTAAGTTCTGTTGATGAAACATATTGTTGCCGCCGCCGAAGAGGTGAGGCATCTGAAACAAGAACTCTTGAGGGAAGCCCTGGCCTTCCGATGGGATCAGCGGCGGAGCTAGCATTGAGGGTGCAAACAATGCTGCCGCATTTCCACGGAAGGTTGCCGGCACGTGGTGGTTGTGCTGCCCTTCGTAAGTCGTGATGACGGTCGAAGGGTCTTCATACGATCTCTCCACGCGCTTCTTCACCGGGCATTTCTGTGTCGTGCACCGGTAGTAGCTTCTGCAAATGGATGTCACATTGTAATTAAATAAAAGTATGTCACATTATGCGTTACGTAGCGAAACGATGTCATATGATACTAAATTAAATAATTAGGCTTTATATTAAAAAAGAATGAGATGCATGGAAACGGAATGTAGTGGAGTATAATAAATGAAATTATTTAATTTATTATAAAGTGACGCTGTTTCGCTCCCCACAATATGTCATCGTTATACCCCACGTTCGATAGTGCCACGTAAGAAAGTCATCGAGTCATTTCAGCGCCAAATCTTGTTTAGTTGCAATAATAGTTTGGTATGCAAAACCCAAAAATAAGAAATTTGCAAACAAATACAGCTTGAATACTTTTTCGTAATTCATGAAAATGGAACAATTGTAAAGTCATAAGAATGTTACATATAGTAACTTCCGAACATGATTCTTGATCACATAAAAGTGATTTGGAAAATATGATTAAACAAATCCGAACAACCTTTTTTTTGGGTGAAGAGACGTACTAGAGTGTTCATGCTAGGGTTATTGCTTTCAACTCAATAATACTATATTCAACAAATAAATTATGGGTCAAATTAATTTGCATATGAAACCGTAATCGAGGAACAAGACGACACAATATATGCACAATTTAACAAGATACATAAAGTTTGACTTTGCATGAAATTTGTTTGTTACCTAAATCCCAATAGATCGTGTTCATACAAGATCGGCTCCAATTCAAAATAGATTATGTTAGCAAATAAACACACATATAATCACGAATATAAACACAAAACACGCAAGAATTGTTTACTCTAGTTCGATACGACAGGATATAATGGACCGCCATAGTCATAGATCTATTCACTTCATTTCAGGCTTCATACTCAACAGATTAAACAAGCAATTGAATGAAACATGTAACCTTGGATAAGGGCTATTTTTGACTGCCTTTTGTCCATATTTTCTCCATCTATACCCATCTTCTAGATGATCAACTTCACTCTTGGTCATAAAAGCAAATCTTGGCTGCCTTTGCTTCTTCTCTCCTTTCTTCTTCGCCTTCGAGCTTAATCAAACATTTCAAAAACAAATCGTAAGTTTTAATTAATCATCAAAAAACATGTTTAATCAATTTAAAAATAGTAAAAATGTAAAATACTCACTCTTTCTTGGGGCTTTCATCTTCAAGGGTTTCCTTCGCTTCCTTCTTTCCCTTATTCGACTCTTCGTCGCCCGCGGCCGCCTCGTCCGAGGACGACGAAATCGAGGGGTTCGGCGTGGCCGGCGCCGGTATCCGCTGATCGTCTACAGCGGCGGAGAATGAGGTGTGATCGTTGTTTGATCCATGAAGAAATTCAGCAAAAGTAGGATCGAACATTTGCAGATTGTTGTTGATGAGTAGTGAGGAATGATCGTCGAAGGAGGAGGAGGAATGGCTGCCGGAGTATGTGAAGCCGGCGGCGGTGGTGCGGCGATTATCATCTTGAAACGGTTGCCGGTATATGAAATCTGTGAAATCTTCCGACATCAAGAGAGAGAGAGTGGAGAGAGATTATTGAAGGAGTAGAGAGAGAGTAGACTAGTGGATAAAGAAGAAGAATGTGAGCTTTAGGTTTGACAGTGGTTTGGATTTGCTTTTATGCATTTATTTAAAAAGGTTTGACGAGAAAAAAAATAATGATTTTGATTAAATTGAGGTGAGTTAATCGTTGTTTATTAAATTTAATTTGGTGGGGAAACAAGAAAAGGTCAGCCGTCAGCCCCTACACGAACAACCTAAGTTCATATTTATATTTTTGTGTATGTTACACGTATAATAGAATAACTCCTATTCTTTAAATTAATAAAGTACAAGTTGGTGAAAAAACAGAGCATCTGTGTATCTAGTTAGAGCATCCACAATGGCGCCTAGCGCACTGCCTAGCCGAGCGCCGGCGCTAGGCGGTCGCTAGGCGAACCATTGCAGGAGCCGAAAACCGCTGAGCGGTTTTTCGGAAATGAATTTCGCCTAGCGCTAGGCGGTCAAAATCCGCTGGGCTATGCGCTGGGCGATCCGCTCGGCGCCATTGCAGCGCCCGGATCGCCCAGCGCATAGCCCAGCGGTTTTTTTTTCGAAACACTATATATACGCGATTTGCACTTCATTTAATTGTTGCATTTTCCCGTATCTGTGGCGTAAATTTAATTCCGTATTTTGTGTGATTGTTCATTATTTGTTTTATATAATTTTGAGTGATGTGGCTGGGCTATGGCTGGGCTATTTGCTGGTTTTGATGATGTGGCAGGAGGATTTTTAGTGCTGATGATGTGTCAGGAGGAGTTTGTGGCTAGGCTATGGCTGGGCTATGGCTGGGCGAAAACCATTGTGGATACTCTTATGAACATGTGATTATGGGAAAGATAATCATTCTTTTTTCTCCACAACTTAAGCTACTTTTATTTTTTATTTTTTATTTTTTATTTTATAGGAGGAATGGTCTCTTAAATACTCCATCTGTCCCCAATTATGAGCATGAATTTTAAGAAATGTAAAAAAAATGGTTGAAAAAGTTAATGAAATGTAGGACCCACTTTTTTATATTGATTTTATAATAAAACGTGAGTGAAGTGAGTTAGTGGAATGTGAGACATACTTACCATATATGGTAAAAATGAAGTGTGACAATTATTGAGGGACGAATCGAAATAGAAAAGAGTGATAACTAATCATGGACGGAGGGAGTAATAAACTCAGTTGAAATTTGGTATTTTTCCATGAATTCAATTTCCAGTTAAATTGAATTCGATGTGACACGTTAGATTATGTAGATGGATAAATCGGTTAATATAAGTAATGATGTTATTTTGTGTTACTTAAGTTCCAAATTTTCTCAGATTTTTACGGAATTCCTTGTCATGAGAAATATATAATTCACCATACTACATAAATTTGTAATTTTGCTACTAAATTTTAGTTTGTGACAAATATCCAATTTCTGCACAAAAAAAATTTATTTTGGTAATAAATGAGTTTTTATGTTTTACTTACATTCTTCAGTTAATTTTTTGGCGGTAGACTGATGTGTGTACTGTACTAGCTAAAACAAGTACTCAAGTACTCACACAACTTGTTCATTGTTTTGATATCGAAGAAAATGAGACGAATTGGTTTAGGATATAAAAATATTAATAACGCGACATTAATTAATACTGTTGAATTGACTATTAATATAAGTGGTTTAGAATGCGTTCAACAAAAACAGCATTGTTTGTGATTCGGCAGAAATCTTTAATTGGTGGCACAGATTTTTGCATCTCGCCATTTATGATGTCGCACTCGTGGGAAAATCGTGTCGAAAAGCCAGAGCTACTTTTATTTTTATTTTTTTAAATTAAATTCTTCTACTTTTTGGGCTGTATATTTTTGGACCCATTTGTCTAATTCGGATGAGGTCGCGGGTGATCTCACCATATGCTCATGTTAATACCGGAAAACTCCATTAAATTCATTATTTAGAGTTGCCACTAATCCACGAATTTCGTTTCGTTAATATCGATCAGTACTAGTCATTACAAGTAATAAGTAATCACACAAAGTATTTATAAATAATGTAATTACTATTGAATTGACTAAAATTATTTATTCTTTCGTATATAAGTGGTTCAGAATGCATTCAACAAAAACAACATTGTTTGTTATCTGATGTCGCACTCGTTGGAAAATCGTATCGAAAAGCCAAAGCCATGTTTATGCGCGTGGTTCAAATATACATTATGGACTAATTACTAATATATGTACATTTTATAAATAGAGGGAACATTTTTTTTAGTACATCAACTATACCAAATGAGCAAATTTAGTCCGTAACATTTCATAATATTTTTTAAAGTCCATCAACTATAATTTAATATTAATTCATCTACTTTTTAGCTATTTCCAATATTTTCATGACCAAAGTACCCTTAAGGCCAATGAGGGCAATTCAATCTATTTACCTTCTCTTTTTCATTAAAGTATGTAATTTGGGATAGTTGATGTACCAAAAAAGATGTTCTCTCTAATTTTAATTTCAAAATAAAAATATTTTAATGATATTAATATTCTATTACTATTAATTATTTACGTTTAGTTTTACTTATTTGTAATATTTTAAATCATTGTACTATATTTAATATTAATAGTGAAATAACTTAGATATAAATATATGTAAACATTATACTTATACAATAGTTGTATATAAAAGTAGTTCAATTTATTGGATGGAATATTAATTTTTCAATCTTAAAGCTATATATAGAATATGTTATTTTTAAGTGCAAATACAAAATTGATGATTAAAAATAAATTAAAATTTATTAACGTACATAGAATCTTAAATAATTCAAATAGCTAAGTTTTATTTTATCTTCTCTAATGTAGTAATTGTAGTCTAAAAAAATTAGTTGAAATTATCAATAATGAATTTAATAAAAAAGGCAATGACATTCTTAGTTGAATATATGATTAATTTAAATCTATGATTGTTTAATTAAATAAAAAATCAATAGTTTCTATTAATTGTTTAATATCACAATGTCGCGTCTTAATATTATCATTAGATAATTTACAACATCATGAAAATTGTTCAAAATTCTCATATATATTCCCTTAACTATTCGTGAATCATATTTTTTCTACTTTATTAAATTTTTATTTCAATGTAGAATATATTATATATTATAATTAACTTAAATTTTTAGTTTAATAAAATTACTAGATTCATTAAAATAAAATATTTATCTTAGCTTTATCTAAATAATTGAGAATGTAACCATATAAAAGAATTAACTATCACTAGAAAGTAATATCATAATATTCAAATAAAGTATGGTATATATTAATAATAATAGTATAAGATCTATTAAACTTAATCCCAAATAAAGTAGAAGAAAGAAAAAAGTGGATGAATAAATAGATTGAATTGCCCTTCATGGCCTTAAGGGTACTTTGGTCATGAAAATATTGAAAATAGCAAAAAAGTAGCTGAATTGATATTAACTTATAGTTAATGAACCTCAAAAGATATTATGAAATGTTACGGACCAAATTTGCTCATTTAAGATATTTGATGTACTAAAAAAGATGTTCCCTTTTAAAAATATGATTTCCGAACACTAGACTCAAATAAGTTTTAGAAGAATATTTTGGTTGAAAAAGACTCCATTATTATAAATGACGCATCATGCAGCTTTATTTAAGTTCAAACCTTATCTAGTAAATACACATGCTTCCTGTTTTTTATGCGTAATTGCGTATACATTAGTGCTCGTGTTCTATTATTTGGATCAATTGACTACTAAATCACTAGTAATTAGAAACAATAAAAATAATTAATTCCACATTCTATTCTAGTTTATAAATTCGGAAAGTGGGATCTTCTAACTTTTTGTATTCTTTAGAAAGGGCAAAAACAACAATAATTTGGCCAAGTAAAAATTTAGCAATTAGTTGACATTTCAACTCGCACCAAAATAATCGAGACCAACAAAAAAATTAGTTCTGATAACTTAAATCCATCATAGAGAATCTGCAGTAAAATGTGCCAGTTTTGTAACGAAAATCCAGTATCATGGATTGATTTGAATTTCGCACACAACTTGCGAAAGTTGATGTATAATGGAATTTGGCCTTCAAATATCGTTAAAATTGAAAGGTGAATACACCAATTTACTTTTTAAAAAACTTTTGTTATTTTTTAGAATACTGGGGTCTTAAGTTGATTAACTTTGTTTGATTGATGATAGATAAGTGAGTGATTAGAGATATAATCAAGCGGATTTGGAAGTAATTAAGGCAAGGGTTGTAAAAAGTCAACCGAGGGTGTGGAGTGGAATCATGAGAGCGGTCAAAGTTGTGATTGTCGGGGCTAGCTGCTCAGGCGGGTCGGTGTGACACGTGTCCCCACCGGTGCACCGGCATTTGACCGTAGCCGACATGTGATAGGCACGTGGCCGGCCCTGTTTCGCCCGCCACCATTCTGATATCTGTCTCCTAATCCTTTGGCGTTTAACGTCTCTTTCCTTTTGCCTGCTATTTTATTGTCACTTTTATTTTATTTTATTTTATTTTATTTTATTTTATTTTATTTTGTGTTTCCATTATTACATATTCATTGAAATTAATTTCGGCATAAATATAATTGGATAAAAACGTGGATTCCTTTTTAATTAAGACCAACTTTTCAGGAACAGCTTTTGTTTCCCTTACGTTAGATGCACACACCCACATAACATATAAGAAATGTAAAATCAATCATGGAGGAATAATTCTCAATATAGAGATAAAATGGGGAAAAAAATATTTCTCATTCAACAAAAACTCAAACTTATAAATGAGGGAAATCTATCTACTTGTAGTTCTATGCAACACACTATACGCATGTCCACGAGAACATGTTAACACATGGACTTGATCCTACACAATCAAACCCTTATAACTAACTCTAACGGTCGAATTATTTACTAGCTCACTCCCACGCGTTTCTCTTTATTCTTCACGTTGATCTTCGCTGCTGCATTCTTCAATATCCCCCCTCAAGATGGACTGTACAGGCTTTTGAAGTTCATCTTGGTCAAGACACCTTGAAAAGCCACTGCACCGAGAGGTTTAGTGAAGATGTCGGCAAGTTGCAGTGTATTTCGAATGTGCATGGGTTTGATGATCCCTTCCAGAAACTTATCTCTCACTGTATGGCAATCAATCTCGATATGTTTGGTGCGCTCATGAAACATCGGATTAGAACAAATATGCACCGCTACTTGATTATCGCAGTTGATGTGAATCAAATTGTACATTTTTATTCTCCTAACTTTACATGATTTATATAGTTTAATGCTCGCAAAAGTATGTTTTGTGGTGTAGGAAGAGGAATAAATGGTGAAACAAAGAATGAAGCTCGGATGGTGAAAAAGCTGTCAAAAAGCTCTCAAAATGAGGCACCCGGCCGAGTGTATTGTTTGCCTAATAATTCCACCCGGCCGGGTATGATTTTCAGAATACGAAAATTCCAGGAAGTCCTCAAAATTGGTCACCCGGCCGGGTGAATTTTATGCCTAATAATTCCACCCGGCCGGGTGAATTAATTCTAACCGCAATATTGCAGTTTCATGTGGCAGAAAAAGAAAGGAGAGATAGTGGATGGGACGGTTTTTGGGGGAGAGAGAAAAGAATTAGTAGAAGGAGAAAAAGGAGAAAAGGGGGTGACGTGAAGGGGTGGAAAAGGGGGGAAAAAGGCTGCAAAAAAAAGGGTGTCAGGGGGAGTTGACGAAATGGGGACAGAGGAAAAAAGAGAAAATGGAGGAAGAAGAGAAGAGGAAGGTCCGGCCTACTCTCCGACGATCCGACTCCAAATCCCAACTCCACTCACGAGAGCTTGAATCCTACGGTTTTAATTGCAAAATTCACCATGTGTATAGGCTAAGCTCTCTATGTTGCTCCAAGTTGTAATCTAGGCTTGTATGAATGCTTTTACACCATTGATTTCATATGTTTGTGTCCAACAATGTGCTCAATTTTTATTCACTATGTTTTTGGCTAATAACGTAGTGATGTTAATTCCTCTGCTATTGTCTCTTTAACATAGTTTAGGAATGATTGATTGTTGGATTGCTATCGAATTAGAATTGTTCAGAGGATAATTTGATAGTGGATTAAGTAGGTGACTATAGTAGATGATCTTTTATTCCCGCGCTTCCGCAGGAATTTAATATCATTGAAAATTAATTCATGGAACAAGTGTTCAGCTGACTGTGAATTATACTGTTGGGATTCAATACGCACAAGACTTTCACACACTCAGGTGAATCACACACACACTCACAGTTGTATGATAACTCACAATGCAGAAGAACACACACTCACACTTAGAGTATCGAAGATGGTAATCTTGGAGAGAAAACTTGAAAACTCTTTATTGATTTTCACTACTCACTACGTACATGGTTTTGAGCTATTTAAAGCTCTACAATCAAGTAGCAACTGCTACTAACTAACTACAAGAAGAATCAAGAAAGCAAGAAGAATAACTGCTACATCTCGGCTAACTAACTGCTGCTCCAACGGCTAGTTTCTCTAGGCCGAACTTCCTTCTCGGTTCAAGACCGAACTGTTGCTTCTTCTTTCTCGGCTCAAGACGAACTCTATTCTTGACTCAAGACCGAACTTTCTTTTCGGCTCACAACCGAGCACTCTCTTCGGCTCACAACCGAGCTCCCTTCTCGGTTCACAAACCGAACTCCTTTCTCGGTACACAAACCGAACTCCTTTGCTTCTCGGCTCAAGACCAACTGTCTTCTCGGCTCAAAGCCGAACTCAAAGCCGAGCTCAAAGCCGAGCTTCCTTCTTCTTCTCTTCTTCTTCCAACTGAAATGAGCACTCCATTATTACAATTCTCCACCTGAGGGCTCATCTCAGTTCTCGCACAAACATTGATCAACTTCTTGCAATGATCAAACTTGTCTCTACTTAGAGATTTAGTTAGCATATCTGCCGGATTGTGCAAGGTGTTAATCTTAACCACCTTCACCCTTCCCCTTTCAATCTCATCTCTAATAAAGTGCAACTTTATGTCTATATGCTTGCTCCTTTCATGGAAACCCGGATGTTTAGCCAAGCATATAGCTGAGCTGCTGTCACAATGAATCACCATTGTTTCTTGGTCAAAACCAAAATCAGAAATCACTCCCTGGATCCAAAAGCTCTCCTGTACAGCTGCAGTGAGAGCTATATACTCTGATTCTGTAGTTGAGAGAGCAACTACACTCTGCAGACCTGATTTCCAACTGATCACAGTTCCAAACATGGTGAACAAATAACCTGTTTGAGACTTTCTGGTGTCCAGATTTGCAGCATAGTCTGCATCACAATACCCCTGCACAACCTCCTCAGATCCACCTTCCCAGCCATTGAACACAATCCCCCAGTCCTTAGTTGACTTCATGTACCTCAATATCCATTTAAGAGCATTCCAATGCTCCTTCCCCGGGTCTGCCATGTATCTGCTAGTCACTGAGATAGCATGAGCAAGATCTGGTCTTGTACAAATCATAGTGTACATGATACTCCCAACAACACTAGCATAAGGGATAGCCTCCATCTCATCAGCCTCTTGCTTAGTTTTAGGAGCTTGTTCCTTTGATAATCTGAAACTCTGGGACAAGGGTGTTGAGGCAGGTTTAGCATTCTCCATTCTGAATCTCTGCATAACTTTGTCAATATAATCAGTTTGCAGCATCCACAGCTTCTTGCAGCCTCTATCTCTCTGAATATGTATGCCTAGGATCTTCCTTGACTCTCCTAGATCCTTCATTTCAAAGCTCGACTTCAGATCTTGTTTAACTTTCTGAATTTCTGTCATAGAAGGGCCTGCAAGTAGCATATCATCCACATAGAGTAATAGGTAGGCAATGGGAGTCCTGCCTGCCTTCTTGATGTAAATACAATCATCATATTCTGACTTGGAGAAGCCAATCTTCTTCATCTGTGCATCAAACTTCTTATTCCACTGTCTAGGACTTTGCTTAAGTCCATAAAGACTTTTCTGTAACAGGCACACCTTGCCTTCTTCTCCAGTCTTCACATAGCCCTCTGGCTGTTCCATAAAGATAGTCTCCTCTAGATCCCCATTGAGGAAGGCTGTCTTCACATCAAGCTGTTGTAGCTCCCAGTCTAGCTGGTTCACAACTGCCAACAAGATCCTAATCGAAGTGTGCTTAACAACTGGAGCAAATACTTCATTGAAATCAATTCCTTCTTGCTGTGTGAAGCCCCTAGCCACCAGCCTTGCCTTGAATCTGATTCTATCTTTATCAGTGGTCTCAATCTTTTTCTTAAACAACCACTTACAACTGATCAGCCTCCTTTCTTTTCCATCTGTAGTCAGTCTGGATTTATCCACCAAAATCCATGTTTTGTTCTTGAGTAAAGATTCCATTTCCTCATTCATGGCTTCAATCCACCTTTCTCTGTCTTTACTCTTCATGGCTTCTTTATATGTGAGAGGATCTGCAATATCAATGCTCTCAGCAGCACAAAGTGCATAGTAGACCACATCAGAAAACCTTTCAGGTGGTCTTGTATTTCTTCTGCCTCTATCTCTTGCTATCTGGTACTCTCTGGCAGAATCTGCTGTAGGCTCATCATTTTTTCTACCTCGACCTAGAGCACCATCATCCTCTGGTTCAGACTCACTTTCTGAGTCAGAGGCTCCACCTGCTCCTTGGCAAAGTCCCACTGGCTCCACCTTGAGGAAATCACTCTCAACTTCATTGGAGTCCAGCTTCCTTTTTAAGTATGGCATCTGATCCTCCAAGAACACAACATCCCTACTCACCACCACCTTCTGCCTACCAGGCTCAATGCACCAGAGCCTATACCCCTTAACACCCCTCTGATACCCCAGCAATATGCATTTCAGAGCCCTAGCCTCAAGCTTACTTTGCCTAGCATGAGCATAGGCTGCGCACCCAAACACCTTGTATTTTGAGTAGTCACTATGGGCTCCATACCACATGTAATCAGGAGTCTCAGACTTAAGGGCAGTAGATGGACACTTATTGATGAGATAGGCTGCTGTATACACAGCCTCTCCCCAAAATCTGTTGCTCAGACCAGAACTGAGTAACAAGCACCTTACTCTCTCTAGGATAGTCCTATTCATCCTCTCCACAACACCATTTTGCTGGGGGTTACCAGGAACAGTGCGGTGCCTCTTCATACCCTTCTCTTTGCAAAACAGATCAAACTCAGTAGACAAGAATTCCAAGCCATTGTCAGTTCTTAGGCATTTAACACTCCTTCCCTTCTCTAGCTCCACCTCTTTACACCATATCTTGAATTTTGTGAATGTCTCTGATTTTTCTTTCAGTATGTACACCCACAGTTTCCTAGTGTAGTCATCAATAATAGCAAGGTAGTATTTCCCACCACCAATTGAGCTTACAGGTGAAGGGCCCCAGAGATCACTATGTATGTAGTCTAATGGGGCTGTAGAAGAGTGAATACCTGTAGGATAGGGTGCCTTCTTTGCTTTTCCAAGTATACACTGCTCACAGGGGTCCATCTTGTTGAAATCTCCAGAGATCAGGCCCTTCTTGATGAGTTCTTTCAAGCTTCCTTCTGCTGGATGGCCCAATCTCTTGTGCCATAGCATTATGGAATCATCTGACACTGCATTGCTTTCTCCATCAACAGCCTTAGCCTTCAGATAATAGAGAATGTGCTCTCTGTCAGCCTCTATCATCACTGCATTCCCAGATTTCACAAGCATCTTTCCCTGACTCATCAATATGGTGAACCCTTTCTCCTCCAGCATTCCCAATGAGATGAGATTTCTTTTCACTTCCGGAATATACCTCACCCCAGTTAGGATCTTTATAGAGCCATCTTGCAAACTTAGCTTCACTTTCCCTATCCCTTTGATCTGACACACATGGTTATTTCCAAGAACTACAGTCCCTGATGCTTCCTGAAGATCATGAAACCAAGATTTGTTGGGGCACATATGGAAGCTGCACCCTGAGTCCATTATCCACCTGTGACTGATCTCATTATCACTGACATTCATGAGTTGAGCAGGGGGATCAGTACTCTCTACACAATCAGAAGTGTTGTGGCCCTCAGAGGCTAGTTTTCTCTTCCAGGCATGGCAGTCCTTCTTCAAGTGCCCTGGTTTCTTGCACCAAAAACATGCTCTGGTTTCCTTCTGAGCATCAGAACTTGAGGGTTTAGAGCCCTCAAACTTTTTCTTGAAGTTCTGTTTTTTGAACTTCTTCACATTCAAGGCCTCTGCAGCTTGAACATTGGAGCTTGCAGAGCCTCTGCTGGTAGTCTTCTGGAGTTCCTTAGCCATCAAGGCCGAGTAGACTTCTGCATAGGTGATAGGCTTATCTCTGCCATAGATAATTGCATCACTCAACTGGTCATACGAGCTAGGCAATGCATTCAATGTAAGAATGGCCTTGTCTTCATCTGAAATTTTAACATCCACAGAGCCCAGATCATCAATGATCTTATTGAACTCCTCCAACTGCTCTATGATAGATTTTTCACCAGAAAAACTATAGGCATAGAGCCTCTTCTTGAGATACAGCCGGTTAGCCAAAGATTTTGCCAGGTAAACTTCATCTAACCTGTTCAAGATCTCCACCGCAGTCTTGGCTTCTTGAACTTCCCTCAAGACCTTATCTCCAAGGCACAGAATCACTGCAGAATGTGCCTTGAGCTGCATCTCCTCCATCTTTGCCTGAGCTTTATCATCAAGCATTGGAGCCTTTCCTTTCTCTTCAGTATTTGCAAGAACTGCGGCCAAGCCTTGTTGAATCAAGACCGCCTTCATCTTCATCTTCCACAGGCTATAATCATTCTTGCCTGTGAACTTTTCTGCATCAAGCCTTGCTGCCATCTCTGAAACCGTTTGATCCTCTGCAAATCAGCTTCAATATCCCCTTCCCACAGACGGCGCCACTTGTTGGGATTCAATACGCACAAGACTTTCACACACTCAGGTGAATCACACACACACTCACAGTTGTATGATAACTCACAATGCAGAAGAACACACACTCACACTTAGAGTATCGAAGATGGTAATCTTGGAGAGAAAACTTGAAAACTCTTTATTGATTTTCACTACTCACTACGTACATGGTTTTGAGCTATTTAAAGCTCTACAATCAAGTAGCAACTGCTACTAACTAACTACAAGAAGAATCAAGAAAGCAAGAAGAATAACTGCTACATCTCGGCTAACTAACTGCTGCTCCAACGGCTAGTTTCTCTAGGCCGAACTTCCTTCTCGGTTCAAGACCGAACTGTTGCTTCTTCTTTCTCGGCTCAAGACGAACTCTATTCTTGACTCAAGACCGAACTTTCTTTTCGGCTCACAACCGAGCACTCTCTTCGGCTCACAACCGAGCTCCCTTCTCGGTTCACAAACCGAACTCCTTTCTCGGTACACAAACCGAACTCCTTTGCTTCTCGGCTCAAGACCAACTGTCTTCTCGGCTCAAAGCCGAACTCAAAGCCGAGCTCAAAGCCGAGCTTCCTTCTTCTTCTCTTCTTCTTCCAACTGAAATGAGCACTCCATTATTACATATACGTCGCAAACATGTTCAGTGCACGCGATTAGGTTGATGTTTTAATCCCTTCGTATGTTTCATTGTTAAAGGTGTAGAATAATACAAGCCTCGTGAGCAACTTGGAGTGACATCTTTCTCTATTTTCGTACCTTAGTTTGTAAATTTAGTTTTTTTAATTTTGTCAATTCTTGTTAAATAACCTACGCCTCCCTGTGGTTCGACACTCGAAGTACTACAGCCGACTCTGTATTCTTGCAGATTCGTTGTAATATTAGAGTTAATTTATTAAACTTGTGTGAACTTTACCATTAATATTTGAACTCGAAAATTACATATCAAGTTTTGGCACCGTTGCCGGGGAGGCAACTGGTTATTTAATTTAGGATTCTTTTTGTTTTTATTTTTGTATAGTTTTCTAACATTTTATTTTTTTGTTTCAGAGTTGTAGCTAGAAGACTAAGTCAAGCCAACGACTTTAAACAAAGGCGCTAGTTGGGAGGCAACCCAATGAGTTTTTAGTTTATTTTTTTTTCTCTCTTAATAAATCAAGGGTTTTGTTTACTCAATTCTTTCCTTCGATGTATTTTATGAATTGAGTATTTTTTTATGTTGTTTTATTTTATTTTATTTTATTTTATTTTATTTTTTTTCGTGTAGGAGCAACATGGAGATAACAATTACATTGGAGCTTCTGAAAGAGTACACCTACAAAGGAATATACACCCACCCTCCCACCCGAATGCACTTTGGACATTATGCCAAGTTTGGGGGAGTATTCTTTTCCCTTTACTTTTTAAGTTCTTTTTGCTTGCATTGAGGACAATGAAGCATTCAAGTTTGGGGGGTTGAATGAGTTTCTTTGCTTGATGCATGTTTATTGGGTGTATTATATGCTAAAGTGTTGTGAATCATGTAATTGACGGGTGCATGTTAGATCTTCGGCTTTCTGGTTGGGAATGCTTGCTTGATTTTTCTTGATCTTTGAAGCCTAGGATGAATGGAATTTGTGCATGATTTATTTGAAAGAGCATGTTGTGAATATAATCGATTTCTTGAGTTGAGGAGAGTATGAAAATTACATGTCTTGTGGAGATTATCTTGGATTGATTTGCTTTATCGAGTGAACCGCTTGTATTCATTTGTGTCAATGATATGGGAGGATAAGGCACTAGGATGAACCCCATGGCCAAATGATCATATGCCTAGTCCTATACATGATCCCCTAGAAGCCACTTTGAGCTTAATTTCCTATCATTTGTGTAAACACTTAGCTAATCACTTAGCTACTTAAATAAGCCTCATTTTAGCCTCATCAATAGATCTTGCTACTATTTGGGTGCTAAAAACATGTTTGAGCTTTGTTGGTTGAGTTTTGAGTGTTGGGTGGTGAATTGTAAAAGGGTAGATATTTTGAGACTTGATTTGATGGATAAGTGAAAAGAAGGAAGTTCTTAAAAGGAAAAAGAAAAAAGAAAAAGACGACCTCCAAATTTGTAAAAGTCGAGGTCTTGTCAAAAGAAAGGAAAAAATTGTGAAATAAAGTTAGAGCTTCCATTTGTTTTTAAGATATAATCTTGTCTAGAATGATCTCAAGTTTGGGGGAGTGAGAATTTGGTTGTAATATTTTGTTGTTTGATCTTTGGAAGGAAGTTGTAGGAGGGAAGAATTTGGCACTCAAATGTGTAGCTTTTGAGCTCACTATCCATATTTATCCTACCTCATCCCTAGCCCCATTACAACATTTAATTAAGACCTTGGACCTTATTGTTGATGCTTGTGGATGTTTTGTAAATAACTTGGTAGAGTTATTGAAGTTTGATTTGAAATCCGCGAGTCTATGTGGTAAGTAATGCTTGACGAGTCAATGATGACGGTTTGAGTTGTATGATCACATGTTTGGACTTACTTTGACATGCACCTTGACTTGAAGTTCTAGGTTGATAAGTGATGGTTCTAGAGAGTGGGAAATCTTGATTGGAATTGTTGGGGGTTTAGATTTTGTCATTCATGTCTCTACGTGATTCACTCTCATTAAAACTTTTGGAAAAACTTTTGTGAGTTGAGCTTCAAAGTTTTGTGTTTTATGTGATCTTGCTCGAGGACGAGCAAGCAAATAAGTTTGGGGGTATTTGATGTGAATCAAATTGTACATTTTTATTCTCCTAACTTTACATGATTTATATAGTTTAATGCTCGCAAAAGTATGTTTTGTGGTGTAGGTAGAGGAATAAATGGTGAAACAAAGAATGAAGCTCGGATGGTGAAAAAGCTGTCAGAAAGCTCTCAAAATGAGGCACCCGGCCGAGTGTATTGTTTGCCTAATAATTTCACCCGGCCGGGTATGATTTTCAGAATACGAAAATTCCACGAAGTCCTCAAAATTGGTCACCCGGCCGGGTGAATTTTATGCCTAATAATTCCACCCGGCCGGGTGAATTAATTCTAACCGCAATATTGCAGTTTCATGTGGCAAAAAAAGAAAGGAGAGGTAGTGGATGGGACGGTTTTTGGGGGAGAGAGAAAAGAATTAGTAGAAGGAGAAAAAGGAGAAAAGGGGGTGACGTGAAGGGGTGGAAAAGGGGGGAAAAGGCTGCAAAAAAAGGGTGCCAGGGGGAGTTGACGAATTGGGGACAGAGGAAAAAAGAGAAAAGGGAGGAAGAAGAGAAGAGGAAGGTCCGGCCTACTCTCCGACGATCCGACTCCAAATCCCAACTCCACTCACGAGAGCTTGAATCCTACGGTTTTAATTGCAAAATTCACCATGTGTATAGGCTAAGCTCTCTATGTTGCTCCAAGTTGTAATCTAGGCTTGTATGGATGTTTTTACACCATTGATTTCATATGTTTGTGTCCAACAATGTGCTCAATTTTTATTCACTATGTTTTTGGCTAATAACGTAGTGATGTTAATTCCTCTGCTATTGTCTCTTTAACATAGTTTAGGAATGATTGATTGTTGGATTGCTATCGAATTAGAATTGTTCAGAGGATAATTTGATAGTGGATTAAGTAGGTGACTATAGTAGATGATCTTTTATTCTCGCGCTTCCGCAGGAATTTAATATCATTGAAAATTAATTCATGGAACAAGTGTTCAGCTGACTGTGAATTATACGTCGCAAACATGTTCAGTGCACGCGATTAGGTTGATGTTTTAATCTCTTCGTATGTTTCATTGTTAAAGGTGTAGAATAATACAGGCCTCGTGAGCAACTTGGAGTGACATCTTTCTCCATTTTCATACCTTAGTTTGTAAATTTAGTTTTTTTAATTTTGTCAATTCTTGTTAAATAACCTACGCCTCCCTGTGGTTCGACACTCGAAGTACTACAGCCGACTCTGTATTCTTGCAGATTCGTTGTAATATTAGAGTTAATTTATTAAACTTGTGTGAACTTTACCATTAATATTTGAACTCGAAAATTACACATCGGCAGTACAAAGGAATATCTCTCTTTCTCACTATTCCAAAATCTCCAAGCAACGTTGTTGCCCATACCACCTCACAACTGGCTTGAGCCATGGCCTTATACTCTGCCTCTGCTGATGATCTTGAGATGGTGTGTTGTTTCTTGGCTCTCCAAGATATCAAAGAAGTCCCCAGAAATAGGCAATACCCAGTCAACGATCTGTCGGTGTTAGGGCATGCTACCCAATCTGCATCAGAGAAAATGCTCAAGGTAGGTTCAACATCTTTAGAGTAGAAGAGGCCATGTCTAGGAGTCCCTTTGATGTATTTGAGAATCTTCTCAGCTGCTATCCAATGTTCCTCACACGGTTTGGACACATATTGGCTGAGCTTGTGCACTGCAAAGGACACATCTGGTCTAGTGATGCATAAATACAGGAGTCTACCAATCAATCTCCTATACTTTGAGGACTCTGCCATTACTACTCCAACCTCTTGTCCCAGCTGTTTAGCAGGATCCATGGGAACTAATGAGGGTTTACATCCCATTAAACATGTGTCTCTCAACAGATTCATTGCATATTTTCTTTGAGATATAAGGATCCCATCTTTGTTTCTAGCAATCTCCAAACCAAGAAAATACTTTGGAATGCCTAAGTCCTCAAACTTGAAGTGTTGAGCTAAGAACTTCTTAAAGTTCTCAATCTCTCTTTTATCACTTGTAGCTACCAAAATGTCATCAACATACACCATATTGCCAAAGAAACTGGAGCTGCTTTTCTTATAGAAAAATGAATGATCCGAGGCTGACTGTTAAAGACCAAAACCACTCAGAACTTGTGATAATTTCAGGTACCATTGTCTATATGCCTGCTTCAGACCATATAGGGACTTTTTAAGTCTCCAAACAAGCTTGGTTCATGGCTTACATTCGACCCCCTCAACAAACAGCCCAGGTGGAATGTTCATATATATTTCTTCTTCCAAATCTCAATACAAGAAGGCATTGTTAATATCCAAATGGCAGAGATCCCAACCATAAATAGCTGCAAGTACTAATATGAATTTCACTGTGGTGAGTTTTGCCACATGAGAGAAAGTATCAAGGAAGTCCACACCCTCTAATTGTGTGTACCCCTTAGCAACAAGTCTTGCTTTGTATATTTCTACAGATCCATCAGCATGAAACTTTACTTTAAACACCCATTTGTAGTCGATTGGGATCTTTCCTGGTGGTAAACTTGTGATGTACCAAGTTTCACTTTTGTTCAAAGCAGCCCGTTCATCTTGAATGGCCATATGCCATTCTGGAATAGGAGCAGCTTGGGAGTAAGTAGCTGGCTCAAACACTGCAGTCATCGGAATGACATATATTGAAGATAGGTTGAGGAAAGATTTGACAGAGTGAAGTAGGAAGATATGGGATATGGAGTGGCTGAGGAAATTGAGTTGCACAAGTAGTCAGTCAGATGAGATGGAGGAACTACTTGTCTCCCAGTTCTGGTAGTGATGGGAGTAGGTTCCATAGATAAGATGCTAGATCTGACCTGAGAGAAAGAAGGATTGAGTCCAATGAGGAATTGCATAGTGCAATCTTCCTCTTGAGAAGCTTGCCACCTTCGCGCGCTATGCCAACGACATGTAGAACAAGTGCACCATGCGATCGGCTGGAAATGCTTAAATTCATCCCATACGATCATCAGATTAGTGAAGTAGGTGCTAACATCATTATGACCTTGAGTCAGATTCATGATTTGCTGGCGGAGCTGATAAGATCGCGCGGAATCTGATACAGAGAACCGATCGCGTAGATCTGACCAGATCTCATATGCGCTATCTAGATACATCACGCTTGAGCAAATCTGCGGTGAGATCGAATTCCTAAGCCATGACACAACCATATTGTTGCCTCTAATCCATGCTGAGAGTAGAAGATGATCATCATCTGGTCGAAGGAGATCACCATTGACAAATGGCGCTTATTTTTGGCCAATAATGCGGTAGTGACTTATCTACTCCAGACGATGTAGTTTGATCCGATGAGAACTTGAGAAACTAGTTGCAAGCTCGGATTATCGCTTGGATGTAGGTAGTAAGGACTTGAATTGTCTTCAAAATGTGGTTGACTGCTGCTTGCATATCCACCATTGTTGTTGCTTGTGTTGCGAGGAGACATTTCAGATTCAAAAGAGGAATCGGAAAAGAAGAAGCGGAAGCTATATGATTTTCACTGATACCATATAAGAAATGTAAAATCAACATGGAGGAATAATTCTCAATATAGAGATAAAATGGAGAAAAAGATATTTCTTATTCAACAAAAACTCAAACTTACAAATGAGGGAAAGCTATCTATTTATAGTTCTATGCTACACACTATACGCATGTGCACGAGAACATGTTAACACATGGACTTGATCCTACACAATCAAACCCTTATAACTAACTCTAACGGTCGACTTATTTACTAGCTCACTCCCATGTGTTTCTCTTTATGTCTATTTTGTAGAAATTCAAATTATTTATAACAGGTTTTAGCAATTAGGTATATACTAGTGTAGTTTATTCTTTTAATTATCGTTTTTGAGAATGCATTAATGTCAATAACGTCATCAAATATTTTCAAGATTCTTCTTTGTTTGCTTATTTTTCTTTTTTTTAATAGTACTACAACTATGAATAATATGTATACTATATAATGGTTTCTATGTGATGTAAGAATGTTTTTTTTAAATGCATAACTTTCACTAAACTATTTATTGACCCATTAAAAAAAATGCGACATTTAGCGAGCACCAAATGTGCAATTGTGCTTGCAAATTAACTAGCACTGATGTGCTCAATGTTTTATCCTAATTACGATATTTGGCATAATTTTCTAATAAAATAATTGGCGAGCACCTGATTATGCTAGTCGTTATTGCTTGGCGCTATTTTTTACGAGCAAGACTGTGTACACCAAAAGTAGTGACCACACCTTTTCTAAGGTAAATCTCTTTTTGACAAAATTAAATCTCTTTTTAATCTCTTTTTAGGTAAAGGGTTGCTAAATAACAAGATACAATTAGGCCTAAGTACGGCAATTGGCAACTACCAAATTTAGTTAACTTGTCACACGTATATAAATTTGCTGTGCCATATATTGACTAAATTATTATACTACCTTTTCTTTATAATTATACACACTTTTCGATACCTAAAAAATATAGTTGGCGGTAAGGAAACAACAAGTTATCGTATACTTGGATTGGGGACCATCGAATTTGATAGACAATTTAATTCCTCTTTAAAAAAGGGAAAAAAGAAAACAAAATACACCTTATTTATACCGTGATTGATTGCTCAATAGTCAATAGTCATACTTTAGTTTGATTAGCTTTATAGAATGAGATTTGTGTACACGTGGGATAGTGATAAAATGCAAATTCTATACATAGTACAAATTCCAAACTATGATTTGGACCGTAAGAAAATGTCAACAAATAACAAAATAATAACAACAAAAATGTCAACACAATATCAACGGTTGACACTATGCTGACATTTTTTGTTGCTAGTATTTTGTCATCTGTTGATATTTTCTAACGGTCCAGATCATAGTTTGAAGTTTGTACAATATTTAGAGTTTGCATTTGATCACATTCCTCTACTCGTGTATGTGCAAGATGTATTAGGATATCGAGACCATACTCAAATTATTAGAGAGAATATCTAGATAATTTTAAATAAAAAAGTGTATCACATAAGATAGGGTTATCGAAAGATATTATAATACTTGTATCGTAACGCATTATTTAACTGTATCATTATCAAAGAATCCGATAAGGTCACTCATTATACTTGAGGCCAAAAAGAGGATCGGAGAAAGCTTCCATAAAATTTGATAAAGCAATAATCGTAATGGTTCCAAAACAAAGAGAAAGCTTTCCTTTAGAGGAAGTAGTTTTGCTTGACTAGGGGTGAGAAAATATATTGAAATATATACTATTTGTATCAAAATAATTAAGAATATAAAATTTTTGGTATGATGTAATTTTCGCTACTACGTAATATACCAAAAGATTTTAGTGCAATAATTGTATGCATTAAAAATTTAAAATACAATAATGATATGTGTACCGCAGTATATTAACAGTCAATATTAATATACAGTAGCATATAATAATTGACCAACATTGTGTCCATTATACGTGACATAATATATAATATTTGTTGAAATTGTTATGGAAACAATCGTCAATGCGTAAGAGGGGGCAGGTTATTTGTTAGGTATGTAAAATTTATTCACTTTCCTAGAAAAAAGAATCTTTCAGATATTGACGTTTAAATTTTTAAAATAAAGTTTTACACCGAAATCATCAGTTTTTATGATGTATTTTATTTTAATGTATAATTTTAACTATTATATATAGTTAAGATTAAATAAAACCAGGATTCACATATTAAATACAACATGATATCTACTCCAATGATTTATGCATTTGAAAAAAAATGGCAATATAGAGTTGCTGGTATAAAACAAGATAAAAAGTAAGTCTAAATTAATAGAGGACCTTTCCAAATTTCATAATCATAATAATGTTAGACTTCTGCTTTGAAATTAATAAATAATGTAAGACTAATTAATCTGTTCAACATATTTATAAAGTCAACTTATGACCAATTCAAAGGCCAACCTTGAATCCGATAGCGATTTACCTTGAAGTTTTATTCTAAATCCTCATTAAATTGTATATACGTCTTTCTCAATATATATTTATGAATAATTGATTTGTAAACACATTTTTCCCAATAATATGCCTTTGTTTCATATGAATCTTGTTTGGAAATACTACTAAATAACTAAATAACATATACTATTATTTACAAAGTTCGATATACTGTCTATCTACATCTGGAGTGATAAATTCATTATAATTTTTCAGACACAATTTACGATGACAGAAAAATTATACTCCATATAGGCAAAAAAAACTAATCTCTAATCCAATTAAGAAAATGAATCGGATTAAGCCTATAAATATATGTGCACAAACGTGATTGTGGACTGATTCATTTAATTCTATACTCAATAAATGTATAATAAGATGAAAACAGGAAGAAGAAAACAAAAACATGGCTAAAATTTATAAAAATAAATTCAGAAAATGGATAGAGATATGAAATACTCCAAATTACATATCCTAGTTACTCAAAGAGCAGTTATTTTGCATATGGGATCTTATAGTATATTTTATCCTATCTTTACGTGTGTATCTATTGACTATACCACATTACATAGTGCACTGGGAAAAGCAAAAACTAGTACTAATATTTAAAACTTAATTAATACAATAATAAAATATGGAATCGAAACTGAAACTCGTGGGATTTCTTTTATTTCATCAAGAACACCTCACAAGTCAATAATCCTAATCATTTAATCCCATCTACTCCACTTGGAATGTTTTGAATTAGTCAAAATTAACTATTTAAACACCCCAATTTGGTATTAAAATAATAATTAATTTATGTAATATATATTATATTTGTATGCTGAATTAAGCATTTAGCTTCTTCAAATGTGAAATGTATTGTTGTTGGGATTCTATCACCACTCCCAATAATCTTGACCAAAAAATTGATGTGCACTATTTTTGACTTAATGATGGATGACTACTACTTAAGAAGAATCAAAGTATTTTAATAGTGGGACAATAATCTAGGCAAATTATTATATAAATAGGAGTAATAAAATTAAGAATATTAAGGCAAAAAGGTTTGCAACAATGATTAAAAAAAGAGGGGTTGACGTGGTCGTGCCATAATTTTCTCTGCTCAATGTTTTTATTGATTCCATCCCATATTTTGAACGTATTTTTGTGAATTCTTGTCAACCTTATCTTTTTCACTCACTCATGGTGTTTGTTCATTAGTCAAGGTCATGAATATAGTCCTGTTACATTTTTGTATAATAATGTACTTAATTAATTTATATGCGACCTCCAACTTTGGATATAAATGAATATATTTATTATTCTTTTTATCCTTTAAAAATAGACATTTGCTACCATATGAATTTGAATACTACAAAATTTTTAAAATATGGTCAAAAAAGAAAAAAATAATCAAAATAGTGTTAATGAATAGTGAGAATAATACCAATAATGTAATATATGCTGAAAATGTTTTTAATAATAAAAGTAAATTAATTTTATGAATCGAACCAAAATGTCAAAATTGACTAACAGAAAGGGTATTGGTTTTATAATAAAATATGAGTGAAATGTGTGAATTGAAAGTGAAATGAGATTTTTATTCGCAATTGAACTAGGATGATACTTATATTGCCAAATGAAGAGAGTATATAATACTCTTTCTGTCCTAAAAAAATATTAGACTAGTTTTGTCATTTTTTGTCTTTTTCCAAAATTAGATCAAGTCTAAATATGACAAGTTTTCAACAACTAATAATCATGCACATCATTTATAACGTGAGTCCTATAACCACTAATACTTCTTTCACTAATTTTCCCTATTTCTCATATATCTTACTTTATCAATTACACATTAAAATTTATATACTACTATTATTTACAAGTATGACTATTTTTTTAGAATTGAGGGAGTAGCATGTTTCAAAGTGAATATAATAAACTAGAAACAATGTTTATTACCTATCTGATAATTTCCGATTAAAATATAAGAAAAAAACTCTTCACCTCATCTAATACTTGTCTAGGGTTAGTGATGGTTATTTACTTAAAGTTCAACTAATTATCAACTTTAACAACCACCACCAAAAACGACTGAGAAAATGAATATTAAAATATGAGGATGTTATCTGATATTTTCAATTTAAAATTGTTGACTCAGTAAAATTGTGTAGCTCCCTTCTTTTTTATGTTTAAGTTGTAGGAAAATTAATTGCGTGAATAAATCCATCTGTGTTCTCCCGTATAATCAAAGCATACGTTGGGCCGGGTTGTGTCAAAATCAAAGAATCATATGATCCATTAAAGGCCCATTTAGGTGTAACGTTTAAATTCAACAGTACATTTTATTTTATCCACTTATGATTTTATTAATCCCAAATTATGATCTATTAATCATGTTTGAGATTTAATTAGAATGGATAAATTACACTCATCGAAATTGGTGTCGAAAAACTGTGACCAAAATTTCTAAGCAGGAACGGTGGAAGAATATTACTAATATTATGCACTTAGGGTTACCTTAAGCAATTCTAGACATTAAAAGTGTTCCTGAAAATTTTTTTATGAAGACTTAATATGTAAATTTACTTTGTGTTTCTGCATATGAAGACTTTCTGCACTTTATTTTTCTGTCATATGAAAAATCACAGATTACATCATAAATCAAACATTAAACACATTTCATTGATCACATAAGATATGATGTGAGAATCAGTTATTAAGGTGACATAATATATAGATAATGGAAAATTAATCAGTGCAAAAAAGAGGATTTAATAAAAAAAATTAAAACATATAACATTAAAACAAAAATAATAAGTGTAGGAAATTATAGGACATGGTTTGCCTAATAGTACAAACTTAATGACTGAACATTTTGAATACCCATAGTTTTGAGTGAGAGAAAATATGCAACAGTATCGGGCTGCCCCAAGCTGCCCGGTGCTGCTGCGATGCGTCTCCACATCCCTTCTCGTTCTAGATTGTATCCATGACAGGACCTGGATTGATCACAACATAAAATCTTAAATTCGTGATTTAAGTTACTGACTCCAAATCCAAATATGCTTGTTCTACTTGTAGGCAGTGGAGGAAGCTCGACAAATTCAAGAGTCATTGGATTGCATATGAAAAGAACATTACAATCATCATCAAATTCATCCCACACCAAAAGCAAACCCTTAGTCGAATCAATTACAACACGATGGTGATCACGAGTTGAATATTGATTATGGGGAGGAGGCAAATCGAATTGGAAAAGCGACTCGCATGCCTCATTGCATATATGGTACCTCGCGTGAGTCGCGTCTTTATGGATGAAAGCCAGGCATGGTTTCGCAGTATACGACTTTGCAAACTCAACCTCTTCTATTAGATCACGCCATGATTTGCATACAAATTTGCAACTCACAATGTCTCTAACTGAGAGGAACATACACTTGCGGTAGTTTTTCAAATAAATCTGCCTTCAAATTTGAAGGTTTGATTAATTATAGAAAAAATAAACAGGATTAAGATAATCAAAAAATAAGTAAATGAAGAAAACCTCGTGCTCGGATGAAGGAATATTAATCCTTTTATCTGCGCTCATCTTCCTTTTAATATCTGATCCTCTTCAACTGAGCAATATCTATTGAACATAAACAAATCAACTATATATATGCATAGTAAAATCAATTTCAATATCTAATTTCCTGCAAAACTTAAAATGCAGTAGGAAAATAACTTCAATATTACTGCAAAACCAATCATATTATTGATTTTTTTAGTAAAATACATATGTAAAAATTTGCACTAAAACTATACCAAAACGCTTTTGGAATTTGTATAATTTATACTCCCTCCGTCCCAGATAGTTTGTCTGACTTTGATCGGGCACGAGTTTTAAGAAAGGTGATGAAAAGTGAGTTGAAAAAGTTAGTGGAAAGTAAGTCCTATTTTTATATATTAGTTTTATAATAAAAAGGTAAGTAGAAATGAGTTAGTGGAATATGGTAAAAAGTAAAATGGGATAAACTATGTGGGACGGACCGAAATGAAAAAATGGGATAAACTATCTGGGACGGAGGGAGTAATATTCAAGTCCAAAATTATTCTTGATGTATTACACACTCACGCTATCAATCAAGATCACACACACGCTTGAAGAGAATTATAGAGTTTTCTTATAGAGAGAAAATCAAAAGCTTTTATTGAGATGAATCAAGTGACTACGTTGCTTCTAACTAAGCAGCTGCTATTAACTATTTATACAAGGCAAGAACAAGAAAGAGTGAATAAGTCTTCACTCAAGAATTGGTTACAACTGCTAAGTGTGACTTTAGCTCCAACGGCTAATAGCCGTTATAAACTGCCTTTTGAATCTGACTTCTTGCTCGAGTGAGATGCATTCCACAATACTTTCTCATGCACTTGCATGCTTCTTTATTCATCAATTCATAACAATCTCCACCTTGATGATAAACGAAGCATCTGATCAACATGTCACCAACTGCAATCCCACAAGCCTGCAACAGTATCTGAACTTCTCCTTGCTTAGGGCCTTAGTTAACATATCAGCGGGGTTGTGAGCCGTGTCAATCTTCAATAGCTTCACTCTCCCACATTCCACTTCGTCCCTTATGAAATGCAATCTGACATCTATGTGTTTACTACGCTCGTGAAACATCTGATGTCTTGCAAGACACAATGCCCCATTGCTGTCACAATGTATGGGAACTCCTTTCTGTTGTATCTCAAACTCATTCACAAGGCCTAGCAGCCATTTGCCTTCCTTCACAGCTGAGGTCAGTGCAATATATTCAGCCTCCGTGGTTGATAAAGCCACCACATTCTGCAAACTTGACTTCCAACATATAGCAGCTCCATAAAGAGTGAAAATATAACCTGTTTGTGATCTCCTGGTATCAATGCTTGCGGCATAATCTGAGTCACAATACCCTTGCAAAGCCTCTTCCTCAGCTCCACCTTGATTGGTGAATAGAATACCCAGCTTACTTACACCTCCCAGATACCTTAAAGTCCATTTGAGAGCACTCCAGTGCTGTCTGCCATACGCTGTCATGTGTCTGCTTGTTGCACTTATTGCATGTGCAATATCAGGCCTTGTGCATATCATTAGGTACATCAAACTCCCAACAATATTCGAGTATGGAATAGCCTCCATTTCCTTCCTTTCCTCATCAGTATCAGCCTTTTGTTCTTTTGACAGCTTGAAGTGAATCCCAATTGGAGTAGCTGTGCTCTTCATGTTGCCTACTCTGAATTTCTTCAAGACTTTATCAATATACTCTGACTGGAACAGCCATAACTTGGTTCTGCCTTTGTCCCTGAGTATATCCATGCCAAGGATTCTCCTAGCAGATCCCAAATCCTTCATTTCAAACGTTGCCATCAACTGGCTCTTGACTCTCTTGATTTCATTCGGATCTGCCCCAGAAATAAGCATGTCGTCTACATATAGGAGAAGGTAGATAGGGGCCTTGTTTTTCTGCCTCTTGATGAAAACACAACTATCATACAAGGATCTGTCAAAACCCAACTTTGCCAAATTTTCACCAAACTTCAAATACCATTGGCGGCTGCTTTGTTTAAGACCATATATGCTTTTCTTGAGGAGACACACTTTCTCTTCAGATCCAGGGGCTTCAAAACCCTGTGGTTGTGCCATGTATATTGTTTCCTCAAGATCCCCGTTGAGAAAGGCTGTCTTTACATCTAATTGCTCCAGATCCCAACCTCTTCTTGCAGCTACTGCCATAAGGACCCTGATGGAGTTATGTTTCACAACTGGTGAATATACTTCATTGAAATCTACCCCCTCTTCTTGGTTGAACCCCTTTGCTACAAGCCTAGCTTTAAATCTCACTTTCTCTGTGGCTGCTGATTCTATTTTCTTTTTAAACACCCACTTACATCCAATGATTTTTCTAGATTTTACCTTCTCAACCAAGATCCAAGTCTTGTTGTTTATCAGAGACTCAAGCTCTTCTTTCATTGCTTGAACCCATTCATTCTTCTCAGGTCCACTGATAGCCTCATGAAAAGTGCTAGGCTCAGCATACTCCAGTTGCTCTGCCACATTTAGAGCATAGTACAACATCTCATAGTCCTCAAATCTTGCCGGTGGCTTACGATTGCTTCTTCTTGGCCTGTCCCGGCCTATCTGATACTCTGTTGGGGTGGTATCATGATGTTGCAGATCTTCATTCTCATCATCTAGCTCCCCTGTTACTCCATCGGTTTCAACATTTTCCTGACCCATTTCATCAGATGGTGCACTAAATACATCCATCTTGTCAGATCCATCATTCTCATTATCTTTGTTAAGAGCCTTCTGACTCAAAAGTGGCATTTCTTCTTCAATGAATACAACATCTCTGCTGACAATTATTTTCTGATTTTGAGGTTCAATACACCAGAGCCTATACCCCTTGACTCCCTTTTGATAGCCCAACATGATGCATCTCAAGGCTCTTGCACTTAGTTTGCCCTGTTTCATATGTGCAAAAGCCTTGCACCCAAAAGGCTTGAGCCTGGAGTAGTCAATCTTGGTCCCATACCATCTCACATCTGGTATAGAGCCTTTAATGGCTGAAGAGGGACACTTATTGATCAGATAAGCTGATGTGCTCACAGCCTCGGCCCAAAATTGCTTGCCTACACCAGATGATGACAGTAGGCATCTGACCCTTTCGAGGAGTGTGCGGTTCATTCTTTCTGCCACCCCATTTTGTTGGGGGTTGGCTGGAACAGTCCTATGCCTTGCAATCCCTTTCTCTTTGCAAAAGCCATCAAACTCCTTTGACAAATACTCCAATCCATTGTCAGTTCTGAGTACCCGAGGATATGAACCTTTCTGATTTTTCATTTCTGTACACCAGTCTTTGAATGAGCTGAATGCCTCAGATTTCTCCTTCAATACAAACACCCATACTTTTCTAGAGTAGTCATCAATGATAGACATATAATATCTACCACCCCCTAGGCTCTTTACAGGTGAGGGACCCCATAGATCTGAGTGTACATAGTCTAGAGGTGAGGTAGAAGTATGAGATCCAGTTGGGAATGGCAACTTCTTTGACTTTCCCAACAAACAGTCTTCACACTTGGCCAATTTTTTCTGAGTATCTGCTTGAATCATCCCCTTCTTGACCAATTCTTTCAAAGTTCCCTCTGCCGGATGACCAAGCTTCAAATGCCAGGTCCTGAGATCATTAGAGATAACAGCATGAGACTCTTCTTGAATGACAGCAGCTTCAAGATAATACAAGCTACCCCTTCTGTGTCCCACCAACTTGAGCTGCTGCTTCTTGAAAACTTTCATTTCACCACCTTCAGACTGAAAACTATATCCCTTTTTCTCCAGGGTACCTAGAGATACCAGGTTTCGTTTGACCTTAGGAATATATCTAACTTCAGATAATATCTTCATTGATCCATCATTGAGTCTGAGCTTGATGCTCCCAACTCCCTTTATCCTACAGGCCTTGTTGTTACCCAATAAAACTGATCCCTCACATTCTTTGAGATCATAAAACCATTCCACATGTGGACATATATGGAATGAGCAACCAGAATCCAATATCCATGATCCTCTATCAAATTTATCAGTGACATTCATTACCTCAGCAGCTTCTTCACCATCACTGCTGACAAGATTTGTGTGTGGCTTACTTTCTGAGGCCATCTTCTTTTTCCAGCCATAACAATCCTTTTTTATGTGGCCGGGCTTTTTGCACCAATGACAGGATCTAGTCTCCTTGACTCCAGAGACATTATTCTTGGATTCTTCAGGCTTCTTGTAGAACTTCTTCTTGTTCCACTTCTTAACATTGAGGGACTCTGGTTGAGGCTCACCTTTCTTGGCACTGATTTTCTGTAATTCCTTAGCCATGAGAGCAGAGTAAACTTCATTATAGGAGATGGCTTTATCTCTCCCATAAAGAATAGCATCTCTCAATTGATCATGTGAATCAGGCAAGGCATTGAGCACCAAAATGGCCTTGTCTTCATCACTGATTTTTACATCTACCGCCTCAAGATCATCAATAGATTTACAGAAATCCTCAAGTTGCTCAACTATAGGTTTATCATCTGTAAAACTATACGAGTAAAGCCTTCTTTTCATATACAATCTATTGGCCAAGGACTTTGCCAAATAAACCTCATCAAGTTTCTTCAGAATACCTGATGCAGTAGTTTCCGCTTGAACTTCTCTCAATACCTTGTCTCCTAAACAAAGAATGACTGCGCTGTGAGCCTTCATCTGCATTTCATCCATCTTGGCTTGTGCTTTATCATCAAGCACCGGGACCTTGCCTTTTACCTCTGATTCAGCCGAAGTCAGAACTGCCGCAAGCCCTTGCTGCACAAGAACGGCTCTCATTTTCATCTTCCATAGCCCGTAGTCATTCTTCCCGGAGAACTTCTCTGCCTCAAGCCTTGCTGCCATCGTTTCCTTTCTTGATCGATCAATAGCACGTTCCCACAGACGGCGCCAATTGATGTATTACACACTCACGCTATCAATCAAGATCACACACACGCTTGAAGAGAATTATAGAGTTTTCTTATAGAGAGAAAATCAAAAGCTTTTATTGAGATGAATCAAGTGACTACGTTGCTTCTAACTAAGCAGCTGCTATTAACTATTTATACAAGGCAAGAACAAGAAAGAGTGAATAAGTCTTCACTCAAGAATTGGTTACAACTGCTAAGTGTGACTTTAGCTCCAACGGCTAGTAGCCGTTATAAACTGCCTTTTGAATCTGACTTCTTGCTCGAGTGAGATGCATTCCACAATACTTTCTCATGCACTTGCATGCTTCTTTATTCATCAATTCATAACAATTCTATATTATCAAAATAGGAAAAGAGAATGAATAGAAATAAAAATTCACGAAGAAAATGCATGGACATAACTTACAGAAGAGAAACGCAGACGTTGGGCGATGGAAGTAGGAGAAAATAAGAAATACTCACCTAGTTAATTTTATTCATATTAGGTTAGTTAGTTATTGAGAAGTGGGCTGGCCCATATTAGGATATTATACGATTTTATTGATCAGTTAAACTAACAGATGTAATCAAATGAATCAAAGGAAACTATAAATATTGTACAAACTCCAAATTATGATTTGAACCGTTAAAAATTGTAATAGATGATAAAATAGTAGCGATAAAAAATCATGTTATGTTGATATTAAGTTGATATTGAGTTGACATTTTTTGTTGCTACTATTTTGTCATCTGTTACACTACTCGTTAAACTAATATATTTAATTATAGAATTAATGTAGTAAGTAAATAAGTTATACTATTAATTTTTTAAATAAATTATTAAATATGCTATGAAATACTACATAACAAAGCAATAGTTAAACGTTTTAGATATTTAATATGGAAATCTATACTACCGTTAAACTAATATATTTAATTATAGAATTAATGTAGTAAGTAAATAAGTTATACTATTAATTTTTTAAATAAATTATTAAATATGTTATGAAATACTACGTAACAAAGCAATAGTTAAACGTTAATATTGAATAGATATTTAATATGGAAATATATACTACTTAAAAGTGACAGTTCAATGAAAGGACATTTTTACCCTTTTTGGAGAGAAAATGTGCCTTTTGGTCATTTTGAGAAAAGACAACCATTGGACAGAAAAGAGGTAGCTCCTATTGAGTAGCTTCTCAAATAAGATTAAACAATTATATATACACACACCATTAATTGAATATGCATTTTAGTGGACTAATTATCTGATTTTTTTATTGCAGTCGGCTACAGCTCCAAGCCTCCACCGATGGATGACGAGGGCAGCAGGCTGAGGTTGTTGGGCGGTGACGGTCCGATCCGACGGCGTGAAGCAGACGACGTAAAGCTGGCGAGTGAACTGTGAGGCACGACAGTGGAACAGCGGGACACGGCGGAAGAAGCGGTGGAGCGGCGAGGCGGGCGTGGTCGTGGCGGCTCCGAGTTGAGAGAGAAGAAGAGAGAGCGGTCCACCGCTGGACGAGGTCTGCCGGAGGCGTGAAGCTCACGGTCGAACTGGCGAGGCACAGCGGTGGAGCGGCAGGGTCGATTTGAGAGACAAGAACAGCGGGCGACGGGTGGCGGGCCGAGGTCGTTGGGCAGTCGCGAAGCTCGAGGACAAACTGGCGAAGCACGGCGGTGGCGATTTAGGAGGGAAGCAAAACGAGATGGTGGCAGGCGAGAGAAGAAGATGGATATATAGGGTGTCACTTTAGGGTTTGGGGATTTACTAATTTATGTAGTCCATAATTGGGCTTTATTTAAGGCTTTAAAGATTTATTTATGTATTTATGATACTAGAAACTATTAAAAGTGATATTTTTTTTATTGAATATAGTTCAATTGGGATGTTATACTTTAATTAAGTCTTAAATTATAAATTTCTAATTTCAACTTTTAATTTATTAGATTTTGTATGATATGTATTTTGAAAATTAAATTCTTTTTAATTAAATAACTAAATTTATATATTAATTTATTTAATAATTTATATATTTTTAAGAAATATATTTAAAAATAAATTTATGTGTTGTTAATATTTAAGATACATAATTTTTAAATATATCTGCATTTAAATTTAGTCTAAATAGTTAGAATTGAGTTAATTTTAATATATTTAAATAATATACGTATTTAGTCTTTGGCCATATATTATAAGTATGCTAAGTCATCAAAACTTAATAGTGTTGAATATTAATTTGGTGTTTATTATATAAAATTTGCTGCAATTTTACAAATATGGACGGTATTTCATTTTATTGAAAACTAACCATAAATTAATGTAATTTAAGTAAAATTACCCTTTGTCGTGATATTCACACTAAAATAAAATTACCCTAAATATGCTGATTGTATAATTTAGATACTCCCTCCGTTTCAGCGATTTTGTTTCATCTATAACGACAATGACAATTCCATATTCCAGCGATTGGGAAAAACTGTTAGCGTTGAGAATCTATTCATGCATATTTTCAGTATAAATTCAAAAATTTGTTGTTAATCGTTTCCTAATTAATAATAATAGGATAGGATAGCTAAGAAGGTGACCAATTATCTATAGCTGGTATTTCGGAAAACCTTTAATTAGTTAAAACTTATTACGTGTACTGGTTTAAAAGCATTTTAATTCACGTTTCATTTTATTAAACAAAAATATTATTTACGAGGTAAGTATTTTGAAATTATATAGATATAAAAAGAAAGGATTAATAGATAGCCATTTAAACAAATTTGGATTTGTCCCATAAACTTTGAAATTGTAATATTAAATCACGAAATTTCAATGTTTCTCAATTGTCTCATTCATGCATAAAATGTCATCATTTGACTATATTTAAAATGACGTGTTTCATATATTAGTAAACTTATGAGGTGAGGATGGGAGGTAAAGGTTGAGATGTTGAGTTTATTCCACAACATTGGAGAGCATATGAATTACGATAGCTTGAATTTCCACTACATTCTTCATGAAAGCTTCAAAATGTAGGTACATTTCTTTAACTTGTTACGTTTATTCTCATACTAATTATCAACATATATCTTGAATGAAGGCAATTACAAAAATATTGACCATAATATTATGGAAAGATGTTATGAATGGAGGTAATTACAAAATTTTATAACTATTATGGAAAGATGTTTAATAGAGTTGATTGACGAAATTTGTAATTCCTGGAGTTACAATGCAATTGAAGACCATATACTAACTGAAATTGAAACTTTCGACTATCTATATATACTATATAACTAGTACTACTACTAAGTTAGAGGGTTGCAAATCTAAGATTATGAATATCACAAGATTCATTTGCTTCCTTGTATTCCTTAGCATTGTTTACCAAGGTAAGACATACACACATAGATTGATGTAAATGTAATGAATGGAAAAATATGATAGACTATTATTTGAATTGGTGATTATGTGATTATGCAGGTTGTAGTCAATCGGAGGATTGCCCTACGTTTGCGTTGTTTGTCAATCAAACAAAAACAGGTAGAGTAATCGAGTCGAAAAAGGAATGGAATGTCACTATCAAACACATTTGTGTAACATGCGAACTCTCCAATGTAAAACTCACATGTCGGAATCTTGACAAGTCTCTTGTTCGACTCAACACAACCGTCATCTCCAAAACTCGTGATGGCAATTGTCAACTCATTGGCGGCGGCAGGTTCGATGTCTACACCACCTTCACTTTTACTTATGCTTGGGATAACATCAACTTTCGACCTCTCGATTTCTACACATATTGTCACTAGTCTCTTTTTGTTTGAGTTAGACGATCGTCTATGAATAAAATAAGAGATGATTTTTTGTATTAATGGATATATAAAATAATATTTTCTCCATCCGCCACTATTTGCGACTATTTTTTTCAATTCGTCCGCCAATGTTTATAACATTTTTTTTGTAATGGATCCACGTTCTATCAATATTTTATTATAAACTAATACTCCATACATAAAGTATTGACTTTTTTCATCCACTTTCTGTATTTCCTAATTTCTAAGCCTAGTCAACTTTTATATTTAATGATGGGTGGAGGGAGGAATAAGTAATACTACTTCCGTAAACAAAATAGATAAAGTTGTAAATGATACGAATTTTAATGCGCAAATAAATTAGGGAATCTAGAGAGAGAGACAATGTGATGGAAATAATTGTAGTGAATTGCGGAATCCATATTATAAAATGATGCGTTGATGTGGATCCTCTTTTGTGAGTAAAACACAGCCGATAGTGCTGTGAGGTTGAAACAAGTGTGTTTTAATCCTAATATAAGCTTCTTTGTTTTACTTCTCTCTATCGTTGGATATTTAATTCATATATCTAACTGAGCTCATAAAAATATAGAAATGAATGTTCTTTGATCCAAAAAAGCTGTTTTGTTGTTAAGAATATGTACGCATATTATAGAGGTTTCTGAAATACTAATTATTTTCAAATTTTATTATTGATTACAATAGCTAATGTATATTGCAATAATTCTCATAATACTAGTATATAGTAATTTCAGAAGATAAAATCAAGCCTGAAATGGCATTTAATATTTAAGTAAAAAGAAATGGAAAAAGAAGAGAAAATGAAGTAGAAGAAAAATTAGCTTTATGAATTTTCAGTAGGTTCGAGCTATGATTAAATGTCATACTCCTATTTCTTTTTCTGTTTGGTATTGAGATATGTCTTTGTTCACATAAGATATAACGAATAACTCCATATTATAAAGTAGAAGTCAAAATCAAAAGCATATAGATGTTTAACAAGAGAAATATTACAAAAAATCTATGAAAGTATAAGAAAAATATGAGATGCCTAATCAAAACTCAATGATTGAACATTGTGAATATCCATAGTTTTCAGTGAGAGAAAGCGATGTTGGAGTACTGATAGATTGATCTTGAAAATAAGATATAACGAATAACTCCATTATTTTTGGGGAAGTTAATCAATCGATCTTGAAAATTCAAGAAGATAAAGTCATCATTTGACAAAATATTGGGCAATGAATGTATTCCATGGGTAGGAATATATCTGTTGTCCATACATTCCTTCGTCCAAGAATTATCATTTCCATAGTCGTTCATCCTCCAAATAACAATACTTTTAGAAGATAAAATATTGTACAAACATAGTCGACTCTCCAAAGCACATAACCGCCATTTGTCATAATTGAATCCGGAACCTACACCATGAGGAAGAGAAAGGTGGGAAAGATCTCGGTTTCAAGATCAAAGCAACAAACAAACGGCTTCTCCTCATAATCAGATGCAAGCCAGTGGAGATTTCCATTAAAAAATACAGCAATATCACGAGGCAGCACCAGGGGATGCCCGATGCTGCAGCTGCGATGCTTCTCCACATCCCTTCTCCTCCTCTATATACATGACACGAACTAGATTGATCACAATACAAAATCTTAAATTGCCGACTTAAATTGCTCACTCCAAATCCAAATATGCATCTACTTTTAGGCAGTGGAGGAAGCTCAATAAATTCAGAAGTCATTGGATTGCATATGAAAAGAATATTACGATTGTTATCCAATTCATCCCACACACCGAAAGCAAACCATTAGTTGAATTAATCACAACACGACGACGAGCGTGCGTTGAATATTGATTGTAAGGAGGTGGCAATTCGAATTGGAAAAGTGGCTGGCACGCCTGGTCGCAGATTGTGTACCTCATGTCTTTATGAACAAAAGCCAGGCATGGTTTCAGAGTATACGACGCCATAAACTCACCCTCTTATATCAGATCACATCATGATTTACAAACACACTTATAGCTAATAATGTTTCTAATCGAGAGTATCAGATTGCGCCATGATTCACAAACACACTTGCATCTTTTAATTGAGAGTCTTTCCAGGATTTCTCTCGTTAGTACTTGCGGTAGTTTTCCAAATAAATCTTCCTTCAATTGGAAAGGGAAAAATATTCAAATTCGAAAGTGTAATTATCACAAGATTAAACAGGATTAAGATAATCTAAACAGAAAGTCAGTGAAAATTAACAAGTAAATGAAGAAAACCTCGTCCAAATTCCCATCTGCGCTCATCTTCCTTCAATTTCATAGCAACGGTAATTAACCGCCTCCGAAATTGAGTAATATATATTACTAATAAACAAAACAAATCAACTATATGTACGGTAAACCGTAAAATCAATTTCAATGATTAATTTCCATGATTCTAAAAAATTTGCTGATAATTGATATATTTTTATTTACAAATAACATAATGGTACATTAATTAATTAATGCAATAAAATTATAACTTTTTTAATTCAATAGATCAAAACTCTAGTAGTATAATTTAGCTGCTTTATAATACAAATACACATTGAGAAAAAAAATATTAAATGCTCTTGTTTATAAATAGGCTTCAATAACTAACTAATACAAATACTTAGCATTTACATTTTCCACTTCCCATCCTACGGCAAGAATTAGAGCCTAAGAAAGGGGATCATATACACCTTCATACATACCCAAAGTTATGTATGTATTGACTAAATCGAGTCGAGCTGAGACGAGCCACAGCCAAAGTGGACAAGGCTCACTTTTACG
Organism: Salvia splendens; assembly: GCF_004379255.2. Taxonomy (NCBI): domain Eukaryota; kingdom Viridiplantae; phylum Streptophyta; class Magnoliopsida; order Lamiales; family Lamiaceae; genus Salvia; species Salvia splendens. The sequence continues at coordinate 2,598,648 of NC_056042.1, forward strand.
CGATATCCTCACATATACGAAGATAGAACTAAACTTTTACCTGGTATGGAGCTAGCAGAGGCTCGGCCTATCACAACGATGAGCAAAGTTGTATGATCCGAGCATCTAACTGATCCTCGTCTCATCTGAGTTCGAAGCTGCAATTGCATTGCCCCATGACTGAATAGTCTGAACTCGGAAGAAAGTATTGTATCAATGGTGACTTTCCATAAGATCTGCGAGAGTTATCTTCCCGCAGTTTCCTTCATCGAGGTGTTCAAACTGTTTGCATATCTGCAAAATGTCCTTCTCTGTTACCTTGCCCATCTCCTTGAGCTTGTATACTACGAATTCGGATTTACTGTAACAAAACATTTGAAATGAAGCAAGGAAGAAGGCTTAGTTAGTTTCCTTTCCTTTCAAATTTCTAGGAAGGTAAAATGCAAGCTTTATCAAATGGAGTAGTAGATATGTTGCCACAATGAATTATCATAAAATCTTCGTGTTAGGCTTAACGAGTGTACGCGAGTATTAAGGGTAAGCAAGCGGACAAGTCCATTCGTGACTACAAGAATATGTCATGCACCGTTTGTTTTATGACCATCCACAAAAACATGAGTGAATTTTTTCAATGGCTACTATCGTCACACTTCTCGGGAATAAACAGTGACATGACGTCGTTTCAACAATCTAACTAACGCAATTAGGAACTAGCTTCAAACTAATGCTTTAAAAAACAATGCACTGAGATTTTGAAAGAACTAGATTTCCCTCTGATCAAAGACACACTCCATACCCGAACTAACAAGTATTCGAGTGTGGTTCAATATATCTCCAAGCTAAAGCATTTATCCACGAAATTATTTCAAGCTACAATCATCAAGCATCAATCATAAGTAATTCAAATGCCAAAGATAAACGTTTAGCTACAATAAGAGAAGCACTCACGACACAAAGCCATTGTTATCGATATCTGCAGCAAGAAACTGCGCAACAGTCATATCCTGCCCGAGCACCCACTGAGCCATCCTCCTGTGCCGCCTCTCAACCCTCAGCTCAGTCAAGTAGAGGAAGGCTCTAGCAACAGCAAGAGTCGACACGAGCAACCAAACGGAGGCAAAAACCCTCCCGGGCAAAGACTTGAACGCCCTATCCCCATATCCAACAGTGGTCACAGACATGACAGACAGATAGAACGAATCCAACAAATCAAGCCTCTCCACAAAATGCATCACACCAACCCCAACTCCAATGCAAAGAACCACAACGCCTAACGCCAACGCCACTTTCATCCGTATCCTCATCCTCCCCTTCTTCGCATCGATGATATACGAGGGAGGATCGTGAGCACCCCGGCTCTTGATAGTCCTCAAGAGATGATTCTCTTGCAAATCAAGCATGTAACTAACCATCCCACTTAACAAAATATCGATGAAACCGAATCCCACAAGCACGAAAGTGACGGAAAACAGCTTGGTAGCAGTGCTATCAGGAGTTATATCACCATAGCCAATTGTACACATAGTCACAATGCAGAAATACAAAGCATCTACAACAGGGTGAGTTCTAACGGCAGTGAAAGAATCCAAATTGAAAGAGTATATAATCACACCAAAGCTCAAGTAAATGATCAAGAAAATCACACCCTGCTTCACAATGGAGGGCGTGGCAAACTGCGGCGGCGGCTTCGGATTCGAGCAATGGTCAATTCCATTGATTGCCGCCATAGCCGGTGCGGTTTTGGAGCGGTGAAGGTTGCTCGTTGAGGGTGGATAATTGGGGTTGATTAGCCATGATTGTGGGATTTGTGGGTCATGGATGGATTGCTTCTGATTGTTGTCAAGATTCAAGCTTTCGCTAAAAATTGAGTCTTTGAGAGATGGTGAGGATGAGGAGGGAGAGCCGAAAATGAGGATATCTTTGATTTCTCTGGGTGAAGGGGAGATTGGCGGCGGCGGAATGCAGATATCGCGAAAAATCGAGTCTTTGAAAGGTGATGAGGAAGAGGAGGGAGAGCCGAAGATGAGGAAGTCTTTGATTTCTTGGGGGGATGGGGTGATGGGCGGCGGAGGTATGCAGATTTCGTTGTTTTCAGGCAGAGGGAGGAGCGGCGGGAGAGACCTGCCGGTGTTTGCGTAAGAGATGAACGGCTCATCCATGTGAATCTGTGTAGAGAAACTGAAGATTAAGGGGTTGTTGTTTGGCTGTGCTGGAACTTGGAAGTGACAATCATCAGATCAGTCTCTTTTTGAGATCCTTCGGAGAGTATACCGGTTTTTGTAACTCGCTCGCTAAATATTTTAATTATTCTAGATCTATGTTGATATTAGAGCATCCACAATTCCGGATTTTCCGGACGACCGCTGCGGACACCGCATATCTGCGGCCTTCCGGCGACGTCCGCGCGGGAGGTCTGCCATTGCGGTGCCACGAAGGACGTCCCGATTTTTTAATTTCAATTTTTATTTTTAAAAAAAAACTCTATAAATACGGCTCGTTGAACTTCATTTTATTCGCACCCCTTGTTTTAACGAGTTTCTCTCTATACTTTCATTTCTATGTATTTTTTAAAAAATTTTCTAACTATGTATTTTTTTTAATAATTATGTATGTTTTTTGTTTTAAATAAAGTGGTTGCATTTTCTCCGTATTCGTGTCGAAATTTTAATTCCGTAAATTGTTTAATTTGGTGAAATTGTGAATTTTTATTATTGTGGATGTCTGTCGGAATGTCCTTGGGGATGTCCACCATTGTGCAGTGGGATGTCCTTATGACGTGGCAGAAGGTGTTTTTGGGAAGTTCGTCGGGTGTCCACACGGGACATCCGCACCATTGCAGATGCTCTTAGATTTTTATTTTGCTAATTAGATTTTTTTTAAAAGTACTGAATTCTAAGGCAAGGAAAGTATACCTCTGTATTGATCTTTGTGATAGTAGAGAGTATTTATTGTGTTTAGAAAAATCATAAAATCGACAAAACTGAGCAATCCGGTTTTGCTAGAAAATGATAATTATCACCAAATGATATTTTTTAGAATAAAGTTTCTATCAAGAAAATAAATGATAATAGACAACAATAGTGCAGTTTAGATCCGTTTTAATGTATTTCTTTTGAGTATGGGATTTTTTAAAAATTAAATTGAGAATGTAGTAATAATGAAACAAACAAAATAATTATTACCAGTAAACATAAATTCCATTCTCTTTCTTCCAAAATTATCTCATAAACCCATTTAGAACCAAAAATCCAAAATAGCTTTTGATATGTCAAAAACAAAATAGTGCATGTACAATGATTGGTTATTTTATGCATTTATGAGATGTGGAATTTTGAATGAGAATTTTAGTATAATTGCTTCGAATGGCAATAATAGCCGCAATGTCTTTAACTTAACGTAACTACAGTAGCATTCATAAATAGGAATAATCTAATAAAATAAGTTGTTGGCATGTTTTTCTTCGCTGTGATAAGTCAATTCTGTCACATTCTCATGATTAATTGAGTAATTAATTTACTGTAATAGAGGACTCAGTCTCCCGACGTAGTTTACATTTAAAATAATGAAATATTGACTAGTAATGAGCCACGTCTAGTTTTTTAATCATCTATATACAACTTCATTGAATTTCTTCTTCTTTATCCAAAATAGTACTACTGCTCCATAATTGATTAAAATATCTATACCAAATGGAAATTTAGCAATAAATTGTGTACAATTTTGTCAGTTAAAAGTAGATTTTTTGGATTCTCATATAAGAGTAACAAATTTTTGTTTCAGTTATATTTTTAAAAACATAGATTTTTGGATCAATCCCTATTATCCAAACAGAGAAGAAAATCGCAAGGTTCCAATAATATCAAGTAACTGTGAAATAAGCAGCTCAGTTTAACTTGAGAAAAATTGCAGAAGACCTTGGCTTGGCGCTTGGTTACCAATTACTGTACACAAGCTTCTTCGAAAAGAACAGGACTCAGAGCTCAATTTGATCGAACCGGAGACTGATCTGCTAGTTGCCCTGGCTTGCAGCAAAATGAGACCTCAAGGACGACTGTAGATCGTGATTCAAGGAAAAAAACCATTCCCTTACAAAACTATAGGGACTACTCATGGCTGCTGGAGTTTCGGTTTTATCTTCAGTGATCTCTTCAAATTTGATTGGACTGACACAAAGCAAACAAGTTATGAGGGCAATCTGAACAAGAATACTCAATCTCTTGAATGTGATTTCCTGAGGAAACTTTGAGAAGTAGTCTCTTAATTTCTGAACACCAGGATCGTCGTAGCCGCCAGCACCAACTCCAAGCCTGCGCGACAGACGTAAAAGTCAGATGCTTCTTTTTTGTAGAACCGTTTAAGCATACAATTTCAAAGGCATATATAATCTTTTACACTGTATAGCTCATATTTAGTAGAGAAAAATGAGACTATGCAACAGCAAGCGGTAATCATAAATTTTACTACCACAAAAGCATACAGATTGTTTGGGACAATACCTCCCAAGTTGACCGAGAAGTGTGATGATAGTAGCAGAGAATCCTTCTGTTAAATTTAACTTCAAAGTTTGACAAATCGGCCCTACTATGTTATCAGATGTCCAATTCCAGCTCTGCATGTCAAGAGATATTGGAAGTGAGGCGTAAAAAAATGAATAATGCTGAAATCAAGGAGAACCAGAGCGAAGGGAGTGTCAAAGGTGTCATAGCAACTAGCAAAGCCAAAGTATTGTTTTTAAACTTCACCAAATTAAACAGATTAAGCAGAATAGTGAGAAACCGAAAAAGCAACAGAAAGATATAGACAAGATTCATACCATGACTGAAGCTAGAACCTCAACCAAAGAAAAAATATCAAGGAAGTTGCATAAAGTCTCATCACATGCCAAACTCGATGAGGCAGCCTCTCCCAAGCCTGAAACTGCCCCGTCTCCCTCCTCATGGATCGGAAGTGTGGGAACCAGCAAACTGACTAAGGCAAGTGAATCTTGTGGCCATAACCCACAATGACACTGCTTTTGGAGGTTCTCTAACAGCATCGCTGCAGCATTTTCCACAGAAACTGCACCTTCTGAGAATGGACAGTGTGTGCACAACAACATGCTAGATGGGTTTCTAGAATCTGACAGGGAAGAGGATGTAGAACCGGCTGACAAAGTTTGCTCCTCAAGAAACATAACCACTGATTTTACTACAGTCATAGCTACAGAGTAATGCTGAAGGGTAAAGTACTTGGAGCCACATATGAGGGCAAAAGCGTGAAGAATAGCCAACATTACTGGACGGTCAAGCTTCTGGGTTCTAATAATGTTGTATGATATCTCACAAACATAACCAATATCATCAACAGCGAGGCACAATGATGCTAATAGACTACCCCCTGCAATCAACAGATGAGCTGAAGCAGCCACTTCCAGCAGCATTATGGGATTGCCATTTAAAATTAAGTCCAATTTGGAAGTAACATGGGCATCTGACTCAGCAGATACACCACCATAGACAAAAACTTTACTCTGTTGAAGGAAATCTTCAATGATAGCAAGCAGTTCAAACAAACCACAAGACTCCATAGCCATCCTTTTCAAAGATGGATCAGATAGTGCTGCATGGAAAGAAGTTATTCCTTACAAACACTTAATAATAATGGACAAAAAAAACAGCAACATACAACAAATGAAATTTAAATCTGTTATAACAAAGTACCTGAGTTGAAGAGCATGGTCACTGAAGCAAGTGCCCGGACAAAATTATCACCTAAACCATTTTTCAAGTTTTTGAGTCTTAGTTCAGAAATTTCACGCAGTATCAGTGACAAGAATACACATGCCTTTTCCCTGAAAACACCAACAAAGAGAAAGAACTATAATTAGCAAGTTTGGTAAGGAAACACTTAACCCCTAAAACAAAGTGATAATCAGAAACTCAAGTAAGGAAACACCAACAGATGAATCCACTCACCTAGTTGAGAGGTCTTTAGGTTTAGAAATGGTGTGTATAACATTTTGAACGAATGTCTCCACTGAATGATCAAAAGAACATTGTGGCATGAAACTGGAAATTGTCTGAAGGATCCGCAAAATGCTTAAGTTGTCTTTGTTGTCTGAGAATACAATAAAACACTTCAGAGTTTCACCACAACAAGATGCACTTCCCTTTTCATATGTTTCAATTGTTCCCTCATTTCCAGAACCAGAAATATGGCCTGTTCCCACCTTCCCACTTGTTACATGGATTTCTTGAGTATCACTTGCAGCCGGTGGAGTCATATCCTCTGAGAAGGTATCAGAATTATGCTCCATTTGTAACAGCAATGGATCAGAGCCATTGGGTGCAACATTAGTGAGATTCTTCTCCATTTCAATAACTGGATATCTACTCACAGTTGACAGCCCCAGTTGGGAACTCCTACATGCCAGCATCTCAGAGCTAACTACTTCAACCTCAGCCAGAGTAGGAGATAGGGGTCTGGCAATAGCTCTATGATAGGAGTCTTCATCAGCAGCATTGTCCATGTCCAGCAACTTCATATGGTCACCAGTGACCATCTGGTCAAAATCTGGAGAAGTGGACATGTTGTGTTCTAAAATATTATGTGTTCCATCCTCATCACCCAAATCAGATCTGACTGCATCAGACCCTGGTGATGAAGCAGGCACACAGGGATCTGAGTTATTGATATCAAAACTGACGGTGCCTTTTGACTCCCCAGAATTCTGAAAATGATTAGCAATTACAGTTCCCTCTGAAGAGGATTTTCTCTTCTTGAGAGGTCTAAAAAGCCCTGTGCAAGTAGTTCCTTTCAGACTGTCTTCCTGTGAATCATCCACTTGGCCATTGAGAGTATCATGCAGTATGGCTAATTTTTCAGACACATGTTGATGCAATTTCTCACCCTTAGCATTCAAATTTTCTATAGACTCTACTGCACCAAGATTCCTCTTCTTCTGACGCAAGCCAAGTCTTCTTTTACTAGAACTGTCTTTAATTGGACTACTAGTTCTGTTATCAGCTTTAGCTACATTTTGATCGTTTTGCATCTTATTAGGTATCTTTGGTTTGAAGTTTGATATATCCTCCCCCAGGTTAGCTGATGTCATAATAGAGAATGTGTCTCTTTCCTGTGATCCCACCAAGGGCCGATCAGAAAAAGATGCTGAACTGGAATATATGGCAGAACTCTGTAACATTTTTTGGTTGGAACCTCGATAAGGAGGATCCATCCTAGAATCTATACCTGACATGACTCGCCTGCGACTCCCATCAGAGCCTAATACTTCTCTTTTGGTGGTTTCACTGCCAATCTGCAAAGTAACATAAACCAGTCAATTAGCACCAATCCTGAATCCACATATGACTAAGATGCATAGCATTAATTAGGAATATAAACATGGTGTTGTATGTGTGTGTGATTGACACTAACAGAAGTCAGGGCACTATTTCTCAAACACTTCAAAAGACTAAAATAGCACTAATAGAGTGACACTACAATGAATATGAAATCTGCAACTCTTAATCTCGTATAGATGTATGCAAGGTCTTTCACCAATGCATTCACACTTCCCCACAATTGTTTCTTGTGGAGAACGAGTTAGTAGTAAACAGACGTGGTTGCTTCATTTCACGATTCTGGCAAAAAAAAGTAAAGGCTGGTGATAAAATGATACTATAGATTGCTGCAGTCAATTATCTCAACAACAACAAATAATAACTAGGGACAGATAGATTAAAAAATGAAGATGCAAGAACTCTTTCTATAAATTCAGAAACAAGATATAAAGACACTGTATTAATCATGAATAAGAAATCGTTCAACAATTATGAGTAAGAAAACTAACCTTTTTCAACTGATCTATACCTTCAGGGCCATGCAAGAAACTCTTATCTAGTAGTATATTCAAGTGCTGTTGGAACTGAACACTCTCCTGCTTTATGTGACATAATTCTTGTTGTAGCATTGTGTTACGTAAAGCTTCTATCTTCGCCACTTCCTTGGCATGTTTTGCAAGCATCTTTTCTAGCTTCAATTGTTTCTTCAGAAGTTCAACTGTATCAATTTCATGAATGGCATCATTGTTTATCATGGGAGAAGTGCCAGCATAAATTCTCGATGAAACAAACACCTGCATTTCCTTCTGCAACCCTTCTAACCTGAGCTTGTACATCTCTAACTGCCCAGATAGTTGATCGGCCCGATCTTTTTGTTCCATGGACATCTTTCTGCATTCTTCTGCAACTTTTATCTGTTTCTTTGCTTTCTTTTTTGCTGAATCTGCACGCTTTTTCTCCCTAACGATATCATGTTCTTTCTCCAAAAGCATCTTTTCCATCCACTTATGGAAGTGGGTGTCATTCTTTAGCATTTCAGTGCGTATATCAGTGGCTGGTACTGCATTCCTGCTGGGACTAGATTTATCAGCCGTATTCATGGCCTCTTCCAACTTCCGGCTCAAATCATCTGCTCGAGCTTTCTCATACATGGCCTTCTTCAAATTTGTTTCAGCTAGATTAATCTGCTCTTTAGATTTGTCCACCGCCAACTTTGCCCTTTTACTTTGTCCAATGGTTTTCTGTTTCTCTGCTTCCAACTTCTTGTGAGCATCTTCCGATTTAGATTTCTCCAAAGCCAACATTGGCTTCATATCATCATTTTCTTTTTCTAACTTCTCCCACAGAAGTTTATACTCCTCAGCCTTTTTTCTCTCTACACTCTCTAACTTCTTCAACGCCTCATCAGCTTTCTTCTTCTCCAACTCAGTGCGCTTCTTTTCAGAAGCTGCCTTCCCCTTCAATAGCTTAATTTCTTCCTCGGCTTGAGCAATGCGTTCTCGAAGCTGCTCATCTCCTCTGTGAGAAGCAGAACCACTGTTTCGCTTCAGCAACTGAACCTCAAGATCAGCACACCGACCAGCCTCTATATCTTTCTCACTGTTCCATAAATTAACCTGCACTTTGAGTTTTTCCGATGCTGGATGAAAGAAAACAAAAACATCAAAATGAAGCAATCAAAAGTACTATAATAAATCTACAATAAGGCTATGTTTGGTATCATGGAACTGAGCCACCAGAATTGGAATTTGAGCCTTTAATTCCAAAATCCAATGTTTGGTACCCAAAATATTTGGATTTGGGATTGAATTTACAGTTTCAATTCCTCCCAATTCCACAATTTGAATTCAATATCAAAAGTAGATGATTGGAATTCCAAATAATTATAAAATTGAGTAGCTTCACACACTACACACACAAACATACACTGCACACGCGCACTGCACACACAAGCATGCACACTACACACGCAATGTGCGCACGCACGCACACACTTCATATCAATTATATCATTTTTAACAAACAAAGGATTTAGAATTGAATTATAGTTCAAATTAAATTACATAGAATTATAATTCCAATTCAATTTCAATTCCATACTAGTAAACAAATCACCTTCCCTCAGACTCTCATTATCTCTCCTCAGACTCTCTCTATCTCTCTCGACCACATCGCATCTCTGCTGCATCGCTAAGGTGCAGTCGCGAAACTTGTTTTTGATCTGTTCAAGCTTCGCGCACCTCTCCAAGAGCTTCGAGTGCTTCTTTTGCAACTGCGAGAATTCACGGAAATTCAATACACTAAAAACAAACTCTAATAAAAAAAACACTCCCATCACTGGATCACAGGGTGGAGAAACAGCGGATTAAAACTAAAATTACCTTGGCGCAGCAGGCATTGGACGGCTTGTCTTGCTGCGCCTCAACGTCCTGCGCCATTCCTTCACAAGCGGTGAATGAAACCCTCAATTTATAGAGAAATCAAAATCCAGGAGAGGAATGCATCCCAACGATTGGAAGCTGAATCTAGTTTACAGAATGAAGCGGCCATTGATTCGTGAAAATCTTAAAAGGGACGCCCATATTAGAGATGAAAATCGATAGTTTCGTGAGAGAAACGATTAAATTAAACCCTTCCCTGCTCCCAAAACCCCATTTCTGTTGAAGATTGACAAAGAACTCTTAACTTGAGTAACACCTTATTTGAACGGTTACGATCGAATCCCTGACATTCAATAGAATTCAAACTTTTTATATACGCAAATTGCCGGAAAACCTAAAATTAAATCAAATTTAATCTGTTCTGTCAACTTTAAAATTAGCCAGACAAATTATAAAATTTGATATATCCTCGGGAAATTTTTGTATGAAATTATATTCAATCAAAAGTAACCAGTTAAATTTAAAATATGGTTTATGATATTATATTCAATCAAAAGTAACCAACAAAATAAAAAATATGGTTTGATTGAAAATTGTGAAAAATATACAACTATACATTTTCACCGAAACATATGATAATTAAACGTAGCAAAATTCAATTGTAATTTTTTATCATTTACAATTTTAATAATCGCAACAATTTTATTTAAAGATTTTAATTTATTTTTTAAAATATTTATTTTAAAAGAAAATATGAATTTTTTTATACACAATTTTAAAAAAGATTCGATGTAGTATAATATTTTTGCAAGTTGAAAATAGAATAATAAATTTAAAAATTGAAATATATGGAGTAAATAATTACTCTAGTATTTATTGGGCCTTCTTGGGCCCAAGTGTGATTCTAGAGCCCAATTGAAACCACCGACTAGGCATATTCCAATCATTATATACGAAAACCCTATTTTGCCCCCAATCTTTCCTTTTTAGCTCTAGTTTTGGATTTGTAGTAATTTTAAAATTTTAGTTCCTCATTTAGAGCATCTCTAAGAGCGTCCACTATAGTAGGACGCGGCTATAGCCGCGTCTTGGGGGCGGTGAACGGCGGTGGGCGGGTGGCTATAGTGGGGAAGGTGGGCGGACAACTTTTGGGGCTATTGGGGGGCGGACGCGGGATAGCCGCGTTCGCGGCGAGGACGCGGCTATTGGAGGGATGTGAAAATGTAGAATTTTGTATTTGGAATTTTTGGGCTATTGGAGGTGTCCACTATAGTGGCGGAAATAGAATTTTGGGGCTATGGACAACATAATTGGGGCTATTGGGCGTGTCCGCCTTATACTCTAAGGGGAGAGGTAAATTAAGAGGTAAACTAATATAATTATGATATTTACTTTTTTTCCATGAAAAATCATTCTCCAATGAAAGAAGTATTTGAGAAGGTATTATACATTTTTCCATTTTGAAGAGGTAACTTTACCTCACCATCAATGGAGAGGTAAAATCTCATAACTACCATATTTGCCTTCTTTTTATGAAAAACCATTCTTTAAGGGAAATGTATTTGAGAAGGTATTACATTTTATGTTTTTTAATTCATTTTATACTATTATTTTATTTTTAAAAAATCATTTACCTTTCTATATATTATTTTCCTTTAAAATATGTTACTTTTTAGAAAGATAGATTTTACTTTTTTTAAGAAGGTAAATACATGGTATACATTTTCTATATATCTTCTCTCCTTGAAGATGCTCTTAATTTTGTATCATGAAAATTTGAAAATTGATGAAAGTCAAACTTTAATTTAATTCCTGTAGAAAATGTCAAAAGTCCTATATACATATTGATAATTAGTTCTTGTTATAGATTTTGAAGGTAAATTTTCAGAAATCAAATACCGTACAGATTTGCGAATTTAAAAGATGGAGTGTAATTTAATCACAAATAAAATTAAATTCATTAAGAGACAAAACAAAACGCGGTAAAAATTAGAAAATGCAAAGCCATATGTCAACTGAATTCTAATTAATAAGAAGAAAGATTATCAGTCATAATGGTCTAACAATACGTAATTTTATAATGGATGATGTTAATACGAAGTTGACCTGATTTTGTGTGTCAAACTAATTGTACTTTTTGTCTTTTAAGAATATAAACTTAAAATTAATAAAATAAATAAAGAAAAATAGTTTAAAATATGCTAATTACTAAGAAATCGAATCCTTAGGAATGATTATGGTAAAAATGTTTTTTAAAAATAAATTAATTTTGATGAATATTACTACTAGTGTTATTTTATTTATTATATTTAACAATTTTAAGCAAGCTACTATTGAAAACCATATATATATAGCCAAAAATCACAAAACAAAAAAATCAATAAGTAGCAATCATCTTCAAGCTTCCGACAACAGTCCACACTAAGTCAGTCAGTGTAATGAGCAAGCAGAAGTAAAATCAGATCAAGAAATGGGTTTCACGATGGGCCTAAACCTCCTCCTCCTCCTCGCCATGGTCGCCACCAACATCCTCTCCCTCTACCACCTCTCCTCCACCATCCAATCCAAGCCCCCCTCCCCTCCCCCCGTCCCCGACCACCTCATCCAACAGCTCTCCACCATCCGCGCCACCATCAACCACCTCACCTCCCTCCGCCCCCCCACCAGCAAACCCTCCTCCTCCACCCCCTCCGATCTCCTCCTCTACACCCGCTTCTCCCCCATCGCCTCCTCCTGCAAAGACAACCCAATTCTCCTCCACACCTACATGAACTACACCCCCTTTTCCCCCTGCCCCGACGATTCCCAATTAGCCGAGGATCTCATTCTCCGCGGCTGCCACCCTCTCCCCCGCCGTCGCTGCTTCTCCAAAACCCCTCCTTCACTCCCTCCCCCTCTCCCCTCCGACCCCTTCTCCCCACTCCCCGAGAAAACCGCCATCCTCAATCACTACCCCTGCAGAACTAAAACCTTCTCCTGCTTCGCCGGTCTGAAGCCGGAGATGGGATTCGACGTGAGGATCGAGAAATCGAGGTTCTTAACTTACAGAACCGATCTGGATCTCCCAATCCCGCAGCTGATTCAGCTGGCGAAGTCAGCTAACAGCGTGATTAGGCTAGGGCTCGACATCGGCGGCGGAACGGGGACATTCGCGGCGCAGATGAAGCTGCGGAGCAATGCGACGGTGGTGACGACGACGATGAATCTAGGGGCGCCGTACAGCGAGGCGGCGGCGGTGAGGGGGCTGGTGGCGCTCCACGCGCCGCTGCAGCAGCGGCTGCCGGTGTTCGACGGGACCATGGATCTGGTGCGGTGCGGCCACGCGGTGAACCGGTGGATTCCGGTCACGGCGATGGAGTTCTTGTTTTTTGATGTGGATAGAGTGCTGAGGGGTGGGGGGTACTTGCTGCTGGACCGGTTTTTCAGTAAAAAATCGGATCTTGACAAGGTTTACGCGCCGTTGATCGGGAAATTGGGGTACAAGAAGGTGAAGTGGGCTGTGGCTAACAAGGGTGATGCTAGTGGGATCAAGAATGGAGAGGTTTATTTGACTGCTCTCTTGCAGAAGCCATTGGTTAGATCAAGCTCCAAATGAGGTAGTGGAAAATTACACCTTTTTGGTTGTGTGATTGTTTGATAATGATTGCTTTTTAGCTCTATGTGATGAAAATTGGGTATACAATGTTTGATATATTAGTACAAGATTTGTTTAAAGATGGTTTGTTTTGGAGAAATCTACAAGTCTTTTGTTTAAGGATGGTTTGTTTTGAAGAAATCTTGCAATGTGGTTCATGATTCATTGTGCTATACTTGTATCTAGTGTTTTTGATGCTCTGATTTAGGTAGATTTTGCATAAGCAGTAGAACTGATATTGGAAATGGAAATATATTGATATGATGAAGTTTGAACTTAGTAATGATATGATATCATGATGTATAATGTTCTTGGTTGGAAGTTGAGAATCTTTCTATTGCAGTTATGATTGAGCTTCTGTAGGAATAGGTTTGTTCATCAACAAAATCCTTTCTTTCGAGATGTAGTGTTTGTGGTCTGATTTGAAGATCTTATCCTTTTACACAGTAATTTGGTTTAAAGAATGCAAAGACACTTATTGACCTTATGCATAATCTCTTCTTAATCGTTGCATCTTATGCATTCGTCTCATATTTGTTGCTTTGCAGGTACTCCGCGCCAGCCTTTTGACATCGTCTCCGTTTGTTGAAACCTTCCTTCAAGGCTTCTTCAGTTACTGCGCAAGCAAACCAGCTATACATCTCTCTCTAGATCTCCTCCTGTGTTGTGGTTGGATATAAGTATAACGTTTTATCAGCAAATTCATCGTGGATTCAGGCGATTGTTGGGGCGGGTGTACAAGGTGCATTTTGTGATAGATTAGAACTTGTAGATCTGCAAAAAAACTGGAAGTGTGAGAGATTGCAACACAAAACCAACAAATGTGATTTTCTATGGGTTATAGGTTGGTTGATACAGTAAGTGGTGCTTGTTTTCAGACAGTGGTTACATATAAAGCTAGTGTTGCAATAAAATCAGCATTCGAACTTTTCAATTTGTGCACACTTATGATTCTTTGTTCCTTTTCCATCCAAATTTATTGAGATCTTATTGAAGTTATTTTATATGTTCTCACGATTTTTTTTATACTTAAATGTTTGTTCGAATTGAGATATTGCATATAGTAATACTTCTCCTTTACGAGGTGATTGGTGTAGCAAAATAAAATGAGATATGAATGGAACAATGGTGAAGACAGAAACGAAATATTAATTTATATTGTCCATATAAATTAGTTAGTAGGAGTAGTAATTGATGAAATAGCCATTTTTGTAATTAAATAAAATGCAATGACTAATTATCACTGTGTAAACTATACTTCTCCCCCCTAATCTGATAAATTCCAAACAAGCCAATTTTCAACAATAATATAAATTCATATAATTAAGTAAAAATCTATTGAATCAGATATCATGCATATTATATCATACAGTAGTATATAAATTTCTTTCCTAAATTTATTTTATAGCAAATTATCGAATGAATTATGAACATCAATAAATTTTATTGCATAACAATTTTCATAATATAAAAGTAATATGTTCAGTAGTTCATTAAAATGGTATGTGGCTTTAATGCATCATTTTTAGGGAAATTTCAATTTTTTAGATGAAATTAACTTATTTTAAAAATATCAATATTAATAGATTTGAAAACTTAAATTTAAAAGAAAATTAAATTAATTTATTTCCTTTCGATATTCGTGTATATTAATTAAGGGTAGTGAAGATGGACGGGATGCTCTAGCGAGATCTCAATTGCATATGTTCCGACAACGTTCGGATTATGAAATTTGATGGTTTTTATTTCAGTTTTCGTATAGGTTGATAAGCAGATTTTCTATCAACAAATACATCAAAAAATTTAAATATTATGCATGTGAAATCTCAATATAATATATGTAAAATCTCAAAAAAACTGTGTTGATATTTTCGTGTACTTGTATTGAAATACTCATGTCATTGTGTTGATATTTGTAATACACTATGTTGATATAAAAAAAACACGAAAATTATGATATAATAACATAATGACGATCTTACCATTTTGTTGATATTTTGTCTACTATTTATTGAATTTCGTAAGATTTAATCTCATCCACTCATTTTAAAATCTAAGGTGGAAATTTAGTCTTGATTTTGGATTATGATGCTATAAGCAATATAAGATGACCCCTATATATTAAATTGTAACTTTTCACTAAAGTTTTTATGTATATTTACAAATCAAATAAATTTAAAAAATGAAAATAGGTTTTTACTCATATGGAGTGACTTTTAACTTTAATTATTTGGAAATAAAATATCTCAAATATACCGGTGAATATTAACGCAATATAATTAATGCCTTCTCGCCCAATTTTTCGCCATTAGAGAATCAGAAGTGAAATTTGATCCTGCTGTTGAAAGTGTAGAGACTCGTTTCTGAACTCGTTCAAGGCTGAGATACCCACGATCTACGCGACCTCCTCCAATCAGCCATGGTATCTCTCTCCCTCTCTCTAACGCGCACACAAAATACACGCACAAACGCACATTTACGCACTAGATCGGTGGATTTTGCTTGATAGATTTACTCTAGTTGTTCAAGTTATACTTACTGGAGTCGTTAATACTGCGATTCCTGGATTCAATTGTTCAAATGATGCTCATCAAATAAAGACTAGCTAAATTGTTAACTGATGTGGCGATTTTGGGGAACGAGTATTAGGTTTTCTCTGGATCCTTTGTTTAAATGCTATTGCTTGGGAGATCCGGGCCTATATTTGCAGCTGAAGCATTTGTAAATGGTTTTTGATAAATTTGGAGTATCTTGAGTGAAATAAAATATTGATCCTGAGTGAAGGAAATATTTCGTCTATACTGGCACTAGCTTGATTTATTGATAACGGAAATAAATGTATTGCATTCAATTTTTCATATAGAAATAGATCTAAATGAGAATGTATGGAAATTAGTGAGTAGTGATCAAATATTTTGTGGTGCCATCCTTTTTTGGGCTAGAAAATAATTCTTTGAACATAACTTATATCTTAACATGGCGGCATGTAGTTTTCCTTCTGTGTTAGTTAGTTTTTCCAGATTTTCTTGTATGACTGGAAACAATCATCTCATGATGTTGGTTGATCCTTATATTACTTTTTTCTTTACAGAATTTGTGCCCTGCTGTGAAGAACATTCTCCTTCTTGATTCAGAAGGGAACCGTGTCGCAAGCAAGTTCTTTACAGATGACTGGCCTACTAATAAAGCCAAAGAAGCTTTTGAGAAGGCTGTATTCACCAAGACTCAGAAGACAAATGCCCGAACTGAAGGTGCTCTTTGAGTTTTAACTTTTTGTACAGTTGTTATATTCACCTATTCTGTTCAACGGTTAAGTAGGACTTGCATTATAGGAAACCTCAGTTGACCTACGGTACTGTATCTGGGTAAGTCTATGTTGTGATCTTTAAAATGCCCCTTATGTATCATGGTCTGTTGGACTAGAGTTGTTATGTTCCTCTTCTCAATAGTGAATACATACATGCTTCACCTTATCGTATCACTGCAACCAGTTAAAAACGACTTCCTGACTAGTTTTGTGTCACTATTTCTTATCTTGCTTGAACTAGAACCTTAATGCTTAGTGATATTTCCATTCTGTATATTATTTCCATGTGTCAAGGCTATAGCTTCTACTAACTTTAGCCTTCGCTTTTCCTTGCTGACAGCTGAGATAACTATGTTCGAGGACAACATCATTGTGTACAAGTTTGTACAAGACCTGCACTTTTTTGTTACTGGGGGTGAAGATGAAAACGAAATGATCTTAGCCACTGTGCTTCAGGGATTCTTTGATGCTGTTGCTATTCTACTTAGGTAAGTTAGCTTGGTCTCCTTATTTTCCTCTGGGGGTTTAATTTTTTGTATTCTGTGCTCCAAGTACACTCTTTGCTCGAAATTTGAGATTTGCAATATGTTTCTTCCAGGGACAATGTTGACAAGAGGGAGGCGCTTGAAAATCTGGACCTCATTCTGTTATGCATTGATGAAATCGTTGATGGCGGGTAGGCATCATCTTCTTCCCCCCTCGGTCTTGAAAATGAATTGAAGATTCATAATTATAATCTTTGATACCTAAGCTAGGCTGTAGCAACAAGCTTTTTTAGTAAAAGCTACATTTCCATGACGCCTCTCTCTTTTTGATGTGTAGCATTATTCTGGAAACTGATGCAAGCAGCATTGCAAGTAAAGTTTCAACCAACAGTATTGATTCTGCGGCACCACTATCTGAGCAGGTATGTCGTTCTTTGGTTTCAACTATTACCCTCGGGAATCATATGCTCGGACTGGGAGGCTAAATATTTTGCATTTTGCTCGAGTTCTGATTCTAGTTTTTTTTCATATGCAGACTCTAAGTCAAGCATTGACAACTGCACGCGAGCATCTTGTGAGATCCCTTTTGCAGTGATGATATATTTAAGACTTGTATTGAAAATATGGCAACAGACAATTGACTCCGGATTATGCTGCAGAAGACTTGATATGATTTTTTTCGTGTTCTGTTTTAGATTGTTTTCACTTCACAATAGCAACTTGATTCCGGCTTTTGACTACTTGCTAGACATTATAAAAGAATTGCACGTGTCATGCTTTGTTTCCATTAACCTCAAAGTTGAAATGTTGCACAAACAACATAAATACAATCTTGTGTTGATATGTTAGGTGATATGATAAGAACATAGCGAGTATTAACTCTCGATCAATTTAAATACTACTACTTTTCTATTTTGGGGTATATTATTGACGGGCAAATTGCTAGAAAACTCATCAAGTTTGGTTAAATGCTAACCAATTTTGCAACTTTTGAAAAATGACAGGCTTATATTATAATTTTGACAATTTTTTCAATTGTTCTATAATCTCACATTTGAGAAAATTATACTATGATGTGGCAAATGGTAAATTACTATGTAAACAAAATGTTTGGCCGTTTAAACGTCTTTAATACACGTTAGTCATTCAAATTTTTAATTCTTTATTACAACCAAGAAAAGTTGTAGGTTTAATCGGAATTAGACAACTTACTAATTTTTTTTGGCAATTTGCCCCATATTAATTCACAGATTGTTAACGTTAAATTTTAGTATGCTATTTATCTTTAATTCTTACACACATGTGTGCATCACGTCAATAAATTTAGACATGCTACACGTAGCATGCCAATTATTATTCGCCACACGATAATTAAGAAAAGCTGTAGGCTTAAATAATCAGCATAAGACAACTTATTAATTTTTTGGCAATTTTGTTAACGTTAAATTTAGTAGTTAGTACGCTACTTATTTATTTTTTGCTTAGTGCAATCATAAACACAGTAGTTCAAATCGATCTATTCGAACTAAAAAAAGAACGAAGTGGTGAAAAAAATAAGAGAAGTCTCCACTAACACAAAGTTAGCACTCGAGTTCCTACGTTACGTTACATCAACAAACATGATAATACAACTCCGTGGCTGCTCAAATCCCATTCCATTTTTTGAAAAATCATAAAAATCCCATACATTAAACGGCTTGAAAAAGCCTCTTTTTCACGCAGATTACATTTCCCCTGAAAAACCAGGAGGTGACACAATTAGCTGTTGCTCTACCAAAGTTGTGGCTGCTTAGGCTGCTGCTGCTGCTGCTGAGCTTGGAGCGACGACACGTCTCGCGGATTCTGCTGCTGCGGCTGATCGTGTGATGCACCGCTCTGCGAATGGTAGAAGTTAGGGTACCCCAGCGCCCCGTAGCTCTGTGATGGTGGCTGCTGCGCTTGTCTGAATCCACTTGATTGCTGGTTTTGTCCCTGGTAATTGTAGTACGTGCTGGCGGGAACAGCTGACATCGTTCTAGAATTGAGCCCGTGAAGCCACATTGCTGAGTTTTCGTTCTGAGAAGATGCGGATGACACAAGTCAGCCTCTTACGAAACTAGTATTTTTATTAGGATTAGGAACACGAGACATACCTGCTGCTGGAGCGAGAGCAAGTTGTCCTTGTACTGTTGTTCTCTTAAGACGTCGTCATAGCTTATATTATTCGTTCCAGATGGAGCAGCGGTAGTGAAATTTCCAGGGGCGTTTGTGTTATTTCCGAAAGCACCATATCCAGGAGCAGACTGTGGCAGACTAGCGGAGGAAACATTGTTTTTGTATTGAGAAAGTAGAGATTGATGGTATGAGCTGTTGCCTGCAAATGTTTGCTGAAAAGCAGAAGGCAGGTACATCTGAGGCAAGTACTGGTAGCCGATCATGTTAGCGTATGGTCCCAACGGAACACTAGGCTGCGTATACGGATGAACAAGTTGTTGAGGAGGAGGAGGGGGTCCTGTGGGGATGCCCGTCCCAGAATGCGTTTGTGGAGCTGGCTGTGACAACGTGAAACCAGCAGTCTTTAATGCCTGAAAAAGTCACAGCAACGAAACATCCTCATAAGTTTTCGCATTAACAGTTTACACCATATCCCACGCACAGACTATCGCACAAGAAAAAGCATTACTACAGAATGTTATGAATGATAAGTAACAATAAGATTCACCGGATTAGTTTACCTCCGACATAGAAATCGCTGAACCGCCAAATTTGTCAGTCATGGATTGATTTACAGGGAAAGGAGAGTACCGGAGATCGCTTTCTCTGGTGGGCTGATTAGCAGGGGTCAAATTACTTGGTAGTGCATTTGTGTATGACTGCTGTTAACAAAGAGACGAGCAAACTAAGTTTGAATATGAAGCTTCAAATTCCAGCTTTGTACAAAAAAATTAACTCAAAGCATATTTGAAGACAAAGGGAAAGATATTTTACCATAACATCCGAATAAGAAGCTAGATTCTGCGCATGGGGACTTGTTTGATTGAAAGTAGCATTTAATTGTTCATCGTCATCATAGGTGTAGCCAGAGTTGGAAGGGGGGAAAGCGTATTGACTTCCATGAGCCCCTTCAGCATTTTCAGGCTTCAACTCTTCTTGTTGAGAAGCAGAAGATGGATCATAATCCCTTGAAGCAGCACTGCTTCTATGGAACAAACCACTGTCAGAAGCATTTCGCAATGAGTCGTCAACATAGTAATCAGTACTTCTGCAATGATAGAAGATGGAGACAAAAGTTAAAATGTGAGAAAAATAAAGTAAAGAGTAACCCCAAATCGTTCAATATACTCAACGTTTAATACCTAGAGTCAATATGCCCAACAGATGGAATATTAGCATCACTACGTTCCTCTTCCAAGTTAGTTTCTACAGGCAAAGGTTTCACAGTGCCAGAAGAATATGCAGCACCCATGGCAGATCCAAAACTACCAAAACTCAAGTTCAAACAATCTGCATTTTGAACTTGCAAATGATCGGGAATTACCACAGTAGGAGTAATATATTCTTCCGAAGGCAATCCTCCATCATCCTTCTCCACATTAAGCTGCTGCAAGTCTCTGGTGACTGATGACACTGAAACCTCAATATCTTCATCTGCAAGATCAAGGACAATACTTAAAATTGTCAAGTATAGAGACTCGTGAATATAGAAAAGTAACATTAACTGGACCAGGAGAGTGAAATATCAAATCGCATGATCAAGCGTTGTGCAAGAATCAGAGTGTCGCTAATTACTTTACCACCTCAACAACATACAGACATCCACAGTTTTATTTTGTCAATATAAAGGGCAGTAAATAAGTTTACGGTGCTTTGAAACAAGTGGAGATCGTTACAAAGCTTCTAATGCTATTCCTATAGTGCAAAGTTTACCTCGAACTTGATATATACCATAAGTATCTGCATAACAATAATATTGAGGCCATCATTACTTCAACCTAAAATCAGGTATGGCGCTAAAGATGTTGCAATCAATAACTTAGCAATAATTGTAAAAAAAAACCCACCTTTATGGAAATCATGAGGAGCGTGATGCTGAAATGAACCCATGTCTTTATACAAATCATTTTCATACAGAGATGCACCTCTTGAATCATCTTCCAAAAACTTCACATTGGTGATAGAATCAGATTGTGCTGCATCAGCACCATAGTTTTCTGTGTATTCATCTTCTTCGTCTTCTTCCTGAACCACTTCTGCCTCAGGCAGTTGATTGACACTGACAGAAGTTATACCAGATGGCTCCAGATGCAGCTCAGAGTCCACAGCATAGTATGGTTCCGGTTGCACATGTGTAGCAGTTGGCTTCTCCATGGCAGGCCACTCTTCATTAGTTGGTATATGCTGTGCTGGAGAAGTTCCTGACTCATAATCTTTCGAAGAATAATCTGCCGGAAATCTTAAATCATTGTGGTGAGATGCATTCTGTGAATGTGATGTTTTATTCTGTGGTCTGCCCATCTTTACAATGTCAGCCATGGAAACCTGTCCACGAGCACCAGCCCATGCAGATTGATATCCAGAAGCTTGCTGCACTCCAGATGGAGCAGCCTCAGCTGCGCCATCTGAGAACCCTTTATTTTCAGCAGTGGTGCCATTACTGCAACATTCCATCCAGAAAATGGGGAAAATAACACAGTGAGTCATGAATTTGCATATACACTTTCTAACTCAATAAGTGTAACATATGAACAGTAAACATGGAAGAATATGAAGCACATACATCATGCATACATTCGGATAAACCTGTTTACATGTCTGTGCAGAACAAGAAGAAAACTCAAGCATTAACGGCTTAACGCAATGACATTCAGAAATTGATCACATAAATTAAGAAAGGAGTTTATATGTAGTCATGGATATATTGACATAGCAGCTATATAATAACATGACCACCAATAACAAAGAAATTTGCTAACTGCAACTTTAAATTAGAATTAAAGAGCAAAGAAGTTCAAACAGGCAGACCTGGGTCCAGTGGATACTCTGCTTCTGTTAGTGCTTGAAGTAGCAGATATTGAAGACACCGATCCATCTTCTTTCTTATATGTTGTCTTTCCAACCAAAGTAACAGACTCTGCAAATGAAAACAGAAAAGGTATATAAGATTTTAGTGTCTGGCCGCTGAAACATAGTATGTTCAAGGATCCTGTTAATTATCAAGGTTGAGAAGAGTACCAGAAGAATAATACGGAGTTGAACCACCTCGGTAGCGATCAGCACCAGTTTTGCCACTTCTACCAGTATTATTATTTGCCCCACGAGACCTAGCCTCAGTAGTGTCTTTACCCTGTGAGAATACAAAAGGAATATTATGTTACAGCAGCTAAAAAAGTGCCCCTTCATAAGTTTCATTCTATCTATGCACAAATGCAAAGAACAAACAAAACTTGGCAAACATCTGCCCAATCTGATCCATTTTATATGAGGGTAATCACTAGTATAGTAAAGGTCAATTTTGGTCACCAAAATACGAATTTTTCCCAAAAAATTCACTTTTTGAAAACGGGTCCATATCAAATGAAATGTCGCTGAAGTAGTCTTTTTTTACAGTTCCGTAAAAAAACTAACGGTCAACGCTAAATGCCCAGTGGCATAACCGTTAGTTTTTTTACGGAACCGCCAAAAAAGGACCACTCCGACAAGGATTTCATTTGTTATGGACCTGTTTTTCAAAAAATGAATGCTTTGGACTTGTTTAGGACCAAATTTGACCTTTCCTCTTACTAGTATTATAGATAGACGTCAACTATGAAATAAACCCATGTATGCATGGATGAGAATCACGCACCTCTTTTTTCTTTTCTCGTTTACTTTTCACCTCATGGAAAGGATCTAGATAACAGCAAAGACATCAGCTAAAAGTTATAGATATTACTATCAACAAATCAATCCAACTTGAATTCACATGTCATTAGGTAATCTACAGCTGAAACAACAACAACTATCCAACCGATCATATCAACAAAACACAGTATTAGGTCCCAACTACAAACTTATGCAGAATACAGTGTCACCATAATTAATCATTAGTATATACCAAATCTTGCACATCATACAATGCGCATGCAAGAGCATGGCTGTCCAAATGCAGCTTGGATGAGAGAAAACCACATATAGCACAGAAATCACATCCTATGCAGTAGGAAAATGAAAGAGAACTTACAAGTAACCTACTTCGCCTAGGAAAATGAAAGTAAAATCTCGCCTTCAGCTAAAAAACGGAAACAGCACCAAATTTTCAACTCTCAACCAAACAAAAAAACGATATGCCCTTTTTCAAGATTCTCAATGAGTAATCAAGTAATTGACAGAAAATCCAAAATTGAAGATAAACACAGAAACTTGCAACGGAAAATTGACTTCTTTTCAAAGATTCTCAAGAAGTTACCAAGTAATGGCCAGATAAAACACAAAATTGAAGGTAGAAATATAAACTTGCAGCAGAAAATTAAATTCTTTTCAACGATTTTCAAGAAGTAATCAAGTAATGGAAAAACCCTTGAAAAACAGAAACCCACCAATTAACAAACTCTAGGGTTTCAGTATTGAGGGAAGGAGAAACCTTGCGAGAGGAGACGACTGACGGCGTCGTCGGGGTCCATATTGCATTCCTTTAAGGCGGCATAGATCTCGGCCTCCGTGCAGTTAACAATCTCCTTCAAGCTCTGGACTATCTTCCGCGAGGCTGCTGGAATGGATTGCAGGCCGCCGCCATTTCCGGCGGCGCCGCTCTCCCTGGCCGTACTCATGGTCGCCTCTAGCAGATCTAGCAAGCCGCGTGTGTCGCCTCAGAATCGCAGAGCCAGCGTTTGGGGTTATTCTGAGCTCCTCAAATCACTGGACTCTGCTTTTTGTCTTCACTCGTCAATTAGACGACTGTTATATAGATATTCTACTAAGAAATTTTATCTTAGCTCCTGAATCATTGTCGTTTGATCAAATTATAATTATTTATTTTATTTTTAAAATAACAACACTTATACAAGTACTTCCTCCGTCCTTGGCATCAGTAACCCCGTCCACATTTCCGGCCCCAAGTCCCCATTTCCGCGTCATCATTCCTCTACAGTTGCGGCCCAGGCCACAACTGCTGTAACCCTGCAGGTTGCGGCCCGGGCCGCAACTAATAAATGACACTATTCACAACTCCAACCTATTTTGAAAGTAAAATAAAAAACGCTGTAAATTTATAACACGGAAAATTTAATTTCATCGAATACTGCAAAATTACAACATATAAATTTTCAAACTGAAAATAAAATACATGAAAACATAACGTCAATGCTGGAAAACGTCGTTGTTCATTTCTTCTTGGATTGCCGGTACCGCCTCTCCTAACACTCGGGTCAATTGATCTTCGAATATTCTTTGACGAGGAGGCATTTTTTCGAATTTTAGGAAGAGATTT
The DNA here is from genome assembly GCF_004379255.2 of Salvia splendens. NCBI lineage: Eukaryota > Viridiplantae > Streptophyta > Magnoliopsida > Lamiales > Lamiaceae > Salvia > Salvia splendens. The sequence continues at coordinate 2,623,200 of NC_056042.1, forward strand.
GAAGTTGAATGTGAAGTTGAATGTGTATGAAAATGGTGCAGTATTTATAGAAAAAAATTTCGAATTTAAAATAAAAAAAAATATTTGGTTGCGGCCCGGCCCGTCACCGTGCAACGCTGGGCCGGGACGCGGGACTTGCGGCCCGTCTCCGTGCAACCCCGTCCCGGGCCGGGACGCGGGACGCTCCCCAGGCCGGTCACGCGTCACCGGGACGGTCCTGAGCCGTGCCGCACTTCCGTGTAATGCATGGGACGGGCGGGGACTCGCAATTTGCGGCCCGGCCCCAAGCGTTACGCATGCTCTAAAGATATGCACTTTGAGGTCGGCACATATTTTAATATAAAATTGGTGAAGTTAGAGAGAGATATAGAGAAAAAATAAATAAAGTACTCGCTCCATATCCAAAGAATATGTACTTTGGGGTCGGGCACGAGTTTTAATATAAAATTGATAAAGTAGGAGAGAGGTAGAGAAAAGAAGTAAATAAAGTATTGTTAGTGGAGAATGAGTCTTACCTCATGAAAGAGAAAAGACTTTCCAAAATTAGAAATTGCATATTCCTGTGGGACGGACTAAAAAGGAAAGAGTGCATATTCTTGAGGGACGGAAGGAGTATTGTTTAATATCGGTAATAGTGACTCGAAGAAATATAGTAGAAAAATGACAAGTTCGAAACACGAAAAAAGGCCAAAGAAAGGTTGCACATAGCATATGAACTTGCAGATGGATTATAAGGTTATCTCTAATCATTTGCGCCAAATTTAAACCTATTTTTGAGTATATGTCATACCGAAAAATAATCTTACTCCAACCATTTACATCAAATTCAAAATTTACACCATTTTTGAGTTTTTGTCTTACAGTTTTTTTTTGCAGTAACACCATATTTGGTGTTTTTCCGTAAAAAACAAAAAATGAGTTTAAGTTTGGTATATGGTTGGAGAAATTTTCTACACCAAAACTCATTTTTGTGTATAGTTGGATACTTGGATATGGTCTAAGTTACATCATCAATGCAGATTAGGCATCTCAAAAGTTAAGCATGTACACTACACAAAGCTACGAAGGTAATAGTGCTCACCACGCAGTCAATTATTAGTCACACATCAAAGATCATGACCTATCAAGAACATGTAGGCTATCGTGTGGCTTATATGACGCACATGCAATCGAGTGATTGACGATCCAAACAATACCACAACTCGACCAAGTGGTGTGTAGTTGAACACCACACAACCGAGTGATATGTTAGATAAAAACGGGTAAATATTGATTCGTTTACTAATCACGATTCTTACTCAATATAAAGAATTTTATCAGAATTTACATTATGATAGTCCGATGCATAGTGAAAATTCAATAATTTTTGCAGCAAAAGCAACAACATGTGGATCGACGACGACGACCCTCGAATTCATTTTACAAATTATTTTTATATTTTTATGATATTCTAAATAATTAAATAATTGTTTTTTTTAATGTTTTTCAGAGCAATGCATAAATTTGAAATTGGAACGATAGAGCTAATGTGATAAGTTGATGGACGTCCGTTGCATTTCTTGGAGATAAGAAGTTATTAAGCAACGAGTGTCTTATCACTATTTTTATTTATTAATAATATTTCATATTTTAAAAATAGCAATTCATTTTATCGTAGTCTGTCTCTTAAAAATTGAAACTTTCAAGTTCAAACTTTCAATTTTTGGAAATCTTTAAACCCCTACAACTATTATAAAGTGGACCCCACAATCCATTAACATTAATTTTATTATTTTTTCGTTTCTTCTTTCTAGTTACCAATTTTTTTTTTCATTTCTTTTATTTTAGTAATTATGCATTAAATTTGTGCAGTTTTAAAGGCTTATGTTTTTAAAATATGGAGGTAGTAGGAGTTGTATATAATCAAGTTAGACTCGATCTAGTTACATGTCTTAGAAGTTAGAACATTTTAAAACAGTTTAGAACATTTTAAAACAGTTTAGAACATATTTTGCCACGTTAGATTTTGGCCTTGAAACCGACTTTAGTTGTAATTGTAAAGCACTGTAGATTCTGTAACGGCAGAACAGTACTGGATAATCAATCTCTTTTAGCGGCATAAAACGGCAGCAGAAAGAGTAATACAGAGTGAGAGATGGTGAGGCCTCTACTCTGCAACCCCTCACTATCACCACTCTCCCCACCACCGCCGTCGTCGCCGACGAAGCCAGCACTCGTAATTCCTCCGCTCAGTAACTCCATCCCGATAAGCAATTCAGATTATTCGCAGAGGATTCCGTCAATTTCGCAGGCATTTAGCTCTACTCTGATCTCCCTAGCACTCTCCCTAGGGCTTTTCTGCGCGTCTCCTTCGCATTCAACCGCCCTAGAACCAGTTCCTCTGCAGCAAGAGCTGATTTGTCGCGAATACGATGATTACGTGGATGATAAATCGACGGGGGAAGCGGTGACGAATGAGGAAATTGTGGAAGAGGCGTGGCAAATTGTGAACGACAGTTTTCTCGAGACTGGCCGGCACCGGTGGTCTCCTGATTCGTGGCTTGTATGTGTAACTGTTGAGTGAGTTTTACCATGCTACTTTCGCACGAGGTTGCGATTGATTGAGTTTAATTTTGCTGTGATGTAGAAGAAGAAGGAGGATGTTTTAGGCGGTTCGATTCAGTCGCGATCAAGAGCGCACGATATCATTAGACGGATGTTGGCGAGCTTGGGAGACCCCTACACGCGTTTTCTCCCTCCCGCTGATGTGACCATTTTCTCATCTTTGCTTCCTTTTTCCAATGGAAAATATGCTTCACGTTCTTCTTTCATTGAGTGTCTGCTTCTGTACATGTAGAATTATTTTGCTCGTTCCTGAAATTATTCTCTGCATCTCTTGGATGACGGTCTGTGCATGCTTCATGAATAGTTTCCGTGCATGACGATCTTTTCATTTATGGCACTTATATCGTTTTCTATAGTTTCTTTGTACTTTTTCAACCGAATAGTAAAGTCAGCCTTCAAAAGTAGGCACAAGATATTTCAAGCTGATCTTTGAGCCTCTATTTACTTTGATTTCTCAGTCACCATTCTAATAGGAACTATAGTATTTTATGTGGCAAATAGGTTGTTTGAGGTATGCTTGACTAAAGATAGTGGCCCTGGCATTCACTGTATTATGGCATTGGAACATTGTGCATGCTTATTGCTTGAAAAGAAAATTTTTTGTTGTGAATTGGTTTTTTATACTTACATCAATACTGCTGTAACTTAAAACAATTTTCAGTTTTCTTATTCCGTGGCTTGTGTTGGTTCCATCATGAACAAAAGTTCACCAAGATGGCAAGGTATGATATGTCTGGAATTGGGATAAACCTGAGGGAAATTCCAGATGAAAATGGAAAGGTGAGATTGAGAGTGTTAGGACTTCTTCTGGATGGCCCTGCCCACATTGCTGGCATTAGACAGGTAAGGGAGCTCAATCTTTGGCACTCGAACTTTTATGTTTGGCAATTTTGTTGATCTACGTTATATTAAACCATGAACTCATACATATAGGGTTATTCCTTAGAAAAATTTGATCTTTATCACGTGGAGACTTTTTCCATGCTCATTATTTCATCACTTCTATAGAAGGCATATGATATGCTTCCTTAGGATTTCCTATATTCTATATTCATTTTCTGAATTTAAATTTTTTGCCACTTTAGGGGGGGAAATTTTCTATCGATCCTCTTATTATGCTTATTTTCAAGCTACCTCCTTACGTGATGCAGATCAGTTGAATATAATGATATTATGAAGTCAACTTGAGCAATCCAAAACATGACTTGTCCGTTGTCGTTAAAAGTATGGATCACCACAAAATAAACTTCTTCGCCGTCCTAATTTTTTCCTCATTGACACTTATGACTTATCCACTAATTAGATGAAGTTTAGTTTACATTATTGTGTGGATTATAGTTGTCAGACGATTAATGTGTGGACATAAAAGATCACTAGTTTCTTTCCCTGGTTTCTAGCTCCATATATTTTATATGTATTTGTTCCCTATCCCCACTTCTATTAGGGTGATGAACTCCTGGCTATTAATGGGGTGGATGTGATAGGAAAATCAGCATTCGAAGCATCATCAATGTTACAAGGACCCAGTGAAACATTTGTTGATGTCATGGTTAGTCAAGTGCACACAACATCGATACATCAGTCTTGCTTGTGTTCCTCGTGCTAATGCTTGATCAACAATTATTTTTAGGTCAAGCATGGAAACTGTGGGCCTGTACAATCAGTGAAGGTGCAGAGGCAATCTGTTGCCAAGTCTCCAGTATTTTACAGGTTGGAACAGGTTAAGAATGGGCAAAGTTCTGTTGGTTACGTTCGCCTAAAAGAGTTCAATGCTTTGGCCAGGAAAGATTTGGTTACAGGTAGTTTTTGTTCAGATGTCATTGTCACTTTCAAAACCTATGCTTTTGTAAGAAATTCGTGGTTTTGTACTGTTATTTCATCCTTTACAAATTTTAGAATTATTGGTTTGTTTTCTGTAGTAAATTTAATGGTTTAGTTTACCATGCTTCTGTATTTTTCTGTAGCAATGAGAAGACTTCAAGATATGGGTGCTTCTTACTTTGTCCTGGATCTTAGAGATAATCTTGGTGGACTAGTGCAGGTATATATATCCATCTGTTAAAGATGCATAATTATTAATCCACATTCTTCATTCTAGATATCACACCGTGAAGCTTGTTTCTGAATATAATGGAAAACTTGAGATACATTAATGCTAATATGTATAGGGAGATAAAAGAAGCATGCGTTGAGTTATTAATTTTTAGTGCGGGGCCATGCTCTAAAAGGAAAAGTGCTATACTTTTTTGGGGCACCAAATATAGTAATTGTGCGATGCTATCAGGGGGGCCAGAGGGAGTATGTTCTAGTTTGCTCAACTCTCTAACCAATGATTAAATGGTGCAGGCTGGCATTGAAATTGCAAAACTTTTTCTTGACAAAGGACAAACAGTAAGTCATTCTAGCCAGTTTAGTATCTCGTTAGTCAGTAGTTGTTTTTCCTCTTCATTTTCTTATGGTGAATCACAGGTCCAATGAATTTTTCTTAAGCATTCAGTTGGAACTTGTCTTCACTAAATCAGAGAATCTGGATGGGGAGTATTAGTACTACTATATGATTAGTCTGCACTATGGCTTTTTCAATGCCAGGTGTTCTGTTTGAGTACTCTATATCGGTTTCTCTTCCTTTCTCTCCTCCTCTCGTTTTCTTTTTCTGGCCGTTGTACATTTTGGGTGGGTTTGGTGCGCCTAGAGAGAGATCAGATACACTGGAAAGACCTAGGTCAATGTCATATTATCATGTAGCTTATCTGTTGTGGGAGTACCTTGCTCCTAGATTCATGGAAAGTAAGATAATTCTTATGAGGGGGGAAAATACAGCACTATTCTCGGTTTCTATATTCTCGTTATATGTTTGTTTGACTATTTAGATGATCACATTGTCGTCTTCTTGTGCAGGTGACTTACACAGTTGGTAGGGATCCACTATCCGTGAAGAATATTGTCACTGAAAGTTCGCCATTATTTAGTGCACCAGTTATTGTAAGAACAACTTCAGATGATATGCATTTCCGACTTAAAATATACTACTATCAATTTTGTCCATCCATCCTGTGACATTCAATTTTTTTCTCGTAGATAGTAGCACGTAGGTTTTGATGGATTTCTACTTGTAGATGGCATAGGAACTATGAGAGGATCTTAGCATTGCCATAACATGTTTAATTTCTTATCATTATCTGATTGCATTATCCTTAATTATGTGAATTTCAAAGTTAATTGTTTGTATATCTCTGGATTCAGCCATATCATGTAGGTATTCTTCATTATTATGGAAAATCATTTGTGGGATATTACTTGAGGGTTTAGGGTTTAAAAATTTTGGTGGTATCAAGTTATTCTACTCCACTCACTTTTTTGGTTGACTGATGGTTGTCAATGTTGAAAGACGGGGAAACTCTAGATGTAGAAGTGTCACTAAGTTCATGTATAAGTTTTGATAAGCTGGAAAGTGGAAACTATACAGCCTGTTTTCATATCTTCTTTCCGAATGCTATGAATTTGGGCTGCATTTAACTACTTATTAATTTGGTATGCTGTTGTCGAGGTTATTTTCTTTGAAACTGGCCCCAAGCCCAGTTCTTCATGCAGACTTTATACCTACCCTAACAGCATAAATAGTCAATTTTCTCACTGGGGCTTCTTGGACATTTGACCACAATTTTAAATTGTAAATGATATTAATATGTTTATGCTGGGTGGAGTACACCAACATTTATGGTGTCTTTCTATTTGACTTTATAAAATGTTACATTTTGTATCTCATGTATACTCTTTCTGCAGGTCTTGGTGAACAAAAATACTGCCAGTGCAAGTGAAATTGTGAGGATTCAGATTATGTCTGTGATTTATAAACAACTGTTGTATTAATTTCTTATGATGACGTGATTGGTCTTACAGGTTGCCACTGCACTTCACGATAACTGTAAAGCTGTGCTTGTGGGTGAAAGGACATATGGAAAGGTCAGATTCCAAATATTTTGTTTCTTGTATAGATTACTTTTGGAGCATGTGTACTTTTAGGTTATGCAAAAAATTTGGTTCATATGTTTGCTTGCTAAGTTATATAGTATCTATCAACTTCCATTGCATAGTTAGAGAATCTATGAGGAATAAAGGAATAAAATTTTGAGTTGGTTGCAATCTTTTAAGAGATACTACTAATGAAGCATTTTGTGTTATGCATGAATGATAAGCGTGTCCCTTGACTCCCTTTTCTTTAAAAAGTATTTATTGAGCATGCTTAGGATATTCCGTCTATATAAAGAGGCTTGACATCTGGTCATACATTTAGAATGGTAGTCATTTACCGTTGGGAATCACATGAATCTCCAAACCTGGCAATACTCGCCATTTACATGTGATTCATGCTTTTTTATGGTGCTTCCGACAAGAAAACACGAGAAGCACATGCTGAGCTTTTTAGTCAAATTAATTAGGCTAACTGAGCTGCCACATTAGCGAAGATGCTGGTCGTTTGGAAGGCGCCTTAACATCATAGGCCAGGGCTGACGAATAAAATTTATCTGTTGTTTATGTTGATTGAGAAGCATCAAGAGAGGATGGTTAATTTGCCCATGCCTTCACCGCAGCATAAAAAATTGTAAAGCTTTGTTCCTTATTTGTCTGGTATAGTTTATTTCTTGTATTTTGAGATAGAATCTTCGTTAGCCTTGGTTATCGTCACACCCTCATAATGGCCTTTTTAAAAATCTAGAGTTTTCATTGCAAGTCCAAGATATCTTTTAGGGTGTTGGCTACCAAATAATTAACTCTGACCAATATGCATATTGTTTTCCAAGTCCCTAATCCCTCAATGTGGGAGATCAGGGAGTCTTCTTGCTATATGTACTAATATGCCCCTGGCCTTTTGCAGGGTTTGATCCAATCTGTTTTTGAGCTCAACGATGGTTCTGGCGTGGTGGTAACCATTGGGAAGTATGTCACGCCAAATCATATGGACATTAATGGCAATGGAGTTGATCCCGATTTTCGCAACTTCCCTGGTTAGACAGACAGACTTTTGATTATTTTTTATTTGTGGAAATAAATGGCAAATGGCTTGAATCTGAATCGATGTCCTGGTGCAGCATGGAATGAAGTCTCCAGATTCCTGTCTTCTTGCCACAAACCACAAGAAGGATGAATGGATGTTATATTCTTTTTATCCAGCTCTCTCATATCCACCACTTCAGCTCATGAAGAGATTGTAATTTTTCGCGGTGATTGATTGGTCTTCGGGTAAAGAGGGACAATTCATCATCATCCTACATCTGGATACTGTCCAGCCCTCGTCACTGATGCACATTCCCGCTCTTGATACCTTGAGCTGCGGTGGCGAATATCAAGATTATTGGCTGCTCATTTTTGCCTGGTTTTTTTGATTTTGTAAAATACCTATACCACAGTGACAGGATACTGTACATAACTAATTTCTCAACTAGTTGAAGAACCTTATGGTTGAGTGAGGGATTTTGTTCTTGAATATGTACAGTACCTGTCACTAAATACCCCATCATCAATGAACTACTACACTTCATTTGCATTATTCTTTAAATCACTAATTTTCATGTACTTGTGATTATATGTGCTGTCGTAAAATTCCACATTATAAAAGTAATTGTGGTTACGCTGTTAACTACTTAATTGTTTAGATTAACATAAAATCACAAGACACGTGTCAGGTTCAAGACAAAATAGCATCTCTCGCACTGACAGTTGAGGCCTTTTCAGACAACATGAGATGTGATTCTCAGAATAATATCTATGTTGTTTCCCCACCTTTATCTTTTTTTAGTATACTATGTATGTTTTAACAGTTGAGAGGGACAGGATTAGTGATCCCAACACTTATAACCTTTTTCCCTCTCCATGCAACTTTTTTTTGCTGCTGAGGAGCACTTCCTCTTGCTTGAAGCTTCCAACAAACCAATGCCTCCTCAAGTTTTCTTTTATTCCCCAACACAAAGCTCTCTTTTTCTCTCTTCTATGCAAGAAACCTCTGATTCTTCATGCCTTTTTTATATAAGCTTGAGGCAGAGGTTCACAACAACCCTCTTGCTCAACAAAACAGATCCATCCCTGCAAAAGAGAAGAAGAAACCTATACCATGGCAAGATTCATGAAGACAAGAACACTTGCCAATGCCATGTTCCTTCTCCTCTTTGTTTTTGTCATCTCAGGTGATTTTCATTTCTTTAGCTTTCATCACTTTAGTGACAATGCATAAATCAAGAAATCATGCTATATACTGCAAAAAAAAGGGTGGCATGAATCATCTAGAAATCAAGAAACTGAAACAACTAAATCTAAATGCAGCCTTTCTTCTTTTTTTTTTGGCTTCAGATGCAAGCATTGCAGAAAACCAAGAAGGAAGAAACCTAGACTACCAAGAAGACGAATCCTTCTTTTCGCCTCTTACGGTAGCCACTGAGAGAAACAACAGCCAAGGTGATATTCCTATCGTGAATCCCACAACACCCGGTACGAGTCCAATCGTAAACCCGAACGGCCCGTCACCGCCATTCACTGGCGGAGGAATCGGGCCGATTCCAACCACTCCGACGGGACCGACCCCGACTTTTCCAGCAGGACCAACTCCAACTGTTCCAACAGGGCCGACCCCAACTTTTCCAGCAGGACCCACCCCGACTGCTCCAACCGGACCGATGCCAACCACTCCGACTGGACCAACGCCGACAACGTCAGGAGGAGGCTCGTGGTGCATTGCCAGTCCCTCTGCTTCCCAGACTGCTCTACAGGTGGCACTGGACTATGCTTGCGGCTATGGTGGAACAGATTGTTCAGCACTTCAACAGGGTGGGAGTTGCTATGAGCCGAACACGGTTCACGACCACGCATCCTACGCCTTCAACAACTACTACCAGAAAAACCCAGCTCCTACCAGCTGTGTTTTTGGAGGAGCAGCACAACTCACAAATACTGACCCAAGTAAGATACGCAGAAACTGCATGTTTATAAAGATTCAAATGTTAATAACACATTACCTTATTCATTTCTTGGTCATGCTGGTGATCCAGGTCATGGAAGCTGCAAATTCGCATCTTCATCCAGCACTCCGACAACACCACAAACACCACCAACCATGATGACCCCTATAATTCCTATGACACCAATGACACCAACAGTTCCAATGACACCACCCAGGTAGAGTTTTTATCTATGTTCATGAACCGAATTATCACCAAAGGAACAATACTAAGATATATATACACGTATATTCCAATGCAGCACTACTACAACAGGAGGAAATGGTGGTTTCGACTCAACAGGCAACGATTATGGTTCAGAACCGACGGGAACCCCCAGTCGAGCAGGAACCATATCTGCCAACCTAGTACTATTCATCACCATGATCTGTCTCATGTTGTCAGTTACAGTAGCCAACCATTTCTAGACAAGCTGAGATCAAATTGGTTACCATCTCCCATATGAGATGGCAATCGCTTGGAAGCTTCAAAGATATGCAAAATTTTGGGGCGGAGGGGGATTACGTTATACAAAGCTCAAGGTCCTATGCTCTCAGATAGTGTAGGAAGAAAAGAGGGAGTAGAAACCATGTTGCACGAGTCCTAGATAGATAACTATATTTCTACAGTTAATAACATTTCTATACAAGAATACATGCTCTAGGCTAGTTTTAGTAAAACCATGTGTAATATTCAGATCCTATGGATGACCAGCCAGGATGAATAATATATATTCATCAATATCTATGTTTACTATTCTCTGGCTATACGATTTTTCAAAAATCATCATGTTAAATCCTGAGAAACATAGTTGTAATAACAGGTTAGCAGACAGCCCATGCAACAGAAAACGAAAAAGCAAACAAGCAAAAAAGGGAAAGCTGCCAACAAAATTATACAGTTGTGTAACAAGTAAAATAGCTACCATTGATTTCACAACAGCACAACAAAGAAAGTAACAGTACAAATGCACCTTTAAAATATTCAGTTTTACTAACAGCAGAATATGATCTAATCTGTTGGTAACAACTGTCAAAGTATCATTTTACATGCCTACGGGGCTATTCCTTTAAACTAGATTAAAAGCAAGCACGGCACAAGGACAATACAGATGGTAGCCATGGTGGCAGGGATTGAATCTTGATTGAAAGATTTTGCCAAGCTGCCAACTCTAGAAAAATGCAGGAACGCCAGATAAGCTGCTATTATCAATGAAAGAATAACACCTTCTTGGGTTCCTCTGCAATGATCAATGCATATAGACAAATAATTTTTTCAGTAACTAAATGGCATGTACACAGTATGCAATGGTTTTACAAACCTTAGTCTCATAATTTGGTAGGGAGCAACAATCACCAACAGAAATGTTATAAATGGCAGCTCCAACTCCCCTGCAAACATGAAAGAAGAGATAAAATGTAACTTGAATCGCTGGTGCCCTTGTAGATTCAAAGAATGCAGCATTACAAAAACACCAATCATAACTCATAAGCAGGGATAAGAAACTTTTGGAAGTTGGACTTTTTTCCACAAACATGATTCATGATCTAAGAAGACATTATTAGTGCAGCCAAGACACCAAGTTTGCAGACTAAACGGTGGAGTATCCTTTCTGCGGAAGGCCCTAAAATTATACACATAGATAACCACAGAGAAAGGGAACCTACCGGGGATATGGAAGAACAGGCGAACTAGAAGGGCCACGAAAGCAGTCCACATGCCATACTCACCCCTGAAAAAATGGCTTTTGTTACACCACTTGAGCTAAAAGATCAAGAAGCAAATTAGAGGAAGAAGGTGCGACTCAATCACAAGGTGAAGCGAGACGGACTCATTCAACATACTTCATCCATGAGACGATGCTTCCGGGTGCTTGGAGAGCAAATAAAGGCACAAGAAAGGATTTGTGGATAGCTGTCCCCTTAACTATCATCAGTATTCTGAAAAAAGAAATCCATTAGTTTAGAATCTTCAGCGCCGAACATTCAAAAAGTGCTTTTCTATGGTTTGAAATATAAAGCGAATGTCAATCCAGGAATCGGTGGGAAAAAACAACATTAAACATAATTCCGTTGAAAATCCGTTCTCTGAGATTAAGTAGCGATTCACAGATATCGGCTAAACGATATTCACATTTCAATTTTCAATAAACAGCAAAATCAAGGCAATAAACAACAACAACTTACGCAGTAGAAACAGCAGAGATCCACTGGAGATTCGCGGGAGAAAGCGGCGAAGAGTAACAAACTGCACCAAATCGACAGCCTCTCTTCCCCATCACCGACGCTCTGCAGTTCAGATACAGTCTCAGTAAAAAGCAGTCGAAAAATCAACGAAGAAAAATCTCAAAATCGAATCCAAACTACCGGAGTGGATTGTAGCAGAGACCAGAGAGCGGTTGTTGGTGTTTAAGTTGCTGCTGCAGCTTCGGGGAAACACGGCAAAGAGCTCTGATTTGATGAGAATTGGGGGAAATGATGCGGGAGACATAGTTGTTGGAGATAGAGGAGGTAGAGAGAGAAAGCAGAAGCATTTTCAATCGAATAGGAGATGGACAGATACGAATGCAGGTGTTTTTGGAGCGAAAGAAATCAACAAAAATAAAATTTGTGGGAAATCTTTATTATATAGTTCGGCTGCCATGTGTCCTTCCGCAGCGGCGTCGCGTAGCGTGGGGAGGGGCGGGACGCGGCTGTCTCGCCACGCGCGTCGGCCATGTGGCGAGCAACGGTGGGTGCGTGACGCCACTCGCCGTCATTTTAGACTATTTTTAAATTTTTTAAAAAACTGAATAAAAAAAAATTGACTGTTTTTTTTGGACAGTATTTTTTTACCATTTTTTTTTCTTTTTTCCCACATTCATCTATAAATAACACTACACACATACACAATTCCCCCACCATTTTTTCCACACAAACACTACACTCTCACAAGCACTATATCATCTCTCTTTCCTCAACAATTTCTGCAAAAATGTCCGGCGAAGGAAACTCCGGCGGCGAGAGCGGCGGCTATGACTTGAACACGTTTGTCGACTAGGGGGCATGTACAATGTTTTGGGTGCTTCCGGTTCGTCACCGAGCACCCAAGGCTCGGCGACGCCGGCGTACCAAACACCATCTTTTCCAGTTGATGCATACTATCATCCTCCTCCCTTGGGGACGAGGAGCTCGCAAACGCAGGGATTATCCCAAATTAGGGAGGATATTCCGGAGGAACCCACTCCGAAGGCGGTCCGAACGGAGATGACGACAGCCGTCATCCATACACACAAGTGGAGACGATGGCTCTGTTCGACACTTGGATCAGTACGTCGAACGATCTCATCCTCGGGAATCAACAAAAACGCAAGGTTTTTTTAGATAAGGTCACCGTCGTATACAACGCAAATAAGCCAGTGGGGCCTTCCGCCGCAACCTGAAGATGCTTCGCGCTCATTTTGAGCGAGCCGACAGATGTCAAAAGATTTTGTGGGATCTACAAGAGGGAAGCAGAGGAATACCAAAGCGGAGCCAGTTGATCCGACATTCTGAGAGCGGCTTTCTGAATCTTCAAATCCGACACCGGCAAAGATTTCAAATTTCCCGATGTTTGGGAGACGGTCAAACATCTTGATAGGTGGGTTGGCGGTGCCAATTCCAGCACGGGCTCGAGCTCGAAACACACGAAGCATGCGGCGGGTGGCCAATACTCGTCTAGTGAAGGCGGGGAAGGCAGCGCCTCACAAGAGGTTGAGTTCCCGACATCCGATGCAGGGGGCTCCTCCGGTACATGACGTCGGCCGTAAGGGAACAAGGCGGCGAAGACGGCTAGAGGGAGGGGGAGGGGCCGAGGCGAATCAAGCCAGGCGGGCTCCCAAGGGCCGCCGTCCTCCCTAATGTCCATGTACTTCACCACCACGATAGCTGACACTTCTCGCATGACACCTCCCCAATATCAAGCCCATCTTGCGGCATTGAGTATCTGGCAAATCAACTTGGTATTCCGCCTCCACCTAGCTTGAGGGCACCGCTACCGCCTTCGGGGATGATTTGTCGGCGGAGTAGTTTTTATAATTTAAGGGTGCAATTTTTAATTTTTAGTATTTTAAATTATGTCTTTTTTATTTTTTTAGGATTTTAAGTATGTGTTTTTTTATTTTCTTAGGATTTTAATTATGTGCTTTTTTATTTTTTGGGATTTTAAATTGTAATTTTCTTTTATTTTCTTGAATTGTGTTTTTATTAATTGAATTTGTTGGAAATAAAAATAAAAAATGAAATTGAATGAATAGTATAAGGATGAGATGGTTAAGAGATGGAGGGATGCATGTGCTGTCTCTTAGTTAAGAGATGAGGTAAAAAGTACAATAAGACCCATAAATAGTGAAGGGATGAGACGGTATTGAGACATGAATATGAATGGCCTTATGGTTATCTCAATGTATCAACGTTTATTCGAAAATGTCTCATTTCGCAAACTTATTGTTTCCGGAAATAAAATGTGTAGCCAGAATTTTTTAGATAGTCTGTCACGGTAATCAAAACGACACCACTTATTTACTTGGCAATGGGAGTTTTAAGATACAGTTGGATTATGTTTCATCGTTTGAAGAATTCACTTATATTTTATAATATCATTTGGGTTATTTGTTTGATTTTGCATACATGATGACAAGTCAGTACTATTAATATATTTGATGCTACATTTTAGTGATCCAAGACATTATATTATTGTGAAATATTGACATTTTTTGTTTATGGGAGAGTATAATTGCAAACAAATCGACCTCGATCTAACTTCGATTTGATGATAAATTGTGTACTATCATACGCTAGTTACGGAGCAAGTGAGCAAGCAAACAAACAAAATCAAAACTAAATTGCAGACTAGTTAGAAGACAATCAGGTAAAGATTGACATTTATTGTTATACAATTGACATGTATGGTAAAGATTCTAACATAACAAAACAAAAACAGAACAAACACCAATCATCTAAACTTATATTCCAATAGTCTGCCAACAGAATATAGTATCTGCAAACGGACCTGCAGCAAGGCATTCCAAACAGTAAAAGAACACCTCGACAGAGATAGTAATTCTCAGCATTCACCTATGTAAATTCAATCATACAAATGCTACATGTATTTTATTCTCACCGTCTATTCACAGTAATACGAGTCTTCTGTCAATGATAGATGGATAGAGGTGCATACAGTCAAATGTAGCATCAAATATGGTGATCATTTCGGGATATTAATAATCTGGTATGATTTCTTCACCATCTATTTTCTACTTGGCAAGAAACAGGGGGGAATGAGAAAAGAGGGAAGTCATTCAGATGATGAAACAGAGCATGCCACTAAATACTTATTCAGTAACACCTATAAAAAACTGATACAGCTCTAACTGTGCATTCACAACAGCAACTTTGTAAAATAATAGCACAAATCTTTA
Organism: Salvia splendens; assembly: GCF_004379255.2. Lineage (NCBI taxonomy): Eukaryota > Viridiplantae > Streptophyta > Magnoliopsida > Lamiales > Lamiaceae > Salvia > Salvia splendens. The sequence goes on from NC_056042.1 coordinate 2,638,230, forward strand.
GTTTACCATCCCAATGGACTTTCAGAGCACTACCAAAAGGGAGGTCCCTACAAGCAAAAGCTCACACGTTTGATTAGACTGTTCAAAGTGGCACACATATCACACCAAAAAGGTACTGCACTTCGTAATAGTAGTATTTAGGATTATAAACTTATAATGGTAACTTTAGTTCATTCACTAATAGGAACATAAGACACAAACCCATTCTTCATCATCAAGTGTAGTTGACATACTTGGGGCAAGTAATGTCAGCTTATGGAACTGTCGATCAAGAAAAGGTTCAATCAGAACAACGAGTTTATTTCAGAAACAATTCATATACACCCATGTACGCACCTAAAGATGTACAAAGCAAATAAAAAACTGGCTTAAACTGACCTCTGCCACAAATTAGCTAATCAATTAAAAGGGTAACAAAAGAAATCATGATAACCTCACTCAACATGGAGAATTATATAAAATGCGATGGCTATATAGCAAGGCTCATGGAAGGAATCAGGAGCATCAGAAAACAAAGAAACTTTCACTGAGGAATGAAGGGGCTATGGAATGATAAACGCGCTAATAAGGACATACAAGGAGCTATTATTCCTTGTTACCGAATTTCCTAGCAATGATGGGTCGTACGTCATCTGCATCAACCAAAGACTCCAAAAATGGTAGCATGGAAATCAACGCGCAATCTGATGGGTCGTCAAACCAACTCTTAATAGGAATACCGTTATTCACTTGCAACCTGAAGACCTAAAATATATCAAAAGAAAAATGCTACTACATTACAATCAGCATTTGTAAATCAACACTACTATATTAATATCATTAAAGATGCAGCTAGTATCCTTTGTCACAACTAGTAGATGCAGAGATCAAGCATTATCTGTTACAAGAAAATAGAACCAGTATATAGTTGAATAAAATAACTAAGCATTACCTGAGGGGAATTATCAATAATAGCAACTTTAGCAAGATCGACACCCAATACCGTCAAGTCTTTTGTGTAACTTCCCTCTGTAAAGATGCATGATTCCCGATAAGCTCGTTTTGATATAATTGTGCCTTCAGGATCAAGGATATCTAACAGTTGGCTCGCATAAATGCTTTGACTAGCAGTGAACACTATGATTTCAAACATATCAGCCACTCTTCTAAGAAATGTGTGGAGATGGGGCCTCTCTCTAACATACACAGTATGTTCTTTCATGTTGAAGAACACAGAAAATGTGAAGTCCGGATCATCACAGTGCTCCAATGTTGAGTGGACTAGCGTTTCTGTGGAAAACATTTTAAGATGCTCATTACTTAACTGACTCATTTGATGCTTTAAGAAATTAGTCAATCTAATGACTCAATAGTATATTCTTATGCAGTTATATCTACCAGATGATTCTATAATTAAAGCATCCTAACCAACAAACTGGATAATAATGTACTTACCATCCAAGTCAAGTACTAAAGTAATTTGTTTACTTTGCTTCTCATCTGACACTCTGGTTGGCAACAAGGAAAATGCCACATCCGGCTGGTCCGGAAGACTTCTTATATACATTTGTGGGTCAAAGCAATCATAATCTTGGTCACTGTAAGTATTTAGCTGAGAATCCTGGCTGCAAGGTTTCAATTGATGGATTGCCATGTACAAGCTGGAGTCAGAATCGATGTTTTGTTGGGGCGGTTTGCCATCAAAGTCATGCCCAGTATCTAAATTTTCCCCCAGGAAAGGCAATGCCATGTATTCCTCTGTCAGATCACAAAGTAAACTAGACTCGTCAAACCTATAATCAGGTAAGAAATCTGTATCTGCTCTGTTATCAAATTGGGAATCATTTCCACTGGGTGCTCCTGAAAAAATCATGTCAGAGAGGTAGACATCTGATATATTGCATGCTTGGTGTTCACATGAACTTCTGCTGCAATCATCACTGTCTTCACTATCCAACTGTGGTACATATAGATCATCACTTCCTGTAGAAGAAATCCAGCAGTCAATGTTAATGCAAACTGGAACTTCTGGACTGCGAAGCTCAAACACATCAAACTGAAGTTCACTTATTTCTTTTTTCTTTCTTTTTTTTTGGGGGGGAGACATCTTAAAATGTAAAGTGAATGTGTCCATCAAAAGATAATAAGTAGAGTGTAGTAGCATACCTCCATTATTGTATGAATCAATAGACTCTAGGATAGGAGAAAAAATGGTTTCCATGTTTGAGGTGCATTTGGATGATGTAGGTTCCTAAAAATTGTCCAAGTATCAGTAAGTGCAAGCTAAATATACATTAGCATCTAGAGAATATAATCTGACGATTTTAGTCAAGAAGGTAACCAAAAAAAAAACTTTATAGACCATCAGACAAGTAGGACAGCAAAATTTGCTGATACCAGCTTAAACTTGAATAGTGTTATAACCATAAAGTCATGCCCACAGAAAGGATATGTGTGATCAGCTATTAGAACAAATGATGGTTCTTACTGAATCTGTGGAAGCTGGCAACTGTTTTTGGAAAACTTTGTCTCCAATAGACAACTTATCGTGGTTGACATCATCTTTTCTAGCTTCTTGGTTGGCCTCATTCCCTCCAAGATCTTGGATGGCCTCATCCCTTCCAAGATCATGTGCATGTACTGCAACATGAACTGAAACAGAATAAATATACATTAGCACAAACGAGAAAATAGCAACTTGCAGAAAGATATAGAGCATCAGGTTCAATAAGAGAAAAAAAGGGGAAGTATCTTAATACGTTGACACAAAGACCAAATCTTGTGCATACAGTTTTCAAACCAAAAAAAAGAGAGGGAAGCTTTCTTCATTAAATTAATCAACATCACTGTAGCATTTAGCCCAGATCAAATATTGCTTATTTGATAAGGATATGATCCTTTAAGGAGGGATTCATCATCCTCATCAAAATATAACAGTGCAAATGAATAAGCAACAGCTGGAGGTCCAAGTGTATATCGTTTTCTCCAAGTGGTAAACGTTCCTAATATGTAAATCTAGAAAGGCCCCTTACCATCCTGGTTGCTTTGAGTGCATATAAGAGCTTCTGCATCTTGAGGAGTTCTGGCACGAGAAAGAGGGCTCTTGGATATCACACTGGACTTTCGACACACATGAAGACTTACCTTTTCCTTCAAACAGCCTGTGGTTGTTTTCATTTTTAATGATGGCATTTGAACTGTAGGTTGGATGCTTATCAGAATATTGTGCCAAGAGCATCTGTCGAGGAAACCATATAAAATAATTAGATCAAAATCAAACACAAAACAAGAAGCTCGTCACCATAGAACAAATACATAAAACACGAAATTCACATACTCTACTACTAGACAATCAACAGAGGAGGAACACATAATTCAACAACGAAAATTCTAAACACCTACCAACCGAAGGAAACTAGCGATCAAAGGCTTGGTCTTCCCATAAAAGTATATTCAAAGGGAAAGAAAGAATTATCTAAAAATACCTAATTTAGGAGCCTAAGAATCACTAAAGTCACAATTCAACTTCTACGATTAAAGAAAAAATTAAGAGATGATTGAACAATATTTATAACTGAATCATAAACCTTGAGACCTACGAAAACCTTTCCAAGAACCACGCCCCAAAAAAGAATTTAAAAAGAAAAACATTGAAGGCGAAATCAAGAGTCAACTTTACTCAAGCAATCCGTTTACATCAACAAAACTCTAAGTTGACCAACAGAACATCAAGAAAGGGATAGGGCTAAATCTTCAATAACTGATCATATCACACAATCTAAAACCCTAGAAGCGGAAACATAACGACTAACCAGAATCCACAATTTCAAACACGGTTGAATTGTATACACACACCATAATTCACTACAATTAACCAATCAAACTTCGATATAAACCTCCGATCACCGATGACAACAGTAAATACAGTAATCGGTTACGATGTATGGACGCGAGATACAGCTCAGCGCGTATGCATACCTGTGGAAATCCAACCCCTCCCCTCTCGCAATCTCTCTGAAGGGACGCGCTTTCTCTCTCTAGAATTTTCGCTCCACTGTGCGTATATTTATACTCTGTTGGCTGTAAAGTCTGCTCCTTTCCGTATTCTCTACATACGCGCTTCTCGGCCCGAGTTAATAGCAGCTTAAAAAGTTGTACTCTTGAAATTAAAATGCCAAAATTAGCCCTTTTCCGTCTAAACGTACAACACTGTGAAGCATAAGTTGGAGCGTTCGGTCCCAGGGGATTCAAACCCGTGCTTGAATGAGTTTGTCTATTAACGAACGGCTGGGATGAAGAGCTGGGAGTCCGGCTAGACCAGTAATAAAGCGCCACGTAATACGGGGATCCACCATGGAAAATTTTTGACACGTGCTGTTTCGCGGAAAGAGAGGAAGAGAGAGAGAGAGAGAGACGTGAGCAAAATGGCTGCGTAACGACCCACACAGGCGCGTGCGTCACACTCTCGCAATCGTTACGAAGATTGACCTCAATTACTAGGAGTACAACAGTACATGATTATGATTATGATTATGATTTGATTAAAAGATTGGAAATAAAATAATTTCTTATTTATAGACTTGATGTTTCAATTTTTGTGTGGCTGAAGTCCACCATGATGATGTACTAATTTATGTGGATAGACTTTGGTATAACAAAATTTATATTGAGTGTTTTAATCCAATTAGCTTAATACGCTTATATGTTTCCAATCATGATATAGCATCTATTTTTGGAGGAATGGTTGCGTAAAGGCTATTGTTTGTGTGTTGTGTGGTTATGAAATTAACTTCGTGATTGGATTTATCGTATTTTATTAAATTTTTTTTATTACTTTAGACTTTAAAGAGACTAAAGTTATAACCTATCAATTAGTTGATAATCATCAATCTCGACCATAATAACATTATGCAAAACAGTCAATATATAAAATGTCGAATCATTCCTTATAAAATTAAATATTCTGTAAAACAACATGTGTTAACATTTTATTATAACTTAATCAATTAATTATTGGCAACCTGGGTCCTGAATTAGTAAGTGAAATTAGATAATCTAATATATTTACTAATTTAAATGCAGAGTCGATTAATTAATTTAGATAAGCGTTAGTTGATTCATGAATTGTGATTTACTAACCTTTAATCAAACTAGTATCACGCCCGTGCGATGCACGGGTCATTTTAATTTCTTCATATTTATTTCATTATGCGAAATAAAATTTGTGAAATGATAAACAAAAGAATATTCGACGTCCTCTTACTTCGGATTATACTTTTCCAATCACATTAACCCCACATGGCCACAAGAGTGCGTTTAAATGCTAACTTTTCTTTAAAATGTCAATACGATCACATTAAAATTTCAACACATATTTGTGTTGACATTTTAATAAACTGTCTTGACATTTAAATATCAGACTTAAAATTAAAAAGTATTTTAATTCTGTGAAAATATGAATTAACCGTTGAGTTATAACTGCAGGAGCAAGTTTACGTTGCAATAATTTAAGATTGCACTGGTGAGACACTTCCTAGTCGAGCTTCATTTCATTGCAATATAGTGACCCTATACACTAAAAACCCAAACCTTGAAACCTAAATCATAAACCCTTAACTTTAAAATATACTCATCATGACCAACAAATGAGCCAGATATCAATAAAATTCTCCCTCTGCCTCAGTTCAATTTTACTTTGTTGATCACTTATTCAAAATATACTCATCATGACCAACAAATGAGTCAAATATCAATAAAATTCTCCCTCCGTTCCAGTTCAATTGTACTTTGTTGATCACTTATTCTATTTTGGGGGTTTTAGATATGTATTTGATATCTTACATTGGGTCAGCCTACTTGATAATCCTTACTGATAGTGGAGGTTTTTTACCTGAATCTTGTCTGTAAATTTGTTTATATGCTCATATCAGCTTTTGGCTTGTCATTTTAAATAATATTTAACATTTGATATTTCAATATTTAACGTTTGATATTTTAAATAATAATACTAATAATATTGTAACTGAAGAAATCTTTTAAATAAATTTACTATCACTTCTAATATTTAACGTTTGATATTTCAATAGCCATTTATGTTATTTGATTTAAAAACCTTTTCATTTTAAAAATTTAAATCCTAAACCCTAAACTCTAAACATATATCATAACAATTGGGAAAACATTTGACTTTCCTCACTAAGACATAGCAGTATTTTATAGCAATTACATGCACGACCCATTGTATTTCCTTCAAAATTATATTATGAAATTATTATGAAAAGTAAGAATATAAAAATAATCATTCATTAAATATAACCTATAAACAGTGACTAAAATATTTTTTATATCTAATGCAAAAACTACAAACACAACAATATATAATCAAGAACACGTGTACTTCAATAGTGAAACAACGTTAATAAGAAATATGTGTCTCATTTATTTTTTTAGTACTAACTTCACATTATCGATTAATTAATTGAAATGGAAAATGATATAATTGTACAAAATCTAAAACTAAGAAAATGTATAAGAATTTAAAAAAAACATAAAACTCAATCAATTTGACATTTAAATAACGCAAATACATACTCCGATATATTTTGACTATACTACTTTTGGATCTCTATTACAACTTTAAAAAGATCATGAAAAATCATGATCCCTAACTCATATATAGTGTACACTTTATTGTTTTATTTGCAAGTGAGTGAGAATGAGTTTGTGGAAAAATCATGATCCTTAAATTACTTAATAAAATAAATAGAATAGTGGTTATAATTTGTGTATTAGTATTTATCATGTAAATAGATATCAAGGCAATTAACCGAATACCCACTCCTCTCATAAAACGATACCGGCAAGTCAATACAATTCATCTCAACTTTTTTCTCCTTTTCTTTCACTGTTTCATTTATGGTTCATATATTGAATTGGAGTCCACATGAAAATTCCATTTTCATTTCATCATCACTTACCAAGAATCATTTCATAGTAATCATTTGCCACACTTTATTTGCAATCATCATTTGCATGTAATCAATCTTTTCAATTATATTTATAATTTTTATTTGCACAAAAGCGTTATCACAATGTCACACATTTATTTAGCTTTTAATCGCAATTACTTTTTTTTAATCGCAATTACTTTACATTTATACTTTGCGCCAATTAGTCGGGATCTTATTGCCACTCTAGCATTTTGAGGTGATTTTCAATTAACTAATTTTGAATTCTTTGTTTTTGTTCTCATAATTTCAACCGCCCCCTATTTTAGGGCGTATCATTATTTTCCCATTTAAATTCTCAGTTTCGTTATTTGATTCCCATTTAAATTCTCTAATTTTGTTCTCATAATTTCAACCGCCCCCTATTTTAGGGCGTATCCTAAATTAAACAATTTTTAATTATTGTATAATCGTTACACTTTTTATTAATGACTTCCTTTTTAATGGTTGTCTGAATTAAATAAATTTAATTAGTGTATAACTGTTCAAAAATGTTGATTGGCCATTGAATCTTTCAAAATATTCACGTAAACTAATTATCTTGTCAATAAAAACCAATGACATTAATTACGAAGCAATCTTAATTATGTTATTAACAATGTTGAAATTCTAATCTTATACTTATGTTTGATTTAATTACATTGTTCATCAATCCATTTAATTATTAACATTCAATAATTTCACTAATAGAAAAAAATCGATTGACAATAAAAAAAATCAATCAACTTCATTAATAAGATCTATATCAGAATGCAACCAAAAAATGAAGAAATCGATAAAAAATATTAGAGTTCAGAATCATTTATGCTCATGCAGCTCTTGCCCACCGCCCATCAGCCTCCATCTATCTCCAATAGCTTTCATCTTTTCCACTCATCGTCTCCAACACTTTTATCGTCATGCGTCGACACCATCTTCTCCATCAGGCTAGTATGCTCTCATATGTAGATGAGAACTTCAAACAAAAGTCAACTAAATACCCCATATTACAATTCGATAAATATTTCATTCATGAACAATGCAAATACAACTTTGCGTTTTGTACTATAAAATTTTATAGATTACTTACCAATTTCAAAACCAAATTTGGCAAGGGGAATGCTTCCATGATTTCAACATTTGATTGATAAAGTTGTGGTTTGTAGATCACTAAAAGAGATTAGTTCCATTTCCATAGTTTCAACCATCCTCTTTGGTAAGAACACAACAACAAATATTAGTAACATAATAATCACACAAAAATAATGCATAAAGTGGTTAAAGATAAAAAGATATTGTTGACAAAGAGGAAGAACCATACCGAAATATTATTTTTTGTAGAAAATTTAGTGATGCAATAGATTATAGGTGAGGGTAATATGAAAGTGGACAATAAGCTAGCAATGACACAAATATATAGACAAAAAATATAGGGAGTTTATAGTGTGTTATAATTTTCATTAAATTATTATTAACACAATTACTAATAATGTGTAATAATGTGGCTGTTATAAAGTTAATCTCTAGTTCGTGTAACCCCAATTCCATGGCGGATTGATATGTGGTGCTTATTATTGAAATTTTGAAATTAAATCATAATTATTAAAAATTTGCAACTGCCAAAATTTTTTAAACCTCTATGAAGAAATTGCATGCCACATTTATCACTCTAATTAGTGTAACCGCCTATTCTATTGTTATGGACGAAATATTATTAGTGTAAGATTGAGATGAATTGATTCAAATGATGATTATGATTGGTGAATTGTAACAGCTATATTAAATAATTGAATTAATTTTTTATGGACCAACAAAAATATCTAACGTTTACAATATAATCCAAAACTTATATATATTTACAATTAAGGCTAAAACTTTTCCACTTCCACTCCCCTAAATTATTAATTTATTATAACAACAATAAAAACCGTACACATTATAATTTCATTTAAATATGTATAATAACACATTATAATCTCAAACCAAAATTTTTAATTCCTAAAATGCCCCCAAAACTCAACTTTTATATATGTATAGATTTTATCAAAATTATATACTTTTAAATCTTAAATGGCAGTTTTGTAAATTGGAGTATGAAATAATGATATTTTTGAAGAATACATTTAGCTATCACATGGCAATACTAACAAAATTGATTTTGTTCGAATTAATTCATGAATAAATAAAAATATAAAAACTATATAGTGTTGTTAAAAACTCAACCAAGACTTTTAAAAAGTGTTCCAAAAATTTATCAGTACCCGTTAGTTTCTTTTTATTTGAGTGAAATATTATTTCAAAGATTGCTTATTTAATAAACTTTGTATTACATTTTATTATTTTTAATTTTTTTAATCATTCTTGAACTTGTAAACACATTCAAGTTTATAAATAATTTTTAATTATATAGTAATAGATTCTTATTTTGCTTAAAATACACAAAATAAATAAATAAAGAACATGCAAAAATAAGGATAGATAAAAGAAAAAGTATGCCAAAATTGTATACAATTTAATTAATAAATTGTACAGTTTTAGTAAAATCTATTAATAATATTATCATCTATATATAATTAATTTACCTAAATTAATCTATTAAATATGTTATTATCATTGTTTTTCTTTCAATTTATCATATAAATATTCCACCCAATACAACATACGGTAAATAAATTAATACTTTAATAAACGTTATTATGTACATTAAATACACACATAAAAGCTTTATGTAATCCATCAACTCCTTATAATTAGTAAGTAAACTAACACACAATATAATTTTGAAACATTGATCATCCCGAATTTTTTCATAATTAATAGCAAGTTGTTATATTTGCATATGGATTAGATACGGATACTACGATTGGTTTAATCCGTATATTCTCTAACTTTTCATTAATCTGCTGGAATCAAATCGTCAAAGTCCCGATACGTTATGTACATCAAATACAATTAAGATAATTGAATGTTTCAATTTAATCATTTCATTTTAATTAGTGAAACAGCCACCGGTAGAAAAATATTTAGTGTCACATTCAATGCTGGATGACCTCAATTGTACATTAAATACAATTAAGATAGTTGACTATTTCAATTTAATCATTTCATTTTAATTAGTGAAACAACCACCGGTAGAAAAATATTTAGTGTCATATTCAATGCTGGATGGCCACAATTCTATTCAATGCTGGATAACCTCTTGTTTTTTTCACCCGACTCCTCTTCTGCTCATTCCGTGCCGGATAACTGAGCCATCAGGAGCATGAAATAAGTATAAAAAATTTAATAAACACTATTATGGACCAAAATTTTTAATTCCCAAAATGCCCCCACAACTCAACTTTTATATATGTATAGATTATAGATATTTTCGTCATCTGCTACAAATATTTCTATCTTCTGCAAAGTTCAGTATTGCAAGATGAAGTCCACTTCTGTTATCTGTTCTTCAAATTCATTCTCTCGCTCAATAGATTTATTCGATGCTCACCAGTTTACATACTTCCGAAGAAAAAAGAGCAATTCAAGCCCTAATTTTGCATTTACCCGTAAACTACCACCGCTTTCCTTGCATATAAGCCCTCCCTCCGACTTCATTTGTCGTTCTACTGGTAACTACTCAACTCTTTCAGTTTGCTGGAATTTCAATAAATTTAGCGGAACAGCTGCTTTCCTTACATATAGAGATTTTTTTTAGGATTGCTGATAATATTGCTGAAATTTCAATCTTAGTAACTGTTTATGTTTTGTTTTTTGGTTAATTCAATTAACTCGAAAGAAAGGCATAAAATTGTGCTTTGCTACTGTTTTAGCTCAAAAGAGAAGCATGTAGTTTCCTTTGTGTTTATTTTTGCGTGAATTATGGCTCTGTACGCGGTGTTGAAAGATTGAAAGAGTTTCTGGATGTTTCACTTCTCTGAAACTCTATACATTTAGTTGTTTTTGATTTTATATGTGAGAAAAGAGCATGCCAAAGCAATTAGCTTCTCATTTTTTGCTTTATGGAGTATTTCTCTTTTGAATTTTTTATTGAATAAACTGTTGTGTTGTAAATGCATCTTCTGATTCTACATTCAGATGCTCTTGAGCTCGTCCAGACTAGTTCATCTTCTTCAGAGTTTGTCGAAACTGGCTATATCTTTGGTGTTCATGGTTTCCAAGGGGAGGTTCGGGTTAAAGCGAACACAGATTTTCCTGAGCTGCGGTTCTCCAAGGTGGATCTGTGAAAAAACTATGTCTCTGCACAGTATCATTAAAAATATGTAACGATATTTTAATAAAATGAGACGAGAATTAGGAGAGTGTGAGAAATTTGATACAAACTACTTAACCATAGTGAATCTAAATGTGAATCACTATTCTTTCTAGCCAGGAACTAGATGGTTGAAGCAGCAAGCATCAGGAAGTGAGACTATTCAAGAAATTGAACTGGTGGATGGCCGAGGTCACCCTGGACAAAGTTGGCTTGTAAAATTTAACAACATCAATTCAGCGGAAGAGGTGTGCTCATATTCACTTTTCTCGTGAGTTTGATTGTACATTTGTTCAGAAAATACAAGATTTGCGATTCTTAACATTTGGTTTTTTTGCTCAGGCACGAAAACTAGTTGGGTCAACCATATTGGTGAGACATGATGATAAACCTGATCTAGAAGAAGGAGAGTTCTACACTCATGATCTCATTGGCATGAAAGTTATTCTTAAGGTTCATAGTTTTACCAGATCTTTGTGCTAAAATCTTTCGAAGATGGCTGGGAAGAGTGATTTCACTTCCCTTGCTTACATTTTTCTTTGTTAAATCATTATTTAAACTTGATTCTACAGGAATCAGGGGAACCAATTGGAACTGTTGTTAATATATTCAACAGCGGAGCAAGCGACCTTTTGCATGTCCAGCTGAGTTCATCTAGAAAGATTCTAGACCAGACAGAAAAAACTGGGGAAGGTGATTCTGGCCCATTAGTTTGGGTTCCATTTGTTAAAGAAACTGTCCCAACTGTCGATGTGGAAAAAAGAGAAATGCTTATTACACCACCTAAGGGGCTCCTGGAATTAAATATTCGCTCCGATATGAGGAGCAAGAAAGAAAGGCGTGAGCTGGTGAGATGTAGTACTATTTTTCTGCCTTTTCTTGTCTTAGTCCATAAACTCTACAGAATTTGCTTGCTACTTGGTTTCCTCTGTCTTAAATCACTTGATAACATTTCCCGCTACATCAGGAATGGAAAGAGAGAAAAAAATTCCAAAGACGCTTGATAGCAGCCAAAAAGAAACTATGTGAAATGGAACAGCAACACGTGTTTCATGGTTTTAGATATGGAGAAAAGGACCAGAGGAGCTCACTTGCAAATGAAATAGTAACTGTAAATTCAAAATTGCTACGACAGGCTCTGGAAAATATTGGAATCCTGTCAACAAGGTACAGCTCCTCTCATTATGTAGCTTTATATGATGAGTCTTCTCAATATGAACGGGCTTTGCTCACACCCTCTGGAAATATCTGTATGGATGATTTGCTTGCTTGAGCCTATATGTAGTTATGTACAAGTATTCAATGATTGCTGATTCATTTTGGAACAGAAAATACTACTAAGACACAATTTCTGTGTTTCTGTCTTTTGCCTTGCTTAGACGTTGAGTGCACAGACTTATTGTCTTGTTTACCATGTATTTTGAATCAATCTTCTGCTCATAAGTGATATCTATGCATCCCTTCTTCATCTTGGATCAGGCTGGATTTACACCAAATTTTGGCCGCGGTGCCAAGATTAAACAGACTGAAGGTACCTGATAATCCTAGTTCAAACGGTACAGGAGTACTGCCTGATCCATATTGCACACTACAAAGAGCGGGATGTGAAATGATTTCTAATGGGAAAGTTGCAATAGTTTTGATATTGGAGGACATTGAGGGGACTGAAGGGACTTCCAACAACAATCTTGTTGATTCTGAGGGAAATGAAAGTGCGAATCCACTTTTAAAAGCATTGCTAGATGATAACTCAAGATTTCCTAAGGTATTGTTGAGGCATACCGATTTAAAGAGAATCTCAGAGAACATTATTATGAGTCATGACAAATCCTTCACATTATTTTTGTCTACTTTTAATTTTTTTTGTATTTTTAGTTGTTGGTGTTTCTGGCAAAATTGATTCAGCTGAAGATAATTAGAGACTAACCATGTTTTGCCTGAGTTGATGTTTAGACATTCATGAATAATTGAATCAGTGTACTGCCACAGAGATGAATGTGATCTGCTGAAAGCACCCCAATATAGTTGCCTTTGATGCAACTGATTGCTATATCATCTAAATTACTGGCTTTCCGATTGCAGATCGAAGACCGCTCAGCTGTGCCTCTGCTATTGGTGGGTTCTACTGGTTCAATCAGTTCTTGCCAAGAGTTTTTTTCAGACCATGACTACTTTGCATTTGACCCCCAGAAGGTTAGTTCTGTCAATACCTTTTACAATCACTTACATGCATCTGAGGAGAAGCGATACATTTTTTGTGATGTGTCTTATGAGCATGCGTTTTTTCGCTGATGCATTTCGATCTCCCAACAGGTCTGGTTTTTGGAAGAAGAAAAGCTTCCTCTTGTTAGTAGCTCAGTTGCAGAAGAAGGCAAGCATAAAATCCTAATGAAGTCACCATGGGAGTTCCTCCAGAAGCCAATCGGATCAGCTGGCGTGATCAGCCTGCTTTCTTCCCAGGACTCATTACTAGACGAACTAGGCGAACTGGGCGTGGAGTACGTCCAAGTAAGCGCATACCTTGTCATCTTTGCATCACAAGTGTTTACTCTCTCCCCTCCCATGATTGAAGAATGTCCTTGCATCTTGTCCTGCAGGTCCGCAAGATCAACCAAGAACACGAGAGCAACCACGCCCTAGCCGGCCTTGTTGATTCGTGCAAAGCAAAAGTGGGGCTGCGGGTCTTCAAAGACATGACATCTGAAGAGAATTTAGATGTGATGCTGTCCATGGGCTTCTTGAGGAAGTTGGTGAAACAGGTAAACAAACTGCAGTTTGAAGGCGTTGAGAGCTCCAATTCATATGTGGAGAAGGTTGAGAAAGATTGGGTTGATGTTGCACCAACAGCTCCCAATTCTTATGAGTTTCGCTCTTCAATATATTGGTGCTTGGATGCTGCTACTAAAAACAAAATTTGTGTCTTGTATCCATCTTGATTACTAGTTTTGTAATAGCAGTTACAACAGTTTGGGGGATTTTATCCAAAATGTATAAAGGTCTTGGTTGCGTAGTGACCCATTAGTACATTTATCTAGTTGGAAAACTATATTTAACCATCTAAATACGCTTAGATAGAAACAAAAAAAAAAGTTAATTATCAGTCCAAAATTACAGTAGTTTTTTTTTGTTTTTTTTTAAATTTCTGGTTGATCTCATAATTCTAAAAATTGAAATTTAAAATGATACTGCAGTAATTGAAATTTAAAATGACAATGACTTTATGCCATATAAGTTTTGATTTTGTTTGACTATTGTGTCACAATTGGAAAAATGTTTTCATTTAAATGATTATGAACTCACATTAAAATGAAAATTCTATCTCTATCTTCCACAACTTCTCTCAGGTACGATCCTTTCGTGTCTGCTTCTCTGCTTCAGGAAGATTCTACAACTTAGCAGGGACATTCAAATGCATTTTTTATTGTACAGAAGCTGAAACTAGAAGTTATATACAGGAGATAAGTTTCTACACATTCATCAAACTCAGGCAGGATCTGATGCATACATCCAGTTGCAACGGGACGAGCAATGACAGCTCGATATTTAAACATCTCTTAACTCCTTAAATCATGTTATCATGGCATTCTGTATAAGAATCAACAAGAAAGGAAATTTTTGGTGCCATTAACTCAACCATTAGACCAAAAGGTGAAATATACATAATCATATGGTACAAACTGGTTTGTGTAACAAACTGTGAATCAGAAAACACAAAGGATACGGAGCTTTTGGAGGGATTTTACCTTTGACTAGTTACCAGACCCCGAAAACACTTCAAACAATCCACAGCAACTCTTCCACGATGTCTTCTGAAACGGCTGCAGAAAAGTAGAAATAAAGTACTTCATTATAACATAAATTGTTTCAAGAATACTTGAAAGTTCGAAGGTTCAGGCACGACACACACCTGAGTAACTAGAGATTCTTTAACGCGTTTTTCTCCATCGTTTAAATCAACTCTAGGAGATGTTGATCTATTATCATTTTCTTGTGTAACGCATTTGCATTCCTTTGGATCAGATGTTTTTGGAGTGCTCTCAGCAGATCCAACACCTGCTTCTTCCATGGATGTGCAAGTGCTTTCTTCGACAGTGCCATGGTTTTTCCCCTCATTTCCCTCGAGTGTAGACTCAAAAACACCAGGAGCCACTGAGATGGCAGCTTGAGAATCATAAACAGGCTCAACTACCTTTCCAGACAAAGAATCATCCATTGCCAATGATGATTCCCCGTAAGCAATGCTAGACTCAGCTTGCCCTTTCTTGATTCCACAGCTCTCATCATCTGAGCTGCTGCCACAGCTCGCGGATGAGGATGAGCCTCCATCATACGGCTTCCTGTTTGACTCATTTTGGGCAACGATGCCATGCTTTACACCCGATTCATCCTCAATCCTGATCTCCTTCTCTGCCTCCCCATTGTCAACTATTGATCCTTCCATGGAAGAAGCACCTCCGGCCTCTGCTTCGCCAGTAGGCTTCTCGTGGTCCTCGGATGTAGGGGACCTTAGCTCGCCAACGTTGCTCCCATCTCCATCGTCTTGCTTCACATCGTCATCCCCTGCCATTTAATTTGAAAAAACAGTTCAACTCAAAATCAAGGATAAACGCAACACACACATGATCTTAAACTAATTGCTTTATTCTTACTTTGTGAGTTCCGTAGGAAATTACAAATCATGAGAGGGGAAAAGGGGAAAAGATATCATTTTTCCACTCAACAATCCTTGGAATTCAGCCTTTCACCAATCATCAGAAACCTCCCAAACAAAGCTTAGCAACTACGCTAGGAATCCACTTCAAATCATTGCACAAGGCACAAACACAAGGAACATTAAACAGATAGCTGATGTATTAATGATGCTTAATCAAACTCAACTTTCAAGAATATAGTATATCTTACAAAAAATTGCAAGAATCACAAAAAAAACAAGATACGACCACAATAAGAAACCATTGAAACGACACAATGCTTTGCACACATTAGATTAATAAAGAGCCAATTTTTAAAAGATTTTCACGCAGTAAAAGCAAAGAGTCACAAACCATGAGTGTGAGTAGGAGCAGAATCAGAGTGATTGTTGGAATGAATTTGATATTCCTTCTTCTTCTTGGAAGATTTTCGCTTCTTCGCACCTGATGGCATGATGACCGGATTAGTTGAAATCTACCAGCCGAATATCTCTCTCTCTCTCTCTAAATTGAAACTATAATTTCCAAGTACAGCTTTGCTGGCGCTGTGTGTTGCTATGGTTTTGATTTGTGAAGGTTGAATAATGATGACAGTAGATAAGACAAGGTTGGAGAGAGACTGGTGAGCTTAAGGGCATCAGTAACCCGTCCCCGTTTCCTGCCTCAAGTCCCCTCCACGTCATCATTCCTCTACAGTTGCCCAGGCCCCAATTGCTGTAACCCTGCAGGCCGCAACTCGGGCCGCAACTAATAAATGACACTATTCACAACTCCAACCTATTTAACTCGAAAACGCAATTCGTTGAACAATTGAAACATGAAAAATGCATTGTTCATTCGAAATTAACATTACATTACTAGACGAAGCAAATTTAAATTACAAGAAACCCGGGCCACGACTACTACTTCTTCATTTGGGCGCGAAGGTAGGCGATCATCTCACGGTGCAACTCGAGCTCCTCGTCCGACATCTTCGATGTATCCCTCGCTGTCAACTCCGTCAGCTGGCTCATCCGCCATGTAATATTCATCTCCGACAAAATGGATTTATAGACATCGAATTAAAAAAAAATGGATTTGTGGCCTGGCCCCGCCCGTCACCGTGCAACGCTGGGCCGGGACTCGCGCCTTGTGGCTCGTCACCGTGCAACGCCGTCCCGGGCCGGGACGCGGGACGCTAGCCAGGCCGGGAACGCGGCCCCGGGAGCGGCCTGGGCCGTGACTCTCCTCCGTGCAACGCTCGGGACGGGCCGGGACTCGCGAGATGCGGCCCGGCCCCTTGCGTTACGCATGCTCTTACAATCCAGCGGAGGCTATGAAATTGGGCTGCTGTCCATTTAATTAAAATAAATAATTGAAGGAATTACACATGTCATAATTTAAAAGGTTCAGGGATCTGGTGAATAAGATTGGTGTTGGATCTTGATTGTAAAAATTCAGTTTCACAAAAAGATTAGTACATACCACAACTTCACAAGATACCTCCTCCTAGTAAAATGAATTAAATTAGCAAAAGGAAATGGGTTTATTGTTTTGGTGTGTTGTACTACTACTAATAAATTTCCTATTTTGTGTAGTACTACTATTAAACAAATGCATTTCACTTTGTAAATATTTGAATCTAATATACTCCTATACATAATTTTAAAATGAATATAAACACGGAGTAGGGCATTTTGATCTTGAAAATAAATGGCGGAAAATTGGGAAACGTCAAGAAAATGATAGCGTTGAATGGTGGGTTAAATGAAGAGGAGGGGAGGGGCAAGAGGTGGGGACAATGCCATGTAAATATTTACTACTCCATAGTACACGAATTACAGTTAATGACATTAATGAAACCATCAAAATCTCATCACTACCCCAAGATAGAGGGAGGGACAACTATTGTGCTCAATATTAGAGCCCATACACGAAAAATTATTTAGAATGAGTTATGCACGAGAATTTTAATGAAACAAATGGGTTTTATTGTTAATTCATATCATCTTTGTCTGTTTTGGAATATCGTGTTTTGATCTATGCAAAACTAGATCTTAATACAAAAATGCATAATAAAATCACACATAGGATAATTTTTAGGTTATTGTTAATTTATTTTTAGGTCATTTTAATAAAATGACATAAAACTGATTAATAATGATCATTCATATTTTTGGTTAATTATTAACCATTAAATCACCTTATTCTATGGCCAAGATTTGGTAATGCAATATTTTGATAAAATGTTTATCTATCAATATTCAAGAGTCAATGAAATTGCGCTATATTAACCCTTGCCTAGCCACGAAAGTGAGTCATGTTCATCGCATGATCTTCCTATAACTAAATAAATAAATATTTTAACACCGTTGTTCCAAAGACACCCAAATGTAAATTGAAGAGCTCATAAGTTGAAGATGATTCCTCTATAACGAAATTGAAGATGTACCAACGAGATTTAAAGTGTGCTTCATTGAAAAAAATGGACAGCGTCTCAATGCAATGCGTCATATAGAAACAATGCAAAGACTATTGCATCACCGTGATAAAGCCCAAAGCTTAAGTGAAACTTGAAATTCGATGCACAAATAATGCAAAAATTCAAAGCTTACATAGTGATTTTTTTTTATTTTAAAAAATGTGTGAATTAAATCATGATATTTCATAAATAGAAATTAGTCACAGCAAATTCGATTGAAAAGAAGTGATTGGAACTTAAACACATAAGAGCAAAGAAAATTAGAAATTTTTATGGAAACGAAGCAC
Source organism: Salvia splendens (assembly GCF_004379255.2). Taxonomy (NCBI): domain Eukaryota; kingdom Viridiplantae; phylum Streptophyta; class Magnoliopsida; order Lamiales; family Lamiaceae; genus Salvia; species Salvia splendens. The sequence continues at coordinate 2,656,886 of NC_056042.1, forward strand.
CTGAGTACTATGCAATTCGTGCGACCATAGTTCTATCAATGCTATTTGGATTGTCAGTGTCATTGCAATTAAGCGAAGATCTGAATACTGAAGAACGCCGAGTTCGATGCGCCTGTGTTTTTTTTACCGAACTACTCAAAATCACTGCATTGCGAGATTCACGCACGCGGCACACAGTGGGGAAGCGGCATCAACGGATCCTTTCATGAAACAAGCCAGTAAGCTCAGAGAACAAGCCGCCAAGCAGCACCAGGTTTTCGACCGATTGAATTTTTGCATCTCATTTTTGGACTTCAGTTTTAAAAATGTTCACTGATAAGTGATAACCGTTGATGAGTTAATTAGCTTGATTGTGAACTTTCTCTTTCAAATTGTAGGCTGTGGTAAAGCAGCTCGGTGGCAGTGGCTATGGAAGTTCGGAGGTTATGGTTATTGTTGAGGATGAGATGCAGATGCATCATCAATTGGAGAAATTGCACAGATGTACTCGATCCGGAAGGGTAATTATTTTGCCATTGCTGGACTATGCATTGGAGTTATTAGCTTTTCCTTAATTGTAATAATTTTCGTGTGGAATCGAGGAACATCCATTATGCTGTTGTATACATATCAGATATACAAGATGATTATTGAAGTACATGTTTTAAGCATCAATAGGTAACTTGCTGGTGTGCTATGGAGTGTGTAATGTCATTGATGTAAAATTCTGTTTCTTTCTAACCATAGTGATTGAGTTTATCATATAGCTTCTGTCTTTTGCCTGTGCTTATTCTTTATGATTCCAGATTTTCAGTTTCAGAGTGCTTATTGAGAAAACTGATTTCAACTCATTTATAAGATCGTTATGTATTAGAAAGAAGGGTTTAACTCTTAAAATTCTCGAGATACTATTCTAGATTTTTATCTCTATTCTGATATCATGCTTTCTGGAACATGATAACTTATGAGGGTTCTGTAAAGACTTCCTAGCTAAATTTATAAGTTTAGTACAGTATTTTTCATCTAATATCTACTCCCTTTTACCCCTCCTTACCTGAGTAAAGTGTCATTGGTGTTTCCTTTCCCATGTAGTATGTTATATCGTTATTTCATTATTCATTGTTGAGTCAAGGACCATTGGGTTTAGGACATTTTAGTTTTGTCAAGTTCTTGTGAATATGTTTGTAATGCCAACCTGCAGTCAAAGTAAAGCTTAATGCAGTTAAAGACATGCATATGATTTAGTTTGGAGTTTAATTGGATCTGGACCTTCAATAACTACTTGAAGAGTAATCTTATTTTCTTGTCACGGCCATGTCTAGAACAATCATGCTTTTCCTTTTGCAAAAGAGTTATCTTACTTTCGCTGCTCTAGGCTATAAAAATATAGAAGCTGGTAAGTGTATATTGTTCTTCCATATGCCACACGGTTCCTTACAATTTTGCTTATTTGCTATGTGGTTTAAGTTTGATTCTGGTTATTACAAAAATTTTCAGTCATCAGTTATAACCGATATAAATAACATATAAATAAAATATTATTCGTTTATTATTTCAAAAGTGCACATATAGCTCAGTGGATTGGACATGTGCCTTCTAAATGCATAATTTCCTGTTCCAATAACTTTTTTTTTCGCTTTCTCTACCTCTTTCTCTGCTCACAAAGAAGCTCCAAGTGACGGAGCATTTGAATTTAAGGACTTGATTGCTGATGATTTTCAGATATGGTTCATTTCCAATTTGAAGAATACATATGTATTCTAATTGTGAAAACGTACATAATTTTCTAACTCTAATCATGTGCAAATATAAAAAAATATTTAATTCTCCAACTCTAATAATGTACAAATTTACCCTGTTCTTCATCACACGTTTCTTATCTATATTTCCATATCTATTAACTGTACATTTACTTTGTTCTTCATCACACATTCCTTATCTATATTTCCTATCATGTATCATTCTTTCCCTTTTTTTTTCCATATATGATCATTGGTTAAACAATCAGAGCTTGGAACTGTTGCAATGGCAGAGGCAGTGGTGTCGATTGCTCTTGAAACCATCCGTGATTTGCTATTGGAAGAGGGAAGGTTTTTAGTTGGCGTGGCCGATCAAGTGAAGGAGCTCGAGTGGCAGCTCAAAGAGATGAAGTGTTTCCTCAAAGACGCTGACAAAAGACGACATGAGAGTAGTATGGTCTTCAATTGGATCTCCGAGATCAGAGATCTCGTCTACAGATCTGAATTCGCCATTGAAAGACACGCAGCTTATCAAGTTTATTCAAGGAGAAGAGGCCTCAGGCAGTTTGTCCGCAAATATTCCTGCATTTTGGAAGATTGCAACTCACTCCACCAATTAGGCTCTGAGATTTCACAAATTACATCAAATATCGAGAGGATAAGCAAGTCTATGCAAGAAATCGGCATAAAAAGAAGCATAATCATCAATCCAAATGGAGAGGGGGAAAGCTTGGCTCGAAACAACATATCAAGGAAGACTTTCCCCGATTTGGAGATGGGAGATTTCTTCCTAGGCATGGAGGATGAGGTGGAGCAGCTTGTTCATTACCTAGGGAAAGACACGGAGGATCGGATTGTATCAGTTTGGGGAATGGGAGGGTCAGGCAAGACCGCCATTGGAAAGAAGCTCTACAACGAGATGACCGACTTTGATCTCTCGGCATGGGTTTGCATTACTCAGCAATGTCAGAGTCGATCTGTTTGGGAGGATGTTCTGAGGCAACTAGAGAAGAAGAGGAGAGTTTCAAGTCTGAGCCATGAGCCACGAATAAGGGAGGAGGTTTCAAGTCTGAGCGATTCAGAGTTGTATGATAGACTATGTGAGATACAAAGAGAGAAGCGATGTCTCATAGTTTTGGATGATGTTTGGGAGCTTTCTCACTGGGATGAGTTGAAGCATCCATTCATAGTCCAAAATTTGCAGAGCAAAATATTGGTGACAACACGGAAACAGAAGGTTGCAGAGATTGGATTGGCAGTGGAACATGGGCTTTTACATATGGATGCTGCTTTGGAACTACTAAAAAACAAAGCATTTCAGCATGGAAACATTCCAGGTCAGTTTTATACTACTATTATTCTTGTCATGCTAAATAACATGGGATGGATTGTTCACTACCCCTATGTCAAGATTCTTTAATATCAATGTCAACATAGGTATAATAAAACAAAACAAAAAAATGTTTGCACATTTATCATGTAAAGTTAATTATTTTCTATTTTCTAGTATAAAATATCTCAAAACTTTAAATTCTAAAGAAAGCACAATTCATTAATGGCTTTAGGTGTATATATATCTTGCCAAGATAGTCACACCTTTTTTTTCCTATTTGTGTCATAACAAAATTCTTATGTAGCAGGAAAATTTATTTTAAATAAATTCAATTCACTTGCTTCTCCTTATTGTCAAAATTGCGATTAAGTATTAAGTTAAAATGAGTAAGACCACCTAGCCCTACATAAATACCAATTTTGGATACAAAAAATTTAGGATTTACATGTGTGACTGAATTGAGTGAAAATAGTGAATGCAGAGTATTTGTGTGACTGCACTTATAGACTTACAGTTACAATCATCTTAGTTGTATGACTATATTAGTTTATTTTTGAAGTGCTTATAAGCTACTGGAGCTTACTTTATAGTTTATAGATTGTTTATAAGATTATTTCACCAAATACTTTGAAAGAATTTTTAAGGTCTTACACAATTTGTAACTTGCTTTAAAAACTTAATAACACCTTCTTAGTCTATTGCACTATTCAATTGATCATCATTTATTATCAATTCAAAATGCAGACTTTGCATCGGAAGAAAGATTAAAGAAAATTGGGAAAGAAATGGTGCATAAATGTGGCTACCTGCCTTTGGCGATTTCTTTACTCGGTGGGGTCTTGAGAAAGAAAAATTCAATTATTGAGTGGGAATTAGTAAATGAGAATATCAAAGAAGCCATATACAGTGATGAAAAGCAGATTGATGGAGTGCTAAACTTAAGCTATGAAAGTCTACCCTATTATTTGAAGCCCTGCTTTCTCTATATGGGTATATTCAACGAGGACCAAACCATACATGCTATGCATCTATATACGATGTGGATAGCACAAGGCATGATTTCATATAAGAATATTGGAGACAAGGAGAAAACTTTAATTGACATTGCTGAGCTGTACTTAAGTGAGCTGGCCTCTAGGTCCATTGTTCAAGTTGAATTCCAGTTAGCTTATGATGTCGCCAATAGAACTAGAAAATATCATTCATGCAAACTTCATGATGTAGTACGAGAACTATGCTTGAAATTGGGGAAAATAGAGGATTTTGGTGTGCAGAGTTTGGAGTATCAAGGTGGGAAACTTAGTACCTTACTACGGGAAGCTTCCTCACATATGAAAATCCAACATTTGGCTATCCATTTCAGAAGTGAAGTTGAGCATGAGCTTACAGTTGCTTTTGGAGAAGATACTAGCAAACATATAAGGTCTCTTCAAATATCCAATCTCATAAAATCGAATATTATTGAGTTTCCCCCACAAAGTATAGTTGATTTTCAGAAATTGAAATTGCTGAGAGATCTAGTTATCAAGAGATTCAGATTTTCAGGAGGAAAGTTCCCGAGAGGAATTACTAATCTTGTTCACCTTAGATGTTTGCGTTTAGAAGAATGTGAACTTGATAAGCTACCGTCGTCCATTCGGAATTTGGTATACATGGATACCCTTGATTTAAGAAGTTCAATGGATGTTGAAGTTCCAAATGTTTTTAAGGAGATGTTGCGATTAAAGCATTTGATTTTTCCTTTTTATGGAAATGAAAAGGTTGGAAAATATCGAGTAAGATTGGATGAGGCATTTGATGGATTGGAGACTCTACTACACATTGATAGTAGATATCATGAATTTAAATGTATGGACAGAATGAAGAATCTCCAACGTTTTGCAGCAAGAATACATGACAAAGAAAGCTTGTCAGCTATCATGAATGCCATTACGAATTGGAATAAGATAGTAGTTTGTAGAGTTTATATTGAAGGCAGTTGCGACTTAAAAGGTGAGCAAATGCTGGAGAAGGCTTTGACATGTCCCAATCTTCATGACTTGGGGATCAGTTCAAAGTTAGGGAAGGCGCTAGCAGAGTGCGGGAGTGACGTGATGAGCTCGAAACTTAGGTTGTTGGATCTGTTTGGATCCAAGATTGAGGATGATCCAATGGGGATACTGGGAAAGCTTCCTTTCTTGATAAGATTGCGATTATATTATGAATCATTTGTTGGGGAGAAGATGAGGTGTACAGCGAACAGTTTTCTTCGGCTCAAGAGGCTTACATTAAGAGGTTTACCAAAGTTGAGGGAGTGGAGAGTGCAGTCAGGAGCCATGCCCCTTCTCTCTAAAGTAAAGATCGCAGACTGTTCTTGTCTAGAGATGGTTCCAGAGGGATTGAGTGGAATTTCTACCCTTCAGAAACTTGTAATTAAACGTATGCCGAAATTGAGAAAAAGGGTAATGCCTTCAGGACATGATTTCCACAAAATCCTCCATGTCTCTTCCATTATCATCGAGGACTAGTCTTCACTCAGGTATCTCATTTCTCACACATTCTTCAGTTTTGACGTTGATGAGTCGGCGAATTTTTGGTGTTTGTAAAATGCTGGTAGAGAAAGCAGATCACGACACGGTGGATTTACGTGGTTCGATTTACTGAGGTAAATCTACGTCCACGGGAAGAAATGAGGGCAGGGTTGTATTGCTTGATCTGTTTTCTTACAGCTTACAATACAGACTTGCTATTTGCTATTTTCTCTCTAGAGAGCTTAACAGAAGTTAACTGAAGAAGGAAATCTATCTGACCTAGGTTCTATTTATACATTGAACCAAGATCGTGGCATGCAGCATTTATTAGGTAGTGGATGTCGTGGAGATCGTGGCGACCTTGCATGGGTCCACTATCCTGCATGAGTTAATGACTGCTTGACACCACTAAATAGATCGTCGGTGTAGCGGAGGTGGAAATCTTGCATGAGTCCACTATCTCCTAGTTCGGTCGAATACTGAGACCGAACTGCTGAATTATTGCCGAGCAGCTTTTGCCGATCTGAGAGTAGAGCTTGATGCCGACCTGAGGGCAGAGCTTGATTGGTTGGCTTTTACCGAGCTGTAGGCTGAGGCCGAACTCTTTGGTTGTGCCGAACTGAACTCTGATACTCTTTAGTCATGCCGAACTGATACTCTTTCTTGGGCTTTGTGCTGGCTTGTTTAGTACGTACTCCATCACTACCCCCCCCGAAAAGCGAAGTGAATTACTTCGGCATTCTGGATAAAAGTATGGGGTAAGTTGATGTTTGTCCACGGTCTCATGAAGTGAACTCTTCTTTGACCGGACTTGGTTTGTGTCCTAATTTGGCGAGTTTTATCGCTCGGATCGAACTTTCCGTTGTCCTAATTTGGGGATCGGACTTTCCCTTGTCCTAATTTGGGGATCGGACTTTCCCTTGTCCTAATTCGGCGAGTTTTATCGCGTGGATCGGACTTTCCCTAGTCCTAATTCAGGCAAGTTTTATCGCGAGAATTGGACTTTTGTTGCAGTTCGTTTCAGACGAAGTGCTTGTTTAAGCTGAATTGTGGTCTTGTATCTTCTGTAGAAGCTTTGACTTACAATCGTTGGCTTGTTGCAGCTCGTTTCGGACGAACTGCTTGTTTAAGCTGAATTGTAGTCTTGTATCTTCTGTAGAAGCTTTGACTCACAATCGTTTAGCTTGTATATGTTCTAAGAAGGGGATCAGCCTTCGAAGAACAAGATGCCTCAGTAACATTTGTAAGAGACGACACGCACAGAGACAGACGAAACAGACAGACAAAAACGCACAGAGACAAAAAAAGACCAAGTAAGCCAAATAAAGCACAGAGACAAAAAACGCACATAACCTTAGGACCGAACTAGACACAAGACAGACTGACCGGACTGTCTCTTACAAATGGAACTTTTTGAGGTTGGAAATGTGCCATGTTCGGGGTACCTGTTCTCCTGACATGTGAGCCAATTTGTAAGACCCTTTGCCGAGGACTTCTGACACCCGATACGGACCTTCCCATGTGGGTTCGAGCTTGCCCAGCTTTTCTGCTCGGCTTACTTCGTTGTTTCTCAGGACGAGATCTCCCACTTGAATTTGCAGCTTCTTCACCCTTTGGTTGTAATACCGGGCTACTTGCTCCTTGTACTTGGCTGCTTTTATGCATGCCAATTCTCTTCTTTCTTCGGCAAGATCTAGCTCGGCTCTCAGTCCGTCGTCATTCATTTCTGAGGAGAAATTTAGAGTTCGGGGACTGGGTACGCCGATCTCCACCGGAATCACAGCTTCAGTGCCGTATACCAGACTGTACGGAGTTTCACCGTTGGAGGTTGTGGGTGTAGTTCGGTAGGACCATAGGACTTGAGGGAGATTTTCTACCCATTGTCCTTTGGCTTGTTCTAACCGAGCTTTTAACCCTTTCACCAGGATACGATTTGTTACCTCCGTTTGTCCGTTTGCTTGTGGATGAGAGACCGAAGTGAATCGCTGTTGAATATTCAGCTCTTGGCACCAATTCTTGAACGTCTTGTCGGTGAACTGAGTCCCGTTATCCGAGATGAGGATGTGGGGTATGCCAAATCGGCACACTATGTTCTTCCAGACGAAATCCAATGCCTTCGAGCTCGTTATCGTAGCTAATGGTTCAGCTTCCACCCACTTCGTAAAGTAGTCCACGGCAACGATTAGGAATTTCATTTGCCGAGGAGCTTGAGGAAGTGGTCCCACTATGTCTATGCCCCATTGCATGAAAGGCCAAGGACTTTGCATAGTGGATAGATCGGTCTGCGGCATCCTTGGGATATTTGCATGGATTTGGCACTTCGGGCATGTCTTGACGAGCTGCACTGCTTCTTGTACCAAGGTTGGCCAATAATATCCCCATCTTAGAACTTTTTTAGCTAAAGCTCTAGCTCCGATGTGGCTGCCGCACGATCCTTCATGAACTTCTCTGAGGATGTAGTCCGTCTCTTCTGGTCCTACGCACCGCAATAACGGCTGGAGGTAAGACTTTCTAAAGAGGACTCCTTCATGAAGTTCGTACCGAAGTGCTCGGCACGTGATCTTCCGAGCTTCTCTCTTATCCTCGGGCAATTGTCCTTGATCCAGATACTGCAAGATCGGCGTCATCCAGTTCGGCGAGCTGGATACTGAATGTACTTCGGCTTCATCAATGCTTCGATGCATTAATTCTTCTGCCTTTGAGCTCGGATTTGAGGCCAACTTACTTAAGATATCTGCTCGGCTATTTTCCGTTCTGGGAACGCGGATTATCCGAAAATAGGAGAAACTTCGGCTGATGCTTTGCGCTTTGTCCAAATACTTCTTCATTCTCTCGTCACGAGCTTCACTTGTACCCAACATGTGATTTACTATGACTTGTGAATCACAATGGATTTTGAGAGATTTGATGAGCAGACTTTGCGCTAACTGGAGTCCGGCAAGGAGGGCTTCGTACTCGGCTTCATTATTAGTAGTGGGGAATAGGAACCGAAGTGAGTAGGTTACCTCGTGTCCGTCGGGAGCGACGAGTAAAATACCAGCTCCACTTCCCATCTTGTTTGAAGCTCCATCTACGAATCCGCTCCAGCAGTCTGGCGGCTCTACTTCGGATTCCAAGGGCTGTGCAAGTTCGGTATTGGCAGACTTTTTCTGTTCGGCAATGACAGGGATTGCTTGATCGAACTTGGCCTCTGTAAGAAAATCTGCCAAGGCTTGTCCCTTGATGGCTTTCCGAGGTAGGTACTCGATCGAGTGTTCTCCCAGCTCTATGGCCCATTTGGCGATTCTGCCTGATGCTTCTGGCTTGGTCAAAACTTGCCGAAGAGGCAGATCGGTTAAGACACATACCTTGTGAGCATAGAAGTATGGCCGCAGTCTCCTTGCTGCATTTACTAACGCCAGAACAATTTTTTCCAGAGGTTGATACCTTGTTTCTGGACCTCTTAATGCTCGGCTTGTAAAGTAGATGGGAAACTGCTTTAGGCCTTCTTCTCGTACAAGCACCGCGCTGATGGTTTGATCTGATGCCGCTAAGTATAAGAATATTACTTCGGCTTCGGTTGGAGCAGAGAGAATAGGAAGCTCGGCTAGATAACTTTTGAGCTCGTCAAAGGCCTTTTTCTGCTCGGCTCCCCACTCGAACTTTGGTGCTTTTTTCAACACCTTGAAGAACGGCAGTTGCTTTTCGGCTGCTTGGGAAAGGAATCGATTCAGTGCGGCTAGACATCCGGTTAGCCTTTGCACGTCATGTATGGACTTCGGCATCACCATGTTCTGAATAACTTGAACTTTTGAGGGATTTGCCTTGAGTCCGTCCTTTGAAACCCAACAACTCAGAAACTTTCCCGAATCTACCAAAAAGGTACACTTTTGGGGATTAAGTTTGAGGTTGGCTTTCTTGAGCACGTTGAGAGTGGACTTGAGGTTGTCTTCGTACTCCGAAGTGCTTTTGCTTTTGACAACTATGTCGTCGACATACACTTCAACCTGTTTCCCGATTAGGTGCCGAAAAAGCTTGTCTACCATCCTTTGATAAGAGGCTCCGGCATTCTTTAAACCGAATGGCATCTTTTTATAAGCGAAAATGCCGAAATCGGTAATGAAAGCTGTTTTCGGAGCATCACTCTCATCCATCAACACTTGGTGATATCCTTTGTATAAATCAAGAAAACAGAAAATTTCGAAGCCGATCAAAGCTTCTACTTTTTTATCTATACTCGGAAGGGGATAGCAATCTTTAGGACAGTGCTTGTTTAGATCGGTGAAATCTATGCACATCCGCCATCCTCCTTCCTTTTTCTTGATCATGACAGGATTGGCCACCCACGAAGGATACTTCACTTCGAATAACACATCCGCCTTCAATAATTGACGGACTTCGTCATGGATGACTTGACTTCGTTCTGCCGCAAAGAGTCTTTGCTTCTGTTTTATCGGCCGGACCGAAGGATCAATATTTAACCGATGAGTGATTACCTCGGGGGGCACTCCGGTCATGTCCAACGGAGACCATGCAAAGACGTCTTTATACTCCTTGAGGAGCTGGATGGTTTTTTCCCGAAGTAGGGGCGTTCCCGCGAAGCCGATCTTGACCACTCTGGATGGATCATCTTCGTATAACTGAACGGTCATTGAGTTCGGCTCTGAAGTGACTTCGGTCATCTCGCTTGCCTCTGACTCCGGTTGCTGTGATTGCTATGCTTGATGGTGCCGAACTGGTTGCTCGGCACTTTTAAGCGCAATCTGCAGACATTCTTTTGCTCTCTTTTGATCACCTCGGATGACCGCTATCCCACCTTTAGTGGGGATCTTGATGGTGAGGTGATAGGTAGAGCAAACGGCCCGAACTATGTTGAGCCAGTCTCTCCCCAGGATGATGTTGTACGGGGACCGAGCTTTCACCACAAAGAACTCGATCATCGTATTGGAGCTTGTAGGCGCTTTTCCCACCGTGATCGGAAGGCTGATAATACCTTCAGGGCGGGTGTCCTCCTGGGCGAAACTTTTCAGAGGAAGTGGAGCCGGACTGAGCCGAGCTGGATCCACTTCCATTTTATCGAAACATTCTTTAAAAAGAATGCTGACTGACGCTCCTGTATCCACAAATACTCTGTGGATCAGTTTGTTTGCCACTCCGGCTTGAATGACAATAGCGTCTTGGTGAGGAGAGATGGCTGGGACGGGATCGGCATCTGAAAATGTAATCACTTCGTCTTTCTTCAGCCTTTTGTGTGTTGGCTCCTCTTGATTGGAACCTCTGCGTTCTGCTTTTAGGGACGACTTAGTCTTCCCGGCAGGGAGAGCATCAATAGTCAGGATTACTCCATCGTATTGCGGCTCGTCGTCGTCTTCGGGATCCTCATGCCTTTTCGGATCCTGAGGATTGCAGTTCGCACTTCTCTGCCTGTTGTTCTTTTTCGGCTGCTTGCTTTGGTATTTTTTTAACGTTCCTGTTTTCACAAGAACATCAATACCTGCAGCCAAATCTCGGCACTCCTCGGTATCATGACCGTGGGTTTGATGGAAGGAGCAATATTGATCCTGAAGTCGCCGTGCGGCTGATTTCGTCATCCGCTTTGGTTTTTCGAACATATCGGAATGTAGTTCGAAAATTTCCGCTCTTGACTTGTTTAATGGTACGAACTGAGCGGGCGGCTTCTCAGGATTGAGACGTGGCCCCAATCTGCCTTGTACCGGTGCCCTTTGAATTCTTTCAAAAGGAGTTCGGCGAGGAAGCACCTGGTCGCTTTGATCGGGCTTCCTTTTGTCTCCTTGGGATGAGCTGTCTAACGACCGTTTTCGACGGTCTGCCTCATCCGCACGAGAAAACTGGTCCGCAATGTCCCACATTTCTTGAGCTGTTTGCGGACCGCACTCCACGAGCTTTCTGTAGAGAGCTCCGGGCAGGATTCCATTTTGGAATGCCGAGATGACAAGTAGATCATTGAGATTATCTACTTGTAGGCATTCCTTATGGAATCTCGTCAGGAAGTCGCTGATCTTTTCGTCGCGACCTTGACGTATAGAAAGCAGCTGAGCCGAAGTGATTCGGGCTTCCGCTTTCTGAAAGAACCTCCTGTGGAAAGCATCCATGAGATCTCGGTAGGATCTGATGCTGCCTTGAGGAAGGCTGTCGAACCACCTTCTGGCGTTCCCGATGAGCAGCTCGGGGAACAGCTTGCACATGTGGACCTCATTGAGACCCTGGTTCGCCATATTATATTGATAGCGTCCCAGGAAGTCATGAGGATCCTCCAGCCCGTCATAAGTCATTGACGGTGTCCGGTAGTTCCGCGGCAAAGGAGTTCGGGTGATATCGTCCGAGAACGGAGTCTTTAATGCTCCGTACATGGCGAACCCGACATCTCTTCGGTACGGAGGAGATGGAGTTCTCCTGTGGTTCCGGTACCGAGGAGGAGCAGGAGCATGTTGAGGTTGAGGATTCTTTCTCCTGGAAGACACGTCACTACTGCGGTAGTGACTTTCATGTCTGGATGAGGAGGGAGAATCCGCCGTTGTCTTCTCCGGCTGTTGGCTCTTCTGCAGGAAGGTTAAGAACTCCTCCTGCTTCTCGGCCAAGAACAGCTTGACAGCTTCATTTAAATTGGGCTGCTGGGAAGACTCGGTGCGATGACTCCTGGAGTGGCTTGCTCCTTCTTCGTGAGAACCGGAGGTAGATGTCTCCCGAGGCCGTTTTTCAGACCTGCGAGCTGGACTAGCTTCCTCACGGTTATCACGAACGGTATTATGAGTGTTATGTGATCTGGTATGCATTTTTTGGGGTGGAAAAGGGTCAAAAATTCGCTTTATCACAAATTTTGTTCTCTGTTTCCCACAGACGGCGCCAGTGATGAGTCGGCGAATTTTTGGTGTTTGTAAAATGCTGGTAGAGAAAGCAGATCACGACACGGTGGATTTACGTGGTTCGATTTACTGAGGTAAATCTACGTCCACGGGAAGAAATGAGGGCATGGTTGTATTGCTTGATCTGTTTTCTTACAGCTTACAATACAGACTTGCTATTTGCTATTTTCTCTCTAGAGAGCTTAACAGAAGTTAACTGAAGAAGGAAATCTATCTGACCTAGGTTCTATTTATACATTGAACCAAGATCGTGGCATGCAGCATTTATTAGGTAGTGGATGTCGTGGAGATCGTGGCGACCTTGCATGGGTCCACTATCCTGCATGAGTTAATGACTGCTTGACACCACTAAATAGATCGTCGGTGTAGCGGAGGTGGAAATCTTGCATGAGTCCACTATCTCCTAGTTCGGTCGAATACTGAGACCGAACTGCTGAATTATTGCCGAGCAGCTTTTGCCGATCTGAGAGTAGAGCTTGATGCCGACCTGAGGGCAGAGCTTGATTGGTTGGCTTTTACCGAGCTGTAGGCTGAGGCCGAACTCTTTGGTTGTGCCGAACTGAACTCTGATACTCTTTAGTCATGCCGAACTGATACTCTTTCTTGGGCTTTGTGCTGGCTTGTTTAGTACGTACTCCATCAGACGTGTTTTCTTTAGTTGCAAATTTATCCTAAGAAAACGAGTGATAAGAAAAGATTGATTTTTATAGTATCATATTTTAGTCGAGTGAATTGGGAAATGGGGAGTCTAGAGGGGATCCAGGGACGTCGCCGATGTCAGTGGTCTGGTAAAGGTGGAGGGAGGATGGGGCTGGTTTTAAATAGAAAGGAAAAAAAAAAGATACTAACTTCTAAGAAAAAATCATTATTTCAATGAAATGACATCGTTTTGAGTATCACCAAACAACTTCGTTTTCTTCACTATATGTTTTGTCGATGTCGGGAACTCCGACTGCCACATCACCATCGATTACTCCCAAAATTCAACTGATGAGACGATTTTAAAAAAATTGTAAATTAATATTACGTCTTAAAACATTTTGGAACAAGCTAAAATTCATTATAAATTTGTTACTTAATGGATAAATATTCCTATAGTTAATTACTTTTATCCTATTTATTCCATTCCAAAAAATAGTGCATATTTTCTCATTTAGATTGATTGACCTATAAATTAACGTATATTCTTAATTTTTTTTAACATTTATTTGAAAAATTAGACATCGTCATCAGCATCAGCCATCAATGTTAAACATAAGAAAAGAATAATGTGAGATTATTTCACTGCTTACGAAATAAACTTAAGAAAAGAATAAAATGAGATTGTTTCACTGCGCACGAAAAGAATAAACATGCATCGCTGCTTTCTCATAAGCTGCCTTTTAATGTCTCCTTGTTTCTTCCCCTTTCTTTACACATATACTTTGTTCTTCATCACAAGTTCTTAATCTATACACCCTCTGTTGATTCTTTCATACTAATTCCTTGTTTTTCACTAAAAAATCAAAGCTTGGAATTGCTGCAATGGCAGAGGCAGTACTGGTGACGTTTGCTTTGCAAAACATCTGTGATTTGCTAAGGGAAAATGCAATGAATTTAGCTGGTTTGGGCGATCAAGTGAAGGAGCTCGAGAGGCAGCTCAAAGACGCTGACAAAAGACGACATGAAAGCAGTATGTTCTTCAATTGGATCTCGGATATCACAGATCTGGTCTACAGATCCGAATCCGCCATTGAAAGACATGCCGCTATTTCAAGGAGAAGAGGCTTATAAAAGTTCGTTCGCAAATATTCCTGCAGTTTGGATGATTGGAAATTAGCATCCATGATTTCAAAGATTACATCAGCTCTCCTAAGCATAAGCAAGGTTATGCAAGCTAACGGCATAACAAGGAGCATAATCTTAAATCCAAATGGGGAGGAGCAAAGCTCAACTAGAAACAACATTTCAAGGAAAGCAAACGTTTCAAAATTTAATAATATTCTTTTGCATATTCATATATTTACTTAATTAAGGTTATACCAACTCATATTCGATGAACGTTGTGTTAATATTGATATGCTTTGGTTGATATTTGCACACATTGTGTTTACATTTTTTGTTATTATTATTTTGCCATCTGTTGACATTTTCTAAAGATCCAGTTTGGAGTTTGTACAATATTTAGAGTTTGCATTTTATCACTACCCACCTATGTATATATAAATATTTCTAGCAATGTTAGTTACATGACTTGTAGCATTAGTTTATCACTTAATCTATAATTGCATTTAAATTTAGGAAAATGATTTAGAGACATAATGACAATGTCATAATGGGGTTTAAATAGTAATTATACATTTTATTTTATTTTTAATTAAATTTACGTTTTATATATGTACTATATTGCCCTTGTTCATTAATTACACATATTAAAAGACTTGCTTGAATGTACAAGGGTAATTTATTTGGCAATACATGGACAATTAGTTTTGTTTCTCCCTCTTTTATTGTACTATCTGTTTAAGGATATAACTTTAAAATTTTGTAATTTTATTAGCTTTATACTCCCTCCGTCCCATAAAAATATGGGCATTGAGTGTAGCACGAGAATTAAAACAAAATTGGTAAAGTAAGAGAGAAATGAGAATGATATGGTAAAGTAAGAGAGATGAGGAAAATGGTAGTTAAAGTAGAGTTAGTTGATAGTGAGACCTACATTATTTAAATGATATAACTTTTCCAAAATGGAATGCACATATTTTTGTGGGACAGACGAAAATGGAAAGTGCACATATTTTTATGGGACAGATATATTTTATCTACCAAATAAAATAATGATGTAGCGAATGACTAATATATGACGAATTTTCATCATACTAGTCTATTAATTTTAGCTTCAATAATTTAATAAAAATAATTAGCTATTTGAAGTATTGAAAATTTGTTGTCTAATTTTTATAAAATGTAAACCATCGGATTTAGAACATATTGCTGATGCGAAGCATATGTTCTATGTTTTTCCCCTTAGACTACACACTTTTATGTGAATTGTAACTCACCAAGTCGTGCTTTGAGTGTAGTTTTGGGTGTTAGAAGCTGGAAAGTCGTCGGAAATGCACAGCTGAGAAGGCATTCGGAGTCCAGAGACTTTGCCCGGTCGGGCGATTTTCGTATTGCAAAACGCCCGGTCGGGCGTTTTCAGTTTCGCATGAGGAGTACAGATTATTCGCCCGGTCGGGCGAATTTCTCTTTTAATTCTGCCCGGTCGGGCGTTTGGTGCTGTAACTGCATTTTGGCAGTTTTCTCTCGGGAGTTTTGGGCAATTAAATAAGGAAGAGGTCGTGAGAAACAGAGAGAGGACGGCTGAGGAAGAAATAAGGAGAAGGAAGAAGAGGAAGGGAGGATCCATACTCCATCCCGGAGGAGATCATCCATCATCTAGAGTTGGAGAACACCACGGAGTTCACGGTTCACGGTTCTTTTGGTGTAATTCATTTTAGTATGTTTGGCTAGATTTCCTTCGTTGCTCCGAATATGTTGTAGGGTGAATTGTTGGATACTTAGATGATTATTATGGTTTGATTTACGTGTGATTCTTGTTTATGAATTGTTTAATTATTCTACAAATCTTGAGACGTCTAGATAGGTAGAACTTTGTAGCCATTATTCTATTGCCTCTTTAGCATAGATTTTGGTCGTACTCATATGCAAGGAACTCGAGATTTGATACTTGTTCAGGGAGATAATCTTGAGTGGATCGATAGTTTTCTTCTATATTTTTGGTTTAGTGTCTGCTGCGCTTCCGCGTGGGCATTAAGTTAAAATGAGCTAATTATCGTGTTTGACAATCATAGAAGCTAAACTAAAGCTTACTGCGCGACCTAGCAGGAGTGATAGGTTAGTGACTAGAACTTGGGAGACGTGTTCAGCTTATCCTAGGTATACAATTCTCTTGAAGTGTTCAGCGGATAGGGAGCGTAAAACAAACTTAATCCTCTTAAGCATAGTCTTGATCGTAGTAATCCATCGAAGTATCCCAATTCGTATGCCCAAGACATATAGGAGCAATGATTTCTTCTTATCCTATTTTCTAGTTTTGTATTTTATTTATCTTTGTTTGTTTTATCCTTTCTTTATTTTTATCTTTCTCTAATTAAATAACCTACGCCTCCCTGTGGTTCGACACTCTTTTACTACAACTACATCTGTACTCTTGCAGAAAGTTGTAATTTTAGAGCTATTTTATTAAGCTTGTGTGTAAGTAATTCATTGATATAAAAGCTCGAAAATTACACATCAAGTTTTGGCGCCGTTGCCGGGGAGGCAACTGGTTATTTAATTTAGGATTCTTTTTATTTTTATTTTTTGTATAGTTTTCTAACTTTTTATTTCCTTGTTTCAGAGTTGTAGCTAGAAGGCTAAGTCGAGCCAACGACTTTAAACAAAGGCGCTAGTTGGGAAGCAACCCAATGAGTTTTTAGTTTTCTTTTTATTTTCTCTTAATAAATCGAGGGTTTTGTTCGCTCAATTCTTTCCTTCGATGTATTTTTATGAATTGAGTATTTTGTTTTCTTTTTGTTGTTTTAATTTTTCTTTTTGTAGGAGCAACGTGGAGATAGGATCCACATTCGAACTTATGAGGAAGCACACCTACAAAGGAAAATACACCCACCCACCCACCCGAATGCACTTTGGATATCACGCCAAGTTTGGGGGAGTCTTCTTTCCCTTTACTTTTTATGTTCTCTTTTGCATACATTGAGGACAATGAAGCATTCAAGTTTGGGGGGGTTGTGAATGATTTGGGATGCATGTTTATTGGGTGTATTATTTGCTAAAGTGTTTTGAAACATGTAATTAACGGGTGCATGCTATATCTTCGGCTTTCTGGTTGGGAAATCTTGCTTGATCTTACTTGATCTTTGAAGCTTAGGATGGATAGAATTTGTGCATGATTTATTTGAAAGAGCATGTTGTGAGTACATCCGATTTCTTGAGTTGAGGAGAGTATGAAAGTCACATGTCTTGTGGAAATTATTTTGGATTGATTTGCTTTATCGAGTTGCGTGCTTGTATTCATTTGTGTCAACGATATGGGAGGATAAGGCACTAGGATGAACTCCATGGCCAAATGATCACATGCCTAGTCCTACACATGATCCCCTAGAAGCCACTTTGAGCTTAATTTCCTATCATCTGTGTAAACACTTAGCCAATCACTTAGCTACTTAAATAAGCCTCATTTTAGCCTCATCAATAGACCTTGCTACTATTTGGGTGTTAAAAACAAGTTTGAGCTTTGGTGACTTGAGTTTTGAGTGTTGGGTGGTGAATTGTAAAGTGTAGACATTTTTAGACTTGATGTAACGTATAAGTGAAAAGAATGAAGTTCTTAGAGAAAAAAAAAAGAGGAAACAAAAAGAAAGAAAAAGACGACCTCCAAATTTGCAAAAGTCGAGGTCTTTTCTAGAGAAAAAAAAAGAAAGAAGAAAAAGTTTGATGAGATAAAGTTAGAGCTTCTATATTTGTGTAATATGTAATCTTGTTTAGAATAGATCTCAAGTTTGGGGGAGTGCGAATTTGGTTGTAATATTTTGTGTTTGAATTGGCTATGATGGTGTGCAATAATTCAAATGTTGAAAGTGTGAAGTATTGTATAATTGTGTGTGGGTTTAATTTGGTTTGTATTGAATTGCTCGATGAAGCTTTGTTCACTATTGTAAAATTGTGTGTGAGTTGAATTTGGTTTGTATTGAATTGCTCTATTAAGCTTTGTTCATTATTGTATACTAATTGTGTGTGGGTTGAATATTGTTTGTATTAAATTGCATGATTAAGCTATGTTCACATGTTATTTAGTTGGTAAAAAAAAGGAAAAGTTAGCGGCGTGATATTTACCAAAATGGAAAAGAACATGTTTACTATTAGTTGACAACTAACAAAAATGGAAAAGAAGAAAATGTCTACATTTACTTTGTTCTTAATCTCACGTTAGGCAAAATAATTGGACCATCTTGTAAGAACTGCCAACATATGTGACAATTAAGCCACTAATGACATGCTAATTAATTTGTTACGTTTAATCATGTGACAATGGTAGCTGGAAATCATATCAAACTCAACAGTTTCAACTAACCAATATGCTAAATAGGAGTATTAATTCAATCACGTGTATATATATGCAAGCTCAAAGTCAAGGAACTCCGGCGGCAGCTCAAAGAGATGAAGATGCAGACAGACGACGACATGGAAGCAGCACGATCTTCAATTGGATCTCCGAAATCAGAGATCTCGTCTACAGATCCGAAAAGGGAAACGTTTTATTTTTAATGGAAAAGTGGGAGTACATTATTATTCTAGTCATGCCGAATAACATATGGTGGAGATGGATATTCAAAATTTAAAATTGTTTGTTGTAGCCTGTGTATGGACATCGATTCTTCAATTAATGGTGTTTGGCTGAACTTATTTTTCAGAACTTATATGCTCCAATATCTTTTAAAATGTAATTTATCCAAAGATTCTAAATTGTTGATATGTCTGGATAATTGAGTTTATAAGCTAGCAAGAAAGTTGCTATTAGAGAGAAAATCATAGTCAGAATAGATAGACAATAACAGTTCAAAATAGAATAAAGATAAATTGAGGATATATGAAACTAAAAGTATACATTTTGCAAGAATTTATAGATTGTTTATAACTTATCTTGCTTGCAAGAATAATGTATAACAGTATAAGGTCTCGTACAACTTATAACTACTTTTAACTAAATATTTCTGCACCATTTCTTTCCCAATTTTCTCAAATCTTTCTTCCAATGCAAAGTCTGCATATTAAATTAACAATAGGTTACGACCAATTGAGTAGTAAAATTGACAAAGAATCGGAGAGTGTTAATGCACAAAACAAAATCTTTTAAAATCTTATGTTGTTCCACGATATGATATCTTTTATGGGACGAAAGGTGCATTTAATAAGGACCGAATGCTGAGAACGAGGTAAGTCACACCACATGTGAAATACTACCGAAAATGGGCATGCATCAATAGTGTCATCTGTTAAAAGGAGGAGAACATCTAGCCTAACATTTCCATAATTCTACAATTTTGGAAAGGGAAAAACGCGTTATGGTTTTACGAGGAAATGGATTTAAATTGGAATGTCAATATGAAGATTATATAGTAACGCCTTAAAAAATAAAATATAATGAAAAAGCCGAATTTCATTGGACAAAATAAACTGCGACTACACTGATTCAGAGTGGAATTAGGTTCCCAACATATCATGCATCATTAATTCTAAACTTTTATCAAAGAAATAGTATTCAATTTGCAATTGCAAATTATTTCAACGAAAATTTTACAATAAAATAACATAAAATGTGAACAAAAAAAAGTCCAAATTTAATTACGAATTTTAACCAGTAAAGTAAGTAGACGTGTATGGCCTTGAATAAAACACTATCATGTTAATGATGACTTAAATTAGTTATTACAATTTAAAAGTTTAATGATGCCATGTTACACAAATTCATACTTAATTTAGAATACTCGGAATTAAATTATACTCCTCTTAGTATTTATTTCAAGGTAAAGTTTACTTATAAAACATCAAACTATAAACATGTGATGAAAATTATACTCACATATATTGGAATTTGCATAGATTCCATTTATTAAAATTGTTAATGGGGGCATACTAGTTCATTTATGCTACTAGTATAAGTAGGGGTGTCGAAACGGGTACCCGTGGATACTTAAACCTGATTTTGCAGGTACCCGTACCTAAAAACTTCAATATTATACTACCCAATCCCGACCCATATAGTTATACGGGTAACCCGATACCTGCATCGGGTATCCCAAACCCGCAGTTGCGGGTACCCAAACTCGCAGGCATAATTTGAATTGTGTATTATATTATTCAACGGTATTATGCTTTTAGTTTTCGCTTATCATTAATGCTAGCCATCTAATACAATAATTTTATGTACATGTTTGTAATTATAGAATGGATTTTGGGATTGTTGCTAGTTGCTACACTGTGATTTTAGATTTGTATTTTTTTTACTTTGTTGTATTTGCATAATTTCCAACTATTAACTATGCACAAATATGGTGATTTCTCATCTCTTAAATATAATATGACTACGTATGAAATATAATGCAAATCCAAATTTCAAATAAGCAAATATGACAGAAACATCAAGCATGTCTAAAATTAAATCAACCATTAAAAAATTTAATATAAACTGATTATATATAAACTTGAAACTAATTAACTAAAATAAAATATTTAAAAACCCTAACCCTAAAAATAACGAGTATTATCGGGTTTAACGGGTATACCCGTGCGGGTAGCGGGTATACCCATACCTGCAAAAATTTAAAACAAAATATCCGATCCTGCCCCATTTCCCTTTATCGCCGGGTAGTGGGTACCCGATATCCGGTGGATAGCGGGTCGGGTTGAGGGTTTCCCGCCACCCGCTACCCGTTTTGACACCTCAGTAGTATGGTTGAGCTCCGAGTTGAGTTGTATTCAGTCAAATTCTTTTTGAGGGGCCGAATTTTAAACCACTGACAAGCTATTAAAATAAAATAATTTAATGATATTTTAACATTAATAAAAATTATTAATTGATGTTTTTTCATTGAAATAGCTAATAAGGTTGTGTGGTTAATTAATTCTTATCTCCTCACATGTATATTTTGATATTTTCTAAGTTTTGATGTGTTAAATTAATCCACGAGTAGGTGAGTTAATTAAACTACATTAAAAATTCAATCATGATAATTAACTCAAATTATCTTATTACTCTCAAAATTTTCACTTTTCCATTATGATTGAGATTAAATAATTAGTATTCTAGTACAATTACAATTCAATCTTAAATACAAACTAACATGTTAAATTTAAAAATTTAAATAACTTATCACATTTATTAACTAACCTGTTAAATCTTCAAATACCAAAGAAAGATTATTTCCGTACTTTTATAAGAGATTTGATTGAATTAACTTCAGTACTACTTTCTCTTGGGCCCTAACTTTTCGGTTTGAGTGAATTATATCAAAAGTCCCTAACTTTTCGGTTTGTGACACTGTAGGTCCCTAATAAAAAAAAATATCGTCAGATGACCCTAACGTTAAACATAATCACGAATCATGTTTTTTTAGCCACTTTTCGGACGAAAATGCCCAAATGGTTTGAAGGGCATTTTTGGCAATCCCTAAATTCGCTGACATATGAATTCTGTCACATTTATGCCAGCAACTTCTTATGTGATATCCTAATAAGTTCTGATACTTTATACGTGATTAAAGTTTTGACAATATTTGTACATAAAAAACTTCTTATATTCCTCTATTTCTAGTTAGTGGTAACAATATACTAGGTATATCATATAGGAAATTCATTGAGAAACAACAAAAATATGGAAAAGTGAAGTTATTTATGAAATAAAATCTGAATCAATAATACACATAATAGAAAATATTTCATATTTAATTAAATGATACAGTATTATTTTCTTGAAACACTAGCATTTAAAATATTTTTTCATTATATATCATCGAACTAATTTTTTAATGTAAGCCTAACTTTAAAATGATTTTATATTTATTAATATTTTATTATAAATTATAATTTAACTCAAACTGAAATTTTTAACATCATATGAATATTCAATCTTTATATATAAATTTGCATAGTTTCTTGTCATTCATGATAAAATTGAAACATGAGTAATATTTTGAAAATATTCAAGCATGTGACATTAGCTATTTAATCCTTGTAGATTTTTTTTATTAATAATAGTATCTGAAATCAAGACGATGTAAATTTATAAATTAATACTGCAAAATTGGGATACTATCATAATAAATAAAATCGATCGATAAATCAAGGTAAAAAACAAATAAAAATTAGTGGAAATAGAAAACATCGAAAAATACCTGAAAGTGAGTTTTATAAGGAAGAAATGGTCTCATTTTACTATTTTCATATTAATTAATGCAGATAATGATAAATATGTATATTATAAAAAAAATTAGAAAATGTAAATAATGACAAAATTTAAATTACTTATGAAATACTAGAATTTATTAGAAAATTACATAAGAAGTTGCTGACAAAAATGTGGCAGAAATCACATGTCAACAATATAATGGAGTGACAAAAATGTCCTTTTAGGGCCTAAGGGTATTTTGGTCCGAAAAAATATGATTCGTGATTATATTTAATGTTAGGGTCCCCTGGCGTTATTTTTTTTGGTTAGGGACCTACAGTGTCGCAAACTGAAAAGTTAGAGACTTTTGAGTTAGTTCACTCTATTTATATTGATGTGAGAGAAAACGTTTTTCAAAAAAAAAAGAAAATGTGACATCTTTTGTGGGACAAACTAAAGAAGAAATATGACATTTATTATGAGACGGAGGGAGTAATAGTATTAGAATCTAGTAAAATATAATTGAAATTTAGTGGATGATAATTATATATCATTACTAATAATTGCTTAGAAAAATATAAGATTAAACATGAATTATTAGTTTGTGTGGATGAAAATTTTTATGTTAAATGTATAAGAATTTTCAATGTTCACAATATTCCCAAAAAGTTCATGTGGTGGAGTGTTAGAGGGGTTGTAAGTTTACCAGAGGTAATATATTTTATATCCAAAGTATTTCAGTGGATAGATTTAGTCGCATTAAACCAAGTAATATAAAGTAAATATTTCCCATGAACTTCTAGAAATAAAATTAACAAAAAAGAGAGAACGACGGATTCATCCACAAATCTTTTATACGTATATTTATAAATATAACACACTCAACTTATAAATTGTAATAGGATTCATATATCAGATCAAAATTGGATGATTGTTTCTCCAATTTTAAGAAAAGTGCTTCGTAATTTTTTTTCCTGAATCGCAGAATAAATGGCCGGCGGTCAGGCGGCGGAGGTGAAGCCACCGGAGAAGAAAGAGGATGAGAAAGTGCCGTTTTATAAACTGTTTTCTTTTGCAGACAAGCTCGACATAGTTCTAATGGTGGTCGGCACAATCTCAGCCATCGGGAATGGCGTGTCGCAGCCGCTCATGACGCTTATTTTCGGCGAGTTGATCGATTCCTTCGGCGGTGGTGATCGATCAACTGTTGTGCATGCAGTTTCCAAGGTGATCGATTTAGGTTTTTGTTTTTTTGTTGAATGTTTTTTTTTGGGGATTCCATGCAGCCGATTGTCGTCCAATTTAACGCGATAATGCTGAATCGAGTTGTTTCGTTTAATTAATTGCTCGATTGAATCTAATTTTTTCATGCCTGTTTCTGCGGACGTGAGACTGTTCCTAAATTGATTTGAATTTGAACTTGTATGAAGCGATGCTTTAAATTTTGCAGGTTTCGTTGAAATTGGTATACTTGGGCATTGGTGCTGGTATTGCTTCACTTCTGCGTGAGTGTTAAATTTTTTATTTACTGCATTTGAATGCAATTTGCGGTTTACATTTATTGCCATAAACTGTGTGTGTGAAATCATGAACAGAGATGGTGTGTTGGATGGTAGCTGGTGAAAGACAGGCTACTCGAATTAGAGGACTATACTTGAAAACTATATTAAGGCAGGATGTCGAGTTCTTCGATACTCAAACGTCAACAGGAGAGATCATTGGGAGGATGTCAGGCGATACGATTCTCATTCAAGAAGCCATGGGTGAAAAAGTAAGCTCTTAAGTTGGGATAATAGTCATTGTAAAAGGTATAAAAGAGGCAAGGATTCTTAAATATGAGCTGATCATGCAGGTGGGAAAATTTATTCAATTTTTTTCAACATTCTTTGGAGGCTTTATTATTGCTTTCTGTAGAGGATGGCTCCTGTCGATCATCTTGTGTACGTGCATTCCTGCTCTTGTTGCAGCAGGAGCAGTTTCGGCTGTACTCATGGGGAAGATGGCGACACGTGGACAAACTGCTTATGCTGATGCCGGAAATGTAGTTGAACAAACAGTTGGAGCAATTAGGACGGTATGTTTTCAGAGTTTTGATTCAATTGCTTCTTCTTTTTCAAGTTAAAACTTGCTATTAACTCGTCTAGGTTCAATCCTACACTGGTGAGAAACAAGCCGTGGATAAGTACGACGCCAAATTGGTTATTGCTTATAAGGCTTCTGTGAAACAAGGGCTAGCTTCAGGCACTGGATTTGGTTGCATGTTGTTCATGGTCTTTTCTACTTATGGACTTGCAATTTGGTATGGAGGCAAACTGATAATCACCAAAGGATACAGTGGAGGGAAAGTTGTGAATGTTATCATGTCCATCATGACAGGGGGGATGTAAGTTGCATTAACTTAGTTTCTTGTTTTCCAGAATAACTTATTTCGCTAAGTATGGTTTATGCTTCTCCACCAGAGCAATTGGCCAGGCTTTTCCGTGTGTGAACGCCTTTGCAGCAGGGCAAGCTGCTGCCTACAAGATGTTTGAGACCATCCATCGGAAACCAAAAATCGATGCTGATTGTGGTGGAATTATTTTGGAGGATTTAAGAGGGGAGATCGAGCTCAAAGATGTGTATTTCAGATATCCAGCAAGGCCAGAAGTCCAGATATTTCAAGGCTTCTCGATTTTCATACCGAGTGGGAAGACTGCTGCTTTGGTTGGGCAGAGTGGGAGTGGCAAATCAACCGTGATTAGCTTCGTGGAGAGGTTTTATGATCCTGAAGCTGGACAAGTTCTGATTGATGGAGTTGACTTGAAGAAGTTAAAGCTGAAATGGATCAGAGGAAAGATTGGACTTGTGAGCCAGGAACCTATCTTGTTTGCCACTTCCATTAAAGAGAACATACTATACGGGAAGGAAGATGCAACGGATGAAGAGATACGAAGGGCTATTCAGCTTGCTAATGCTGCTAAGTTCATTGACAAGTTACCAAAGGAAAGACATATTCCTCTTTTGTCTGGCATTCTTTAGCATGCTTTTTCCTAATGGATTTTGGAAATGACAAGCTTCAACAATGCAGGGTCTTGATACAATGGTGGGCGAACATGGCACCCAGCTCTCCGGGGGTCAGAAACAGAGGATTGCGATTGCTCGTGCCATTCTGAAAGATCCCAGAATTCTACTTCTTGATGAAGCAACGAGCGCTCTTGATGCCGAGTCAGAACGAACAGTTCAGGAAGCACTCGACAATGTCATGACAAACCGTACAACAGTGGTGGTTGCACATCGTTTGACAACTATCAGGAATGCTGATATCATAGCCCTTGTGCATCAAGGGAAACTGGTTGAGCAAGGTGCACGCATATGCATATGTTTTTTTCATCATTTCAGTCTTGATTGCAATCCACATACTAACGTTTGAATTATAGGAACACATGATGAACTGATGAAAGATCCTGAAGGAGCTTATACGCAGCTCGTTCGCATGCAAGAAAGGAGCAAAGAGGCTGAAACTAGTCCTAGCAGTCAAGAAGAAACCCCTCACGCCTTAGAAAGAAGCTTGAGCAGATCCGACAGCCAGAGACTGTCCATGCGCAAATCCTCAAGCAATGATTCATCGAGGCATTCTTTCTCACTTTATGGTGTTCCTACCTTTGACCTACGAGGGATCCAGCCTATAGAAGATGATGTAGAAGAACCTGATGAAATCACAACGAGCAGACGCAGCAAAGTTTCAATCAGACGGCTAGCAGCCATGAACAAACCTGAAGTGCCATATTTGCTACTTGGGTGTGTAGGTGCAGGAGTGCAGGGTTTGGTCTTCCCTATGTTCGGGCTTTTGCTGTCAACAGCTATCAGAATCTTCTTCGAACCTCCGAGTCAGCTCAAGAAGGATTCCAGTTTTTGGGGGCTTATGATGGTTGTGCTAGGCCTCAGTACTCTGCTGGCCCTTCCTGTACAGAACTACTTCTTCGGAGTTGCAGGTGGAAAATTGATCCAGAGGATTCGCTCTTTGTCTTTCAAGAAGGTCGTTCACCAAGAGATCAGTTGGTTTGATGATCCTGTAAACTCAAGGTTTGTCACTATCTAATGGAGTTAATATCTAAACACCCTTTTATATGTTTTAGTGTGTGTTTGTGATGGTTGGAGGTGTTTGATATGTGCAGTGGAGCAATCGGAGCGAGATTATCAAGTGATGCCGCGACTGTTAGAAGCATTGTTGGGGATGCTTTGGGACTAATAGCCCAAAATATGTCCACCTGTTTAGCAGGTCTCATCATTGCCTTCACTGCTAACTGGTTGCTGGCCATCATTATCTTAGCAGTCCTTCCTCTTGTTGGTTTACAAGGATTCCTTCAGATGAGATTCTACAAAGGCTTCTCTGCTGATGCCAAGGTCTCTTCACACCACCAACCAAACACACACACACACACACATGAGAAACAAGTTTTTGAATGGAATGTTTGTGCAGGTTATGTATGAAGAGGCTAGCCAAATAGCAAACGACGCTGTTAGCAGTATCAGAACAGTGGCGTCGTTCAGTGCGGAGGACAAGGTGATGAAGATGTATGAGCAGAAATGCGAGGGTCCTCTGAAGCAAGGAGTCAGGCTCGGAATTGTAAGTGGTGCAGGTTTTGGTGTTGGTGCGTTGGCGCTCTACTGCACCCAGGCCTTCTGTTTCTATATAGGAGCCATTCTCATTCAAAACGGCAGAGCATCATTTGGTGAAGTATTCAAGGTTTTCTTCGCCTTAACCATGTCTGCAACTGGGATCTCCCAAGCTAGTGCCACAGCTCCGGATGTCAACAAAGTGAAAGACTCTGCTGCCTCTATATTCGAGCTGCTCGACAGCAAGCCTAAGATCGATTCAAGCAAAGAGGATGGGACGACATTGTCTAGCGTTCGCGGTGAGATTGAGCTTCTTCATGTCAGTTTCAAGTATCCCACACGACCGGATATTCCAATCTTCAGAGACTTATGCCTCTCCATACCTTCTGGAAAGGTATATATATCTCTCAATGTTTTCCTCTTAATTCTATCAATACTTGCATTTGCTTAAAACCGCTCCTACTTTCTACAGACAGTTGCTCTAGTTGGAGAGAGCGGTAGTGGAAAATCAACCGTCATCGCGCTGATAGAGAGATTCTACAATCCTGACTCGGGCCAGATTTTCTTGGACGGAGTGGAGCTCAGGAAGTTCAGGCTGAGTTGGCTGAGGCAACAGATGGGGCTGGTGAGTCAGGAGCCGGTGCTGTTCAACGACACAATCCGAGCCAATATCGCCTACGGGAAGAAGGGAGAGGTGACAGAGGAAGAGATCATCAACGCAACGAAAGCAGCCAACGCTCACACCTTCATCTCCGGGCTGCCTAATGGCTACGACACGGGCGTTGGGGAGAGAGGCGTGCAGTTATCAGGCGGTCAGAAGCAACGGATAGCCATTTCTCGGGCAATACTGAAGGATCCCAAGATCCTTCTCCTTGACGAGGCGACAAGCGCGCTGGATGCTGAGTCGGAGAGGATAGTGCAGGACGCGTTGGATCGGGTGATGGTGAACAGAACCACGGTTGTGGTGGCGCATCGGCTGACGACGATAATGGGGGCGGATGTCATTGCGGCGGTGAAGAACGGAGTGCTTTGTGAGAAGGGGAAGCATGATGTGCTGATGAAGATCAAAGATGGAGTTTATGCATCTTTGGTTGCTCTTCATGCAAGTGCACAGTAGTGAGTGATGAAGTCTAAATAAGTATGTTAACATGCTTTTTTTGTTGATTAGTTTGATCATAATAATTCTTGATTGACTGCTTTTCTCTCTCTAATTTTGCTACCATGATTGAGAAGAGAGAGAGAGAGTGACAAAATGGCAGTTATGATTAGTTCACTGTCAAGAAACCTTTTTTGTGTTGAAGGAAGTTTTGAATTTCTGAGATGTAGTTATTCAGTTATACTTGTTAATGTTCATTGATTTGGTATGCTTACTTAGTTCATCTTTCTCATTTGATTGCTGACTAAAAATCTAACTCAAACTCTCATAAGATCCATTACTATAGACATAGAGAGAAAATTATTAATGTAGTGATATAAAGTATGATTCATTTAATATCTAATAACTATACCCCTTTATGAATTTTATTTTTATTGACTTCTCTCTCTGATTTTCAATTCATTGATAAATATATTTGACGTAGAACATGAATTACCACACTCATTTGTTACTGTCATCCATGCATATCAAGTCTTTCATCGCACTCTTAGAAGATTCATCATCGTTCTTCAACAAGTGATAACAGATCATATCAAAAAGACTTAGTACTCCCTCTATCAGTGAATAGGAATCTCGTTTTTCCATTTTAGTTCGTCCGCGAATAAAAGTCTCGGTTCACCTTTATTATAGTAGAGTCTCATATTCCACTCATATTTAATTTAAAACTAATATATACCAGTGAGACTCACATTCTACTAACTTTTTTCCACTCACTTTTTTTAGCATTTCTTAAAACTCGTACCGGAAAGAAATGAGACTATTATTGATGGAGGGAGAGAGTAATTAAACCATATTTTATTAAAGGCGGATGGAGGGAGTAATTAAATCATATTTTATTGAAGTTTGTAATGTTATAAATCATTAATACTCCCTCCGTCCCGCACTACTTGCACTTATTTCCTTTTTGGGCGTCCCAAGTTATTTGCACTCTTTCTATTTTTAGTAACAATTTATACCTACAGCCGTAATTGTTGACTTTGTCTATCACTCATTCCTTAATCTCCGTGCCCAAAAGGAAATGTGCGAGTAGTGCGGGATGGATGGAGTATGTTTCTGGAATCTAATGAATTAAATCATTAAAGTTGAGGTGGAATTGTGTGTGAATTAAATCATTAAAGTTGAGATGGAATTGTGTGTGAATTCAGTACAGGAACAAAATTCATAATCGAAAGAAAAATTGTACTCCTACTACAAGTGTTTTTCCAATTTCGTGTCATCCAGAAATTCATTATAATATTAATATAATTGCTAAAATTATTTTTTTGAATATCTGCTCATTTATAATAATAAGGAGTATATCTTTTGTATTTTATTTTGTGCGATTTGATCACGTTTAAATGAAAAACAAATGGAATTTATAACACTCACAAATTGTGAACGTTGGAAACATATTACGATGTTTTAACTATTTAATAAATCCATATATGAATAAAAATATTTCGTTCATTGACTTATGTTTTTTTAAAATATTTATCTTTAAATTATAATTTTGTACATTCATATATTTCTAAAAATATTTTACCAAATTCTCAATTTAATCTTTCAATATTTTGGATAGCTTAATTTAGATACATGTGCCTCAGTTTGCCAATCAATGTTAAGGATATATTGGTATTTTACTGTAATTATTAGTGATCAAATTGCACAATACAAAACGTTAGACATTTATTTACTTTTCGCAATAAATAATTAGATATCATGACTTTATTGCTACTTAGCCTGTAAAGTATTAAACCAGCACTACAAAAATTGAAGCGTGATGTCTTAGCCCATAAAATAATTACTATACGTCAACACCAAACGAATTGAACGTGATGTCTCACAATAAATATAACCCAATTAAAAATAAAATATCACAGTAAAGCATGACTCAACCCTCTTAATCAAATTACATGAATGTCTCGCATGGCAGCTGAAATTTCAATGATTTGGGCCCAAAAATTCGTAGTCATCTCACTGCAGAAAATAAAATTAAAGAATGAAATAAAGTAATACATTAATCGTATTATGCATACATACTATCATTTTCATCAAACGTGTTTAATTTCCATATTATACAGACCACACATAAGTCAAACACGTAAACATATTTCTCTATAAAACAAAACGCGGCATTAGCCACGTTTTTTTTTTAAATATATGTAAATTAATTGGAACTATCCGAATTAGTGTCATATATAATTAGTTTTGGTTCAACGCCAACGTTATGTTAAATAGAGTATAAAATACTAGTACTATTAAATGAATTTGAAGTTGAAGACGCCAAGAGGATAACTACTACAAATATGATAAAATAAATAAAAAACTTGGTTTAAGTCGATTTTTCCATATTAAATAATTAATTTATTGACACAGCACATGTAACACTTGCTTCCATACGACTGGTTTATTAATAAAAGTTGATAACCATCTTTCATTCAATATTTAGATGGTTAAAGAAAAATGGCACCAGATTTGATTCTGAAACGTGAATCCTTCAAAATCTTTAGGTAAGAATAATATGTTCGGCCTACTATTATTTGGATATGATTAATTATTTCCACGAATAGCTTCTCAAACTGCTTGTCTTGACTGTAATAATTATAATAAACTTTTCTGGTTTTGATTATGTCCAAGATGAAGCTTCTTAAATAGTTTATGAAGAAAGTTTCATCTCAAATTGAAAATATGAAGTAAAATCAACTTAAATTAAGTCATTACTTGCATATTCAATTTTCTATTTTTAAAAAAAATTCAAATTTATGAAATTGATGGCTATAAAATTATAAAAACAGTTGAGCCATTTATTGCAAACATTTTTTTGTAACCACCAGTACCTATCGATTTTGTAATGAAACCTACAATTTGATAGATCTCTCCTTCACTTCACGT
Source organism: Salvia splendens (assembly GCF_004379255.2). Classification (NCBI taxonomy): domain Eukaryota; kingdom Viridiplantae; phylum Streptophyta; class Magnoliopsida; order Lamiales; family Lamiaceae; genus Salvia; species Salvia splendens. The sequence continues at coordinate 2,687,864 of NC_056042.1, forward strand.
AGCAATACGATTCAATACATAGGATCGTAAATTACTCTCGTAAAATTTAACACAATGCTTATGAAATTATGAGCATTCAAATGTTTGTTTTGTTTCAATATATTTTCTTTCTCAACAAACAATTCATATAGTAATTAAATGAGTCATTAGAAATAATAGTATTTAATTAAATAACTTATTTATTCTCACCGACAAATAATAGTGTTAATTAAGTTCATATGATTATATGAATATCTTTATTAAAGACAAGCCATTCCAGAAAAAAAAAGATAAAATAGTGTTAACAAATTAAACAATGTTAGACTTCAAAAATACCCTTTTTCCAGTTTGAACAGCCTGCTTCCCCAAATATATACACAAGTTTTTTAGTATTATTTCACAACCACTGACCAACAGAGAACTAACATAAACAATGACTCAGTATAAATATGTTTAATATTTATATAGATTATGAACTACAAGTGGCCATTTTTTTTATTATTGTCCTTGACAGTCCCTGTGATTTGGGTTATTTTGATTCCTGTTTTTGGATAATATAATGTAATCAAGGAGTATAGTATATTATTAATACCTCAAAACTGAAAATATTCAAAAGGTATTCAAAAATCAAAGCCAATTAGTGTTCTAATTATTTATATACTCATGAAATAAAATATGGGATTGAAATATACTATACTACTAACGAATAAAAATACAAATTAATGGGTAATCAAACAACAGTTTAATAAATCAGGTAAGTATAATATATAGCTCTAAAATCTTTTATTAATTTTTATATGCTGCTACGCCAGTTCCATTTGTGGAAGCAATTTGATTTATTTAAATGAACATTCTGCATGAACAGGCCAGATTAATCCAAGATATCCAGTTGTTTAAATCAGATAAAAATATTAATTAGACAATTTGACTAATAGATTTAATAGTTTTGTACATCACATGCTATTATATTTTACAGTAGAGGATTCTACATATCTGTCGAAATCCGGTCATTGTTCAACTTTGAAAAAGTATTTCTTCTTTAATTTCCGAGTATTTTACTACTACAACATATACATTAATAATACTATTCAAAATTCATAAAATCAAAATTCAGTCTTATACAATTGTCAGTCATGCCTATAAATACTTTTACTTGTACCCTAACATCTCACTATTACCACAAACTACATTTATATTTATTAATTCATCTGAGTTAGGAATGGAGCTGAGCCTTCAAGAAATGGTGAAAAAACCAATCCACGAGATCCCAACGCGGTACGTTGTGGATCAAGAAGCCTTGATTTCACGCTCGTCTGAGGAAATTTCATCCTCAACCGCAGCAGAAATCCCGGTTCTCGACATGGGAAGCTTGCTCAACGAACAAACGAAAGCCTCCCAGCTCGAGAAGCTGCACTCAACATGCACCCAGTGGGGCATATTCCAGGTTTCAAAATGTTCTATTTTAGGTTTTATCGGATTTTGTTAGGAATTTATGTCATCATCTAATAATAATACGTATACTCATGTATGCAGCTAGTGAATCACGGGGTGAACACATCATTGGTGGAGAAATTGAAGCATGAAATCAAAGAATTCTACAATCTTCCATTGGAAGAGAGGCTGAGATACAAGATTAGGGAGGGAGAGGTTGAAGGGTATGGTCAAACAGTAATTGTTTCTCAAGATCAAAAAGTTGATTGGGCAGACAGATTCTATATGATCACTAATCCTATTCAACGCCGCAAACCTCATCTCTTTCCCGACCTCCCTTCATCACTCAGGTGCATATTCTTTTCTAACAATTCTGACTTGAGTGACATTGTATCTGGTGTGATAGTCGAAAAATGAGTTATATCTATGAGAATCTTCATTAGTTTGGCAAGACAATTAACACACCTATTCAACCAGATAATCAATTTGAAACTATATTACACATAGACAACATAAAATTGAGTCATGGGATAGGTGCGAACAATGTTAAACTTGATGGTTTTTTTTGGACCCATTTTTTTAAATTTTGGGACAGAACAAATTTTGACCAAACTTTATAACTTTCATAGCAATTTTCCCTTTTCATATTTGACTTTTGCCCTTGTGGCTTCAATATCGATGATGTCATATTGTTTCGGATTTAGTCATTGTGCAAAAGTCTCTATCACCACAACGAAACAGTGGAAAATCATTGTCTCAAAATTACAAAATAAATTTAAGAATATTAAGATTCTACAAAAATAAATTTATGTGTCCGTTTCTGAATCTAATCCAGTGCACTGAACAACTCTATGCAGAGAAGCCCTAGAAGCCTACATCTCCGAGCTCCAGAAACTGTCAAAGGCGATATTCGCGGTGATGGCGGAGTCTCTGAAGATGGAACCTAGCGAGGTGGAGGAGATGTTCGAGGACGGGATGCAGTCACTGCGAATGACATACTACCCGCCTTGCCCGGAGCCGGAGAAGGTGATGGGGCTGACGCCGCACTCGGACGCGAGCGGGATCACCGTCCTCCTCCAAGTTAACGGCGTCCAAGGCTTCCAGATCAAGAAAGACGGCGTCTGGATGCCAGTCCATTTCATGCCCGACGCCTTTGTTGTCAACGTAGGAGACATCCTTGAGGTTTGTTCACTGTCCCTCATCTTAGCCTAATCCTAATTTATTCACCAACATTAATTTGGTCAATCACTAAATTAATTTATTCAAAAAGTGTGTGGAGTCGTGTGAGAATCGTGCATGCTGACAAACATATGTTACAAATTCATTAACATACCCAAAAATCAAACATCCAATCTGAATTAAACTTGAACTCAGATTTGGTTTTATTATATACCTTAAAATTTAATAATTCAGTCTATAATTTATATATAGAGTTTTTAAAATATCTAAACTTTTGATTTTTTTGTATATTTATAGTATCTCCGCTAAATATAGAGCGACATATTAAATCGTTGGTATTATTCAATTTCGGACATCTATTTAAACAAATATGGTATTACATATATGAATTTGGTAATAATAAAATATGGAGTAATTAATATAATTCTAATAACAAAATAACAATCAAATATTAATCTTATGTTTGAAATTGTACATGATATAATATTAATTAATGTATTAAAATATTGTAGTATATGTTTTTGAAATTTTAGTTTTTCTATTTTTATGATATTTCTTTTATAAGTTTAGTTCTTTGTTATTTGGTTGGGATCAATATTTATACAGTTTACATTTCGATTTTATTGACTTTTTGGGTTAGCTCGATTCGATTCAGTTTAGGCTAAAATACAAAATTGAAAACCGAATACTCACTCAAAAACACGTGTGTGCAGATATTGAGCAATGGGGAGTTCAAGAGCATCGAGCACAGGGCGACGGTGAATTCGGAGAGAGAGAGAATAACGGTGGCTATGTTTTTTAACTGCAAATACGAAGCGGAAGTGGGTCCGTCGCCGTCGCTGTTGACGACACAGCGGCCAATTTTCAGGCGGCTGAAGATGGAGCAGTACGTTAAATATTTCTTCGCCAGGAAGCTCAACGGGAAATCATTCCTTGATTACATGAAGATATAATAATGCATCTCTCTCTCTCTCTATATATATAGTTAGTAGTATTGATTAAATTTGTCTTGGTTAGTTTACATGTAAGTTTTATAGTTTTTTGGTTTTGAAGTTGTACTGAAATTTCACTTGGGATTATATTGACATTATCATACCTTACCATACTTTTGAATTTATAAACTACTTTATTCATCCTCATTTGACAATAAACTCTCGAGTATAAAATTTTATTAAAATATTTAAAATTAAATTAAAGATAAATAAAAAAATGAAAAAGTAAAAATGATACAAACAGGGTGCATGCACCCCTAATATTCTCCTTCTCGTGCACCGCTCTCACCCTCTCATTGCCATCATTGTCACCTTCTCCTTCCCCTCCTGAGTGAAGTTGCCTCGCCTTCTCACCTAGTTAGATCCGGGTCGGGTCGGGTCGACTGGTCGCTCACATGTCACACTTTTCTTCCATGAGTTTTTCTCATACAAAAATGGACCACTGACTGTCACACACAAACTATACTAGTATTCGGTTTATAAAAATAAACTCATTTATAGACGAAATGAGTTTTAATGTGTAATTGATAAAGTTTTATTAATGAAAAAATAATTATATTATTTGTGGATGATACGATAATAATTGATAAAATAAAAAAGAGAAAGAGAAAATGAAAAAAGCAGAAGAAAGAAATACTAATGATAAAGGGAAATTTAATAAACAGAAACAAGACTAGTTTTTATCGATAATAATTTGAACTATATTTCATGGATCAAATTCTCGGCCCAAAACTGAAAATATACATTCGAGTAAATGGGCCTCGTTATGGGCCTATAAGAGAGTAGCTTCTGACTTCCAAAACCCCATCTTTCATTTTCTTCTTTCACTGCACATTCCAAAACACAAATCTGCAGAAATCAGTGACGAAGAAGAGTCATGGTTGAAGAAAGCGAGAAATCAGCGGCTTCCGCCATCAAAGAGGAATTAGATAACTCTTCTGAGACGAACAAGAATCACCACGGCGAGGAATCGGATGCCGAGGAAGGGGAGATCATCGCCGCCGATTCGGACGCTGCCGCACCGCTGCCGCCGCCGAGACATCCCTTGGAGCACTCCTGGACTTTCTGGTTCGATAATCCTTCCGCAAAATCGAAACAGGCGGCGTGGGGAACCTCAATTCGCCCGATTTACACCTTCTCCACCGTCGAAGATTTCTGGAGGTAAACTGTTGTTTGAGTATTTTGGGGGTTTTTAATTGTAGTGGTGTTCTTGAGCGAATTAGGATCGTAATTGCACAGCTTCGTTATTTGTATATGATGTTGCCTATTTTTGGGATCATAGGTTTTTGAGAAAATGAAAATAAAATAAAAGTAATGACATGGAGAAATTGAGAATTAGGGAAGGGATATGAATTGAAATTAATTTTGTTTTCTTGGTTGACGACGTGATTGAATTTCCATGAATGTATGATTTCTTCCCCCAATCTGAGTAGAAACATTTGTCGCAGTTGGTAGCTATTCATGTATTTGTGAACCGTACCAACATTAGGATTTCTTTGTCATGATTTGCAGTGTTTACAATAATATTCACCATCCGGGAAAGCTGGCAGTTGGAGCTGATTTGTACTGTTTCAAACATAATATTGAGCCAAAATGGGAAGATCCTATTTGTGCCAATGGGGGAAAGTGGACTGTGACTTACTCACGTGGTAAATCCGACACTTGTTGGCTTTACGCGGTATGCTTCAAACCGTCTTTGTTGAACGAGATTATTTCAAGCTCAGCATGTCTAATTTTTGTTCTCTGTTTATTGTATTTATGCTCTGGTTCTTTTTTTGGATTCCTTTTAGTTGCTTGCAATGATCGGTGAACAATTTGATTATGGAGATGAAATTTGTGGGGCTGTTGTGAATGTTAGAGCAAGGCAAGAGAAAATTTCAATCTGGACAAAGAATGCTACCAATGAAGCTGCTCAGGTTTGTTTGTGTGTAAAACTGGAATGCTTCCTATTGAATTGCTTTTACTTGGTAAATTATTTTAATTATGATCTCTTGTACATCATTAATCATTGTAGGTTTATCACATGGTTCATTTCCCAATTCTGTTACTTCTAAAATGTGATTGTTTTGTTTTGCAATTCATGGCAATACAATATAAAATGCCCCCCTCAATGTTTTTAGATGATAGTAATTGTATAGATTAAATAACCTATTACTTTTTTGTTCAAACTGAACATTAATAGAAGAAACAGTCTTTTGTTGCTTTTATCAGATTTTATTGTTTGTTGTTCATGTCTTGAAGTGCCCTTAACTTGCCTATACCACAAAACTGAATCTCAATAGCTTTTTTGTGTTTAATGATTAAAAAGAGCTTTTGTTAGATTTTGATCATTTAAAGGGTGTGTTATAGAATCCTCTCCCGGCTGTCTTCAGTTTATCGTTTAGAGATTGTGTAAAAGATGATACCATATAGATGTTGAAACTGAACAACTATACTTAAAGATGACTGTGTATCAACAGCAGTTTCTTTTTTTGAGCTGTGATTCCTTTATTTTTGCTTCAGAAAGCATGTTTGTTAGCTTTTCAGTAATTTCTCAGACTCTCTGCTGTAAAATTTTCAGCTTAGTATTGGAAGACAGTGGAAGGATTTTCTTGATTATAATGAAACCATTGGTTTCATATTCCATGTAAGTTTTTCATTCAGTCATGTTTAGCTTAATCAATCATGCTAGTTTTCTTAGATCGATAATACCCCATCTTTATAATGTAGGAGGATGCTGCAACGAAGGACAGGGGAGCCAAGAACAAGTATACGGTGTAGCAGTCTGAATTCTAGGTGGTCATGTGCTGTCCTGTTTGAATCATCGGTTCAATATGAAAGCAACTCTTTTTCGTCTTGTTAAAAACGTGAAAATAGGATCATCTTTCAGTATCTCCAGTTTACTATTGTATTAAAAAAAAAGACTATTTCTGAGTTTCCATCGATATAGAACTAGATATCATGCTGAATGTTTGATCTCGTGTTCCACATTTTATGCATTGAGCACTTTTTCTACAAGATAAGAAACTACTAAAATTCCAAAGAATTAATGATCCATGCTAAATTGCTAATCAACCTCAAGAACAAAGCTTAATCAACTTGATTGACTGCATCCAAGGTAAAATTGAGCTGACCTAAACATTATGCACGATTTCCAGATACCAAGAAAGCACCAAGAAAGTTTTTTTTCTGGCAATATTTTGAATAAATCCGTGTTCTAAATCATGAGCAAGTAATATTTAGAAAATATTTTGGATTATGAAAATGATTTAACATTCTATATGGAGACTTGGGTGTGAGCCTTTAAAAAACCTTCTCTTTATAGATAACAATTAATGAATGTATGTACAAAGAATTTCAATTAATGATTCCTTCATTCTTGGAAATATGTATGTCTACATTTCTACTATAAAATTTATCCCTCTTGTGGATCATCTTCTTTCTCATATGTCATACTCTTCCACATAGTTTTGCTTCAAGTAAAAGCCAATTTTCTCCTGAGGCTAATGCCGTGCTATCCGATGCAACACCGCCCTCACAAGGTTGCTACGAACAATGCATCTCGTTGTAATTTGAAGTTGAAAGCAACTCCTGAGGCTAATGTTCCAGAGAAGCCATGTCGCAAGCGGGGCCCAGAGATGTCCATCGATGATCAAAGGTGGAAAAAGCAGAAGATGGACTGCAATGTGAAAGTTGAGTGCAGTAATCTTTTGAAAGTACTGATGGATCGTAGACTAGCATGGGCGTTCGCTAGGCCATTCGATCCAGTGAAGACCCCACCCGATTACTTCAAGAGGATTAAGAATCCAATGGATTTAGGAACAATAAAACGTAAACTGGAGAGGAATATGTACTCTGCTGCAAAGGAATTTGCCGATGACATGCTGCTGACTTTCGGGAATGCAATGGCGTATCACCCTCCTTCGTCTGAAGTTTATCGCAACGCAAGGCTATTGGATTGTAATTTCAGGAGGAGGTGGGAAATATTGGCTGCAAAAGTGAAGCTAGTTGTAGAAAACAATCATCACCAAGTTGCTGGTCTGATGAAAGCTACCATGGCTGAAAAACATGGCAAGTCAAGGCGCGTAGCTTCTACTGAAGGTGTCCAAATGTCGCCAAAGAAGGCGTTGCAGGTTGCAACGCTCAAAAGTCGCTTTGCAGATACCATCTTCAAAGCCACACAGTGATTAGGACTTTATCATTTTTGGTCCATACTTGTCTTAGGGTTTACAATCTTCTGCTTCTCAGTAATTGTCGTACAAATCATTACGTTTGGCTTGTAAGTAATGGACAAATAATTATTTTGTCCTAAAAATAATACTACATAATTTCCTCCAAATCATACTTAACTTTCCCCAAATCATATACTCCTCCTATGGAACAATTGTTGAAAAAAATGTCAAAGCTATTATATAATTAATCATTATTGAATGTCGCGGATTGGCCATGATTAACGTGCTTTTTTTACATGATTTTTTGTGTATATAATTTCATGTAGAAAAACATTTTATTATAACCTACGAGTTTCACATTTGCACTAAAACTTAATTAGATAATTATTGATTTATTAATAAAAATGTAACCTATTGAAATAAAGGGTAATGATTTCCTTAAATAAAATTTAAATCAAACTAACATGTACCCCTATATCACAAAAAAATAATTTAATCCGATACAGATTACTTTACTAAAGACAATCTTTAATTACTTTCCTTACTAAAATCCCAAGTCAGTTTGAAGTCTTTATTTCCTTATCAAAATCCAAAAAGTCGGTACTTTCCTACACCTCCGAAGCCTAAGATTAAGTAAGGAAATTTCACTTTAATGATTTAATCTCACGCAAACTATCTCTCTTCGAAGCCCTCCGCCGACCTTCCTCCTTCAAAACTGCCCTCAAACTATCTATCTTCATGAAACATGATGCTTGTGTTTATACTGTTTGTGTATTGTAAATCCATGAGAAATATATGAGAGATGTTGATTGTGTTTGAATTCTGTATTTTATGTTGTTTATTCCCCAGTGTAATTGAAGTAGTACAATTGCAATGGCTGAGAGCCAATCTCAAACAATGTCCTGCCATCCGAGGCAACTAGCTCACAACGTTGCAACGAACTCGGTCTACTTTGAAGTTCAAAGTAACTCCCAAAGGTCAAGGTGTATGGCCTGTAGTGGAAATTAAGTTAGGCGAAGGGACGCACATGCCTTCTACGGTGAAGCCATCAATGCTGTTCAACTCGGGCAAAAGGATGCCAGAAACGTCTCTTGATGGTCAAAAGGTGCAAAAAGCAAAAGATGTCATGTGAAGATCAGAGGCAAAGAAACAGAGTTTCTGTTGTTGTATATAAGCCTCCCAAGGCTAATACGATCACGACCTCGAAGATCCAACTCGATTCCTACTGTTACTATGGCGAGAGTTCGTTGTTTTTGCCTATATATTGTTGCTCTGTCATAGAAAATATCTGGCTTAACATCACCCCTCTCAAGACGTAGAAACGCATCCTATCGAATTGGGTAATTAATATAGTATGTGTGTATCTTATTAGCGAATACTTGTAAGTTTATTTCCCAACAGATCATCCTAATTTGTAAAGGCAAATTCCAAAGAATTAATGATCCATGCTAAATTGCTAATCAACTTGATTGCATCTAAGGTAAAACTGAGTTGACCCAAAAATTATGCATAATTTCCAGATATCAAGAAATCCCCAAGAAAGTTTTCCCTGGCATTTTTTTGAATAAATCCAGCCAGTAAATATTTAGAAAAAAGATTGGACTAAGAAAATGATTTAACATTCTATATGGAGACTTAGGTGTGAGCCTTTAAAAAACTTCTCTTCATAGATAACAATTAATGAATTTATGTACAAAGAATTTCAATCAATGATTCCTTCATTCTTGGAAATATATACAACATTTCTACCTCTTGTGAATCATCTTCTTTTTCATACTTCATATTCTTCCACATAGTTTTGCTTCAAGTAAAAGCCAATTTTCTCCAAAGCCTTGGGATTTGAATAGCAACCAAATAGAATACTCATCTCTTTCAGCAGGATAGGAGACGTATCAATCTCAACCGTCTTTTTGATCTGCAACGAATAACAGTTTTCGACTTTGGTCAGCATGAACTCAAAACTAACATAAAAACAAAAGATTTATTTTGTTTGGCCAAAAGTTATCAGTCAAATAAGTATGTACCTTCCCTAGTGCCATCCTTGCAGCTTTTCTTTCTCTCTCACGAGAGGCCATTTCAGCAAAGCGGCCTTTGAGCATTGCAACCCGCGAAGCCTTCTTTGGCGACATTTGGACACCTTCAGCAGCAGATGTAGGAGTCGTGGAAGAGGTTGAACAGGGGCTTTTTTCTTCAATGGGAACAGCCCCGCGAGTATAAGCATCAATAGCTGCTTCTTGACACCGGTTCACACCTTTGTCAGAATTTTTCCTCAATGATGTGCAGCCATTTAGTGTTTTTTCCTGTCAAATTGACAAAGCACTCATTTAGTGTCAAATTGATGAAAGTGGAAAGCACAAGGTGTAGAACAACCATACTTACATTCTTAATCCCTGCTCCGAGCTTCAGTTTTTTCTCCAGTGATACGCGCCTTGAGTAGCCACGTTTTTCAGCTTTGGGAGCTTTCATCGGACCAGCTGCTGGCTTCATTACTTGGTTACTGTTATCTACATCTAGCTTCATTTTTTTAGCCAATATTTCCCACCTCCTCTTGAAGTTACAATTCAATAGCCTTGCGTTGCGATAAACTTCATCCAAAGGAGAGTGATACAACATCGCATTCCTAAAAGTCAGCAGCATGTCACCAGAAAATTCCTTTGCATCAGAGTACATATTCCTCTCCAGATTACGCTTTATTGTTCCTAAATCCATTGGAGTCCTAATCTTCTTGAAGTAATCAGGAGCCTTCACTAGATCGACTGGCTTAGTGAACACCCATGCCAGTCTACGATCCATCAATTCTTTCAAAAGATTACTGCACTCAACTTTCACATTGCAGTCCATCTTCTGCTTTTTCCACCTATGATCATCAATGGACATCTCTGGAACATTAGCCTTAACAGGCTTAGTTACAGCAACAGAAACTCTTTTCCTTTGCCATTGATCATCAATGGACGTCTTTTGCTTTTTACACCTTCGACCGTCAAGAGGCATTTCTGGCTTCCTTTTGCCTGAGTCCAATGGCATAGATGGCTTCACCGTGGAAGGCATGCGAGTATCATCAGTTCCTTTGAGTACCTTATCTTCAACTATAGGCCATACACCTTTGGGAGTTACAACATTGAACTTCAGAGGACAACGAGCTGCCTTGTTCGTAGCAACCTTGTGAGTGAGTTGCATCGGATAGCACGACCTAGTTTGAGTTTGGTTTCCAGCCATTGCAATTGTATTGCTTCAATAACACTGGAGAAGCACAACAAAAAACAGAAATCATCAGAAATAGCCATCTTTCATACATTCGCTCATATGAATTGAATGCATCCAAAACATAAAGTTGGCCAAGAGAAATAAGATAAAATCAAATCGTGAACTCAAGATATCAAATAAAATTACTCCTATAATTTAAGAAATCCAGAAAAAAAAAACAATTGAAAAACAAATCGAACAGTTAGAAAATTGTGCGAAAAAAAATTCAAGGATATTTGGATAGAAATTTTTGTAACATTTACCATCAACTCATTAAAATGCATTACTCCTATTTCTACAAACAATTTATCGTAGTTTGAGTATGTGGCGCATGCTTAAGAAGGAGGGGGAGAAGAAGAAGCTATTCGTGGAGTTTGATTTTTAGGGTACAAAGCAAGTTTATGATGGATTGATCGGCAACACCAAAGTCTTCAAAATTATGAATGAGTAAACAACCAATTGAAAGAATTTAACGACAACAAATCAAAATGTAGCTAGGTTTTGCGATCATACCTACACGTTGAGGAAGTTCGTCTATGAATCGGAGAGCTGCGTTGAAGAAGAACGATGCACGTTGGCGGAGGGCTTCGAACTTGGAAGAGAGTTAGTAGTTTGCGTGAGAATTAAGTGCAATTATCTGATTGATCTTCAATTTAAATAGGTTTTGGCGGTTTAATGAAAGCACCGATTTTTTGGAGTTATGTAAGGAAATAAAAACTTTTGGGAAGGAATTAAGATTGCTTTTGCTAATCTAGACTGTATCGGATAATTATTATTAATAAATTAATTATTGTTTAGTCACGCAGGTCAGTTAGGTTCAAATTTTATTTATATAGGATTCTTTTATTATATAGTCCATAATTATCTAGATAAATTTTAGTGGCATTGTGAAACTCGTAGGTTGCAGTTCTAGTTAATTAATTAATTATTAAAAACTATAAAATAAATTGTTTCTCGAAATGAAATTTTATTTTTTTATTTAAATCTGAATTTTCAGATTTTTTGAAATTAAAAAAAATGAAAATCTAACGGCATTGTTGTTGGCCAACCAGAAAATACCACGTCGCCTGCTCGTCGGCAAGGACGGTGCTCTTCGGCAAGAGCACATCCGTACCGTCACCAAAAGCGCAGCGGTGAACACGGCTCCTGCTCTTGCGGGAGAGCACTGCGTGGAACTGCGGAAGCTCTAACAAAATACTTAAGCAAAAGAACCACGTCAATTTGAGAAATTACAATTTTATCTAGTACTATTAGAGTAAAATAACAAATTCTTCTCGTCGTTAATTTCCTTCTAATATTTCGCTCCCTCTAAAATTAGGGTTTACAAACTTTTACATCTCATTAATTGTCTTACAAATAATTAGCTTTACGGACAAATAATTTTTATCAACTTGTCCTAAAATAAAAAAAAAACGGAGTATGATTCATATCATCTTTGTGAAGAACGAACCTACGGTTGTGATGATCGAAATGCAAATTAATGAAATGACAACATGCAAGGAAGAACACAAGCGAATTACGTGGTTCGGCGTAAGCCTACATCCACGGGCAGAATCTGGTGTGTTTCTTTATTGATCACTCGAGAAATTACAAACATAAGAGCACTCAAAACTCTCAAGAATTTACAAGATGGAAAACCCTCAACTCGCCCGAAAACTTCTTGCTTCGAGAGCTAAAAACGCACAGCTGAAAGATAACACTTCCTCTCTTGAATTCTCTCTCTATCACTTTTGATTTCTGTTGTTGTTAGTTCCGGAATGAATCGCAACTCCCTTAAGAAGTATCGATCAAGAAAACCGCCGAACAGCTTCCTTTGCCGAACAGCTTCCTTTTGCCGAACAGCTTTCTTTTGCCGAACAGCTTCCAATTGCCGAACAGCTTCCAATTGCTGAACAGCTTCCTTTTGCCGAACAGCTTCCAATTGCCGAACAGCTTCCAATTGCTGAACAGCTTCCAATTGCTGAACAGCTTCCTTTGGCCGAACAGCTCCTTTTGCCGAACACGGTTATAACCGTTTCCAACGGCTAGTTCCTGTTTTGGTTCCCAACGGCTATTTCCTGACTTGATTCTTCCACCAGCTCAATCCGATCTTGATGAGCTCAAACACTAACAAATCCTCCACCTTTGAGCAATCTAAGATCCATCACCACCAGTTCCACCTTCCTTCCCATACTTACAAATTTCGGACCACCCCAACCAAATCCAAGCAATGTCGGAACTTGGATCTTGGTAGGGCTTTAGTAAGTGCATCAGCCGCATTGTGCTCGGTGCTGACCTTCTCAATCTTCACCGCACCCTTCTCAACCTCATCTCGAATGAAATGCAGCCTCACGTCTATATGTTTGCTGCGTTCATGATATGTCTGATGTTTCGAGAGACAAATCGCGCTATTGCTGTCGCACTTGATCACAACATTCTCTTGCTTCACCCCAAAATCACCAACTATACCCCTAAGCCAGAAGCTTTCCTTTACTGCCTCAGCAAGAGCTATATACTCTGCCTCCGTCGTCGATAGAGCCACCACGGATTGGAGATTAGACTTCCAGCTCACCGCGGAGCCGAACAAGGTAAATATGTACCCAGATTGTGAGCGCCTATTATCAAGGTTAGCTGCATAATCTGAATCGCAAAACCCAATAATGCTATCCTTATCTCCTTCATTCTCTGATTTGAACATTATTCCCAGATCACTACTTCCTTTGAGATACTTGAGAATCCCTTTCAAAGCCAACCAGTGCTCTCTTCCCGGACAGGACATGTATCTGCTCACCACGCTTACCGCATGAGAAATATCAGGCCTTGTGCATATCATCATATACATCACACTCCCAACTATGTTGGAATAAGGTATCTGGCTCATCTCTCTTTCTTCTTGCTGATTTCTGGGACATTGTGATTTGGACAGCTTAGTCTGTTGTGATAGTGGAACTGAGGTTGTTCTACTCTTGTCAATCTGATATTTGCGCAGTACTTTCTGAATGTAGCCTTCTTGGGACAACCACAACACCCTCTTATCTGCATTTCTGAATATATCCATTCCCAAAATCTTGCTAGCACTCCCCAGATCCTTGATTTCAAATCCCTTTTTCAATAAGGCTTTCACCCTATCTAGCTCCTGTCTATCTGGTCCAGCAAGCAAGATGTCGTCTACATATAATAGCAAATACACAGCAGGTCCCTCAGACTTTGATTTGAAGTAGACACAACTATCATATCTGGAATTTATAAATCCCATACTCTGCATATGTTCATCAAACTTGATATGCCATTGTCTACTTGCTTGCTTCAAACCGTATAGACTTTTCTTCAGTAGACAAACCTTATCTTCACTCCCATGTATCACAAATCCCTCTGGCTGATTCATGTATATAGTTTCCTCAAGCTCTCCATGAAGAAAGGCTGTCTTCACATCAAGTTGGTCCAAAAACCAACTTCTTTGAGCAACTATAGCTAGCAAAATTCTGATTGAGGCATGCTTTACCACTGGAGAAAATACTTCATTATAGTCTATTCCCTCCTCTTGTGTGAACCCCCGAGCTACAAGCCTAGCCTTGAACCTAATCTTGTTCCCAACCTCCAACTTTTTCTTGTATATCCACTTACAACTCACTGGTTTTTGTGTGGAAGGTCTCTTCACAAGCACCCATGTCTTGTTCTTGATCAGGGACTGTATTTCATCTATCATAGCCTCCATCCACTGCTTGCTCTCCTTAGAACTCATAGCTTCCTTGAAGCTTGAAGGCTCTGCATACTCTATGTTTTCTGCAACACATAGTGCATATAGCAAGTATTCTTCTTCACTGTATCTTGTAGATGGTTTAGGGATTCTTCTGACCCTATCTCTGGCTAGAACATAGTCACCCAAATCCTGCTGCTCTTCTTCAGGGTTCAAGACATCAGCATCTGCTTCTTCTTGTTCACTATGATTTCCCATCTGCTGTTCAGGCTCAGCAATTCTATCTGCTCCAGAAACCTCCACCTGAACTGATTCCTCAGCCTCCTCAGGTTCTGGAACACCCATCTCCACCATCCTCTCAGGCTCTGGTTCTTTCTCAGAATGAGATGGCCTCTGGCTCTCTTGAGCCTTTTCTAGAAATGGCATCCTACTTTCTTCAAATTGCACATCTCTAGAGATAATAACTTTCTGATTTCCTGGCTCTATGCACCACAGTCTGTAGCCCTTCACTCCCTTTTGGTATCCAATCATCACACATCTCAAGGCCCTTGGCTCCAACTTACTTTGCTTGATGTGTGCATAAGCCATACAACCAAAAATCTTCATATTCGAATAATCCATGGCCTTTCCATACCATCTCTGATCAGGAGTGTCAAAAGCTATAGCTGAAGAAGGACTTCTATTGATGAGAACTGCTGCCATACTCACAGCCTCACCCCAGAATCTCTTAGCCATTCCAGAGCCAAAGAGCATACATCTAACTCGCTCTAGGATGGTTCTATTCATGCGCTCAGCAACTCCATTCTGTTGGGGATTAGATGGAGATGTCCTATGCCTCTTCATACCTTTCTGCTTGCAGAAAGAATCAAACTCCCCACTCAGAAATTCCAGCCCATTATCAGTTCTTAAACACTTCAAAGAACACCCTTTCTCCACCTCCACTTCCCTACACCACTCCTTGAATTTCATGAATGTCTCTGATTTTTCCTTCAAGATAAACACCCATAATTTTCTAGAAAAATCATCAATAATGGATAGAAAGTATCTACCTCCACCCAATGAAGCTGGTGTAGCTGGGCCCCACAAGTCACTGTGGGCATAGTCTAGTGGTGACTTTGAGCTGTGAATTCCTCTTCCATAGGGCAGTTTCTTACTCTTTCCGAGCACACATTGCTCACACAAACCCAACTGCTCATTGGGATTTTTCAGCTTAATCAGCTCCTTCTTGGCCAATTCTTTAATTCCAGTTTCTCCCAAGTGTCCGAGTCTGAGATGCCACATTCTTAAGTCTAATACCTGCACCAGATTCACAGATCCAGTAACCACACTTGCCTTTAGATAGTATAGGCTTCTCTTTCTCTCAGCCATCATAACAACATCACCATTCTTGACGATGTTCATAATCCCATCAGATAATATGCAATTATATCCTGCTGCATCCAACACTCCAATAGAGATCAAATTCCTCTTAATCTCTGGAATAAACCTCACACCAGTGAGTAACCTGATGGAGCCATTATGAAGTCTAAGCCTGATGGACCCAATTCCTCTGATTCTGCATATCTGGTCATTTCCTAACAAAACTGATCCAGCTGCATTCTTGATTTCCTCAAAATGACTTCTAGTTGGACACATGTGGAAGCTACATCCAGAATCCATGATCCATGGAAGTTCTTCCATGTCCTCAGTCACACACAGAGCCTCCGGGACCACCAACTCTTCTGCAATATCAGCATTGTTCTTGCCATTCTCTTCCTCGGCCTGCTTCTTCTTCCAAACCCAACAATTCTTCTTTATGTGGCCTGGTTTCTTGCAGTGATGGCATGATCTGGTCTCTTTCCAGTCAGCTGTCTTGTTTTTCCATGGCTTCTTCTGTGACTTTCTTTTCACATTCTTCTTGTGATCAGCAACACTCAGACTCTCAGACACCATTTCAGTGGACTTTGGATTAGATTTCTGGATTTCCTTGAGCTTTAGAGCAGAGTATACCTCTTCATATCCAATCTTGGACTCTCTACCAAGAAGTATAGCATCCTTGAAATGCTCATAACTTGGTGGCAAGGAATTCAACAACATCAGAGCCTTGTCCTCATCTTTAATCTCTTCATCAATGTTCTCAAGATCATCGATGCATTTCCCAAATTCTTCGAGCTGTTCCAACACACCTTTTCCCTCAGCAATCTTGAAAGTGAGAAGTTTCTGCTTCAGGTGCAGCCGATTTGCCAAGGATTTGGCCATGTATAATGACTCCAACTTGGACCAAACTCCAGCCGCTGTCTCCTCCTTTGAAACTTCTCTGAGGACTCTGTCACTGAGGTTGAGTATCAAGGTACTATATGCCTTGTACTCTCTGTCTTGAGCCTTTGCCTTCTCCTTTTCATCAGGCTCGGGCTTCTCCTCCTCATTACTGCCTCCACCATTTAGGGTTTCCCATAAACCCTGTTGCATCAAGATTGCTTTCATCTTCAGCCTCCATAGGCCAAAATCATTTCGGCCTGTGAACTTTTCAACATCAAACCTTGCTGCAGCCATTATTCAAACAGGTTGAGCGCCTTCTTGAGGAAACAAAGAAAGAACTCCCAAAACTTTATGCCTTCTCGATCAATTCAGTGGACGAATTTCCCACAGACGGCGCCACGTTGTGAAGAACGAACCTACGGTTGTGATGATCGAAATGCAAATTAATGAAATGACAACATGCAAGGAAGAACACAAGCGAATTACGTGGTTCGGCGTAAGCCTACATCCACGGGCAGAATCTGGTGTGTTTCTTTATTGATCACTCGAGAAATTACAAACATAAGAGCACTCAAAACTCTCAAGAATTTACAAGATGGAAAACCCTCAACTCGCCCGAAAACTTCTTGCTTCGAGAGCTAAAAACGCACAGCTGAAAGATAACACTTCCTCTCTTGAATTCTCTCTCTATCACTTTTGATTTCTGTTGTTGTTAGTTCCGGAATGAATCGCAACTCCCTTAAGAAGTATCGATCAAGAAAACCGCCGAACAGCTTCCTTTGCCGAACAGCTTCCTTTTGCCGAACAGCTTCCTTTTGCCGAGCAGCTTCCAATTGCCGAACAGCTTCCAATTGCTGAACAGCTTCCTTTTGCCGAACAGCTTCCAATTGCCGAACAGCTTCCAATTGCTGAACAGCTTCCAATTGCTGAACAGCTTCCTTTGGCCGAACAGCTCCTTTTGCCGAACACGGTTATAACCGTTTCCAACGGCTAGTTCCTGTTTTGGTTCCCAACGGCTATTTCCTGACTTGATTCTTCCACCAGCTCAATCCGATCTTGATGAGCTCAAACACTAACAATCTTTATATAAGTTCAAAGATCAATCCAGTTCAAATGATTTTTTACTCAAGGAAAATCATTACCCTTCATTTAACTAAATAGAACTGCAACCTACGACGAGTTTCACATTAGCAATAAAATATATTTAGAAATTTTCTTTATTATTAATAAAAAGAATCCTATTTAAATGAAGGGTAATGATTTTCCTTAAATAAAATTTGAATCTAACTGGCGTATATCAGTAAACAATAACTTAATGGAGTAGTACTTTCATTAAACCGCCAAACCCTATTTAAACTGAACATCAATCACATAAATTCACTTAATTCTCACGCAAACTACTTACTCTCTTCCAAGTTGAAAGCCCTCCGCCGACGTTCATCGCTCTTCTTCAAAGCCGCTCTCCGATTCTCCGTCGAACTTCATCATCGTGTAGGTATGATGGGAGAATCCGATTCTCTTTGATTTTTTGTCGTTAAATTCTTTCAATTGGTTGTTTACTCAATTCGTAATTTTGAAGACTTTGATGTTGCCGATCAATCATTCATAAACTTGCTTTGTACCCTAAAAATCAAACATTCATGAAGAGGCATGCGCCACATGATATACAAACTATAATAAATTGATTGTAGAACTAGGAGTAATACATTTCAATTAGAGTTGATACTAAGCATTACCAAAATTTCTATCCAAATCTCCTTGAATTTCTGTTTCGCACAATCCTGACTCTTCGGTCCTTCTTTTTTTTGGATTTCATAGATTATGGTTTCGTTCGATATTTTGAGTTCAGGATTTGATTTGATTTTATCTTATTTCCTTTGGCTAACTTTATGTTTTGGATGCATTAAATTCATATGAAAGAATGTATGAAACATGGTGATTTCTGATGATTTCCCTGTTTCTGTTGTATTTTCCTAGTGTAATTTGAAGTACTACAATTGCAATGGAAGCAAACCAAACTCAAACAATGTCGATGCAACTCCCTCACAAGGCAGCTCGTTGTCCTTTGAAGTTCAAAGTAACTCCAAAAGGTGTATGGCCTATAGATGAAGATAAGTTACTCGTAGGCACTGATGGGACTCGCATGCCTTCCACGGTGAAGCCATCTGTGCTGTTGAACTCGGGCAAAAGGAAGCCAGAAATGCCTCTGGACGGGCAAAGGTGCAAAAAGCAAAAGATGCCCATTGATGATCAATGGCAAAGGAAAAGAGTTTCTGTTGCTGTAACTAAGAAGCTGGAGGCTAATGTTCTGTTGAAGCCATCTCCCAAGCGGGGCCCAGAGACGTCTCTCGATGATCATTGCTGCAAACTTGAGTGCAGTAAGATTTTGAAAGGACTGATGGATCGTAGACCATCACAAGCATTCAGTAAGCCGGTCGATCCAGTGAAGACTCCGGATTACTTCAAGATGATTAAGAATCCAATGGATTTAGGAACGATAAAACATAAGCTCGAGAGGAATATGTACTCTGCTGCAAAGGAATTTGCTGATGACGTGCTGCTGACTTTTGGGAATGCAATGTCGTATCACCCTCCTTCGTCTGAAGTTTATCGCTCAGCAAGGCTATTGAAGTGTAATTTCGGGAGGATGTGGGAAATATTGGATGCAAAATTGAAGCCAGTTGTAGAAAACAACCACCAAGTTATGAAGCCAGCAGCTGGTCTTATGAAAGCTCCCGTACCTGAAAAACGTGGCAACTCAAGGCAAACATCACTTGAGAAAAGATTGAAGTCAAAACCAGGCATTAAGCATGTAAGTATGGTTAGTCTTTACACCTTGTTCTTTCCAATTTCATCAATTTAGCAGTAGTTGAGTTCTTTGTTTATTTGATAGGTCAAGCAAAGAAAGACAGCACTTAATGGATTCTCATTGATGAGCACAACTGTTGACGAAGGTATGAAGTGGTGCACTTCAATATCTTCCAATTACGTTGGTCGATCTATCGACTCTGAAAACCGGTAAATCCAGAATTAGCTATTGATGCTCGTACTCGTGGGGCTGCTCCCAATGAAGAAAAAAGTCCTTGTTCAACCTCTGCCACGACTCCTGCATCTGAAGGTAAGGTTACTGTATGTTTGGTATTGCAGCTTCATTATCCCAATTCTGATGAACTTAATGAGGGAAAGAGTGAATGGGACTGAAAAATAGAGTAGCAATGTGGACTTTTTATTGTGTCTTAAGTCATGAGGCTTTTCTCATTACATATGAGTTTAGTCCAACACGTTCCTGACTAGTATAAATAGTTATTCTTAACTTTGTTTAATTTCTTGCAGATTTGAACATGATTATGAATAGTTTCACACTTTTCATAATTGGTTACACTTCTATAGGTTTCATGGCTGGTGTCCAAGAGTTCCCAAAGAAGGCTTCACGGGTTGCAATGCTCAAAAGCCGCTTTGCAGATACTATCTTCAAAGCTACACATCCGTCACTTGTATGTACATTACTTACCATCTGATACACTATTGTATATTTAGTTTTATATCAGTATGCCTAATAATATTGTGTGTTTCATTCCTTGTCTAGGATGAAAAAACAAGGATCAAAGAACAACTCAAAGCTGCTGAAATGGCCTCCCGTGAGAGAGAAAGAAATGCTGCAAGGATGGCACTAGAGATGGTACATAGCTCATGGACTGATAACATTTGGCCAAGCAAATTCAATACTTTTTTTGTTAGCTTTGAGTTTATATTAACCGAAGTCGAAAACTGTTGCTCGTTGCAGATGGAAAAGACTGCTGAGATCGATCGCCCTCCAAACATGTTGGAAGATATGGATATTCTATTTGGTCGCTATCCAAATTCGAAGTTATTGGAGCAAATTGGCTTGTTCTTGAAGGAGAACTATGTGGAAGATGATGATCCAGAAGAGGGAGAACTTTTCTAGTAGAAATGTGATTGTATATTCCCCCCAAAAAAAGGGAAGGAATCGTATATTAAAAATTGTATATACATTCATGAATTGTAATCTATGAAGAAAAGTTCTTGAAGTCCCACAACCAAAGTCATGAATTGTAGTATAAAGAAAAATTGTATATACATTCATGAATTGTAATCTATAAATTGTACATATATTCATAATCGATTGATGAAAAAGAACATTTGCCAATTTCCATTTCCTCTATATTTCAATCACAAACAAGATTCCCCCTCACATCACACCAATGTACACAAAGAGGCTAAATAATCGATATTTAACAAGGGTGGCATCAAGATCCGCGGCCAGTTTCTCAGCTCTCGCAACGAGCAGCAGATTAGGCTGTGTATGGTTCGAGCAAAGGCGCTTTCGATGCTCGTGCATTTGTTCTGCTGTAATGGAAGTATAGCACCAGCTGAAGAATCCCAAGAACTGCTCCAATCCCATTAGGAATCTGATTTTATGCAAATGGTAAAAGCTTAGAGAAGTTTGAGGATTTCATAAGCATTTTGAGTAGGAGACAGCAAGTGCTTACAGAGACAAAGGCATCGTGCTTGAGCATTCTATACGCGAAGAAAGCAATACTCATCAAGAATGTAGCAAGAGAGAGATAGTATGGCATGTATTCCACACTTTTTGTTCTGATCACCAGATTCTGTGTAATCATAATATCAAAGAAAATCCACTAATGTAGAGATAAAATGAGCTAATTTGTAACCTTAGACTCACAATGATGAATAGTGGAGAAGCAAACATGGATATTAGAATTATAATTTTATATTTTTTTAATTAAAAAAATCTTGTCAATTAGAATAGAAAATAAATACTCATAAAAAATGAGAAATTAATTATAAAAAATAAAGATGAATATAATGAAAGGAAAAACATAAATTTTATGTAATGTTTAAGGGATTATTTAGTTTCATTAAATGCATTTATTATAATTTTAAATTGAGTTAAGAAGTAAGACTCTGAAAGTGATGATTAGAAGGTTTTGGGGGAATATGATCGTGGTAAGAATGATATTGCTACCACATAGTACATCACTGCAAAATGAGAGTTGATGTATTATAATACAACATTGGTGGTAACATTGAATCCATTCATACAAATATAAAAAAATCCAGAAATTAATTAAAAAATTTCTTCATTATACTGCCTCATACCTTTGGAAAGTGTGGCCTCAAGATCATCCAGATATTGTAACTTTGTTCTTTTATTAAAAAAATACTTACTACTAGTACTGCTTCCTAGTCCTATTGAACTTAGGAAAATTTTTATAAGGTCAATTATCTTAACATTTTTTTCAAATTTCCTATTCCTATTGATAGCTAGTGAAAACATATGCGACTGTTAAAAACTATACAGAAGCATGCAATAGTTGCATGTTATCAATAAAAATATGAGGTCAATGTCATTCTATTATTGGAATAGAATTTTTGCCAAAGCTTTTGTGAATAATAATTGATATAAAGTTGTCATAGTTGCTATCCTAATGAAAAGTGCATTGTATTGAATTCTAATTATGTTCTCCAGCCTCCAATTGTAGCATTTGAGAAAATAATGGGCAATCTAATCAAAGTTTCCTAAAACCATGGGCAAAATTATACAAAATCTTGGTGACATTTTAGTTAAATCTGTCATTCATAAACAAAATAGTCCCAGTTAACTAAGACCCTAATTTAAAATTATAATCACTGGCTAATTTTAGTTCCCCAACAACCGGCAAGGGTTGATCTTATGTAATCAATTAGAAGAAAGTTGATTGAGTCATCAACATAGTTTATTATGAACAAAAGTCTAAATATAAAAATATTGACCCTGCTTTTAACTAATAATTATTTCCTCTCCTTTTATTCAAGTTTACACTATAATAAAGTAGCTAGGTCGATTGGAAAAAATATATTAGTAATATAATTCTTATGAATCAATTCATTCAAGCAATCAATAATGATATCGAATGACTTTAACAATTTTGTGGCCACAAATTTGTCCACGATTTCTGAAAATAGACAAGCAAATTAATTTATGAAATTTACCTGGCCTTATTAAATCCCTACATATGTTTTTCACTAAGATCACATATCCGAATTGCCAGAACGACGGCACGTTGGTCATTTACATATCCAATAAGCCATGTATCCTATGTTAAAAAAAATATCAAACATAAAAATTGAGGCACAGTTAATAGTGTTTGAGATTATTTAAAAATAATTACTACTATAATTTAGGATGTAAAAAAATATTTTTAAATTAATGATAAATTATTTTAATCTTTTGTTTTCTAAAAGTGTTTCTATTTGTGTCTCTTAATTTTAGTTGAGACATTAACAAATTAAGGAAACTTTACGAAACATAGATGATATAATTAGACACACAAATTAGCATCCTAAATAGTATTAAAAAGTCTCCTTATCTATCTTTTTTGGCGCAGTGGTATATATGAATCAGTTTGTCGGATTTTTCAATTGTGATAAATTTTAAACATATTTGTGATTTGTACTATTAAATTTTAAGTTTATAAAAAAAATTAGATTTTGACCAAGATACTAGTGATACTCATTTCTTAAATCTTTGATCTGAGTTCAAGATAACTAAGTTATGTTAAAGTCTACTACTAAATGACAAAATTAACGTAGTTGATCAGATGTCGTGTTAATGCGGTTAACGAAGCGAAGCAGTATTTTAAGTGTTAAGTAATTGTTTTATATCAGTATGCTTCAATTATAATTAATAATCAAACATGAAGATCCAGATTCCACAGCATATTAAACAAATCTGACTTGCGTATTACTACTATATACTCCATAGTTTAATTGTGGCAATCTATTTATGAATGATCCAAAGGGATTTTAACCCATAAATCGGATAAGATTCAGAGTCAAGTTTCATTCCTAACAATTTATTGCACTAAATTAGATTGTATAATTTGTTTTTTGAATTTATTATTTTTGTTGGATAGAAATTTAATATTTTTTTTTAAATTTCAATTTTACGAATATATAGTAGTATTGGTTATAATGTATCACAATACATTTTATTTTTACAACAAATTTCTACTTCATCTAATAAAAATAACAATAAAATTCAAAAAAATTAATTATACAATCTAATTTAGTGCAATAAATGGTTGATAATAAGTACAAAATTCGACTGAAGCATGCAAAATTGAAAGTAAAAGAAAAAAATAAAAGAAATTCTTGTGAAAATATTAAAATGGAAAATGGAATGAGAGACTTAAAAATGGACCACTATTAATGTGTAACAACCCATCACTATTCCCTTCATCTAGATAAGCCACAAAATAATTATTGCTCTTGCCTAATGTCGCACCACGTAGAGTGATTAACCGCGTCAAATTCGGTTACTTAATCTTGCTCTCTTGCTTATAATTTGATTCATTATTTCTAACTAAAACATGACAGTCTAAATTCTACACGCACCAATAATAATCTTTCGAAATTAGAGTCTTATAAATATTACTGGTTTGATAAATTATAATGCCAATATTTAATTTCGATTAACGCTATATAAAATCAATCTTGACTTAAAATCTCAATCTTCCAAAAAACATTAAGTCGTTCCATATAATTGATGATTTTACTTTATTCTCTCGTTATATTTTGTTCTCATTTCTATTTTTCTTTCAATTCACTTAACTGTTAAATATTTACTTCTTAATTCTGTTCCAAATAAATTATCTCAATACTAATGTGAAAGGAATATAAAATTGTTCAATTTAATATAGAGCAATTGAAAAAAATAATAAAAAATTAATTATAAAATAAAACAATATTATTCTAATATAGCCCAGCTGTGGATTGCACAAAACGACAAATTTATACAGGAAAAATGAGATCTATTGTTTAATAAAAAATGGCGTAATGCCCCACCCACCCCCATTCATAGCCTAACAGAAACCAAATCTAACACCCTGGAATCTGGATCTTTCTTAACTTATAACATGCACCCAATAATCACAATTCATAATTTCACATTTTTATAACATAATTAAAATATCTCAATTGAAATACCCTTTCTTTTTCCTTTTCTAATTCAATTAATCCCCCTTTTTTTGCAAAACATTTTTCCTCTTCCATTTTCTTACAACAAACAGAGTCGCACAATTTCTTGGAAATTCCGCACAATCACTAATAATACTAATTAACATCTAATTTCTGAAACAATCGGGTGAAAAAATCCTTTAAAAATCGAATTTAATTCAAAATTCCCATCACGTTTCGAGGAAGCCGGTGAGGCGGAGAACGGAGTTACGGACTTGGCTCAAATCCCGTCCCTTGAGAGTCCTCCCGTTTCCCGTGCAAACGGAGAAAGCCATCATCTTTCCGGCCACGCGCCGCCCCACGATGACGTGCGGAGGCACCATCTCTCCGCCGCCGCAGTCAGCTTCCAAATCGGGATCGGAGTAGCGGAGCCACGATACTTTCTCCGGGATGCTCATCGGAACCGTCTTAATCTTCTTCCTCGAGAAGAGCTCCATCGAGCTCATCTTGAAATCGGCGGCGGCGTCGCCGGTGAATTCGTTGTTGGTGTTGAACACGACCTCGGATTCCTCGAATTCTTCTGCCATTGTAGAAATCTGCACTCGGAAGAGAGAAATGGAGCAGAATTTGTTTGTGAATTGAGATTGAAAATGGTGAGAATTTATAGGGAAAATGAATGAATGATTGAGTGTTGAATCAGAGCTAGATCGATTTGATTGCTGGCGTCACTGTGAAGAGGTTTGAGTGCGGTCCCCGCTTTCTCGATATTATTTTACTGTTTCTATTTTAAATGAATAAATTATTGGTCGATTTGTACAAAAATTATTAAACTTTAGTAGTACTAGTAAATTTTATACTCCATACATGATTATTAGAGTATGATATAGGAAAGAGATAAAGTGGATAAGGTAGAAAAGAGAAAGAGAGAATATGGTAAAAGAGAGAAGAGAAAAAGATTAAAAAAAAGAAAAGAAATAAGTATTATTAATAAATTAGAAATAATTTATAATTTTTAGTATGAGACTAATTTTAGTGGAGGATGATAATGAAAAAACAAGACTATATTTTTATGAACGGAATGAGTACTTTTATATTGATCTCCAAATTTATCTACAAATTATTGAACTCTTAATTCTTTATGATTTAGTCCAAAATCAAAATTACAAAGTTGATATGAATAGATTAGCATCAACTAAAATGACAGTCACATAATAAGCATTGAAATAAAGTCCCATTGTACTAAATTAAAATAATTTCATAAACTGAATTATGGTTTATATTGAGAAAAAAATGTAATTCTTCCGTCCCATAAAAATAGAAATTTTTTAAGGGGTCGGACCAAAAAGAAAGGAGTTTCTATTTTTAAGGGACGATGAGAGTAATAAGAGAGAAAAGAGAGATAGTTCTCAATCCATAAAGTCATGTCAATGCAAGAATCTTTGTTAGTTGCAAAACTAGAAAAAATCAATAATTTTAAAATTTACAAGTAGATTTTAAACCCGATATGCAAATCTCGAATTTGGCTAAAATTTTGAAATTGATATACTAATATCCTAAATTAATTGCTTTTTTGTTAAGTTAAAAATCTTCAACATTTGGATTGTTTATCTTAACTTGAGGCTCACGGCTTTTTGCTGTCTTTATAACTAATTCTATTGTAGATAAGGAATTATTAAATTGGCAGTAAATACAATTAATTTTGCGTAGCGTATTAATTGTTTTCTTTTTGAAGGAATTAATTGGCTTTCTTCTGTTTTATTCCTTGCGTATGCTGTACTCACTCACATAGGTGTTAATACGTACGTATCAAGTTTTTTAGAGGGAATGCATCAAGGTATTCTAATTACCACGTTAATTAAATTTTCATTACAGTTTTAACTTCAAATTTCAATATTATTAATTAGAGATCACGCGTGTAAAGTCCGATTTCGTAATTAATTCATATTTCATATATATGTATAAATTTTTTTACCATTAATTATTTTTGTAGTAAGAAGACCCAGCACAATCACAATATGGGGTCTTAAAGTCAAATATATAAACATATTTAGCTTTAACAATATGCCATTTGAATATTATGCATACACAGTTACACACACTACAGGCTAAAGTTTGGATGTTTATCTTGACAGTAAAAAAAACGCGTAAAAACAAGTTTGGATGATTATCTTTTTAATATTAATGTGCTATAAAAAGAATAAAATAAAATCTCAGTAAGATGTTTATATCAGTTTTTATATAGGGTTTCAGTTTTTTTTACGTTAGTATTGAATACTTTTTGGGTTCCATTTTTCTAACATCTTTAAACTCTTTAAGACGAACTTTGGAGTAGAATGGCGGGAAAGAGAGCTAGGGTTTTAAAAATAGAAAAATGAAATGCTCGGTTAAGTTTCAGACTAGGACCTTGGTAAATGGAGTAGCGTTTTAAATTTTCCAACGTCAAACATCCCTCGATAAAATGGACTAGCGTTTTAAATTTTCCAACGGCAAGCATCTCTCGATAATTCGCTCTGGTATAATTGAAAATTATAAGAGATTTACTCACGGAACTCTTCGTTTGTAACATAAATTAAATTTTCTAATGGCAAATCCCTTGGTAATCTGTAGGTAAATGGCGACGCACATTGTGTTGTCGGTAAATCCCTTGATAATTGGCATGTTTTTTGTTTGTAGTGTAAGATCCATCGCCTTCTCTATATAGTACATACAATGAGGTTATGATTGGTTGATGAGGGGGTGTGTGGGGACCCTATGGACTAGAAGAAATGTTAATTTTGTGGGTATGCTTTCGATGAATCATGTTAACAATTAGCCTTTGTGGAGTAATTTTAATTAGGTTAGGAAGGTGGAGAGTTAGAGTACGTGTTGCAATCAATTTATGACCAATTAAGTTTGTATAATTTTTTTACCTACTAAATAGGGTATGTGTCTCGTGCATGCACACGTGTGGTTGGGCCCCCTGAAAGCTCCGTTTTAGTTCCGTTTGCGTCTACTGTTTACCGTTGAAATTAACTAAGGTCAAATTTACAAAACTCCTAGTATTTCGTTAGTCCAATTTTGCAGTAGTTTTCACAATTCTTGGGTGTGTGTTGACGACTGTGTGTAGATATTATAGATGAACAATAAGTGCTACAACATGTACCATAAGAAATTAGTGATGTCAATCGGGCCGGCCCATCGGGTTTCGGGCCAACCCTACTCGGGTTGCGGGTCAATCGAGTGCGGGGTAATCGGGTTGAGCTTTTTTCGGGTTATAAAAGTTCAACCCTAACCCTAGTCGTGTTTCGGGCTGGCCCAGCGGGTTAATCGGGTTGCTACCGATAAAATTAACATGCGATCAATCCAATAAATAATGATGAAAATTAGTTATATTTATAAAATATAAATATTTAATTATGATAAATTTGAGATATATACTTAATCTCAAACACAAACATGATCAAATACTAATATTTGAGATTTGTGTAAAATAAAACATAAATTTAAATATTTTAAAGCATATTTTAAAACATGTTTTACAAATTTAAATATTTGTTAATGAATTAGAAGTTTCTAATTTATTTATGTATTATTATATTAATAAAATTTTAATATATAATTTATATATTTAATATAAAATTGAATGTTATTTTTTTAGTTATCTATATTATAAAAATAATCAATGAAATTGTCCAATTAGGAGTCAAACAAATAGAACAATAGAAAATTTATCGGGTTTTCGGGCCAGCCCATCGGGTTTTAAGGTCTGACCCTAACGTGTTGCGGGTTGATCGGGTGCGGGCTAATCAGTTTGTAATTTTATCGGGCTAGAAATTTTCAACCCTAACCCTATAAATTTGATGAGTTATTTGGGTCAGTCCACGGGTTGCGCGCTGCATTGACATCCCTAAATCATTGTTAGAATCAAGCTAATATGTGTCCTTTGTATGGCCGATGCTTTTAGCTTTCAGTTGACTGTAATCATCATCGGTTATTGACCGTAATCACTATCAGCTATTGTAGTGCCTTCGTGGGCGTATATTCTTACGAGAATAAGGCCATCCACAACGCTGTCTCTATACCGTCTCTTAAACCGTCTCTTAACTACTATTTGAGCACTATTTGAGGGCCCCACTGTCCTTTTTTCCTCCATCTCTTAACTAAGAGACGGAGGCTGCAACGCTCCGTCTCTTAACCGTCTCTATACCGTCTCTTAATTACTATTCATTCAATTTAATTTATAATTTTTTTTAAAACCCAATTCAATTTAAACAAACACACTTTATTAAAATTAAAACAAAATTAAAAAACACACAAAATAAAAAAAACACACAAAATAAAAAAAACACACAAAATAAAAAAACACACAAAATAAAAAAACACACAAAATAAAAAAAAATTAATCGGAAGGGCTAATCATCCTCCGGAGGCGGTCGAGGTTGAGGGGGAGTCGGAAGGCCAAGTTGTGCTGCCATATGCACAATTCCGTTCCACCAGGCCGCGTATTGGGAGTGCGAGAAGCGGGAAGTGTCCGCCATTGTGGCGGTCATGTACGCCACCATAAGTGTGTCCGAGCCTCCTCGCGAGCCCGATCCTGAGGCCGGCTGGCTTGATTCGCCTCGGCCCTTCCTTGCTCTAGCCGCTTTCGCCGCCTTCGTCCCTTGCGGCCGACGGCGCGTACTCGCGGATCCTCCTGCATCGCCGACCGTACCCGCAAACTCCTGGGATTCAGCATCATGTTGGCTGATGCCTTCAGCAGTGTCACCACCAGACGCACCAGCACTAGACGAGTATTGGCCACTCGCCGTATGCTTCGTGCGCTTCGAGTTTGAGCCCGAGCTGGAGCGGAAACCGCCGGCCCATCGTTCCTCGTCCTTGACGGCGCGCCAAACATCAACAAATCTGAATTGATGTCCCTCGTCCTGGTAGTAGGCGCGCAAAGCGGACGTCAAAATGTCGGTGGCCGTGGCGCCGCTTTGGTAGCGCGCCTCTTCCGCCGAGTAGATGCCGCAGAATTTTTTGACCTGTCGGTCGACTCGGTCAAAGTGACAGCGGATCATTTTAACTGTGCGCTTGCGGGAGCGGTTCGGCTTTATTTGGTGGTAGACCTCGACAACCTTTTCCCAGAAACACTTCCGGGTTTGTTGATTCCCGACGATGGGATCATACGAGACCGTGATCCAGGCGTTGTACACCGCCATCGTTTCGAGGTTGTTGTACGGATGTCGGCCAAGATCCTCTTCCTCTTCTTCCTCCTCGTCCTCGCCCGTCTGGGGTTGTACACTGCCTCGGCCACCTCCACCGCCTCGGCCACCTCCACCGCCTCGGCCTACTCCCGGCGTGGGATCAACTGGAAAATCCTCCCGGATCTGGGATAATCCCTGCGAAAACCGCGGGACGTTGGGACGAACATATGCATCAAGGTCAAAATTGGGTGGTTGGTACCCCCCCGGCGTCGCCGAACCCTGGGTCCCCGGCGTTGACGAACCTCCACCGCCCAATGTGTTGATCATGTTCTCCCAATCGCCGAATGAGTTGAGATCCCACCCGCCGGAGCCGGAGCCGCCATAGTTGCCCTCGCCGTCGCCGGACATCTTGAGTTGGGTTATGAAAATTTCAGCGAAAATTTGAGAGAAAATTTAGATGATATGAAGAATAGATGTGTAGTTGTGTGTAAATGAGGATGGGTTTAGGAGTATTTATAGAGTAAAAAATTTAATAAAAAACAAAAAAAATATAAAAAAAAAACAAAAAAACGGTAATAATACCGTTACAAAAATTTTTTTTTTTATTTAAATTCGATTTTTTTTTAAAAAAAAATATTTATTGCGTCAGCACGTGACGACGCCCACTCGCGGGCCGACGAGTGGGCGTCACGCACGACGCCGGGCTGCGCCACGTCGCCGAGGCGCGTGGCGAGCCAGCTCGTCTCCTGGCTCGGCGAGACGAGACGCGCGACGAGACGGGACGAGATGGAGGCTGCAACGCGTCTCGCCGGGGTCTCGTCTCGCTGAGACGAGACGCGAGACGCCGGCGAGTCCCGTTGTGGATGGTCTAACATTTCTCCTAGACTCGACTCGACTCGACTCCTGGTCATTTTTCATTTTAGTTTTGATTTTTGGTTGTTCATTTAGTTTCGGCTAAATTATTTATTGAGGGGTCCGCTATTTAATGTCCATTTTATTCATAATTTTTAATAGTAATATTTTAATTACAATTATATTTAAACACACAAAACTGAAAATTTTTTATTAGCATTAATTATTTTATTCTTTTTATTAAAAAAAAAGTAACGAAAAAGATTGAGAACGAATATAAGGGTATCCACTATAATAGAGACGCGGCGATAGCCCCGGCGGGGACGACGACGGGGCGGCCTATAAGTGAGTGGGACGTCCGCCCCGCGGCGGACGAAAAAAACAAGCCGGGCGGGCGATCGGCGATAAATGTGCGAGGAAGCGCCGGTGGACCATCGCCGCGCCTATAGGCGCGCCGGTCGCCCCTTTCGATTATTTTATTTTATTTTTATTTTTTTTAAATTACCCTATAAATACCACTCCTCCACCACCCATTTTACACACTTTTCACACCCTCTCCATTCATTGCCTATCTACACTTTCACTCCCTATTCTATATAGTGTACCGAATTATTTAATGATCATTATCCATAAATTAAATTTAATGTCACTGTTTTACTGGATGATAACGTAGTTACGTTGAATCGTCGATAAGGCTTTCTAGTGGATATATGCATTATAACGAATCCCCCAAGCAAACGACAAAATGTTTTACGTTTAGTTCCTTCTCTTTTGCTTATTTTTTTCTCTTTCCAGAATTAATCATTACGTTGATAATAAAATATACTGTATTGATTAGAACTATAATGTGCTTAATTAAGCTAGAAGAAAATGGAAGTTTTAGAACGCAATTTTAATGTGAAAATGGTGATTAATTTAACTGGAATTTGGCACCAAACATTCCATGCTGTTTTTTTATTCTCAACTCAAGTACTACTATATTAATTTAATACTACAAAGGACCATATATATACACTTCAAATGATAGTACTAATGTAAACCATATTCGTAACAACTTAAATTTCCCAACTTTGCGAGCTGGACCATTTTACTTGTAGGGTTTTTAAAATTACATTAAACTAACAAGAAATTAATTGAGTGATAGTATGTGAATTTGAGAGAGAAACTATAAGAAGCATTGTAAAGATAAGAATGAAAATATGAAAAACAAAATGAAGAATCTATGTTTTGTGATGGAGGAGTTCCAATTGAAGAATCTATGTTTTGCTTTTAGAGGAAAATGACAGCGCATAACCAGTCATTTCATGGCATTTGTAATTTAGCAAGTTATATTTCACCTTCAAATTAAATAAATCTGCCTTATCAACAATTTTCTCATCTCCTTCAACTATGTCCGCTCAAATTAACACAAACACTACTTTCAATTCACAATCCATCAATGGGGGATGTTACTTGTGTGGTTTTGTACTCTTGCAATGACACGACCTTCCTTTGGCATGGCCCCTCACATTCTAACAAACTAGGAGTAAAAATGATATCACACCATGATATTTTTTACATTTGGAATCTTGCATGCTATGGTTTCATAGTGAGCTCGTGGGGCGTACAGAGGGAAAAAGATTATCATCAGCATCGAAAGGTAGATATGGTGTAGCAAATATTGCTAATATAGGATGACAAACAAAGAATGAAGATGGATCACAACTTTAAAACATTGGGGTAGAAATGTCACACCTTGAAGTCGGAAACAACTCCAAAGGCCAATCTGTCAGTACGTATATTCACCCCACAATCATGTGATATTTCGGGGCCTTGAATTAAAATGTGAATTTATTAACCAATTAATTTTTTTTTCATGTGCATCTCTTAAGTTATGAAAAAAATAGTTTTTCTCAAGAAAGTATCAAAGTATAACTCAATTGAAATATTTCTCAAGAAAGTGTCAAAGTGTTACTCAATTGAAATAGCTAAGCTAGGTTACGTGAACATGACAAACAGCTTATTCTTGGTCCACTAAAAGATTAGCCACGACTTTAGAGTAGAGGTCCCGAAAACTAGTATAGGAAAAATCATTCTCCTAAAAACTAGTAAAATTATTGGAGGAAAACAACATTTTAAAATAGAAAATATAATTTAGACATGTCTTTTTCGTTCTCTATTCCTTTTGTCCCAAATTGACCGATTTTTCGTCTTTTATAATTTCTATGTTCTTTCAATTTAAAGTAAATAATTAATTTTGTTTTATTTAATAGTTGAACTTAAAATAATTTTTCCAGTGGAAAATGATAGTCTTTATAAGACAAATAGTGTAGAGGACCATTGACATAATATATTCAAGTAAAATAAAACAGAAAGTATTAATTACGATTGAAAATGTCTTTTCTTTTCTTTATTTTTAAAGAAAACGACAACCATACAAGATATTTAAAATGCCAATAAATGTTTTTCACACCAAAAAATATCAAAACGAAACTCTATAGAGTTCAATCTCATCCAACTAACATAATAACTGATTAAGAGGGTACTAAAATGGGAGTAGTTGAGTTACTAAAAAAGATGTTTCCTCTTTAATAAAAGGTACATGTATAATTTGGAATAACTTTCTATTATAATAATAGTTTAATTTTAATCCATTTGAATATCTTAAACCCAAAAATGGGAATTGCTGCTAAAAGCCTAATCCAAAAAGCCCAATCGATGTGTAAAAACTAGAATGGGTAATGTACGTCTATAATTTTGGAATAACTTTCTATTATAATAAAAGTTCAATTTAATCCTTTTTCTAATACGCTACACAACCCCCAACGCTACAATATCCAACACATGGTTTCTCGATTCATAAATTATTGTAAAAATGATACAATTTGTATATTATTTGGGATAAATAGGAAAGTACATAAGATTAATCTGAGTTAGTTACTGCAATCGGACTTCTTACTCGATGAATTCCATCACTCCAAACAAAGGAACCAAAAGCATACACATTCTCGACGGCGCCACCGCCAGCTGTAACCGTAATATTGAACATCTGCCTTTCCCCCACCGCGCTGAATCTCAGCACCGCCGGCGCGATCTTCACCGTGTAACCCGGCGGCTGATTGATCGTCACCGTGTACGTCGACCTCGCGGGCCCCACATTGGTGACGACTCTCGCCACTCTCATCCTTCCGTCCTCCAAATCGTCGATCGCCAGCGACGGATAGTTGAAATGGCTCGCCGAAGGCACGTCGTCGTCGTCGTCGGGGCAATGGAAGGACGGGTCGAGCCGATTGCCGCTGCTGGCGCAAAGGAAAAGCAGATAGTCTCCATACGAAGCATCGTAGACGAGCCCCGGATCGGCGGCCAGGGATGGCTGGATGTGTCCGGCTCCCGATTCGAAGGGGGTTGAAGGATTCCCTTGCGCATTTGTTATGCTTCCGCCTTCGTTGTTGCTCGGCTTTGCTGTAACATATCACATCGATAAGTGAACCGACGAAGCTATAAGTTATAGTCTAACGGGATGGACCAGTCTAACCAATACATACATTATAATTACTTCATTTATTTATTAATTAATGTTAGATAGGATGTTTGAATCCACTTGACCAATTGAAAAATATTCATTAGTTGATCGGTACGATCTGATTTTTAAAACACTGGTTTAACTAGAAAAATATTTAAGAGTGCTTAGAAATTAATTTTTAATATAGACATACAACTTGTGATGAGGGCGGATCTTATGGCGGCGCTACTCCAATTGGGGTGCAACGCCCTAAGAAGTGCGGCAACAGCAGAAACATGGGGGCACGATATAGACGTCCCAGAAAGGAATTGGTATTTAACGACTCTTTTGTCAGCCGGGACGTTCAACGGAGATGCCGCCTCGCTCCATGCTGCTAGTATATTGAGTCCCGGAGCAGTAACATCCGGCTGCAAAATTAAATTTTAACTGACCCATCAATATTTATGAAATGAAACAGAAAAATGACTGACCTTAAGAATATTAGGATCGACGAGGCTGGGGCCTCTAGAGGTGAAGGGAGCCATGAATGGAGCCAATGTGCCGGATAAAGTCTTGACCGGCTTTAACGTGACCGTTGCAGCTTTATTGGACACAGTGTAGTTATAAACTATCGGTATTTCGTTAGAGAGAATGGTTGTTGTCGGAATCATAAAAGACTGGCCTATAACTCCCATTCCTTCGTAGGAGTTTCCGAGCACAGCCGCTGCGCCGCCTGCTCGGGCCACTTCTAGGGTTTCGAAAGTGGCTCCACTACGGCAGAAGACGGCTTTTCCTCTCACAAGATCCGGTGAAAGCGTGCCGCTCATGCATAACCTAGCGTTAATGTAAAAGTAATGAAATAAAGTCAAAAATGTATTACCTAAATTTAACAATATTATACGTGTATATATTGATCGAACCCATTATTTTCACTTGTTGTGGAGCCTGGAATTTCCACATCTGCTGCATAAACGAGAGGGTATGTCCCAGCCTCATCAAATGGAGTGATTGATTGTCCCTGCTTTCATTAATGAAATTTTAAAACCGCATCATTAGTTTCATAGCATTCCAAAAGCACATCCAAAACTTCAATTAGTATTACTAATTCCTATTTAAGAGCACCTCCATGGTTCCATCTGCGTGCTTAGGGATGAGGTTAAGCACGAGCGTACGTGCATGCTTGACATGCCGTGGGACTAAAGTATAAAATACTAGTAATTACTACTAACAATAACAATGGCGAAAAGACTCGAACATGATTTTCAAATTTAATTAATTCATCTAAATGATTCACATTAGTAAAGGAACTTAACATGAACTTTCACCTATTAATTGTGAATCGTAAAAAATTGCTAGTAATATAATACGCCCATACATATATGTGGAGTATATACGAACCACCAAAACGACGCCGTTTCCAAGCATGACAGGCGACGAAAACTCACGGTCGATGCTACTCGCACCAACGGTGATGACCCACGGGGCAACGTTCGTGATGGTGGACTGATCCGGGCCGGAGTTCCCGGCGCTGCAAGCCACCACAATATTTCGTTTCACAGCATACAGCGCTCCAATGGCGATCCCATCTCTCTCGTATGGAACGCTAGTACTCCTCCCCATCGAAACGCTGAGCACTTGAACGCCGTCGGCGATGGCGTCGTCAAAGGCCGCGATCAAGTCGTCGTCGAAGCATGCATTCCCTTCCGCCATGCTCGCCCCCGGAACCGCCCAGCACACTTTGTACACGGCCAGGCGCACGAGCGGGGCGCCCCCGCTCGCCGTGCCGCTGCCAATGCCGCCGATCGCGGCGGCGTTGGGGACCATCCGGCCGCCAACAATTGACGCAGCGTGGGTCCCGTGGCCGGCCATGTCCCTAGGCGATTTGAAGTCGAATTTTGGGTCGACCGGGCCGTAGGCTGCCTCGTACCCTTTTAGGTAGTAGCGAGCCCCTACTATTTTCCTGGTGTATGTATTACCAAATTGATTATTCGAAATTTGAATGACAAATCATTAATTTTTTTTTCTTCTGATTTAATACCTATTGCAGTTAGAAGAATTAAATTGGTCACCACTTTGACAAGATCCTTTCCAATATGATGGAATAGGTCCCATATCTGTGTCACTGAAACTCTCTGACTCTGGCCATATTCCTAGAAAGTTTAGGTTTCCAAATTAGGTTAGTGTCATATTTTATGTAAGTACTAAAATAAATAGCCAAGGACATTTTTTTATTTAATGGAAGATACTAACTTGTGTCAAGGAAACTGTGTCTTAATCTTTTGCTTTTTGCTTTTTTGAGATGCTTTTAAAGCATCGTTCATTTTGGTTGGATGCAAGCCAACAAATATTTCTTTACGTCTTAAAAAAAGATTAGACAAAGTTTTCAAATGCATCCTCAACACACTTTTCGCTGTGTCCAAAATTTTGATCAATTTTCCAACGCATGCAATTGCGTAATCAATTTGATGGTCCTTTTTTTGTAGAGTACAAATCAAGAAAAAACGAATACCGGTGTCGATTACGCCTACGGTGACATTCTGGCTATATCCCGCTTGCTTCAACAGATCTTCTCCATTAGCCATCGAAGCATCCCAGTTAGCCTCGAGCAAGCTAATGAAATCCCACGATCTGGTCGTGTGAAGCCTCGATGGCTGGCTACGGAACACTGAGATCACTCCATCCATCTCTGTCCAACACAGTCAAGATTCAATACATTTAAATCTGCACAGTATATATATATCCATGCATGAAGCAACATATAGTCACCTGATAGTGCATCAGCCTGTTGAGAAGTGAGAAAAGCCGAAAAGCCATTAATCGCGTTCTTGTAGCTGTAAATGATGGAGGCTGCAGCTTCCTCACGAGAAGACTTGACGGAATGCAGATATGAACGGTGTATGTTTTCGATTTCTTCAGGTGTCTGAAGCCCACTGTGCCCTCCTAGGTACACTACGTATACCTGGATTTAGCATATACAATTAATCAAGTAAAATAAATCAAGAATGTGTTTGTAAAAGTCGAAAGGAGGTAAAATCAACCTGGTGTTGAGCAGACAAAGCCGAGATTCGGAGAAGAAGAAGAAGGGAAAAAAAGAAAGATGTTGGTTGGTTATGCATTATGCCTGAAATTATGTGTTGCTGTTTCAGTTTGTTTGATCAGCTTATAAAGATTGGTGGCAACAAATAACCTCTCCTTATGTGTGACTCTGAGAGTGGTATTTTAGCCTTGTTTTACTGAGTAATCAGTTATTGTAATGCAGTGCAAAAGCTACATGCGTAATTTCTTCTCAAAGAGAATCCCTTTCTTGTACGTTTAATTAGTGTTTATGGTAGAGCAATGATGAATCCGCGAATTATTGATGATGATGAATGCTCGTAAAAATAAATTACGACACGGTGAATTTACGTGGTTCGATTTACTGAGGTAAATCTACGTCCACGGGAAGAAGGGAGGGCAAGATTGTATTGC
The DNA here is from genome assembly GCF_004379255.2 of Salvia splendens. NCBI lineage: Eukaryota > Viridiplantae > Streptophyta > Magnoliopsida > Lamiales > Lamiaceae > Salvia > Salvia splendens. Next base: position 2,725,699 of record NC_056042.1, read on the forward strand.
TTGATCTGGGATTACAGCTTACAACACAGACTTGCTATATGATTTTATCTCTAGAGAGCTTCTAACTCCTTTCTATCAGATCTAAGTTCTATTTATACATTGAACTAAGATCGTGGCTTACATCATCACTCTAGGTCGTGGAGGTCGTGTAGGTCATGGCCTAAGATCGTGGCCTGAGTTGACGCCACGTGGTAGTGGGTGTGTTGGAAGTTGTGGAAATCCTGCATGGGTCCACTAACTCCTTGTTCGGTCGAAAACTGAGACCGAACTGCTTTGGTTGCCGATCTGAGAGTAGAGCTTGGTTGGCTTTTACCGAGCTGTAGGCTGAGGCCGAACTCTTTGGTAATGCCGAACTCGCAGAGCTTGATTGGTCGGCTTTTACCGAGCTGTAGGCTGAGGCCGAACTCTTCGGTAATGCCGAACTCATACTCTTCCTTGGGCTTTGGGCTGATGGGCCGTCATTGCTGTCGGGCTTGTTTAGTACGCACCCCATCACTACCCCCCCCCCGAAAGACGAAGTGAATCACTTCGGCGAAGCGAGTCACTTCGGCATTCTGGATAAAGGTACGGGGGAGGCTGACGTCAGGGGACGTCAGAGGACAAGTACGATGAAATAAACATCTTTGACCGGACTCGTCTTTGGTCTGATGAAATAAACATCTTTGACCGGACTCGTCTTTGGTCTGATGAAATAAATATCTTTGACCGGACTCGTCTTTGGTCTGATGAAATAAACATCTTTGACCGGACTCGTCTTTGGTCTGATGAAATAAACATCTTTGACCGGACTCGTCTTTGGTCTGATGAAATAAACATCTTTGTCCGGACTTGGCTTGTCGGTCTGATGAAATAAACATCTTTGACCGGACTCGTCTTTGGTCTGATGAAATAAACATCTTTGACCGGACTCGTCTTTGGTCTGATGAAATAAACATCTTTGACCGGACTCGTCTTTGGTCTGATGAAATAAACATCTTTGACCGGACTCGTCTTTGGTCTGATGAAATAAACATCTTTGACCGGACTCGTCTTTGGTCTGATGAAATAAACATCTTTGACCGGACTCGTCTTGTGTTCTAATTTGGCGATTTTTGTCGCCGGGATTGAACTTTCCCTTGTCCTAATTCGGCGAGTTTTATCGCGTGGATCGGACTTTCCCAGTTAACCGAAGTGGTCTTATGCAGTAAACCTCTTTGACTAGACATGGTCGTCCTCGGTCTTATGAGGTAAACTTCTTTGACCGAACTTGGTCGTCCTAATTCGGCGAGGTTTATCGCGTGGATCGGACTTTCCCTTGTCCTAATTCAGGCAAGTTTTATCGCGAGAATCGGACTTTCGTTGCAGTTCGTTTCAGACGAAGTGCTTGATTTTTAAGCCGAATTGTGGTCTTGTATCCTCTTTAGAAGCTTGGACTTCACAATCGTTGGCTTATTGCAGCTCGTTTCAGACGAACTGCTTGTTTAAGCTGAATTGTGGTCTTGTATCTTCTGTAGAAGCTTTGACTCACAATCGTTGGCTTGTTGCAGCTCGTTTCAGACGAACTGCTTGTTTAAGCTGAATTGTGGTCTTGTATCTTCTGTAGAAGCTTTGACTCACAATCGTTGGCTTGTTGCAGCTCGTTTCAGACGAACTGCTTGTTTAAGCTGAATTGTGGTCTTGTATCTTCTGTAGAAGCTTTGACTCACAATCGTTGGCTTATATATGTTCTAAGAAGGGGATCAGCCTTCGAAGAACAAGATACCTCAGTAACATTTGTAAGAGACGACACGCACCGAAACAGACAAAACACACAGACAAAACGCACAGAGACAAATAAAGACCAAGCAAACCAAAGAAAGCACATTGACCGGACTGTCTCTTACAAATGGAACTTTTTGAGGTTGGAAACGTACCATGTTCGGGGTACTTGTGCTCTTGACACGTGAGTCAATTTGTAAGACCCTTTGCCGAGGACTTCTGACACCCGATATGGACCTTCCCATGTGGGTTCGAGTTCGCCCAGCTTTTCTGCTCGGCTTACTTCGTTGTTTCTCAAGACGAGATCTCCCACTTGAAATTGCAGCTTCTTCACCCTTTGGTTGTAATACCGGGCTACTTGCTCCTTGTACTTGGCTGCTTTTATGCAGGCCAATTCTCTTCTTTCTTCGGCAAGATCTAGTTCGGCTCTCAGTCCGTCACCATTCATTTCTGAGGAGAAATTGAGTTCGGGGACTGGGTATGCCAATCTAAACCGGAATCACGGCTTCAGTGCCGTACACCATCGAGTTCGGCTCCGGTGTGACTTCGGTCATTCCGCCTGCGGCTGCTGTGATTGCTATGCTTGATGGTGCCGAACTGATTGCTCGGCACTTTTAAGCGCAATCTGCGAACACACTTGCTCTTTTTTCGATCACCTCGGATGACCGCTATCTCTCCTTTGGTGGGGAAGGTGTTCGGCGAGGAAGCCTCTGATCGCTATGATCGGGCTTCTTTTTGTCTTCTCTAGATGAGCTGTCTAAAGACCGTTTTCGACGGTCTGCCTCATCGGCACGAGAAAACTTGTCCGCAATGTCCCACATCTCTTGAGCTGTTTGCGGACTGCATTCCACGAGCTTTCTGTAGAGAGCTCCGGGCAGGATTCCATTTTGGAATGCCGAAATGACAAGTAGATCATTGAGATTATCTACTTGTAGGCATTCCTTATGGAATCTCGTCAGGAAGTCGCTGATCTTTTCGTCGCGACCTTGACGTATAGAAAGCAGCTGAGCCGAAGTAATCCGGGCTTCCGCTTTCTGAAAGAACCTCCTGTGGAAAGCATCCATTAGATCTCGGTAGGATCTAATGCTGCCTTGGGGGAGGCTATCGAACCACCTTCTTGCGTTCCCGATAAGCAGTTCGGGAAACAGCTTGCACATGTGGACCTCGTTGAGACCCTGGTTCGCCATGTTATATTGATAGCGTCCCAAGAAATCATGAGGATCCACGAGTCCGTCATAGGTTATCGACGGAGTTCGGTAGTTCTGTGGTAGGGAAGTTCGGGTAATATCGTCCGAGAACGGAGTCCTCAATGCTCCGTACATGGCGAACCCGACATTTCTTCGGTATGGAGGAGATGGAGTTCTCCTGTGATTCCGGTACCGAGGATTCTTTCTTCTGGAAGACATGACACTACTGCGGTAGTGACTGTCTCGTATGGAGGGAGAGGGAGAATCCGCCGTTTTTGCCTCCGGCTGCTTTTGGCTTCTCTGCAGGAAGGTTAAGAATTCCTCCTGCTTTTCAGCCAAAAACAGCTTGACAGCCTCGTTCAAATCAGGCTGCTGGGAAGACTCAGTGGGACGATTTTTGGAGCGGCTTGTTCCTTCGCCATGAGAACTGGTGGTGGATTTATCCCTAGGCTGTTTTCCAGACCTATGGGATGGATTGGCTTCCTCCTGGTTCTCACGGGCAGGAATACGGGTACTCTGCGATCTGGTATGCATTTTTTGGGTGGAAAAAATGGATCAAAAATTCGCTTTATCACAAATTTGGTTCTCTGTTTCCCACAGACGGCGCCAGTGATGAATCCGCGAATTATTGATGATGATGAATGCTCGTAAAAATAAATTACGACACGGTGAATTTACGTGGTTCGATTTACTGAGGTAAATCTACGTCCACGGGAAGAAGGGAGGGCAAGATTGTATTGCTTGATCTGGGATTACAGCTTACAACACAGACTTGCTATATGATTTTATCTCTAGAGAGCTTCTAACTCCTTTCTATCAGATCTAAGTTCTATTTATACATTGAACTAAGATCGTGGCTTACATCATCACTCTAGGTCGTGGAGGTCGTGTAGGTCATGGCCTAAGATCGTGGCCTGAGTTGACGCCACGTGGTAGTGGGTGTGTTGGAAGTTGTGGAAATCCTGCATGGGTCCACTAACTCCTTGTTCGGTCGAAAACTGAGACCGAACTGCTTTGGTTGCCGATCTGAGAGTAGAGCTTGGTTGGCTTTTACCGAGCTGTAGGCTGAGGCCGAACTCTTTGGTAATGCCGAACTCGCAGAGCTTGATTGGTCGGCTTTTACCGAGCTGTAGGCTGAGGCCGAACTCTTCGGTAATGCCGAACTCATACTCTTCCTTGGGCTTTGGGCTGATGGGCCGTCATTGCTGTCGGGCTTGTTTAGTACGCACCCCATCAGTGATGAATCCGCGAATTATTGATGATGATGAATGCTCGTAAAAATAAATTACGACACGGTGAATTTACGTGGTTCGATTTACTGAGGTAAATCTACGTCCACGGGAAGAAGGGAGGGCAAGATTGTATTGCTTGATCTGGGATTACAGCTTACAACACAGACTTGCTATATGATTTTATCTCTAGAGAGCTTCTAACTCCTTTCTATCAGATCTAAGTTCTATTTATACATTGAACTAAGATCGTGGCTTACATCATCACTCTAGGTCGTGGAGGTCGTGTAGGTCATGGCCTAAGATCGTGGCCTGAGTTGACGCCACGTGGTAGTGGGTGTGTTGGAAGTTGTGGAAATCCTGCATGGGTCCACTAACTCCTTGTTCGGTCGAAAACTGAGACCGAACTGCTTTGGTTGCCGATCTGAGAGTAGAGTTTGGTTGGCTTTTACCGAGCTGTAGGCTGAGGCCGAACTCTTTGGTAATGCCGAACTCGCAGAGCTTGATTGGTCGGCTTTTACCGAGCTGTAGGCTGAGGCCGAACTCTTCGGTAATGCCGAACTCATACTCTTCCTTGGGCTTTGGGCTGATGGGCCGTCATTGCTGTCGGGCTTGTTTAGTACGCACCCCATCAAGCAACAAACATGACGATGGCTCAAGGAATTAGCCATTCATAATGCAGGTTTTCTTATTTGCTTATACTATAATTATTGAAGTTGAAATGATATACGAGGAAATGTCTAATAGCCTTCACCTATATAGCATTAATTGTATGAATTTTTGCTTATTTTGAAACCACTGGCACGATTGTTGGAATGTAGTGTTGATCTTTGGCTTTTAGAATCGGACATCCTTTTTCATTTGTGCTAAATTAATATTTATCTTATACTATTAAATAATAGTATTATTCAATTACTAACTATTAGAAACTAAAATAAGTAAAAGTATTATAAGCAGATTTCAAATATTTAAAAGCACTCTCATAATAGTAGTAATAGATAAACAAATATTTCCAATTTTGTAATGCAAGCCCTTTTACTGTTATAGATCAATGGAGTAGGTATATAGATAAAGAAATTCAACCGGCCCAAAATGAGAAAACTAGGCCCAATAGCGTAATCCGCCCAAACCTCTCACTCACAGCCACATCCACAGCTTAGCTTTTCATTCAAGCTGAAGCACACGCTCAATCTCGGGCATTATACAACGCAAGCATGAAGCCATGAATTATTCGCAATTATCAATTCGGCAGGTAATTCCTCAATCTCTTCCCCTTTTGCTTCAGTTATCGTCGTCACTTATTTGGAACTTTCGTCGAACACTTTCAGGTTATATGTGCTAAAGTTGATTTTCCAATATTGAATTTTTCCGTTCGACTATTCAAGGCATCTGGTCACAGTGTTCCTACCCATAAGGTAAGCGAAAGCTAAAATATCATCAAATTAGTAAAAATTTCTGCTCTTTCATGCTTGAATTTTACATTCAAACTGCAATTTTCACTGTTTAGTCAAAAGCGATAGCTTCTCAGCAACGCTTACGTGGAGACCAAAATGACCAATCTTTGGTTCAATCAAATCCTGCTGAGAAGTGCGTGGTTTCGTTTTTGCTTATTGTAATAATTAAGTTAGTTTCTTTCATATGTTGATGACTAACATTTACTTAAGCAGCAGTATTTTGTGTATCTGACAACAGGAAGCTTGTTCGGAAGCCGGGTAGAAAGGAGCACCACTTATGGCAAAGGAGAGACCAAACTGGTTCAGGACAAAAAGCACTGAATCTTATTCAAATTGTATGTAAGATTTGCCTTTGGGTTTAAATTATTCCCTTATTTTTGTTATGTTGTAAAATGGGATGGTGCATTTTTCTTAATACTCAACATCAGAGAAAATTTATGTGATTTTGATAGATTTGTGGGCTTCCAAATGAGAAAGAGGCTGTTTATAGCGCCCTTGATGAGTGGATAGCCTGGGAGACTGAATTTCCATTAATTGCTGCGGCAAAGGCTTTGGTGATCTTAAGGAAGAGGAGTCAGTGGAAAAGAATTATTCAGGTATAAAGCTTGTGATGGCGAACTTTTCACTCATAAACTGCAAAGTCATCTTGAATTTATATAAGCATTGAGCATTTTCGGGTATAAAAGGGCCACTAGTCAGTTAATGGACATTCTGGAGATGCTTATTCTTATTAAGCGTTTGAAAATGATTCCCTCGGACTATGTATATGTTTATGCTAATCACTTTCAGAAAGTAGGTTTCAACTCATTTATTTAAGTCAAGCAGGTGGCCAAGTGGATGTTGAGTAAAGGTCAAGGTGCAACAATGGCGACCTATGACCACCTTCTACTGGCATTTGACATGGATAGAAGGCCAGACGAAGCAAAAACGTTATGGAACATGATTTTACATGCCCACAATCGATCTATTTCCAAAAGGCTATTTTCCAGGATGATATCCTTATACGACCATCATAATATGCCAAATGATGTTATAGAGGTGATTGTTCATGATTTAAACCAGTTATAATCATTAGCAAGATGTTTAGGTTCCTCTTGCTCTTTATGATGATTATTGCTTTTATCCATAGTCAATCTTGTGCTGAATCTCTTTTCTGGTTATGAAACATCAGGTATTTACTGACATGGAGGAGTTGGAAGTGAAACCAGATGAGGATACTGTTAGAAGAATTGCACGGGCCTTTGAGGTGTTAGGTCAAGAGGATAATCATAAACAGTTCTTGATGAAATACCAAAGAAAATGGAAATACATTCACTTCAAGGGTGAAAGAGTTCGGGTAAGAACTTGATTCATAGCATGATCCAACTTGACAAAGCATGGATTCATGGTGTAAAAAAGTGGATAGAATTTTGGAGGTAAATGCATTGTACGAATTTATTTAGATTCTTCATATACTATACATACGTTGATAGTATTCTGTTTTTTTTTTGTTGAAATCCCATCAAATATCATGAATTTACTTGTGGCTGGTACATAGCATGAATTCCTTTCCCTGTTATTGTTGATTGCTAATTCTTGCAACCAAAGAGGAAGACACCGTTTGACTCAAACAATACAGGGAAGAGTAATAATGTTTCTTCATATTCCTATGTTAAAGCATTCATGCTCAATACCAAACTAGCATAACTTAGAAGGAACTAGGCTACTGAAACGGCCATGGGGCTCCGAACATTGTGGATTCCCGTCAGACCACATGTACCATCCAAATCCGTATGGTTTCCCCCCTTTGCTGTTATGCTACTATCTGCTACTTTTACTGTGATGGTGTATGTAACTCCTTTTCTCCCCAACACGATTGAAGTGTAGTATGGGAGGCCATATTTTTACCAAGATCCCAAGTGGAGGTTTCATGCTCACAAAATATATACTCTTGCTGCCTCCCACATTAGAGCATCCACAACCGTGCTCTTGCCAACGAGCACGGTTGTGGGCCCGGCGCCACTATTCATGCCTGCTCTCTGGCAAGAGCACAACACCCACAGTTGTGCTCTTCCGCAAGGACGAGCACAATTCAATTTAAAATTCAATTAAACAAAAACATTTCCATAATATTAAAATTCATTAAAAAACCATAATAAATATTACAAATTACAAATAAAATAAAAAAGACATAATTAAAATCCTAAAAATTAAAAATTACATAATTAAAATACTAAAAATTAAAAATTACATAATTAAACTCCTAAAAATTAAAAATTACATAATTATTGGCTAATATTACCCGAGGAAGACTACTCATCCGGCGGCACTAACCCCAATTATTTTTGGAGACCCAATATCATGGTCTCGTGCGTTTGAAGTTGTGTGGGGGTCATAGTTGACCTATCGGCCATATTGAGTTGGCCTAAGAGCATCCACAGCGAGTTGTTCGGGGGTGGAGGTGGCGCATAGGGAGCGCGTTCGGGAGCGGGGGCAGATGGAGTCGCGGCGCGACGGCGGTTGGCCGCCGCCTTCTTCCTTCCTTGCGGTTGGCGTCGGGGCTACCCAAGTTAGCTCCGGCGAGTTGGCTAGCCACTTCTTCGGAGCCGGGGTCGGATAGGGATACCGACCTTGACCGTTTGGAGGAGCCGCTAGAGGAGGATGTTACGCCTCCCATATACTTCGGGTGCGTCCGCGTGTCCTGCCAAACGTTGAGGTACTTGAACGACTTGTCGTTCATGGATTGGTAGGTGCTCAGCGCGACAGTGATGATGTCGACCTCGCTCCGGCCGCTCCCGGCATTCCGCGTCTCCTGGAGGAAATAGCCATTGAACTTGCCAATTTCTTCATAGGCTCGGCCGATGGAGTTGCGCACCATACTCTCGTTGCGCTCGATCGTTCCCGACGGCCTGTTTTCATTGTACCGGCGAGAGACGCGCTATCAAAAGTGATCGCCGGATTGGTTCATGCCAACCACCGCATCTTCAGAGATTTCCAAGTACGCCTTGAACAATTTATCCATCTCCGCCGGAGTGTACGGTGTGCGGACACCGTGAGTAGGAGGAGGCGGAGTTTGGGAGGGGGCGGTCTGCCTAGGCTCCGGTGTCCACCCGTATCGCCCTTCGGAGGCACCTTGGTCGTCGATTGGGTATGGCCGGTAGCCACCCGGAACGCCCGAATCTTGGGTTTGAGGAGGTGCCGAATATTCCGTTTCCAGACTAGGAAACGGTTGTGAACCGAACCATTCGGGGTTCCAACCGTGAGAGGGCGGGTGGTCATCGCCTTGGCCGGACATTGTTATGTTGTAGGGTATGAGAGAATGAAGATGAAAATGAATATGAGAGAATGAAGATGCAAATGTATATGGGAGAATGAAGATGAGAATTGTGTAGTTTGATGTGAATTTTTGGGTGTGAAAGTGGGGGTATTTATAGATGAAAGTGTGCATTTTTGGGGGAAAAAAAATTAATAAAAATTTAAAAAGTGGTAAAAAACGGTAATAAACGGATATTTTTTTTTGGGAAGTGAAATTTTTTTTTAATTGGTTTTTTTCATTAAAAACCGATTTTTAATTAAAAAAATAAATAAATTCAAAGCCGTTGCCCAATCGCCGCGCGCCACGTGTCCAGCGGCGCGGACGGACGCGGGTTGGGCCACCACCGTTGTGGATGCTCTTAGTCACTGTTCTTACCACAGTAACACTGTCACGCAGCCTGGGTATTGCCAGGGTTGGGTAATTTAGGTTTAACGGACCCATTGAATGTTTCGGGCAGGTGAAGGTATAATCAATCTTAACTCCGATGCTGCATAGGTAGAGGAGATAGTCTGTGTAGGAGGCGTCATAAACAAGTCCGGGATCTGCTGCTTTTGCTGGCCTGAAATGGCCGCCACCGTACTGGAAACGGCTCTACACAAAATTAATACTCCCTTCGTTTCTTAAATATTGTCACAATTTGACTTAAAAAGTGTAATAGAAAGTGAATGGAAAAAGTTGTTAGGACGTGAGTCATACCTTTAAAGTGTTAGTTTAATAAAATGTGACTGAGAATAAGTTACTGAAATATGAGATCCAATAAAAATATGATAAAAAAGTGATATACTTCTGGCCTCACTCACCTTATATCTCTAATCAAAATTAAGAAGCCCAAAATAACACAAAGGAGGCCCAATGAGTAGCCCACTTTATACTCCCATTCTCCACCACTCTCGATCAAACTCTCTCTCTTTTTTCATCTCACTTCTTCCCCAAATTCTCCCAGCCATCAACGCATATAATCTCTGGTTTCTTCATTCTCTTTCAAAGAATAGTTTCCATAAGACTAAAGTCCATTTTTGGTCCTTAACATATAGCGATTTTTTAATTTTTGTCCAAAACATTATCTTTTGAATTATTTGGTCTCTCACAAATAAAAACGGGTCACATTTTGTCCATTATAGACGGAACCGTCAAATTTTTTACGGTTTTAATTATCGGGTCACAAATCCGTCACTAATTGGGAAAAACAGATCCGTCACAAATCCGTCACTAAACCGTACTACTACAAGCTCGGCCGCGTTTGGAAGCGGAGCTATCTCCTCTACGGCCAATCCGGCACCGGAAAATCCAGCTTCATCGCCGCCGCGGCGAATCTCCTAAGCTACGACGTTTCAGTTTGGTAAACCATATAACACTTCTTCTTCTTCTTCTTCTTCTTCTTCGCCAAAACCCTGAATTTCATTCCACGGCAAATTCTCCAATTACTGCTATATTTCCTCAATGATTTCGCTCAAAATCATCCACACACTTCATGTCAGAAATCATACTCTCACCTTCTTCATTTCATCCAATCCTTCCAAATTTACGCACCTCTCTTCAATTCCCCAGAACCCATTCTCGCATTCGGCTCAATCCGCAGAAACCGCCGATGAACAGACTCGCAGTTTTTCTCAACCCTTGAGTGGCTTCTTCAGAAAAGTCCTCTTCGGCAGTGAAAGTGCCGACATCAATCGCGTTGCCGCCGAAAATGCGGAGTCGGGGGAGACAATTGTGGTGGGCAAGCTGCGAAAGCTGGAGGAAGAAATTAGGGATTTGAACGAGAAAAAGTGCGAAACGGTGGAGAATCTCGAAATTAGTGACGGATTAGTGACAGATTTGTGACCCGGTAATTAAAACAGTCAAAAATTTGATGGTCCCGTCTAAAATGGACCAAATGTGACCCGTTTTTATTTGTGAGTGACCGAATAATTCAGAAGATAATGTTTTGCACCAAAATAAAAAGATCGCTATATGTTAAGGACCAAAAAGAAACTTTAGTCTTTTCATAATTAGCAAATAGTGAAAAGCTGCAATTCATAAAAGTGAGTAAAATAAAAAGCTCTTTCTTGTGAAAATCTTGAATGGACAAAGTCCAACTCACTCAATTTCTTTAATAATAGAGTGATATGCATCAATTACTGATAGAAATACATTTGATAAAATACCTTGTAATGGAGTAGTAATTTTTTTATGCAGGAGTATGATGCAACTTGCATCTAGTGTTAGATAGAATTTGGAAGACTGACCCGTGAATTCACAACTCGAATAACTCTCTATGTGTGATGCGACGCCGAAGCCGCTGTTCATCAACATCCAACCACCGCCGTCATCCTCGCGGTGATTACCTGCTGCCTGGCGCTGCTCGTTGATGTGAGCACTCGTTTTTCTCTCAAATTCCGTTTCTTTGATATTGAATTTATGTGCAGAAAGACTATGAGATTGATTGGATATATATATATATATATATATAGGACTGTGATCAATACCGAACCACTCTTAAACCTTAAACGTCGAACAACATCATTATATGATAACATGGAGTTCATTATAATGAACTAATAACAAACATATAATGAACTTCAGATTTCTAAATTATGCATGATGATGTCATTATTTTTAAATCTTAGAATTCCCTATAATGAACTACAAATAAAGTTGTAATGAACTCCGCATTATTATATAATGATGTGTTTGACGTTTAGTGTTTAAAACTAGTTTGGTATATAATACAACCCTATATATATATATATATATATATATATATATATATAGGGTTGTCTTATATACAAAACAATCTTAAAGTGTATAACCTAGAACTATATTTCATCCATTGGGTGAGGAAAAAAGGAAGGCCAAGATCAAAATTCATACATATTTTATGGTTACTTAGGTAGTTATATTCATTATTATTTAATTAATATTAATGGCAAATCAATACCACTGGATCTAAAGATCCAACGGCCTCCATGTGGCATTGGTTCTACATTTAAGAATGGTTCTCTTATGATCAAAACCATATATATATATATATATATATATAGGCAAAACTGATAGATATTGATGGATTTGGTGGTTGGAGAGATTTTAGGGAGTGGAGATATGGGGAAATCGTTTGGTGATGAGGTTTGGAGAAATATATTTGACCAAGTAGTTGACTACAAATTTGGAATAAATAATTGATTTTTTGGCTTCTCAAAATTGGTCCAAACTAAAAGAAATAAAATGGGTATAAAAAGTCGGGGTGTTACAATACCCATACCCGCAAAAATTTAAAACAAACTACCCGATCTCGCCCTGTTTCCCTTTGTCGTCGGGTAGCGGGTCGGGTTGAAGGTTTCCTGATATCTGCTACCCGTTTCGACACCCCTAATTAAATATATGTTGTTAGAAATAGCACCCTCTGTTGTGCTTCTCTCCACTGCCTACCGCTCCTTCAAACCTATTTTCATCTCTCTCTCTCTGAAAAATTGAAAGAATTATCTCATCTCTACATTCTCGACCATCGTTGTATCCCCTTCCGTGAGGCCACATCCGAATTCCGGACGTCACCTCGCTTCACTTCCTTTCTCTCCACTCAGCATCTCACACTACGTTGAGGTGGGGTCGAAGACGGTCCAGAGCCTTTGTCCTAGCGGCAAGGAGCTTAGACATTATTGCATGAGATGTCAAGTTCGAGCCCTCTTGACATCAGTTGTAATTTCCTCATATCTATAGTATAGGAGTTTATTTGTAATTTCCTCCCTTATATAGGAGTTAAATGTTTTTGAAAAAAAGAGGTGGGGTCGAAGATGCGAACATCGTAGGGCCAGAGGCCAATGAAATGAGCTTTTCGACAGCACTCTAGGGCTAGTAGTGGGGTCGGCCAACCCCACCCTGCCACCCAATTCCATGTACTCAGGCAATGACACGAGATGAGATGTTGTTTTATGTGTTAAATTTTCAGAGAAAATATATTTTTTTATATTAATGAGAGAGAAAATTTTTATGACATTTTTTATAGAACAAATTAAAATGAAAAATGTAACGTCTACAGTGAGATAAATAAAATATTGATATATATATATTATAAAATTTTAATTTAAAATATTCACGCTATCCTCAAATTTATTACCAGTTTCATTCCTAGATCCAATTCATAATTTTAATTTCAGATACTAAATATATTAGATATGTTGACTAAATTACGATATTTGAATTTATTTAATTAAAATTGAGTTATTAATTAATTAATAGAAACCAAATAATATATCTTCTTAACTAGTAGTATAAACTATAAAGTTTATTAGGGTTAGTTTTATAAATAATTAGTAGTACTTCTTTTGAACTGTGTTGTTTGACCGTTTGTATCATATTGGTTACTAAAATTTGATTTGTTTCAAAATAGATAATATACTTTATATTATTTGTAGTTCAATTTAAATAATTATTTTATTTTATACAAAAATTAAAATGTCATATAATAATATTTTAATTTTATAAACTAATTATAGTTCCTTATTTGTTCAACAAAGGTTTTCTTATAAAAATAGAAAATAAATGAAGTTAAATAACTTAAAATCAAATTTTTATTATTTAGACAAGGATTTGATTATTAATTGTGGACAACACATTTAATAAATTTATGACAGAAAAAAATATCATGTGAATTTGCATATAGCCAACATACAGGAATTTATATAATTGAAAATATTTTATTAATACATGCACTTCGAGGCTTCACCAACTTATAGCTCCTTATTAGTTCAATTTGACTAATTAGAAAATTTTAAACCCTAATAGCAATGTTATTTTATGTTAGTTAATATCCTTCAATATATTTTATTTTTAAAAAGGAAACACGTGTAAAATATAGAAGGAATTGTAAAGTCTATAAAAGTAACATATATAGATAATATTATGTGGCATTTTAATTGGTATATGGAATAAAATAATTAGTCAAATTGAAATAAACTAGTACATATAATATAAAGTAGTATAAACTTTATTTTACAATTTGAAACAGAATAAACTTTAGTTTCCGATTTGATAAAAAAACACCCTAGTTTGAGAAGAAATTAAGCTAGTTTATTAGGGATATTCTAGTTTTTAGTTATTGGCTGTTATACTGAGTATGGATGTATTTTTGGCTATACCTTTTGGTATGTATCATTAGATGATGAATACAAATAAACAAATTCAAAACAATAATTTAGTAGCCAGTCCAAATGGAAAGAGTTGAGAGAAAAAATGAATCAAGGTTTAAAGAATATTCTGTTTTGCATGTCCCTACAACTTGAATACTGAGTGAGTAAGAATATAAAGAGAAATTAAAAATGAAAACTAAACAGTAATTAAAAATGAAAACAAATTACTAATTTCGAAGTTGGGCTCCAGTTTCTCCTCTACTTACTCTACGCATACCAAAAACCGATTAACCTGAACCCGACTCCTGAAGACTCGGGCTCCGACCCGAACCCGACCGCCGCCTCCGAAAAACCGATCCCAATTTACCGAAAAATCGCCGGAAAGCACCGTCCCTCGGTGGCGGTATCATCCGCCACAACTCAATTGCCCTCAACGTGCCGCCGGTGTAGACGAGACCCACCACCGACTCCTCACCCTCGACGAACCTCCCAACTGTGAATCCGCCGTCGGACAACCGCGAGATCGAAAGCCCCACGCCGCCCGGCAACTCGTGGCGGCAAATCGGGCACGAGTTGTGGAGACTGAGCCACGGGAATATGCAGCCGTCGTGGTAGAGGTGCTTGCACGGCATCTCGCGGGCCTCCGACCCGACCTCCAAGGCGTCCGTGCACACGGCGCAGACGTCCACGTGGCAGGCCTGGATCCGCACCGTGGGCAGGGACGCCACAGCACGCTTGCTGGCAGGCGGATTCTCCGGCCCGGCCAGCAGGCTGAATCCGATCTCCAGGACGCCCTCCAGCGTCGCCTCGGAGCCGGGCCCGACCAATGACTCCGAAACGGAGGAAGGCAGAGCCCGGATCCTTGTTCCCGACCCGTCGTCGTAGTAGAACTGGTAGCCCCGTGGCCCCCGGAGGACTATCAGATTCAGCGGATTGAAGGAGGCGTCGCGGCAGTTCGGACAGAATTGCGACTCTGCAGAGACGAACCACCACCTAGCACACTGATAGCACCAGACATACTGCATTGCCGTGGAATCCATGCCACAAAAATCAATGTTTTAATAACCGGAATAATCGATGATGAATTGTATCACATACTACTAGTATTTATAAGTAAATTATTGTTATGAAATTGACGAGAGAAGGAAGAAAAAAATTACACGTTATTTCCATAAATCAAATATCCTTTCTTCCTTCCAAGTTTACGCCTGCTATCTTTTACACATATATAGGAGATCCTACCAAATATCAATTTTTTTTTTGGTTCACCAATACAAATCGCTTCAAACTAAATATCATATTCCTTATTTCAGAGTTGGATATTATAGCTTTTCATATTCATATCTTTATGAGACCTACGAAAATGAAAAATGTACCTATATTTTTATTACAAAGGAGGGAGTATTATATTAGTACTAAATAGATTATGATTGGAAAATAATCTCCAAAAGTCTTTTCGATGCACACGGATCACTTTGATTCTCAACGTTGTTATGATTTCCAATCAATTCCCCTAATATTGATTCATAATTTATCATTATTTCCTAATATTGATTATTCTAGAAACTTCTTGTTTAATTTATATATGGGAAAAGACATTTGGGAGACTACTAACTCAAATCGTTTTATTTGTTATTCTTTTCCATCTTCTTTTTTACGGATTTTATAATTTAGGTTTTATTTTCGTTGATCTTCTTTTTTCGAATTTTAAAATTTAGGTTTTAAGTATTTTTTTTATTGTATGTATGAAAGTGGAATTGAGGATGACTTTTTCTACTAAGGGAAGTGGCTTGTATTTTTTCAGCACTTTAAAAATACACATGTTATTACCATTGTCTATATCTTGAATATAAGTCATTATTACGTTGATATATATATATATAAATGTTACATTGACATTGTATATCATGAACTTTAAGTCTCATATTAGTACAATGAAGATCATTATACTACAGATTGTTATAATTATATTCAAATTGTATACATATTCAATAGAAATTTTCGCAGTTCCTAGCGGCATCAATTTTCTATATCAATTTTTTGCTCAATATTTGTTTGAAATTAACGACTTAATTGAGAAATATATATATTCAATTCAATAGGCTTGATAATTTATATAGAAAATTACAAAAACAAATAAAAGAAATTTACTTCAAAATTCAAATACAATAAGTCAGTAACACTATTAATAGTTCACAAACTACAAGTTAAAAATGACAAAGACGTATTAACACTAACAAATAACAATAAGCAAAAATTTATATGTTGGCTGCAAGGTGAAAGAGGAAGATGATTTCAGTTTGCAAATATTGGAGAGAATTCACAAAGGATATAGAAAGGGTTTATAAGATAGAGGATATAGACTGTATTAGGAAGAGAAAAAAAATATCCTGTATTAATTATGAAGAGAGAACAAAAATACGGTGACTTGTGTGACAGAGTTCCTAATTACAAATGAATTATGCAAATAATTTAATTTCTTGTTTAATATATATATATATATATATATATATATATATATATAGGAAAATGATCAATACAAAACTTGATCTCAATACAAAATCCAGACCAAATCCTGACCATGAGATTTGACAATCCAATGGTCAATAATTAAACAAAAACACGGAGGGTCATTGTAAAGCAGTTTTAGGTCATATTATAAACTTTGGGTTTGAGGTCATGTTAAGATCATTTCATGTCATCCTTACTATAATGACGTAAAAATAAGCTTACAATGACCTAAAAATGACTTTTGTATGCTTGGTTCTGCATTTTTGTATTAAGAATGCGTTTGCATAGATCAAAACTCTATATATATATATATATATATATATATATATATATATATATTTTTTGTTTAAGTTTAAATTGTGAAGAATAATATCATCCTAAGTATTTTCTTGGACTGGAAATTGCAAGAAATAAGAAGGGGATCCTAATCTCTAAAAAAAAATATTCTATGAACTTAGTCAGGGATGCAGGATTGTAATGATGCAAGCCTTCTTGTGTCCCAATGGATCCATTGAAGCAACTTAAACAA
This sequence comes from Salvia splendens, assembly GCF_004379255.2. Lineage (NCBI taxonomy): Eukaryota > Viridiplantae > Streptophyta > Magnoliopsida > Lamiales > Lamiaceae > Salvia > Salvia splendens. The sequence continues at coordinate 2,742,743 of NC_056042.1, forward strand.
GAAGTTCGAAAGCCAATGGAAGATCCATCTGAATATAGGAGAATGATAGGTAGATTGTTATATCTATGTATAACTTTTGCAGTTCACAAGCTTAGTCAATTTGTTTCAAGTTCTTGTGAAAAACAATGGGAAGCTAGTGAAAAGGTCTTGAGATACTTGAAAGGGACTCTTGGTCATGGCTTGTTTTACTCAAGCTCTACTGAACTTGTACTTAGCATCGCAGACTAGGCTCCTTGTCCAGATTACCCGCAAATCCATGACTGAATCTTTGATATCTTGGAGAGCTAAGAAGCAAAACACTATATCGTGCTATAGCTCAAGCAACATGTGAAGTAGTGTGGGCCAGTGCATTATTGAAAGACTTTGGGATCGAGAGAGGAAAGGCAGTAGCATTGTTTTGTGATAACCAAGCTGCTGTGTATTTTAGTTCCAACCCGGTCTTTTCCATGAACATACCAATCACATAGAGATTGATTGCCATACGGTGAGAGAGAAGTATTTGGAAGGGGTAACAAAGCTTGTGCACATCAGAAATAACATGCAATTGGCTGATATATTCACTAAGCCATTGAAGCTACTGCATTCCAAAACATATTGTGCGAGATGAACTTTTTTAGTCTTTATAGTCCATCTTGAGGGAGGGTGTTGAAAGTGAAGAGATGAGATGCAGCAGTGAAAGAAGCTCAATGAGATGCGAAAGAGAGTCATCGGTGTTTGAAGCAAAAGACCTGTTGGTGCTGACGTGGTTTGAGTTAGTTAATAATGTACTAGTAGTTGGATAATAAATAATCAGCTGCTTTTTATTGAGTTTGATCATGTAGTTAGCTTTACTTTGATTGGTTTTTTTGCATCTCAAATGAGTCATCTCATACAATAAAAGAGATAGAGCTCTTAGTTGTGTATCGCTTGAATTTTATGAAATAAGAATTTTTCTATTTCTCCGATATATTCTTTGTTCATCTTTATGTTTGTTGGTTTATCATTTTTTACATAGCCTTTTTGTCCAAAGAGTAAAATGAAAATTTGATAAGAAAATGAAGGAAGAAAGAGATTGAAAGATAGATAAAGAAATTTATTGAGTATTTAAAATGTAAAAAATATTAAATTACTTCAAAAGTTAGATTATGCCATTTGTCTTCTACTCCCTCCGTCCCACAAAAGATGTCACACTTGTAGGATGGCAGGAGATTTTAGAAGGTTTTGTTTTATGTGATAAGTGGAGAGAGAAAATTTTATTTTTATATTAGTGTAAAAGGGAACTTTTTTAAAAAATGGAAATGAGACATCTTTTGTGAGACAAACTTGAAAGAAAAGTGTGACATCTATTATGGGACGGATGGAGTACTTAATTGACTGAATATCCTCACGGACTTAAAGGGTATTTTTTGCCAAGTAAAAGTTTTTAAAAAGTGATTCAAGCAATTAAAAAACTTCAAATAATTTTTTTAAATGTTGCAGACTTAAATTAATAACTTAGCAAAGTTTAGAGATTAAAAAATATTAATATTAATTTTTAATGTATTAGAATCAAATTAGATATATAGAACAAAACAAACAACACTAAACTTAAACGAGCGTGGTGCTCACGAATAATGCTCACATAAAGTATGTACGTAGCATATCATTCCTCCTCACATAAATGCTAAAGATATTAGATATGTGGACTAAATCATGATATTTGAAATTAATTAATTAAACTTGAATTATTAATTAATTGATGGAAACAAATAACATAACCTCTAAAATAATGGAGTGGTATAAACTACAAAGTATATTATAGTTAATTTTATTAATGATTAAAATATGTGTTTGACTGTTTGTAGTATTAAATTGATTACTCGTATTAGTTTAATCTGTTTTAAAATAAATAATTAACTTTGTGTACTTTATCATATTTGCATTTTAATGCAATTTGAATGATTATTTTATTCCACATAACAATTAAAATACCACATAATATTTTTATTTATGTTAATTTTATAAACTAATTATAGTTCCTTATTTATTCCTCAAATGTTTCCTTATAAAAAGAGAAAATAAAGAAAATTATCAAATTGTTAACAATTAGACAAGGATTTGATTCATACTCGTGGACAACATTTAGTCCAACATTTAAGCTCCTATCGTGGATGTTATCAAACGAGACTTTCCTCGCGCACGATTCAATATAATAGTAATCCTAGCATCGCCAGATAATGATCATCACTACCCAATATACCTGGATCGTTGGGTGACGAAAAACACGCACCTTTGGTAAGTCAAAGTAGTAGATACTCAATATCGTATGCTCAATGCTAACGTACATTCATTAAGAAATTAATTATCAAGACCTCGTCTTTCAGTAGATAGCATAAAGACTCGTCTTGCTGTTAGATCCATTCAGTGCTATACCACACCAATGTCATCATATTTCAATAAGGTTTAGAAATAATCGGACTGACATTGCAACCTTTCACGATAGGTAGTCTAGGCCTATCTAGGTTGTGAAATTCTTATTTTTCTTTGTTCAGGACTGACCGCGTACCTTAAATTGAGCGCGACCCACAACCGGTCTACTAAAACAAAGACTTAGACTTTGTTATGTTCACTTATACATTTAAATATGCAATAAACATCCATTAAATGTAAAACATAACAACATTACGATAAAAATAATCTGTTGCATTCATTGGAAAATAATAATTAGAGTTTTACAGTATTCAATCACTCGAAAGGTGATTTCTAGTATACAAACCCTAACACTTACTTCTTCCAACTGACTTTGATTTATTAAGGAAAAAAAGATTCGCAAATTAGCATGTATTTTCTCTTCAATTACTCTTCCTAAGGGGATTTTGCTATTTATTATACCAGTTATGCATAAACACATATCCTAAAAAAACTTCTACTGACTCTTAGACCTAACAGAATATTTACATGCTTGACACTGACTGCTCTAACTGCTCTCCCCCCTCCCACTTCATTCATGCTTATCCCCAAGCAATCCAAATGAAATGGAAAACAGGGCAGTTAGTGGCGACAAAAACAGAGAAAACAAACACACAAAAAACAAACTTCTTACACTTAAACCAAGAATTGAGCCAAGCGTAAGAAGGTAAAAACAAAGAAGACATATACATAACAGTCTCCTCACACTTAGGCCAAGCCATGGGCTAAGTGTGAGTAGGTACATAAGAAACACATAAAACAACACATGCTAAGCACACAAACTTCTCACACTTAGGCCAAGCCATGGCCTAAGTGGGAGAAGGCATAGAAACAACAATAAACAACCTAGCATGCATACTAAAAAACTAAAACTGAAAAAACTAAAAGCTAAAAACAGAAATTAAAATTTACTTGGTTACTGGGGGGTCACACATTTCTAGAGATATCACTGACTTCGCAATCTTCATCGTGATGTTCCGCTGCAAATATGCTCCAAGAAGATGGCATGTATAGAAATGGCGAGAGGTGTGGGTAGTCATCAGATGGCATGCATGAGCTAGCCAGTACCCAAGATGGACTTTCACACCTTTCAACATATACCAGGTGAAATAAAGTTTAGGTGTTGTGAGGGTGGATCTGACCTGCCCCATCAAATAATAGCCGATGAAAATCTGGGCAAAACGGATAAGGTGGTTGGTGATGTTGACTCCCCGTGATATGATGGTCTTGAAACTCCCTCCACGTTTGTGCGTGATGAGCTCCCAAGCCTGCTGCATATCAAATCCCAGAGTTTTCCTAGGGGGACCAATTTGTCTTTCATCCCAACCCCCAATGATGTCCTCCTCCATAGTCAGCAGCTCCAATCTCAAGGACCACTCTCTGATGCTCATCGTGGCATCAACATTAAACAGGAGGAACGATATCTAGTCAGTTTCAGTGTCTGTGGTGGACTTGAACTTGAACGATGTGAAGAATTCCTTAGCAAGGGCCATCGGTACCTCAGTTGTGCTATGGCTCAGCAGCCATTCAAATTCGATGGCGCTGATATAAGAGATGAACTCTTCCTCTGACTCTATATCTTGAAGGGATTCAGGATGGTAGCTATTCCCTGACTTAGCCTGCTTTCCCTTCGTACCTCGCTCTGCATACATTCGGGCTTTCTTAGGATCACTGAAATAGGCCATCTCTCCCAAGAGTTTCTTTGTGACCACCACTTCTGTTGGCTCATAGATGGGTTCCTTAGTTTCGTTGTCCTCTTCATCTCTGTCATCCTCCTCTGCATCCGCTTCTGCATCCTGAGCGAAAGGCACTTTGATTGGCTCGGTAGTGGGTTTGCTTGTCCTCACGGAATTCATTGGCTTCTTGACCGTTGGTTTTGTCGGCTGCTTCCCTTTATGCTCGCGCTGCATCTCATAGCGCTCGTCTGAATCATCTTCTGCTTCATCTTCGCTAGTCATAGTGCCAGCCCCCTCAACCCACTCGGCCTCGTGGCAGCTATTACTTCATCCATCTGTCTGTTATATTGTGTTCCCTCACTCTCTAGTTCCTCTGTCCTTTCCTCAATTTCTTCTTCTTCTTCTTCTTCTTCGATCACTTCCTTTTCAGTCCCCTCACCTTCTCCAATGGCTTCTTCATTTTCCTCGCTTTCCCCTGCTGTATCATTGCCCTTGTCGGTGTCACTCTCCACTAAACCCACATCCTCTGCAAAATCGTCTCCTTCCTCATCTGGTTCACCGTCAACATCCTGGTTCCCTTCATCGTGGATCTCTTCTTCCCTGTCCTCCTCATGGCCACCTATCTTGTCTGCATGTGTCGAATCTGGAGCTGGGAGTAATATCATCGCCTGAGGATCGGCGTGCGTCAAGGGGGAAGAAAATTCTTCAACAGGAGTCATGGCCAATTGTGGTTCTGCGGGATACCCTGCTTGTGTAGACTCAGTGTGGAGAGCGGGTGTGTCGCAGGAGGTTGCAGGGAGGTTGTCTGAGATGGTGTAGTGGTTGTCTCTCCTGCTCTGCAAACCTCTGCCAGACGGGCATAGATCGCACTGGCCTTCGCCCCTCGACCAAACTTTTGCAGGAATTCTCTCATGATTTGTTCTTGGTCGGCCTCGGCTACAAGTGCGGCAGATGTGGTTGGTGGGTCGATGGGCATCTCCAGCCTTCTTTTAGTGGGTGCAGTTGGGGGATCGGTAAGTTCGGGTTGAGATGTAGACTGTCGTTTAGAAGCAAGGTTCACCGGTGGTTTTGCCGCTGCTCTACCGTCTACAGCTTTCCCTCTTTTAGTGCTTTATCCGCTCTGGGTGTCCATGGTATCGAAATTTGGTGACTTGTGATGGCACCGCCAGAAGCTTACACACAGAAAATTAGGAATTTTGAAGTTAGGGTTTCGAAAGTATGAAAAGTGTGTGTGAGAGGGACAAGCGTGGGGGAGAAGTCTTAAATGAGGTAGGGGAAATAAAATAATAAAAAAAGAAGCAAATAAAAATAAAGAAGGCAGAGGGACGGTTGCGTGGTGACGTGAGCGACCGTACTCCCTCTGCAACGGGATTTGAAAAATATTTTTCTTATAACTTGAATTTCGAATTTCAAATTTGAAATTTTCCCTCCATTTTGTCGAAAAGTTCCTCCCCTTTAAATTAACAACCGTGTACCGGCTTGTTCCCTCATCCACATGACTTAAGAACACATTAAGCAAGAGAATGAAACATCGAACTCCCAGGTCAAAGGAAGTTAAATAGAAGACATTTCAAAGTTCAACTGACCTTCCAGGGGGTTGTTTGATATTTCAAAAATATTTTTGGGTTAAAAGGTTTTTTTCTTTGTTTGGGTTTTCTTGAGAGAACATAAAAAGAATACTCACAATATTTACAAAAACGGTTTAAGAATTCTTGGGAATATGGGTTCGTCTTTAGAATTTTCAAACTTCATGTCATTTCTTGGGCCCAAGAATTCCCGAAGAATACCTAAACCTTCCGACCAACTAGGCGATAGTGGGGAGCATGCGCAGTGGAACTTCTTCCACCACACACAGCTCTGAACTATCCCTAAACATCTTGACTTTATGACCATTAACAAGAAAAGGGATAGAGTTAGGAGTACATCCCTGAATTTCCAAGGCTCCATTAGCTCTGAGTCTCACAATAGTGTAAGGTCCGGTCCACTTAGACTTCAGTTTCCCGGGCATCAGCTTCAGCCTTGACTGGAAAAGGAGCACCTTCTGTACAACCTGCAGTTCCTTCACTCGGAGGTTTTTATCGTGCCACAACTTGGTTTTTTCCTTGTACCACATCGCAACATCGTAGGATTCAAGTCTTAACTCCTCCAGCTCTTGCAGTTGCAGCTTTCTTTCCTCTTCACAGGCCTGAGGCTTCATGTTCATCTCTCTAAATTGTCGGGCAACGCCATTCCTTCGGCAGCAAGTTCATGGATGATCATTTGGAACTCCTGAATTTGTTCCATGACTAGTCTTGTATCGACCATTTTGTAGTCAAGGAACTTAGCTATTGCAAACTTTTTGTTTCCCGCATTATCACTACGGTACTTTCTCTCTAGGTTTTCTCACACTTGCCTATAGGTGTTTACAACTGAGTATACATTGTATAAACTATCATCTAAAGCATTTAGAATAAAGTTTTTACAAAGGTAATCTCCTATGTGCCATGAATCATAGTGGGTCATGACCTCGATGTTCGTCTCTTGGTCACTTGGCACGGGCGGCTCGTCTTCTGTGAGGAAGTTCACGACGTCCAATGTTGTCAAGTAGAACTGTAATACCCCGTAAAAAAAAGAGAAAAAAAATTAATTATTTGTTCCAAATTTGTAGTCAACTACTTGGTCAAAGATATTTCTCCAAACCCTATCACCAAACGATTTCCCCATATCTCCACTCCATAAAATCTCTCTAACAAACCAAATCTCCACATAATTTATTATATATCTGTTCCCACAATATCAGCCAATTTTCAACGTCATTCCATTGCAGTTTCTTCTCTTCCGTGAAGTATGAAGGAGAAATCGAGAGAGCACGATCTTGTTAATACCTCCTGCTGTGCAAACTTTCTTCTTACCAAAGGTATCCCTTTTTTTCAATTCCATATTATGGTTCCATACATCACACCCTACTGTTACCAGAATCTGCAATTAACCTCTTAATCGAAGCAACTGAATTAAAGAATCGAACTTTAAGTCACGAAATCAAATTTAGAACTTAACTGTGGGGTTCTCTGGGGTGGAAACGGGGCTGCTTCGGAGGAGAGATGGCGGCGGCAGCAGCGTCTCCCAGCGTCTGACGGCGAAGGCGGCTCGGCTGGACGGCGTGTAGACAACGGCGACTGCAGCAGTGGCGTTGGGTACGCCGGCTCAGCTTGGACGCGACGGCAGCAACTCTTCCCCGGCGAGGTTGTCGTCGTGGATAAGGACGGCGTGCAGTCGCTCTGCCTGATGCACAGATCGACGCGACTTACGAGAGAGAGGTCTTCCCGGCGAGCAGCGGCTGGCTCGTGAGGAGTTTGGAGGAGCGGCGGGTTGGGAGAAATTCTAGACGTTGGTTTGAGAGAAAGAGAGAAAGAAGAGAGGAAGATGAATGTGGGTGTATATTGGGCATTTGGTTTTTAAAAGAATTGGGCCTCATTAATTAAAATTGGATATTTTGTTTGGGCTCTTTTATTTTGTTTGGGGCTTCATAATTAAATTGGAGATATAAGGTGGGGGGAATAATTAAGTTTTGGGCCGATAATTAATCGTGATGAATTATTTAATTAATCCCAGAATATTACGAAGGATAAATTGAGCACACACTTAGGATGCATGCATTGTTTTAAATTAATTTGTTTTGCAAAGTCTGATTTTTGCATATCATGTTATTTCGAAAAGGGTGAGCTTGTGCACGTTGTTTGCATTGGGAACAGAAAGTGATTGAGGAGTAAGCTTTTGAGGTGGGCTTTCTTTTTAAATATGGGCAATGCCCTAAGTATATTTTTATGCGAAAATGATATGAATATTTGTCATGCCGTGTTTTGTTTTATTCTATGGAACCTATCTGATGTGGCTTTTGCCATCAATGGATAATCGAATTCGGGTCTGTCTAGGAAGTGAGTCCCTATTCAGGCTAGTGTACACCTATGGAGATCGTGAGCCGTCTTTTGGGTCGGCCGGTCTAGTGACTCGGAATGTGGCCACGTTCCTTGTCATCAATGGATCAGATATGGTAGACATCTATGGGAAAATGGTTGATCAACCGAATTTTACAATGGAAATGATTTTAGTGTCTTGGGCGATTTCTAAAGTTAAAACCCCAAGGTCACTCAATGGTGGCATGATAAATACTTTTTATAAAATGTTTTCGGCATGAGTCCACTGAGTGCATCAAGTACTCAGCCCTGCATTTCTTTTTAAAAATGTGCAGGTTGAGCGTGACGAGCGCGGTGGGTGTTGAGCATAAAAGTGAAGAATGTCTATCCAATGTCTAGAATATGTTGTTTCTTCATACATAGCATTATTCTACTCTCGAAATGCTTCCGCTAAATATTGTTTCTTTTGAGTTCGTGTATTGTTGAGATATTTTCATTTGGAGTTGTTGATTGTTGAGACACTCTGATTTTATTCGAGCTATTCCCATTTGTTTCGAGCTATGGTCGAGAATTGTGTTGTTTTCCCCTTTCTTCCCCGCTTCTTTAATCCTTTCTTATCCTTTCTTCTACGGGCGTGACAAGAACAACATCTTTTGGTGCCACCTCTTGAAGTCCGAACCTCCAGACTTTGGCGGCTTCTCGGTGGGTGGCATCATTCTTGGTGCCATTGGTGCCGGATTGACCCCATGGAAGGAGCCTATCCCGTTGCCCCCGTAGGAGCCAACAGTTGGGTTGGGCATAGAACCCCCCAAGTTCGTGTTGGGCATAGTGCCCCCCACATTCGGTTGGGCATAATGCCCCCCACATTCGTGTTGATCCCGAAAGATCCAACACTAGTATTGAGCCCGAAGGCACCAACACTTGATCCATTAAAGGATCCGAATGAACCACTAAAAGTGGAACCAACCGAACCACCAAAGGTGGAACCAGTGGAGGCCCCAAAAGGGTTGTCCCAAACCCATGGGACAGTTGATGAGGCGGCTGGGAAGCCAGGGGTCGGCATCATGGAGATGGTGGATGGATTGGCAGATGCACCGGTGGATGGAGTGGGAAGAGTGACGGCGGCGTTGGTGGCCGGAACGGTGGATGCGGCAGTGGCCGGAGTGGTGGCAGAGGTGGTGTTGACGTTGGTCGACATTTCCAGCAAAGGTTTAAGTTTCGAAAGTTTTTAATTCGTTTTCTGAAAGTCTAAGGTCTTCTGTAGTGTATATTTCGCCTTGCGATTGTTGGAGATATAGCTATAAAAAACAACACTAACCGGGTGTAATACAACCCGAGAGAAGAGAAAAGAAAAACAGAAACGAAAATTACAATGGGAATTCGAAACTGTAAAGAAGAACTTAGCCGAGTTGAGGAAGGTCTCTTTCCGCAAGACGAGATACGCCCCGGTAGTATTCTCAGTTTTGGCGTGTCGTCCCCAAAGATGAAACGGCTACGTCTCGTTCGTTGCAACACCGTAGTTGGAACGAGCTCCGGCGAACTGGAAGAGGAAGAGGTCCGAGCTTCGAAAACTATGCAGAGAGAGGAAGTATGCTTGTGATTTTTAGTGTGTGAAATGCAGTGGAATGGCTAGCCTATTTATAGGCCAAGCCACCATGCTGGGTCAGCCAAGCCATGAAGGCTCATCATGGCAGATTCGTAATCGTCGGCGGTTACAAGCGTGTGGCAGGAGTGTGCCTTTCGCGTGTGGATTTCTCACGTGGCAGCTCTGACTGTGCCACGCTTGACGAGGTGTCAAGCCACTTGGATTGCTAACTCAGCAGTGGTCTAAAAAGATTACTATGTGTCCTGACCCAAGCCGAAAGACCACCCAAAGACCAATTGCCAAGATCAAGGTCGAGATCGAGATCGAGATCGGGCCCGCGACCGCGACCGCGACCGCGAGCACGAGCCCAGGCGAGCGGGCGGCGGCGCGCGCGTGTGGGCTCTTTCACCCATCTTGGTCCACTATAATTATTAAGTAACATAAAGTCAATTTAAACACATTAAAAGATGCGTCACTTCTCCTATGTGGGATAATTAACAATAGTTAATTATTCCTTAAGCTCAAACTCCAAGCTTTAATTAAAAGCTAATTATGCTCAACTTTAATCCACTATTTCTCACTCACCGGAAATCGGATTTGAGAAAGTGAATATACTACATTTATCTACGTAAAATGTAGATCGACGCTATATCATTTAATTTCACAAAATTAAATGTCTCGTCATTTTTATTATTTGGTCAAAATCCATTGACCGGGCATATTGTACACCATGATTTCTACAAAGAACGTCTCTAATCGTTTGGAAGATCCATAGCCGCTGCAAAGCAATTCCGCCTTTCAATTCGTTATGGATCAAGGTACGCTTCCGCTCTACAGTTTGTGTTCTTTTTCTCCGTCGTTCTTGGTTAATCATCATAGAGAGGTTTAAGTAATTGTCCACTCAATTATTCCAACAGTGCAAAAATTTATCAAAGTATCAATGGATTTGTTTTGCCTTTTAATGACTCAACATTATCTATCCCCGTGGTGGTGAGCGAAAGAAAGCTTGGAGTGTAAAAAGCAACACTCGAATAATGAAAGCTATGCCCTCGTTGAAGAATAACAACGTCGCAACAATTTTCTTGTTTTCAGAGTAGATAAAGTGGGGAAACAAGTCCATATATATCCTGGTCGGTTGTCAAATGTATATTCTCTAACCCAAGAATCTAAACAGAAAATGAACAAAACAAATAAGTAATTGTAGATAATCTATTACGTAAATTGTTGACATAGTTGTCAGTTATCAGTTTAAGATAGTTATCAACTTAACAAGAACCTATAAATTAATATATAATCATCTAATAACTGCCTCAGTCAATTGAGATTTTGTAGGTCATCACAATTATTAAAGTTTGACCTAATGCTTCATTTTCCGTTTGACCTAATGCTTCATTTTCCTGCTAGAAAATCTCACCTTATTGCCTTTTCTATATGGGCCTATAGAGAAAAGAATAAAAAAGGATGCCAACAGGCCGACAGGCCCAAATGGCCCAACCCAGATTTTTTGAGAGATTAATTCCATTTAAAAAATGACGAACTATACGGGCTAAGGAACATCGAAAAAGGTAAAAGTATAATTACCTTATGCAAAACATACAAAAACATAAAAACATTTCACAATATACCACAGTCACAAGAAAAAACTTCAGGGAGAAGACTATTTGGAATGAAAATTTACCATCCGCAAAGGAAATGTAATCTTATTCATAATTTAATTACATTAGGAAAAGGAGGATAACAAGCAAAGAGCTGCAACGGTTTCAGTTCTTATTCAAGGGAAATCAGACATTGACCTAAGCTCAATATGATGTACCTAGTAATCAAGGTTTGAGCTCGAACTCCTCCACCTTCTCCCACGATTTGCAGCTTTTGTCTTCAGTTTCCGTTTTATAAAGTACCAGACGCGATATCTGGAAACTCAGACCGCCTATGCTTTCATCCAGAGCACAAGCTTTCTCTAGCGCGGTTTTCTTCTCTTCTTCTGTTAAATCGCCGTAGAGGAGGCTCAAGTGCGGCATATAAGCTGCAAATACAAGAGCATTTCAACACCACAACGTTATACACATGACACAATTCTCAAACAGTCTGGAATCATACACAAGAATAGAAACATAGCTGAAACATAAATGATACTACTGCTAAGGATATTGATGAGAGAGATACTTAGCCTCTGCTCTCGAGGCTCCCTTGTACAGGGAGAAATTCAAAGAGAGGCGAAAGTGGATTCAAGAGGGTAGAGATGAGTGGCTTACGAGTTGATCTCTTGAAACCAAAGTGTGCACATGAATGATCACTAGCCTCCACCACCTGTTTTAGAGTTGCACAATCACAAATGATGTTATGTAGAGTTCATTACATATGATTTCTAACTTTAAAGTTAAACCCCTTAAGCAAAGCATAATTTAAAAGAAGCCAATGTGTCTTCATTGAATTGCATTTTTATGGCTGTCATCTTTGTTTCCATGTAAAGTTAAAATCTTTTCAAGGCCACAAACAGCAAAACATTCCATACGTAAAAATAAGGGGAAAATTACACGCAATCTTTTAGCAGAAACAGAACTAAACTACTTGTCAAAATCATTATCCTTCCAAATCATTGGGAAAAGCCCCAATTCTTTCTATTTTATCAAATCATGATCTAATTTTAGGCTATTTTATCAAATCCAAATCATTTTCTAATTTAAGGCTATATACTTGAAATTGGCACAAAACGAACTCTCTAACTCTAACCATCATGTTTACTGCAGAAATTTGAACCTCGCAGCATAAATTCAGAAAACAAATTAAAAAAAAACCCTAGGATTTAAGAAAACTACCTCAGGCGTGGGATGAAGCAGGAGAAAAACGCACTGATAAAAGAAAGTGCCGGTGGCGATTTTGTCGACTGTAGCTGTGTACGGTTTGAGGCCCTCGCACGCCTTTCGAAACATATCACGCGCCTCGCTCTCCGTCAGCTTGATAGCTCCGAGGATCGTCACGTGCGGCTCGAACTCCGGCCCGCCGAACTCCGATCGGAGACCGCTCATCAGTTTCTTCAGGCGAGGCTTCAATTCCTCCGGCGGCAGCGCCCACACGGAATAAGCATCTCTCTTTAATTCTCCGCCGTGAGCAGCGGTGGTGCTGGCCATGATGATTTGCGGAAGTGGCGACGGTTTCAGTGGAAATTGACCTTCAATGATCTTCAAATTGGGGTTTGTTTGGCTAGTTGAAATATTTTATTCTCATTCTAACCATATTTAGCGGGGTGGGTGTTTTATTTCGATGGTTAGTCTTTGTTTGATTAATAAAATTGGTTTATAATTTTGTATTCAAAAAATTGATTTGAAATTTTACTAATTTTATGTCTATAACTTTCTCTTGGGGAAATCTCTCGCCTTTCATAAATCTTGATATATGCAAGAGCGCATTAAGGCTATCCACAATGGCGCCTAGCGCACCGCTTAGCCGAGCGCCGGCGCTAAGCGGTCGCTAGGCGAACCATTGCAGCCTCCGAAAACCGCCGAGCGGTTTTTCGGAATTAAAAATCGCCTAGCGCTAGGCGGTCGCCGGGCGCTGGGCGATCCGCTCGGCGCCATTGCAGCGTCGGGATCGTCCAGCGGTTTTTTTTATTTTTTTTTTAAATTTTCCCGACACTATATATACGCGATTTGCACTTCATTTTCATTCGCACCACTTGTATTAACGAGTACTCTCTCTATCTAAATTTCTATACAAGATCAACACCGAGAAATGGATCTAAACAACGAGCCTAGTTCAGGGACGAGTGGTTCTCAAACTCCCCCAATTAATGTTGGAGGCGGATGGAATCAGATGCCCGGGTACTACAACATGTACCCGTGGCAGCAGATGCTATCCGGGATGCCGACCGGAGGGAGTCCGCCGTGGGGGTTCCCGGCGATGCCGGGTTGGGGACCCAATATGCAGATGATGCCGGGGTGGGCACCCAATATGCAGATGATGCCCGGGGGTGGATCGGCGACGCAGGGGACGCCGGGGGGAGTACCTGCGATGCAAGGGATGCCGGCGGGAGTACCTGCGATGCAGGGGACGCCGGCGGGAGTACCGGCGACGCAGATGACGCGGGGGAACGTCTATCGCCCCAGTTTTGATTTCAGCACTGCTTCGTCGCACACATCGACCCCAACGGATGCGCAGTTCACGCCGAGCGGTTTTGATGAATTTTCGTTGGCGGATTTGGGGTTTGATAGTCTCGGAGTTCCGGAAACTCCCGTTCAAACGGGGGGAGCAGTGCAGGGTAGTGGCGCCCCAAAGAAGAAGGGCAAGGGAAAGAAGGTCGGGGAGTCGTCGCAGCAGGGTGGGGATGACCCCACGGCACGGAGAAGGTGGACGGACGAGGAGAACGTTGCCCTGTCAAGGGCGTGGGTGAGTGTTTGCGACGATCCTCTTGTTTCTAATAACCAGAGGATCGTCAACATGTGGGGCAAGGTAGCAGCAGCCTACCAGCGATTTTGCCCGGAGGGGAGGCCACACAACGGGGAGGATTGCCGGAAGGCGTGGAACCGAATCAGGGCTGCCGTCTCCCGATTTTCGGGTTTGTACGCCAACGCCCTCCGCATGCAGAGTAGTGGCCAAACGGAGGACGACTGCAGGAGGATAGCGGAGAAAGCCTTCCCCCAGCCCGGGTTGTATAAGGACTTCACCTACTGGAACTGCTATCTTGTGCTGAACGACTCTGAGAAATTCTGAGTAGGTGTCGATGCTGGCTGGCCGAAACGGCAACGATTGAACTATACCGGGGATTTCAGCGGCAGCAGCGATGGTTCCCACGACCTCCCCGAGACGGACCAGGTGCTCCCCACCCCTCGTTCGTTCGGCCGCCGACCTCGCCCCGTTGGGCAAAAGCGGGTGCAACGGGCGGCGAGGGGGGCCGTCGGGGGTTCCCAGGAGGTCCAGTCGGCATCCCCCTTTGACCGCCAGTCTACAGAGGATCTCAAGTACTTCGCGCGTCAACAAACGCGCCAGATGATGGTGAAGACGTTAGCCGAATAGCGAGCGGCGACAGACCCCCAGGAGAAGAGATTTCTCTTCACATTGCTCGAGAGCATGAATGACGATTTGCGTGGAGGCGGCAGCGGCGGTGGCAGCGGAGGCGGCGGTGACAGTGGCGACGGAGGCGGCGGAGGCGGTGGCGACGGATACGGCGGTGACGGTGGCGGCGGCGGAGGCGGTGGCGACGGCGACGGCGACGGCGACGACGGAATCGAGGGAGCCACCGAGTGATTTTTTTTAAGTAATGTACTTTTTTTAATGTAATTTTTATTATTAATGTACTTTTTAAAAATTTTAGTACTTTTTTAAATATATTGTACTTTTTAAATTTTTTGTATTTTTTTTAAAGTAAAATAGTATTATTAATGTTTCCCGTATATGTCTCGTAAATTAAATTCCGTATATTGTGTTATTTAGTGATGTGGCTATTGATGTGGCTGGGCTATTTATGATATGGCTGGGCTATTTCTGATGTGGCAGGAGGATTTTTAGTATTTATGATGTGGCTGGGCTATGGCTGGGCTATTGCTGGGCTATTGCCACTGTGGATACCCTAAATAAAAATTACAGTTCAAAACAAGAAGGTTGATATGCCAAGGAATATACCTACACCACTAATTAAGTAACATGCATGCATGTGATTTTATATGCATAACTTAAATTTTAGTCAAAACATAGATGCTAGTATTAATACATTTTGTTTCATTTCATCATTCTACAAATTTTTGGTTTATTAGTTCTTTGTATTAATACATTTTGTTTTATTAGGCTCTTTTACAATTCTTAATTTTATTATTTTATTAGTTCCTTATAATAATGCATTTTGTTTTAAGAGATTTTTAATCTTTATTTAACAAACTTCACAATTTAATTAGTTTTTTTTATTAATTAAAATTAATTCAGTTGCAATAGACTCAAAAATCATTCAAAAAATAAAAAATATATTGATATTGTCCGTTATCTACTTATAAATCTATCATTTGTCTAATTATTATTGAGACGATATTACAACTAAAACAACTTCAAAATAATTTTTAGAAAAAAAAAATAGAGAAAACAATTTTTTAATTAACCCCCAAAAAATAATTAACATATATTAAATAAAGATCCAACCAAAGAACCTCTTAAATAAAAATAAGTACAGACCTAATGAACTAAAAAGTTGAAAATGACCCAATGAAACCAAATAACAACCTAATGAACCAAAAATTTATAAAAAGGGATCTAATAAAATAGTAGTCATATAAGAACGTCAAGATGTGTTTTGCCCAATGTTTTAAAAACCGGACCGAATCGGCCGGTTGGACCGCGAACCGGTAGGCAGTCCGGTACGGTTTGCCTCTAAAAATCGCCTGTAGGTTGACCCACCTAGAATCGGTAAAACTGGCCGGTCAAACCGATTGGACCCCTAACCGCGAACCAGTTCAACTATATTAAAATATTTTTTTAAATCATATTTTTTTAAATCATATTTTGCAAGCTGACCAGCATGGCATGGCAGTGTATCGGAAAATACTTAAGATGCATTGCGTGGCACCAAATCTGCCATTTTTGATATTTTGATAATGCTATTTTTTATTTATTATTCACAGTTTTTATTATATATATTAAATAATATATAATATATATGTTTATTATATATTCCGGTTCAACTAGTGGTTCGACCGGTTGAACCGTAAACCGGTAACGGCGCTGGTTCGCTTGCCGGTCCGGTTTTTAAAACATTGGTTTTGCCTAAATTTTACACATTTAATATATTTACAAGCACAAGTGGATGCCAAAGGCCGGATTACGAATAGAAATCTTCAAACTCAAAAGTGGACAGACATAAAAAAAGAAATATCAACAAATTATTTCCCATTGCACCCTATGAATGGATCCAAATTTTCTTGCAATAAAACTAGTATTGTGTTAACATTGTAGCAGCAGCAGAGCAATTCTTGAAAATACAGCAAAATGATGTAAGGAACCAAAGCAGAAAATAAAATTTCATTTTATTGCGCACTAACTCACAAAATCATCAAGTCAATCCCAAAATGCTCAAGCACAACAAATACTTATATCAATTGATTACAGAAGAATAGACAAAATAGAGTCAGCTGTGCAAAAAATGCTGAAATCTTGCTAAAATCCTAGAAAAAAAAAACAACAGCTATCAGTAGTTCAAAAGCGAGTACTTCACACGTAAAACGATCCTGCCTTTGTCGACTCCGAGCTTGGCTCCCGTGACGAGCCAGTGGCCGGGCATATCTTGCGGCCCCTTCAACATTTCTGTCATGTCCACAATCTTCGCCAGTTTCCCAGCTTGGCCGGAGCCATCCCCTTTCTCGTTTGATAATGAAGAAGACGAGCCATCAGGCTTCTGCGCACCCGACAGATTTGCAGGGCTATGATCCCAGACGGATCGCCTTATTGTGCACCCGGGGACTTTGGAGAAGAGCAGTTTCAGGTGCAAGACGTTTTTCGCGCCAAAATCCCACACGCCGAGCTGTGCTCCTGTGACGATGTGAACGCCCGAGAGATCGCCAATGCATGTGTCCGTGCACTCTATGGGTGCAGTGCTGACATGGGAGAAGCTTTTCCACTTGATTGGTTCGAACCATCGGCTGTCCTGCTCTTCGGGCCCTTGCCATTTTGGTGCACCGATGGGGATGTGTGTGTCCCAATGAGGCTGAAGAATCTTTGGAAGAGAAACTAGATGTTGTAAGTTGATGGCAAGGCGGTTTTGCTTGGCTCCTTCGAGGCTGAGCTTGAGTCCAGTCACAGGCTTACGTCCGACTGTAACCTGAAATACCATGAAAACTTCGGAATTGTTAGCAAGTATTTAGTTGTGAAGCAGCCAGAAGAAGCAAACGACACAGAAACAATGCGGTTGTTGATGAAGATTATGAAGAAACATATCATGACAACACGTTATAAAGGAAAATCGGATATAGTTAAAAACACAAAAATGCGTTTCTAGAGTGGTATACCTGATCTGGGCTTATATATAGCTTAGGACCCATTAAACTGAACTGAATATACGGACAAACAGGTTCTTTTCGTTGCAAATTGTTCTGCTCGGGAGCCCACACCCGAGAAATTTGGAAGTCCAAGAAATACTGAAGATCCTCAATAGGTGGCTTGTCTACAGAATACAGAAAAACAATGGCATGTTTTTTATAAAATGACAAAAAAATCAAAGTAGTTGAAAAGTCGATCATAATAACAAACGTCAAATCCTTACACTCCAAGTATAACTCGATAGCACGAGCCAAATGTTTAATCCCAGCCACTCCTTCGAGCAGAGAGACGATGGGCACAAATGTCATGTTGATCACATCAGGAGTTCCTTCTACGGTCTTTGCCCACTTAGAGTAGCTCTGTTCAAGGTCATCTCCCCCTCGCCTTCTGAAAATAACCGTAACATCCTACATGTAAAATAACAAAATTCACTTAACCACATTCATCACCGATAGTTACGAATGCAAGGGAATCGCCTTTGAGCAAACATTATCACCGATGTATATGACACCATTAAGAATATGCCAAGCTTGAAGTATTTACTCGATAACAGTGCTGTTTCACCAACCTTGTCCTTGTATTTTAAAGAGCCGGCGTTTGTATTGACCTTCGAATCTGAGAACCTCTGGTCTCCAATATCTTTCACATAGTTCTCAATATCCGACAAGGTTAAAGGTGACGACTGGTGCTGTCTAACATAGACGACATCCCTTCCACCAACTGTTACAGAGGTAACAATGTGGGTTCCGTAATTTTCAATAAAGCTGTGAGACAAAGCATCATATCAGGAACTCAGAAATCAGGCAGCCAATCTTTACCACACTCAATTACAGTATGACCTTTTGAAAAGTTTCTCCTACGAGTTTCCAAAAGTGGCAAACTGTAGAAACATCTTTCGTTCTTGAAGGAGATTCTGAACAGATAAGTCATGACAAGACAATTACATTCTAGAATTAGCAACACAATTTCTCTATCCACTTACTGCTATTCCATACTCTATAAAGTCAGTTACCTTTTCATAAATTCATACTCTGTATATCACAAAGCATTTATAATTGTAACAGCATTGATCTCATACACACATATGATATTGAAGACAGGCAATATCAGAATGCTTCACCTTGCCAATGATGCAGGATCCCACGAATATGGAATAGCACGTTTGATTTCATTACGTAAACTTAAATCGGTTTTTACTAGTTCGACACTAAACAACGGGATGGTGCATCCAACCATTGCAAGTGATTTTGTAGCTGCAGCGTCGAGTTGCCAAGAGCCACTGAAATTAAACATGGCATTGAAGCATCCAAGTGGGATCTGACCAGGTAAACCTGAATTTTCATTGAAGTATCCTGCCATCTGCAAACCGAAGTCACAAACAATATGTCAATGCTACAGAATCTGGGCTTACATGATAAGTTTATGCAGACATAATCACAACACAGTAAAGAGAAATCAACCGATGAAGCTATACAGCATCAAGCAGTCAACAAAATCCATTCTTTAATAAAATCAAGACACAAAAATCAAACCAGCTGCAAATTGAAGTTCACAACAACATGTCAATGCAGTAGAATCTGGGCTTACATGATAAGTTTATGCAGGCAACACAGTAAAAAGAAATCAACCAATGAAGAAGCTATGCAGCAACAATCAGTCATAAAAATACATTCTTTAATAAAATCAAGCCATCTGAAAATTGAAGTTCACAAACAACATGTCAATGCTACAGAATCTGGGCTTACATGATAAGTTTATACAGACATAATCACAACACAGTAAAAAAAGAAATCAACCAATGAAGCTATGCAGCAACAATCAGTCATAAAAATCCCTTCTTTAAAAATCAAGACACAAAAATCAATTCATCTCCAAATTGAAGTTCACAAACAACATGTCAATGCTACAGAATCTGGGCTTACATGATAAATTTATCCAGACATAATCACAACACAGTAAATAGAAATCAACCAATGAAGAAGCTATGCAGCAACAATCAGTCATAAAAATCCATTCTTTAATAAAATCAAGACACAACCCCTCGTTTCAACAGCTGTAAACGAATCAACAGCCAAAAAACAAGAAAGCCCAGAAAGTAAAATCAAGTTCAAAGAAAACCAAACAAAGTAATTTCAAAAAAATCAAAACCTCATGAAAGCTCCAAACAGGGGTCTTCTTGTTATCACTCCGACCACTGCTGCATTCAATGTCAACGGAGACATCGGGGATCACGCAAGATTCGGAGATTTCGAGGTTCCTCGTCTGCGCATCGTCGATAAGCACCAAACGGGAGCCCGGTGCGCCCTTGCAGTAGAGCAGCCTGATGTCAGAGGTGACGTCAAACCCACGGCCGAGGGCTTGGATTGAGTTGCGAAGTGTGGCGATTAGAGCATTGTTCGAGCCAGATGAAGCCATGGATTGGTATTCACGAATGCTTCATTTGCAAAAAAGAGGAAGAGGGATGGAGGATTTGTTGATAAATGATTGAGAAAGGGCAGCCATGGCGGTGTTGGTGGAGTCAAAGGTTGGACTTTGAAATTAACAAATGCTGTCCTAATTTGTGTTGTGGCGTTCTTTCTTTGACTATAATAATGCAAGAAACGCGTTGTCCTTTTTCAGGGAGAAGCTCAACTCCTTTGTTCCACTTTGCCCTCTTTTCTTTTGTCAAGTCCACTAAAATTGAAGATTTAAGCAATGACGGATCCACCTATGTCTTCGAAATTGTAGTTTAGCCTAATGTGACTTCTCCGATCTACAATTCTAAAGGTTGGATTCACTTTTGTTATTCTGACAATAAGAGTTGCATTTTATCTTGGCTCGAATTTGATGGCAGAAGGAGGGAGTATTTGATAAACATTTATGAGTTGGATTCATTAATTTGTTTGTGAATTGTGTTAGAAAAATTAGGTGTCTCTATTTAAACAATAGCAGTGTGATTAAGATTTAAGTGTATTTGTTTGTTTTTAGGTTAGCAAGTGAAAAGGGGTTTGTTACATTCAAACAAAGGGATCTTGTTGAAAAAAAGGGTTTTTACATTCAAACAAAGTTCTCTTTTCTCTTTTCTTATTTTTAAATTTCAAAAATGATCCCTTCCGTTTTAGTCACGATTGATGTTCCAATCTGTATAGTACTCCTATTTTATTTAGTCTGTAATAACAGGAATAAACAGAAAAGCAAGTTTTATTTCAAAAATAAATTATTGTTCTGAATTTTCCAAACATAGATTTGTAACTTTGAATCAAATGTTTGACATGATGATAGGAAATGTTTGATTTGAATTATGACTTATCAAATCCAAACAAAATTGAAGTGACTGGAATATATGTGCAATAATTTGTACAAAAGGGTACAAATAAATAACCTCTCCCGCCAAAAAAAAAGTAATTACTATACTATACAAACTTACATCATATCTAATAACACGGCAAGAAAGTAGAAATCATTCATCAAAAGGGTATACTATCTTCACTGATTTCATTAAAACCAGAGGTGGATGAAGAGTATGTTGGTATTGTAGTCGAAATCTGCGACTCGCCCCTCGTAGCACTGCTCGAGCTCCGCCTCTCCTGCTTAAAGTCCTTCGTAGCTTTGAATCTCACGTCGTTAGTGTACGTGCTCCCCTCGGGCGTTACAACGGGAATGTCCATTTTTCCCTCAAGCATCTCAACGGCCTCTGACATCGTTGGCCTCACGGATGGAGTTGCATTCGTGCACAGCAGAGCCATCATCACCACTCCCTATCTCCTCTCTGTTGGCACCACCAGCATCATTAAGCCTCGGATCAATGAGGTCATCGATGTTCTTGCTCTCGTTCAAGTGGCTCGCCTGCAACAACACCGAAGAAAAGAGTAAGCAGATTGAAACAATCCATTGAAATGTAAACATGGTAATGGTTAGTACCCAATCAAGAAGGCATATGAAATTGTGACTGGGCATGTAGTTTTTGTTGCTTTTTCCACTGACTATCTCTAAAAGCACGACTCCGAAGCTGTAGACGTCTGCTTTGTCGGTCAGATAACCCCACAGTGCATATTCGGGCGCCATGTATCCGCTGAAAAAGGGACGGGAGCGCTTATTAGTGTCGTGAGAAGCCAAGGAAGAGAGGGTCGCCAGCATAAGGAGACGGAACTTACATTGTTCCAGCAACTTTTGTGCTAATGTGTGTCTTCTCGTCTTCATTGAGATGAGCCAGTCCAAAATCGGATATTTTAGGATTCAGATCGCTATCCAGCAGCACGTTCGTAGCTTTGATGTCTCGATGCAAAATTTTCAGCCTTGATTCGTCATGGAGAAAAGCTAACCCTTTCGCAATTCCAACGCAGATCTTGAACCTCGTTGGCCAGTTTAGCATCATTTGGCTTCTCCCGTTTGATTCTGATGTGTAGTGTTTGTCAACAAAATCAGCTAGTCGAATAGAAGTTAGGGAATAAGCCTCTATGTACGTACCGAACAAGACGTGTGCAAGGCTATTGTTTTCCATGTACTCGTATACCACCATCAACTGATCGCCTTCAATGCAGCATCCATATAGCTTCACAAGATTTGGGTGCTGTAAACACGAAATCATGCCAATTTCATTCAAAAACTCGCGATTCCCTTGTCTTGATTTAGACGAGAGTTGCTTCACAGCAATGACAGTGCCATCGGGCAGTTGACCCTGCAACGGAACATCTATCAGTAAAAAGAAGGCCCTTCAAGATCGCTAATCCACATTGAGCAATAAAAGAAACCGGTATTCATTGAAGTATTTAGGTTACTCACAACATCTCCAGAAGTCTAAGCTTCCATACATACGCAGGAATTTCGCCAGTAATTTTGCAGTTTCTCAATATCCTGTTGCAACAATGCCATCACCTTATTCTTCAAAGTGAGAAATTAACCGGGCAGCATTTCAAATTTAGAGTTACTCAGCATACAGCGATGTTAGGCCTGTAGTGCTCCTCAGCAACGGAAACCCCTGGGATGGCCCTTCAAGATCGCTAATCCTCCTGTGCAGTGAAGTTCATCAGAATACTTATCAAAGTTAACAATAGTAGGTGAGGGCCAACGTGTACTCACAGAGTTTCTAACATATCGAGAAGAGATATGTTCAAGGGAATGGGGCCCTCTAGTCCGCTAGCAAACATTTCTCTTCATCGAAAAAAATGAATGTTAATAGAAGTATACGAGGAGTTGTCTGTACTACGCTGTCTCTGCTACAAGGATACATAGTGATCTCACAAAGTTATAAGTTGCCTCCAGTTTTTAATGAAGTCGGGTATTGGTCCACTTAGGTTGTTGTCGTTTATCCGACTGCAATGCAAAAAGAACTGTTGAAAAACGAAAACTCTAGAGCATTAGAGAGAACAAATAGATTGCAGAACTTACAAATCTTTTAGGTTTATTAAATTTGCAAGTGAATTCGGTAGCTCCCCCATCAGCCGGTTGGAGGACAAGAACCTGTAATTCAGAACGTAGTAAATCGATATTAGTTTTGGTTTTGAGCATCCCTCATTTGAAACATGAGATCTTACAGGCTCGTTGAATTTGTCATCCTTCCAATATCAGGAGGAATAGCCCCCGAGAATTGGTTTGCCTCGAGGTTCCTGATGAACACAGTAGTGCAGCATAAGAAAAGGCTTTGACAGTTTTGTTTCCGAAACTTGGTGAAAAATCACAAGTAGGGAAATTAAACTGCTTACATACAGGTATGTAAGGCTAGTAAAGTTTGCCAGATAGTTCGGTATTTGTCCAGATAAACGGTTTACAAGCACAGAGCTGCACGGGAAGTTCAGGCAGCATTGTCAGTAATCGGAAAAATACACTGATGCAATATAGCAAAATAACAAGTGCAATGCACAACTTACATAAAATTAAGTTGCATTGAAGCCCACTCTTCCGGGATCGTACCAGTTAGGAGATTATATGCAAAATCACTGAAAATTAAAAAGAAAAAGAAAAGGCAATGAGTAAACAAAAACTAAGTCACCACATTTGAGGTAAAGCTGGTGTTGGAGTTGGTACTTACACATGCTCGAGGTACTGAAGCTTTACAATTGTCAACGGGAGAACTCCAGGAAGATCGTAACTCTTAATCACACTGTATTAAGTCAAAAACATGAATAGATTCACAAGGATGCAGGCCAATGCCGGGAGAGTTACAATAAAATGATCTAGAAACGAGAACCATACAGCGTAGTAACATGGCAGATGGTGGTGTTGTTGAAATTGCAATTGCATCCGACATAACCATCAGAGTTCGGTGGAGGAGTTTGTGTCATCCCACCCATCTCCATTTCACATAACTCGGCATTGAATGACCAATGCAATGCGCCAAACTCGTTGGCTATCTCTTTGAAGACATCAACTAAGCACAAAAACAGAACAAAATCTCCAAGTGAATATAGGAGTAAGCAACAAATCCATATCATCATCATCATCATCATCATCATCATCATATTTGGTAAGTATGGTCCTTGAAAAAATCATCAGTCCAAGTAGATTGTTGACACAAAATACATAATTATGCAAACAAAAGAAAACTACTCCAATTTCAAACACAAACAATAGCCATTATCAGTTTGTGTGTGCGTTAAAACTTACAAAAAAAAACACCTAAATTCATTCTGGATTTCAAGCCCAGAAATTTATTATCTATGAGTTCCAAAGAATCATAAACACTAATGATCAATCACTGCTCCTTAGTTAATCCTCCACTTTAATCAAACACTAACCAAAATTGAAGGAGAAAAGCGGTTACTAACCTTCAACCTGAGGCACCCTCTGCGACTCCGACAACCTCGAAAACCAGCAACAGAAAACCGCTACAGCCCACAAACTTCTTCCCACAAACATCGTTCTCAAGCATCAAGACTGCAACTTTACTCAAACAAACACTGGGAATTCTAGTTTACAGTTCAAATGCGATGCAATTATACACACATATTTGAGGTTTCTTTCATATCTCAGTCAGCACAAGAAAACAAGCAAAAATCCAGACTTTTTCTTGAATAGTATTAAATCCACTTGTTGTTGGATTTGGATTTTGGGATTTTAATTTTCCTTAGTTGTTTAACCTTCCCTAAATTACTATTCATTCAATTTCATTTTTTATTTTTATTTCCAACCCAATTCAATTAAAACAAACACACTTCATTAAAATTAAAATAACATTACAACTTAAAATTCAAAAAAATAGAAAAATACATAATTAAAATCCTAAAAAAATAAAAAATGACATAATTTAAAATACAATTTTATAAAGACAACCAAGAATGAGTTTGTCCCACATCGAAAGTGGAACATAAAACATTCAAGGATGTCTCTATAAAATAGAGACAACCAAGAATGAGTTTGTCATAAAACATTCAAGGATGTCTCTATAAAATAGAGACAACCAAGAATGAGTTTGTCCCACATCGAAAGTGGAACATAAAACATTCAAGGATGTCTCTATAAAATAGAGATAACCAAAATGAGTTTGTCCCACATCGAAAGTGGAACATGAAACATTCAAGGATGTCTCTATAAAAGAGAGACAATCAAGAATGAGTTTCATAAATTCGCAAGCCCATCAAATATATATGGGCTAATACGAATTTCTAGTATTCATTTATTTGTAAAAATTGTTTTTAAATATAAAAAACAATTTTTATAAATAAAAAATATTTTTTAAAAAATTCATTTTTTTTAAAAAATGAATTTATTGCGTCAGCGTGACGACGCCCACTCGCGGGCCGGCGAGTGGGCGTCACGCACGACGCAGGGCGAGCCACGTCGCCGAAGCGCGTGGCGGCACGGACCGTGCCGCGGGTCGTGCCGTCGGCACCCGGCACGGCTTGGGAACGACACGGAGACGGAACGCACCTCCGCAACGCGTCGCGCGCCGGTTCCGTTCCGCCGGCACGAAACGCGGAATGCGGGCGGCCCGCGTTGCGGGTGATCTTAGTGTTTTGGCTGTCAATCTTTTTTGTTGCGACAGTTATTATATTTTATGATTATAAATTAACAAAAGAATGAATTTTTATTATAATATTCAACCGCAAGCTGCTAACTTTGAATTTTCAAGAACTTTCTGGTGATTGCAACTTAATCAGCAGTATCAATTAAATTCTGGCATCAAGTATGTCAACGTTTTCGTATACAAGAATTAACTATTTCAGCGTTAACAATTCAACAGTCAGCTACTATTAATAGTAAAATACAATTCCATTTCCATGTATATAAAATTCATGTCGTGGAGAATTCATACAAGTCAGTATGTTATCGTTTTATATTCTAATGTTTCTGAAACGTGCCATCAAAGTTATATAAGTCAAGAAAATTGGCTCACTTTGAATGAAGTAGTATGATTTTTCTATAAATAGGGCTAATAATTTGGACACGATACTTGGCTCACTTTGAATGAAGTAGTATGATTTATCTATAAATAGGACTAACAATTTGGACACGTTACAAAAATCCTATATGAACATGTATGAAATTAATATATTTGAATCAAGATTTGTTGGGTTGATTTGTTGAGAATCCGATAATTTTACGTTGTATTCAGATGATCCATTGAAAAATATATCATCAATTTAAAAAACTAGGTTTAATCGTTTAATATCATATTTCAATTAGGTTCAGGTCATACGGATTGTTATTGTGTTGTGTCAATTCATACTATATCGTATCATAAATGTCGTTTCCATAAATATTATGCCAAATTATCAGAAAAATCATGAAATTCTAACATTTTTCATATTGTCCCATTGACTTTTATTTAAGTGTGAAAGTCAAAATTTAAATTTTTATATCCATTTGAATCTGTTGTATTCAGAGTTTTTAGTTTGACATACCTACTCAATCACATCATAAACTTAAGATATATATTGGTCACATCGATAATATATTATAGTATCGATGGAAAAATTTGTTAACATGGTTAAAATTTGTGACATGACTAACACTCCATACTTACTACTACTAATAACCTAGATTGAATTGATTGATTGGTAGTGATACTTATTTCCCATCCCCTAGCAAATTTGCAATTTGCACTATATCAACAACAATCAGGTATCCGTCAGTAAATTCATCGGTAAACTATGCAAATTTATACCTGTCTCCAAGGAAACTTATTGCAGGAGGCGAAGGCAATGGAGACGGCGGGGTTGAAGTGGCCAACAGAGTAAATCATGACCATGACGACCAGGCCCCACACCATGGCTATTCCGGGAAGAGTGGCCACTTTGTCTCTGTCGAGGTTCACCGCCACCGGCCCGCAACATCTCCGCTATCAACTGCATCATGACTTGGTTAATTAATTAATTAATTTCGAATTCCAAAAAAATAAATAAATTGGTTGAATAAGTGTTCATGTATTTCTTACTACTTCTGCTGTGTGTGACCTGAAATTAAAGAAGCAAGATCCTTTAAGAACAAGGAAGATCCATTAATTCATGCAAGTCAATGAATCCTTCTATATTGAATTACTATCAAATTACATATATTTAAAAATTTAACTATTTGACTTGTATCTTATTGACAAATTAAAATACTCAAGTTGTGAAATAAAATTGAACCTTAAATAATTGATAGATAAATATTCATTGTAACGTGGAATGAACCACCACTGTTGTGTCAACTGTTCTTTAGAACTCTGTGACTGTGTTGTGTTGTATCACAAATTCACAATGCATTAATTAAATTCATAAATTTGTCACATAAGCATATAAAGTTAATTGCATTGGTCAGTAATTTGATAGTCAAACAGTATTATATTTCGCCACTTCTGATATTTGAAGTCATAACCAATGTTCATCCATTAAATAGATGCATTCACCATAAATCATCGTGATCCAATGACTAAAAATGATTTTCACGTTCTCAAGAGATCTAATTTATACATAATCTCATCCATCTATCTCAAAGATCTTATGGTCCAGATTTTTTTCACTTAATTGAGCTTATTTTGTTAATTGTTATAATCAGGATATAATCATAATTGAGCCTGTTACATAATTACAAAGTCTTTTAATTCTTCATTACATCAACGATGAGCTACCCCTAAAAATATTACCCATTTGAGCATAAAAATATGTGGATATGCGATCACTAGTTCCCTAGTATTATTAGTAATATAATCTGTAATCATATACTCAGACCAATAAAACTGTTTTTTTCTTCCTGCAGTAGTACCATTACAAGAAACAGTGGGCCGTAGATTGGGCCTAGCTTGAATTATTGCGGGCTGAACTCTTCAAAAACGAGCCACTTTTAGTAATTTCACGAAGAGGTTTATTAGTAAATCTGACGATATTGTAGACCCAGGCTCCAGCAATGGCACCAGCTGTTGGGCCGACCAAATAGATCCATATGCCTTTGAAATTATTCGATACTATAGCCGGCCCGAGACTCCTTGCTGGATTCATCGATGCTCCTGATATCGGCCTGCAAAGCCCATTATATATTTAATTTATCGAAGCCACACTTGATGAAATAGGAAATTTAATTTAGTACTTATAAGACAAGAGAGGCTCAGAGAGCACAAATTATGGCGATGTAACTTAGCTAGTAAGACCCTTCTCGTTGTAAATCATAAATGAAAAATCAGGGATAAAATATTGTGTAATCTGTATCTCATTTATAACCATATCTCAAGCCATGTGCTCGGATATGGTATCTTATATTGACATTAACTAATGTGTCGCGACATAGATGAGATTTGACTATAACATATACATGCAATTTAATGCAATTTAATGCATGCAAGACAATGAAGGAAAAATTAGTTAGTAAAACAGTTTCTCACTATTAATAGGTAAAAGAGATTCGAATCACCATGCAAGTAACAAAAAAAGTGAACCGTTAGATCTTACATCTAAAGAAAGTTAATAGTACAAATATATTATTTCATTTAATATAGAGTTAATTCTTGAACATTATTGGTTCAAAAGAGATTTTTGTATTTCTATAGAGAATTTATTTTCCCCAATTATCATGCTTCTTATTGATAATAAGGATATTGTAATATAGGAGTACATCAGAATTGCATATTTGAAGTAAAAAAATGAAGTGTTTACGTACCCAGCAAACATAACATTTAGCAATATAACTGCTCCAACAGCCAAGCCAGCAAGTTCTCCAATCTGCACCAGTAAATTTAATCTCAATTCTCAAATATGAAATCTATTATGTTCAATTCGCTTTCACCATCAATTAATTATTAAAAAAATAATAATAAATGACAAAACCTCAATTTATTAACGAGATTAATGGTCCAAATCGTTAGTCTTCATTACAGTTTATGTTAACATTATGTAGGTGGACCAATCATCTTAATATTCCAACCTAATTGAGCCAACTCTACGCTGTCTTTTCCAATTAAATTATGTTAACTATTTTTTGGACCAATAATTGGGGGTTAGGATAATTACAGCTCTGTTGTCCGTGGCGACACCGGAGATGACGAACATGAGGTAGAATGTGATAATAAATTCTACAACCAATGACTGCACGTCTGTGCCAGCGGGTAGGGTTCCGGTGAAGTGATC
Source organism: Salvia splendens (assembly GCF_004379255.2). NCBI lineage: Eukaryota > Viridiplantae > Streptophyta > Magnoliopsida > Lamiales > Lamiaceae > Salvia > Salvia splendens. The sequence continues at coordinate 2,771,853 of NC_056042.1, forward strand.
GTGCGGCCCACTGAACAATAACCGTAGGGTTCCGGCGGCTAGGGTTGACCCAACCACTTGAGCAGCTATATATGCAGGTACCTACAATAATATTTATGAACATTTAATTTCAATTGAACTTTTCTTATAAAGTATTTCATTGTGTGACTTGTGTGAGGCAATAAATTAAAATGAAAAGCAATAACAAAACAAAGATAAAAATTGCGAAAACTAATGTGAAAGAGAAAATATAATAGAATTAAATGCATATATAAAATTAAACATAATAATTGTCGAGTCTTTGTGGGGTATTAAAGAACGTCCTAATCAAATAGGAGTAGTAAGTATATTTACTGAGAATTAAAATACAAATATAAAATTAAACATAATAATTGTCGAGTATTTGTGGGGTATTAAAGAATGTCCTAATCAAATAGTAGTAACTATATTTATTGTGAGACTTTCAATTCACAACCTGTCCTAGCTGCCTAAACTAGACAACATTAAATGATTTAAATCTCATTTACTTTCGATGAAACCTATACACACATCAAAAAAAAAACCTTGTTTACCTTAAATAATTAAAGTTTTGGATAATCCCAAAGCACGTGATAACTTCTACTATTATTTGAACCAATTTTCCCTAATTCTTATCTTACTAAATACGTTGAATTGGGAAATTAACTTCTAGTAATTGGGATAAATAAGTTAATACTAGTATTTTGTTTTATTAACTACAAAAAATAAACACTGCAACAAACGTTCTTATAAGATCACAATATTAAACATGCAATTTATTGCATTGAAATTTTCTGTAAAATGACCAAAATTGAGGTTAGCAAGAAAAATGCACTTTTGAGTATAACTTAGTAAAAAAAATTATTTTTTAGATGCCTTTGTTATTGTTTTTGTTCCTTAGTTTTAGTTGAGACAACAAGAACACGTTTTTAAATCGCATAAAAACACAAATTACATTCCTTAATGGACCAAATTAAGGTTTTTAGTGAAACGCATTAAGAGACAGTAATCACGTATGACCTAACTAATGAGGAGTAATTTATTTGGTAATATTTGGTTAGACTTTGAGAAATAATCACATATATATTATCCGCACCGAATGAGAGATATGGATAAGTACACAAAAATGAATGCAGTACTGTGGCAGCAAGAATATAATAAAAATCAACGTGTATTATTCAATTGAATGTGAAATGAAGAAAATCATTGATGAGACCCTCAATTCGACAGAAAAACACTATACATACATTATATGCATACACACAAAGTAAGATTGAACAGAAAGCGAGGAACCTGTTTCCAAGGAAATCGTTTGCAGGTGGCGAAAGCGAGGGTGACGGCGGGGTTGAAGTGGGCGCCGGAGATGTGGCCGACGGAGTAGACCATGACCATGACGACCAGGCCCCACACTATAGATATTCCGGGAAGAGTAATCACTTTGTCTTTATCGGCGTTCACCGCCACCGCGCCGCATCCCGCGAATATCACGAAGAATGTCCCCAGCGTCTCCGCTATTATCTGCCAACCAATTTATTTAATAAATTCACTTCAAAATCAAATCAAATCAAATCTACCTTTTGTATGAAGGGGAGGGTGAGAGAGCAGCATCCGGTGGCGTCGGAATCGGCGTCTTCTTTTATGTGCACGACAACTCCGTTTCCGTTTCCGTTTCCATTTGATGTTTCAGCCATAACAGGGTAGAGATGGTGGTGGAGGAGAAAGATATATTGAGTTAGCGAGATTTTGTGGGGGAGAAGGTAGCTATATTTATGCAAGCATGGGTGACTTAATTTGAGTCAACTCAATGGATATCTTTCTATCTCTAAGAATACAATTAATTTATAATTGAAAATGTAGTAGTATCTGGTTGAAAAGTGTGCTGCGTTTATTCATACCCACTCTTAACTTTTTACTATAATAACCCACTGGATTTAATGCACCTTATAACTGGGTCTATTTTTATTTTGTCCAAAGTCCTAAACTTGTAAATTACTATATCTACTTAAACACCATTTTCAACTAGTCACAAATTTTAAAAAATATAAATAAAAATAATACTCCACATATGGAAAAATTTGCAATATGCTGCCTTCGTCCTACAATAGGAGTCACCCTTTATGTGATACAAGTTTTAAGAAAAGTATAGTGGATTAGAAAATTAAGTGGAATATGAGGTCTACTTTTTTATATTGATATTATAATAAAAATATAAGTTAAGTGAGTTAGTGGAATGTGAAACTTACTTACTATTTATGGTAAAAAGTGCAATGTAACTCTTATGGTGAGACGGACTGAAATTGCAAAAATATGACTCTTATTATGAGACGAAGGAAATACTGTATAAATCTTAGTCTTTTAGTCCATCAAAAATAGTCTCATATTTTCTTTTTTTTCGTCCACCAAAATTATTCCCATGCCAAAACTAAAAGTTACTTCAGTTTATTATTTAAGATTTTATTTTTATCTCTCTTGTTTTATCAACATTTTATCTTTCTATTTATAACTCTATCCAATTTATTTTATTTCTCTCATATTTTCTTAATTTCTCATTAAAATTTGTGAGGTCTAGTAGTTGAAATGCTTTTGGTGGAGGAAGTGAGTATAAATATGATCACAATTCACGACAATCTTTGCGGTTATCCTTGAATTATACTCCATAGACCATGAATAAATATCTCACTTTAGTTCGTCAAAAAATTTTAAAAATGTAAACAAAAGTTCATGGAATAAATTAGTGAAATATGCTACGGTTATCATTGGGGTTATTATTATAGTATGAGATAGACGATAAAACCATAGCATGTCGACGAAACTTACTCATTTATATCTTCCAACTCAAATAAAACAATAATACTAATAAAAACAAACTAGAAAGTGATATATATACTTGATGTCTCCTCATATATGGACGAATCATATGCTAAGAGACACCAAAGTATTACAAGTGCTTCCACAGAAAAAAGACAAGCACGAAGCACAACGAAACTGCAGAAGTCTTTGGATAATTAACTTTGAAAATTTTAGTGATGATTTCCATTACTAAGAGAAAAATAAGAAATTAAGACCGGCAATGCATTGCAAACTGGTTGGTAAACAACTGCTACATAGCTTCATAACCAATTAAACCACCAAAACATATGCTGTTATTAATAGTACTATCTTATTTCCTAAGTACTAGAAAAATAAGACCATTTTCATTCAATTTCTTTTTCCAAGAGCGGCATCTTAGGTGAGGAAAATGTGCATAAGAGATCTATTTTGATGCATTTGGCAACCAAACCATTAAATTACCATGCTTCTGATCATAGAAATCCTTAATTTGACTGAGTAATCTTTGATATACGCAATCTGATAAGGTTATTTAATGTATAAATACAACTTAGTATATGTTTTGTTTTTTTAAGATTTAAATAAATACTACTACTATAACACTGCATTATCATAAATACTGTGTAAGTAGTACTATTGTTTGAGATTGAGGTCTTCTATTCTTTATTTCATGCATATAAGTCATCATTGACCACTTCATTGGACTTGTTCTTGTTACATGTCTAATCGCATTGGGTACTCTTATTTGAATAATAGTAGTATTTTGTCTTCAATTTTATTGAGTATAATCGATTGGTATAATTGTATAAATGGTATTTTTAAATAATGATATTATTTCGTGTTTCTAATTTGTGTTGATAAATGTGTCATCAACCCTTAACAATGTTTTTCTCTGCACTTAAATTTTGATTGTTATTTCTAATTTTGATTGCAAGAGCGGCAACCACCCTCCGGATCGTTAATTTAGGTGGCAAGCCATTTAAACTTGATAAATTCCAAAATTATTTACAGTACTTAATAAATAGAGTATTGTATATAGTAGTATAAAAATGGAACCATAGTAATGAAGTCTAACCAGAATGTGGCCCATTGATTTTATGGTGACGACTTATTATTTCTAATTAACAAAAAATTTGAAGTAGCCAGTTAGTGTCGGTGTTCTCTTATCGGAAGCTGACAACAATTAAATGAATCCGTTCATATTTAATCCAAGACCATTGTCAAAACTCGTATACTAAGAATATAGACATTTTTATTAATTTACTCCTAGTTATTATGTAAAAAAAAAGTGAAAATAAATGCATTGTTGAAAATGATAAAATGGAAAAATTGAGACATGCATACAATTAGTAGTAAAAATTTACTAGTGTATCTATAAATTTCGATTTGTGATAAGATGTATTGATGACCCTGTCGTCATTTTAGATTAAATCATGCGTTGCAGAATTTGCAGTCAATATGATTAATTATTAATTCGACTTTCATTTCCTAAATCTGATTATAATGAAGTGTCGTATTTTTATCTTGTTTATATGAAATGATTACGTATATGGAGACATTTCCGTGTACGTTTACTCGAATATACTCAAAGTAGTTGAATAAATGGCAATTATCAAATCCAGATAAAGAGGAAACCAAATTCCAACATTTATTAAATCTTTAGAAAGCATGTGTCCATGACTTTGAAAAGAATAATGTGAACCCCCAAAATCCAATTCATATAAAAATTAAATGTACATAACTGGCATGTATATAATTCTCTTTATTTAAATCGAACCGAACTGATTTCTTGAATTGATTCTATTTCAAATAATTAATTTTATGACTAATTTAACCTTATTACATAATTCTGAATATTGTTTTACCCTTTTTGGGGAAATTACTGATTTAGATTGTTATTTAATTATGATCGACTAATTAACACACTATCGTGAAATAGAATTACTAATTCAAATAGTCAAATAATTTTATAACATAATATTACTAGTATTATACTATGCTTTTTTGAAATTATGTACTACTCCTAAGCACGTTAATTATACATAAAAATATCATTTGAAACAACCGCCAAAGAAAAGAAACTATTCATAATTTTGCACGACCCCAAATGCATTAAGCTACATGTGCATAATTAATTGCAATAATATCGATATATTATATTCAAAATGTGAATTAACTATTAAGGATATCTCTCTCCCTAGATCATGCAAATCACGTTGAAATGTCTTATTTTTAAACTCCATGAATCATGGGATCCTAACCACTTTCATTTTTTTTTCAATCGCAACCGTCAACTCCAACACATGAAAATATTGCAAGAATTCAATGTGAAAACGTAGGATTAATAGAATATTTACAACAAGTTTCCAAATTATAGACCAATATAATTAATGCAAATGGGATTCAACTGTTTGAAAATTGGATCCACCCAAATATTTAAGTTGGTTTTTGCATGCGGGGTTGAATTTAGGCTTAGTAGACATGGCTAGGCTAAAATTTTATCATCCACAATTCTTACACTTTTTGACAAATTACAAGTTTCTCGATGGTTAAGTGCGACTGATCATTATTATGAATTCTAATGGGATTTATTAATAATTAATATTAATACTAAAATATTTTCTTGCGTCCATCTCTTGAAGAAATATATACATATAATGGTTAAAATGAAATGCTTCTTCTTTTGAAAATGACTAATTTATATGCTCAGTACAATAATTTGATGTGGTATACTGGAGTACAAGTTAATTAGTTGCAACATTGGTACTCTTTGTACTACAAGCGTTTCTTTTCGACATGAGATTTAAGGAAAAATTTGTTTTAGGTGAGTTAATAAAAGGGAGAATAAGGTAGAAAGGGAAAATGTAGAAAAATTAAGAGAGAATAAAGTAAGGGTGAATAAAGTAAGAGAAATGAGATATCTGTCAAAAAAAGAATGACTCAGCTACAATGGGACATCCCGAAAAGAAATACAACTCAGCTACAAAGGAACTGATGGAGTATGATTTATTATCTCTTGACTTCCCTTTATATATTGTAAAGTTCATTTATTACGAAATTGGTTACGAGTATGATTTATTATCTGACTTTCCTCCACTACTTCTATCGCAATAGACTTTCCTCCAACGTTACCTTAGAGCATCCACATCGCCATCTCGATGCGGGCTCGGACTCGTCTCGGCGAGACGAGCCAGCATCGAGATAGCGATGCATCCCTCCCGTCGCATCGCGTGTCCCTCCGCCTCGATGAAGCTGGCGAGCTCTGGCGCGTGCGTGACGCCCACTCGCCGGCCCGCGAGTGGGCATCGTCATGCTGACGCAATAAATAATTTTTAAAAAAAATCAATTTTCCAAAAAAAATATAAATTAAAATTTTAAAACAGTAATATTACCGTTCAAATTTATTTTTTTTATTTTTTTATTTTTTTATTCTATAAATACTCTCATTACCTCTTTCATTTTATACACAAACACACAAACACACTATCTCCTCGAAAATTCTGGCCCGAAGCTGTTGCCACTTCGGTCTACCTTGTAAACCGTCTCCCAACTAGCACTCTAAACCTTCAAACCCCACTCAAAACACTTTCAGACCATACTCAAATTCCTTTGCCTTTAACCCTTCAGCCTAGAGTGTTCGGTTGTTCAGTTTTTGTCCATATACCCAAACATGAGAGGGATAAATTATCTGTTTGTGCAGGCAAATGTGTATTTGTTAGATATGGGGTGGATCAAAAGGGATATAGGTGTTATGACCCTAAGCCGAATCGCGTTGTTAATACTATGAATTGCGATTTCCTTAAGAGTGAATACTTTTTTAACCACCTTAGCGGTCAGGGGGGGAGTGATACCATAGAGCCGCTAAGTCGTTTGTCAATGCCAAGTCAACCTGAAGATCCTCCAATGCCAAGTCCACCAGAAGTCATCAGAATCACATATCAAATCTCAAATGTACAACAGACCGTGACTCCCAGTGACATTGTTCGAGATCCTCACCTACTGATACCTACTGTAAGTTCATCTGAGCCTGAAATTGTCGCTAATAATGATACTTGGGTGGCTGATAATTCTGAGGCAGATATAGAGGCTCAGGTTGAGCCAGAAATCTGTGACTTAATTGAAGAACATGTGACTGAAGAGGTTGGTAGATACATGCTTCCGCATCGGTCAACGAGGGGAGTGCCACCTAAAAGATATAGCCCAGAAAGGATAAGATGAGCGAAGGCCCGATATGCAATTGCAAATATTGCAACGAGGCATATATCTGAAATGGCTAAAAAAATTGAAGCAGTATTGTACGAAGAGGGGGAAATTCTGTGCACGGCAGAAGAGGCCTGGAGACACAAGCATTGGAAGGAAGCAATGTAAAAGGAAATGGGGGCACTAGAGAGAAACGACACATGGGAAAAATGCCAAATACCAGATGGAAAGAAGGCAGTGGGATGTCGGTGGGTCTTCACCATTAAACGACAACCCGATGGTTCCATAGAAAGATACAAGGCACGACGGGTTGCCAAGGGATATACCCAAACCTATGGTGTAGATTATTCAGAGACCTTCTCCCCAGTGGCAAAGATGAACACAATCCGTGTTTTACTATCAGTCGCTGCAAATAGAGATTGGCCGCTACATCAGTTCGATGTCACCAATGCATTTCTTCACGGCGAGTTGAAGAAGGAAGTGTATATGGAACCACCTCCTGGTTTTAGGAATGGTTTCAAAAAGGGTGAAGGGTGTCGTCTGAAGAAAACCTTGTATGGTTTAAAGCAGTCTCCTAGAGTATGGTTCGAAAGATTTACCGAGGCTATGATGAAGAATGCGTTCAAGCAGAGTAACTCGGATCACACTTTGTTTCTGAAAAGGCGTGGAGATCGAATTACATGCTTGATTATCTATGTTGACGACATGATCATAACTGGTGATGACGTCGAAGAGATAGAGCGCCTCAAGGGGAGTCTATTCCAAGAATTTGAGATGAAGGACCTCGGAAACCTGAAATATTTCCTAGGAATAGAAGTATTGGGATCAGAAGGAGGAATTTTCCTAAGGCAGAAGAAGTATACTTTGGACATCCTCGCTGAAACAGGGCTATTAGACTGCAAGCCGGTTGAAACCCCAATGCTAGTGAATCATGGACTACAGATCTCCGAGAAGGCAGAACCAACAGACCAAGGGAGGTATCAGAGTCTGGTTGGAAAGCTCATCTACTTATCCCACACCAGACCTGATATAGCTTATACCGTCGGGGTAGTAAGTCAGTTCATGCATCAACCTCAAAAGGACCATTATGAAGCTGCATTTAGAATTGTCAAATATCTCAAATGAACAATTGGACATGGAGTAATGTTCAAGAAGAATGAGCATCGAGGAGTCTATGGATACACTGATGCAGACTGGGTAAGTAATCCAGTCGACAGGAAATCTACGGCAGGATACTTCACGTTTGTAGAAGGGAACTTGGTGACATGGAGGAGTAAGAAACGAAAAGTGGTTGCACTGTCAAGTACTGAACTAGAGTTTAGAGGAATCAAGAGTGGATTAATAGAGATTCTGTGGCTACGAAGGTTAATGGGTGAAATTGGTTTGAGTCCAGAAAAGAGTCAACTTTTCTGTGACAATAGAGCAGCAATCAGTATATCAGAGAATCCAGTTCAACATGATAGAACTAAACATGTGGAAGTTGACAGGCATTTCATTAAAGAAAAGATTGAGAGTGGAGTTGTGGAGTTCCCGTTTGTTCAGTCGGAACATCAACTGGCCGATATCCTCACTAAAGCGGTCAACTCGAAGAACCTTACCAGTGTACTTTGCAAGCCGAACTTTGGAGACCCCAATGCTCAACTTGAGGGGAGTGTTAGAAAATAAATCAAAATCAAATCTTCACACCAAGTCCGGAAATAGATTGATCTTGTATTTAAATGTAATTGATTCTAGTCTCTTCACCGAGTCTTACCATGTACATAGACTATGTAAATCTCTATTTAAAGAGAAACCTACAATGGAATACATACACTGAAATTACAAACATATTATACGTTCCTTTTTCTCCCTTCCTTAATCCAATAGGTTGCCTGTACCATTTGAGACCCCTAATTCCATAAAATAAATGTGTACCTGTATCCATCACTCAACTACCACTATATAAGTGGTATAAGAAATTATTTTGGTATATGATTAATATCAGCATCAATTGATGAATTTTGTATATTGATGATTGATTATGACGAGACCAATTAATGGGACCCCTCATCCAAAAACAATCATAATGGAAAAAAAATCTATGATAACGCCCTTTTAATTTGTTCCCTCTTTTCATAAATTTTTACACTTTCTTTGCAATGTTTAGGCATTTTCAAAGAATTAGTTTTTGTGATATAACACAAATCTACATTGCGAAAAATGAACTTTTTATTTATTTATTTTTATTTTTACATTATGAAGAAGAATGGGGATTTTATTCTCTGCTTATGATTTTGTTTCCTACCGAAATTACTGGATCAAGTCATTGGGCTTCATCTTAGGCCAGCCCACGCCATTTTTTTCTTTTTCAGAAGACAGAAAATGATTTATTGGTTCTGGAAATATTTACTGAAAATATTCTCTCATACATAAAATATGTAAACTTGCTAGATTAATTCCATTTTTTTTATTTTTTTCATTCGATTCAAGATCCAATCCAGAAACGCGACAGGAGAACTCGTCCCAAAAAATTAGTCTATCAAGGGAGATGGCCAATTTGGTTTATAAACCCCGGGCTTACACCACCGATGCGAGACAAGTTTCCTTTCACTAGAATCCGTAACCATCACACTTCCACAAAGTGGAAAACCAGCCATACATGTTTAACTTGTAAAAGAAACACAGACTCGGTTAGTCTCCTTAACTACACAAACTAAGCAATCCTTGGGAAATAGGAAGACTTCTGAATCTAACCACAACACCAGATTATCCATCTCTGCCATCATAAATGGCATGATAAATATGCAATATAGATAAAATCGAGGGCGCTTATCTCATGTAGTTCGCGCTTCAAGTGTTCTACATCACCTCATACACTTGTCGTGTAATCAAACACAACGGAACAGCATTAAGAACAATAGCAACAACCCTAACATGATGATGAGATGCCAGTTTCTCATAGGATAACTCTATTTGCATTCATCCATAACCCACAACCCTGACCACATGAAAAATGCCCCACCAGCAATCGATCTGTTTAGGTTGCAGAAACAAGATATACAGATGGGCATCATAAGAAGATTTAAAAAAACACCTACATTTTCTCAGTTTTGCTATGTTGCAGTGAGCATTGATGGAAGAGGTGCAAAGTTACCTCCAATAAAAGGGGAGAAATGTAAGAAGCAAAGAAAGGGGATGTAGATTCTTTCGATATATTCTACTTATTCTATCACTGAGGCTGCCCTTTACTATGGCTAACTACAAGAGGCTCCTATGTTTAAAACATTTAACATAACTACATTACTTCGAAAATAAACAACAGCTATTGATACTGAAAATCATCACTTGGCAGAGATTCCATCAACTCTAAACCAGACGCAACATGCCAAATCAATATATCTCCCAAATAATTTGTACTGATTTCAAATTCAGAATTCAATGGTATTCTCTCAAAGTTTGAGTCTTTCCACTTCAAACATGCTTACAAGCCTATAACAAACATTTACCACATCCAAAAAACAAGCCTCATGATGATAAACAGACATCATTCACAATCAGTAACATAATCTAGCCAAATGCTAACTCTAGAGTCTCAATCTAGCCTAGAGGATGTGAAGAAACCATCAAAGAATCCTAAATTCAGATTTCAGAAAAGCTCAAATTACATTGGAAAACATTTCTACACATATTACACACAGTACATCCAGATTACAGCTCGTACAATTCGCAGAAAAATTGAATTGAAACACTACGAATAAAAAAGGACAAAAAAGGAAGCGATAAAATCAGAATTCACAAGAGAAGACCTGGGAAGGCAATCGCCAAGCTTCAGATTTAGAAAAGCACATGTCATCCAAAGCTTCGCTCCGGCACCACCGGCACTTGGTGTTCTCACTGCATTCGGATCTGGAGCTCAATTCGCCGCAGCCACGCTTCGGATCGACTCGATTGGGGTTCCTTGTTTTGGCGTCGGAGCCATTCAGCTTCGGTCCGCGGATTTGATTCCGAGAAGCATCATTGGGGATCACAGCAGCTTGTGATGGATTAGAGAAGATCAGCAACAAAACTGTAAGTATTAATTGAAATATTTCCATTAATTTTGATGAAAACACAGACTTGTTGTAAGCTCGATCTCAACTCTCAAGTAGAGTGAGATTGAAGTAAGAGAGAGCTCAAATTCTGTTGTTTCCTACCTGGGGTCAGTTTGTAATTTACATGAAATAATAGGGGGGGAAAGAAAATTCCCATCGAGGTCAGTTTGTAATTATGGAGTAATATAAGTAGCTTTTCCTCAAAACGAAGATTGCAGAAATTATTTGATAAACCAAACACGGCAATACCTTTCGACGTCACCGCAAATTATTTCATAGAGGTTTATATTTATATTGTGTATATTCTTCCCTGATTCGTTTTGCAATCAAAATTTAATCTTTTTTTTATGTATTGACTACCGAAAATTGGGAATATTAGTTTCGATTAGTATGCCGGAGCTGTCAAATGCTTATTGATCGAGTTTAGAAGCATTTCCTAATTTGAAAACCGAGGATCTGATTCCAATCTTCAGACGGTTTGTCTTCCTCTGATCATCCTATATGAATTTCTTGATTCAACTTTGGTGTTTAATTTCTGAAAGTAGTTTTGTATGTAATTGGATTTTCGTTGAGGTTCTTGACTCAGTTATAGTACTTTTAGTTCATCAAGCTATGTTGTTCTTTGGTGTTTAAAAGTTTTCTCAAAGCTAACAGAAATGAAATTGAGGTAAAATCATGTGATAGTGGTGATTGACATGCCTCCTTTGTAATTTTCCGTCGCCCTATTTGTGGTGTATCTGTTTTCCCTCTTTTTAGTGTCTCGTTTTTGGATGAAAGTTTTCAATTTGTCTTCTTCTTACTGCATTCTTGTTTCAGAAATTTGCTGGGTTTCTGTAGTGGATATGTTTTTTTTACAAACAGATATTCTAATAACGGAGTGATGACTAAAACCAAATCTTTAAGAGACTAAAGTTGACTTGTTTTGTGCTCTATGGCTGATGCCATTTTTCTGATATTAGGATTGCTATTATCATCTGAGGAGAAGAGGGGTTCTTTTTAAAGAATCGAGTGGCAGTTTACGAGCTAAAGAATGGATTTTTCTCATGGAACAAGTGATCTTCAATCGTTTAAGGACCATGGGGAGAATGTATCGGGTAGCAGAAGCTCCGTTGTCCTAGCTGAAGAGTATGTTTCTGACTTTTGTTCTAAGCAAGAAAACCGGGAAAGTAATACGAAGGTGAGTCCTATGACCCAACACGATGATTTGGAAAACTGTCTTCTTGAATTGGCTGAAAATCCTAGCGAAGACTCTATGTGCCAAATTATATCTGATGCTGGGAAACTTGACCTCAAGTCTTCACCTGATGAAGTAGGACAGTCAATTTATGATCATGACATCTCCAGTTCTGCTGATTCGGGTGATAGGTTACCTAAGTGTGAAGGGGAGCCTAATACTAGGAATGGAGATCCAGCTCATCTAATATCTGGGACTAAGGGATGTGATTCTTCGTTAACTGTAGAGAATGATGAAGGGAATGCTACTTTGGATCCACACATAGGCACTATGGATATCAATGGGGCACTGTCACCCCAAAATATAGTGGTTGATAGCAAGGGAGATTCGGGTTCCAGAAACTGTGAAGAAGGGAAGTACTTCTATTATGAAACGCCTCTTTGCGAAGACACGGGGGCTTGGATACCTGTTTCTGTCCCTCCAATGACTGAAAATGACCGCGAAGAGTGGACCAGAGGGCGCTGCTCGAATGGTGGTTACATTCCAGAAGAAGATATGGGCTGGAATCAGTACATTGGTGAAGATAAAGAATTGACCATGTGGGATGTGGTCGTGGAGATGTTACTTGTAGCGCGTGGAAAGTTGAATTCTCTTGCTTCTGGGGATATTATAGGAATGTCATTGATATCCACCCAGTTAGTTGAGCAAGCATGGAAGGAAATGGCTCAGACCCTGACAGAGGCCAACTTCAGTAGCACCCAAGAAATTCTCGAATCAGAGCCACCTAAATGGCTGCCGGATAGCTCTGCTTCTTCCTGTATGCTTTGTGGTGTGCGTTTCCATCCTATTATGTGCACAAGGCATCATTGCAGGTTTTGCGGAGGGATCTTTTGTAATGAGTGTACCAAAGGAAGGAGCTTGTTGCCTGAAAATTTTCGTACAGGAGATCCTCAAAGAGTTTGTGATGTGTGCTGTGTGCGCCTCGAGTCTGTTCAGCCTTACTTAATGAATCAAGTGAGTCGTGCTTCGCAGTTCCCAACTCATGATTTGACAGACTTGAGCACTTTAAGATCTTGGGTGAATTTTCCATGGGGACAGTCGATGGAGTACGAGATTTACAAGGCTGCAAACACAATCTGTAGCTATGCTAGCGTATGAACCTTGACCCCAACGTTTATTATTAGTAATCTTGAAAGTCCACACATGAAATACGATTAAAATATGATTTATTTTCAGGTTGGTTTGAGACAAGAGAAGAGAATTCCAGAAGCCATTTTGCGAGATGCAAAGGGGCTCGCAATACTTACAGTTGTGAAGGTTGGAGCTGTGGTTACCTATAATGTCGGAACTGGGTTGGTGGTTGCTCTTAGGGAAGACGGATCTTGGTCTCCACCCTCTGCCATTTCTTCCTTTGGTGTCGGCTGGGGAGCACAGGTTAAGTGGATTACTTTCTTTGTTATCAATAGCTGTTTCGTTCATGAGGTTCTGCATTTATTTGTGTTTAAACGAGTGATTGAAACTGTTTCTCAACGAGACAAGAGCTTACAGAAGTAGCTTCATAAAATGTGCTCAATATTAATGATTTATATATTACTCTTCAGGCAGGAGGAGAGTTGACTGACTTCATAATCGTGTTGAGAACATACGACGCTGTGAAAACCTTCTGCAGCGATGCACACGTCTCAGTCGGAGCTGGTGCGAGTGCTGCTGTAGGAACCATTGGACGTACTGCAGAAGCTGGTCTGAGAGCTGGTGATGGAGGATACGCCGCTTGCTATACATACAGCTGCAGTAAAGGTCAAAATGAGAGGGCCAAAAATTTTAACTTCATAACATACAGAAGTTGATTGATTAGAGGTTATATTTTGCTCGGTTTTTGTATTGCAGGTGCCTTCATCGGGTGCTCTCTCGAAGGAAGCGTGGTCACAACCCGCGCTCGAGAGAATTCCAGATTTTATGGCAGCCAATCACTCGACGCGTTAAAGATTCTTCTTGGTTCGTTACCTCAGCCGCCTGCGGCAGCAATGCTTTACCGTGCCCTGGAAGACGTGTATAGGCAGATGGAAAGATGATTGTATATATATATATATGGGGAAATTGCAAGAGGAGTTTGCACTTTGCAGTCGTCTATCCTTTGTACAGAATCACTCATTCGTTAGCTGTATAAAAATAGTTGGTGGTTGAAAATGGTTATGGCGTGTGGATACAATGGTGATGCACATACAAAGAAACTGTAATTGTGCCATTTTAATCACAGTTTCGATGAATGCTCAACATATTTGATGTCTGATTTTTTGTTTACTAAATTTGTTTGTATGATACCAAAATCCAACTCTTCGTATGGTTAGCATCATGGCAATATTGTTCAAAGTTATTTTAGAGTATAAATTTAATCACCCTCCCTATTTAATGACTTGTGGATTAATAGTTAGGATGTAGCTTTTGTTTACGGTTCAGTTTTTTTTTTTCCTTTTTCTTAAATCCAACTGATAAACTGGAATTTTGTAAAAGTTAAAATCAAATTGTTCGAAAAATATCAAACAACAAAAACCAATCTGAACTGAAAATTCGAGATTGCACAAATTTATCCCAAAATTTTTGAAAAACTAAAAAAATCAAATAGGAATTATTTTACCAATACCATAAACCAACATAAGTACGGAAGGGATCATTGACATAAAATCAAATTGAAATTTTCAATTTTTATACTAAAATAAAGGATCAGAATCGAAAAATGAAAATTTATCAAAAACTCAAACTGAAACGAAATTTGAAAAAACAAACAAATTCTTATATTTCAATTTAATTCAGATCAAATACTCAATTTTCCTATATTTTATCCACCATTATTAAACGGAGATGTGAAGAAATAAAATATAAAAAATGAATCAGATAGAGAGAGACAAGTTGCTCCGACAGATATCTGTAACGAGTGTGATCTTTTGACTCTGAAAGTACAGACCAAATTACAAAAGAAAAAGGGGGAAAAAATCACAAAACAAACAGATAGGACAGGACGACGATCGATCACTGTTGAGGGAAAACGAATCAAAAGAATATGCAGGCTAATGTGTGAGGATGAGAAACATCTGCTCAAAAATTGCAGACCCAACTACATGACATGAGAGAGCTATTTATAGTCCAACCTTTTGTATCCTCAAAGGCCACAATCATTTTTTCAAATTTTAAAAAAAAAAAAGAAAAAAACAATTCTGATCCTGCTGTGTATTTTGGCTTCAAGTGGATACCAGAAAGATCAGCTCTAATTAGTAGTACAACAGTAATGTGCACCACTTCACCTGAAAATAAACCGTTTCCCATCATTAGTTCAAGGAAAGAGGAGTAATCACCATGTTAAGGAGTAGATGGTTTTGCTATGTACCTGGTGGTAGAATTGCCAAGAGTAAGCTCGAGGTCATCGGGAACACACTCGTCGTGTATTCTCTCACCCTCCCACGGTTTCACTAGTCCCATGTGATTACTACCGAATGCAAACTCAGCTGAAATTGCATCGGACATTGGAATATCGGCTGTATGGTCGACTCCGGCTCTAATGGCCGGGGAGCATGTCCCGCTTTGGCCAGGGGTCCACATTCGAGAGCCTCCGTTTGAATATGGTTCCTTGAAGCCGAATGGATTTGCAGAGACAAGGCTGAATGTCGGAGAAGAAGGCCCATCTTGGGGAGTCTGAACCCCAGAGAGCCATCCTGAATCAGGTGGAGTTTGCAGACCGGGGCTCTGGGGAGTGGAAGAGGGTAGAAACGGGTAGTTTTGCCCACACCATGCGGAACCAGCTGTCGGGTCATCCCAGTTGCCGTTCATTCTAGGTGTGCGTGCAGTTGGGGAGCTCAGAGGCGGTGTGACTGGAGCACTAATAGAGCCTCCTGGGATGTAAAGATTATGGGGTAGCTTAGAAGCTGGCAAAGTGCCAGAAGATAGGTTCTTTAGCCAGGGAATAAGGGAATTGGGATCGGCTGAATTGTTGGCATTAGCACCATAATGGGAAGGGCTTGCGAAAGAAGATGATGCAGGGCTTGGGTTGAAGGAGGCTCCTGGGCTAGGTTGATATGATGAGCAAGGACTTACTGCAGCTGAGCCCATGATATCCATTCGTTCCACAGGCTTGCATCCCTGCAAATATAGACACCCGTTAAGAGGAACACACATTCCACAAAAATAGTACACATCAGAAGATCGAATTTATTCTTTACAAGCCAGACTTATTAATATCAGCTCTCCCTAAATGTATATCAGGATGAGGACATACAAACAATAAGCTGAATCAGGAGTCACAGATGACCTATTGCAGTGATGAGGTCCACCATCTTCCTACTTTGGACGAAGTATACTATATACATGCTCATATTTAGTCATAACTCATAAGATGTGATATCAACCATCTATTAAGTTTATTTCATTAGCACACAACACTTAAATCCAATGCTGAACCACTGTCATCATGAATTCCAAGAACATGCCAACAGAAGAGCATTACAGAAACAATTAAACTTAGCTTTACATAGACAATCAAATGAATGCCATAACTACGTGAGCATTACTCCTACTTGGAAAGGGACCTGGGCACTTTTAATGAATGTTCACAGCATTGAACACTTGGACAATGGTGGGTGCGAAAACATATAACTGGAATATGTTAAATAAATGTCACCTCTATGATTCTGATCTTTTAAAAAAAGAACCTTGTGCGTGTGTGTGCACGTGCACGTAAGCATTTACTAGTGTTTTGGAACATTGAACCATCCCAAAGAAAATGAAAGAAATGTTTCTTTGTCCAGCCTTTGTTATGCTAGCATGTAGTAGTTGGCAGATATTAATTGTGTTCTACTTACAGCTCAACTATTGGCAAGTGGCCGGTTAGATATACAAATGATAAATATGAAATTTGTGAGAAGCAAGTATATGAAACTAAATATTTCACGAAATAGAATTTGAAAGGGCCTCCTATTAATTAAAGAAAATAAGAAACTACTACTCCATAAGAGAATAATTCATCATGCCATGTGCATTTATTTCAATTATATATTTGCATATATAAGCATAACATGTGGCAATAAATGGTTCAAAAACTATAAACCGTAATTGTTTTGAATTGAAACCCTCGGTTCTGGATTTCATGGATCTAATCAATCGAATTGAACAGTTTTAGGTAAACAAAAGTTAAGCAAAAACATCCAAAAAAAGCCCCAATGTTCATTTAAATAATAAATTGACTGACAAATATGAAAAAAAAGGATAAGAATCTTTAGGTACGTGCTTGAAAAAGTAAAATATCACACCCTCAAAACGATCTACTCGTGCTTCGTACGCCGTGCAGTGCAGTGCAGTAAAGCATCAAACTCAGAAACCGTAAATTTGTTGTACACACTACACACAGTATGACCGTCACATGCTCTCGACCTCGACACCGCACCATTTGACACCTAATCGCCGTCTAACCTAATTAAAAAAACCCTCAAAATCACAAAGCAATATCTAAATATAATACTATTTAATTCAGCAGGTTAGATTCGATTCCATCGCTACTATCGTGCGCCGGATGCGTCACGCAGCTCGCGTTTCTACATCCACCCCCCGATCGACACCACTAACGTCTACCGTACGCATCAAGCGCAATTTAGCAGGCACCAGCAACGCAGAAAACACGCAATCACACACACGCACGCGATCCTAAATCGACAGTGAATAAGATCTACCTGTCTGTAGGTGGTGCCGTCCTCTTCCACGACCCATCCGGCCTCATTGCAGAGAGCTTTGAGCACCTCGTTGTTGTCGCAGTGCTTGGGGAGCTTGTAGTTGCCGTACATCCTGAGTCCGGAGAAGATCTTCGCAGCGATCGCGCGGCGACGGCGCTCCCGCCGCTTGTTGTTCTCCCGCTCCTTCCAAGTCGGCAGTCTGGTGCCCGAAGTCATCGGCGCGATGAGGTCCGGGTCGGTGACTTGCTCCGGTGAGAGGCGATCCGAACCGGATTGTGGGGGTTTTGGTTTTGGTTGAGTGTGATTACTGAATTAAAGAGGAGAGGGAAAAGGATAGATAAATACGAGGTAGAGAGAAAATTGGGCTTGAAAAGGGGGTTAATTACAAGAGTGCCACTGAGGTTTGTAAATGTGATGTACACTAGAAATGCGGGGTCTTGCACGTGTTTAGTCTTTTGAAGTGGGACAGGTGTTGGGTGAGGAGATTTTACCCCCAATATCAGCCATTAGGAGTCTCACTTCTCACTTCTCAGCTACACGAGTATTAAGAAATTTTAAGAAAAATAGGTGGAAAAAAAGTGGGTGTCTCAATTCTCAGCTACACAAGTATTAAGAAATTTTAAGAAAAATAGGTGGAAAAAGGATCTCACTTGTATATATTAGTTTTAAATAAAATGTGAGTGGAATGAGTTAATGGAAGGTGTGACCCTATTGCCATTTATGATAAAAGTGAATCGGAACTCCTATTCCGCAGACGGACTAACATGAAAAAATAGGACTCCTATTCGGGGATGGAGGGAATACCAATTAAAATGAGTCAATTAAGAAATGTGTTAAAAATGAGAGATAAATAAAATAGAAAAAGATAGTGAAAGAGTAAGTAGGTGATGGAATAAAGAGAGAATGATTGGCTGTTTTGTTTTTTATTAAAAAAGAAAATGATATTCGGAAAATGAATACGACTCAACTTAGTTCAATCACACTCCATTACTTTTTGGGACATCACAACAAAGTTGAGTCTTCTTTTTAAAGAAAATAAAATATCTAACTATTCTTACTTTATTCCATCACGTATTTTACTCTCTCTTATATCTCCTACTTTTTTTCCTCTCTCTTATTTTGTTTTATTATCTCATTCAATACAATTACTTAGTGACTCAACTTTATTGGGACGGAAAAAATTACTATAAAAAATAGAAAAATATAGAAGAAACAAATGATTGATCATGTTACTAAAAATGAAAATAGATTAACTATAGTTCATGTGTACAAAATTGTAGATAATGTGACAAAGTAATGAATGTACTCACTATATAGTACAGAAATAGGCTGAATTTTCTTTTCGTTCGTCTTATATAAATAGCTCATATTCATTCATGAAACTTTTTCCTTTTCCATTACTAGATCCCACCAATCACTATATTAATTCAATTACTTTGTCTCCTTCTGTTTTATTTACCAGTTATAAATTAAATCTGTGTTATCCTCAAATGGTCTATTTTTATGGATTGAATGGAGTATTAACTCTATTTTATAGTATGATTGTAGTTTATAGATGTCATATAATGTTCAAATATTTGAATTCGAATCATATTTTTTTAAAAAGCATTTTAAATAATGATTACTTATTATTTACCTCATAAGTTATGATGATTCGAACCTCGACTTATTAGAGAAAGAGAGAACGTCTTACCAACTATGTTGCATTTCGTCGTCAATTCCGAATCATAATTCGTTCACATACTATTACAGAACACTAATTTCTTTTTTTCATATACTCAAGCATATTCGATCAATGTAATCGCAATCTACTGGTTATTAGTTATTACTCCTATGATTCAATATTTTTACCATTACTACATTTCATCGTTGAGAATTTGAGATTATACACCATTGGAAAATATCATGTCAGATTTAACCATGAGGAATTACCAAATGCGATTATTATTTACTAGTGCAATGCAGGGATATGGGAATCGTCAATTTGGACATTTAAAAATTTTGGTAAATACTATTACTCCCTCAGTTTCACAAAAATATGCACTCTTTTCATTTTTAATCTATCATTTAAGAATATGCGATTTTCTGATAACGTGAGATTCATTCTCTACTAACAATACTTTAATTATTTTTTCTCTTTACATCTCTTACTTTATCAATTTTACATTAAAACTCGTAACGTCCCTAAAATATATGTCCCCAAAGTACATACTCCCTCCGTCCCCGAATAAGAGTCGCTAATTTCCTTTTTGGGCCGTCCCCCATTAAGAGTCACTCTTCATTTTTACCATAAATGGTAGTAGGTCCCACATTCCACTAACTCACTTCACTCACATTTTATTATAAAATCAATATAAAAAAGTGGGTCTCACATTCCACTAACTTTTTCAACCAACTTTTCTTTACATTTCTTAAAACTCGTGTCCGGTCAAACAACGACTCCTATTAGGGGACGGATGGAGTATTTTTTAGAGACAATTGAGTAACATTTTAAATTATTATCCATCAGTTTGATTGGGTATTGACCGTATTGCAACTTACAAGTATTTGATTTAACTTATTTTCGTTAGATACCTATTTGATGGAAATTTCGAATTTGACATCAGTACAACTGGATGTGGGCCCACGTTTAATGATCACATATTCAACTACTTGCACGTGCGCAGCGGATTAGGACTTTGAAATAATTAACTGGATTGGATTACGAAGATAATGTCCGACCACACCGTTTAATCCTGGGGTCCACTTATTTTTCGGTGCTTTATAATTTCTTTTTAAAAATTAATTAAAATAAGCAAGGCATGCGTCAAATAAATAGGAGCCTGATTATAATAATTTTAAATGTGTCCAACCATTTACATTAATTCAAACTCATTTTTAAAACTATGTCATATGAAAAAATAATTTTACTCCAACTATTTACATCAAATTCAAATTTTATAATATTTTTGGTGATAGATTGGAGATGGTCATATAGGCATGTTATATAGGACAAACCGACAAAGTTTAGTTTAGCTGATAAGCAAATACACAATTAATAGCAAAAATAGCATCTTACTATGATTTTAAATAGGATATTTGCATTGATTGAGTTGGGGTTTAATTAACATAATGGAGTGATTATTAATAAAAATAATTTGGTATAGATATAGTAAAAAATGGGACAAACTTTGGGAGACGGATGGAAACGAAAAAATGGAACAAACTTTCAGGGATTGATGTAGTACTTAATTCAGCCGGTTGGACCGTCATGCATGGGCATTCATACCTAATATGGTTTGTCACTTTGTTGTAAATAATTACATGATGAATACTTTTAAATTCTTATTCATAGTTATTTGCAGGCCATCACCTTTGTCATTACTTACTTTACTATTATTTATTTAAGCTTTAAATAATACTTCTTCCGTCTCTGAACAATAGATAAATTTGTAAATGATATAGATTTTAATATTTATGATAGAATAAGAGAGATGAGAAAAAATAAAAAAAAGAGATAGAGAGGAAATGCAGTGAAATGAATGTTAGTGAATTGTGAAATCTACATTATAACTGATGTGTAAGAATATTATTTGTTGGAAACTTTCTATATTTAAACTTTGTTTAGTTTTGAGAAAACCCAAAATGATGAAACTATTCTATTTTTTTAGGACGGAGAGAGTATATTAACAACCATATCTAATGGTACTCAAAAATAAAAAATGAAATTGACAAAACACACAAATCGATCTAATAGTAGTACTATAAAACTCGTCACATTTTAGATTTTTAAGTAAAATAGCTCATTTTTAGATTTACACTAAAACAAACTTAGACTACTACCTCTGTCCCGCATTAGGAGTCACATTTACTTTTCTGCACTAGTTTTGCAAAAATGATAGTAATAAATAGTAAAAGTGGAGAAATAGTAAAGTAAGAGAGAAAATAATATAGAGAAGACTCTTCAAAATTGGAAAAAGTATAGTACCTTCTTAAATATCTCTCCATTTTGGAGAATGATTTTTCATGAAAAAAAGGTGAATATGATAGTGACTTTACCTTTTCATTTACCTCTTTCATTGGAGATACTCTTAAATAAATACACATGTGTTCGACTAATAATTCTTTTTTGAAATAAGCTATGAAATATACTCTGTCCCTCCAAGATATTCAATGCCCTCATCCATTTTCGTAAAGAATTTATTTTCCTTTTTAACAAAATTAGCCCATATCAGTTTTTACTTAATTTTTCAGATTTTATTCTTTATTTTCTTTTAAATTAACTTACTTGACATTACATTCTTAAATGTTGTACATAAATGAATCTGGTTAAACTATCTATAGTTGGATCAGGTAAGATCAATACACTTTCACTTAAATGAATTAAACCGTGGTAGAAGAAATAAAGTATTGGTTGAGAATTGACAAAGTAAATTGGTTGTGATTATAGCAAATGATGAGCAATAATCGCAGTATTATAGGTCTGCAATTAACTTGTAGGCGCGAGTTTTAATTTTGAAGCATTACCTAAATTTTAGTTATGATCAAATAAAATAGAATAGAAATAAAGCACATGGAATATAATCCAAATGTACAAATTAAAAGAAACAATCGTAAATTAGCGGCAAAATAGGCGGGAAATATGGTGGGCGGCAGTGGAGTTTTTCTAGTGAGTTGGATGGGCCATCTATATGCTTGCCATTTTACTCTAGTGCAATTTATTGAGAGCCAACCATTTGACACTGTCCAAATAAAAGAAATTGGAGTAAATGATTATATATCACTTTTTAAAAAGTACTTATACTGTAAACGAATCAGTAAACATAGTAGAAATTGTAGTAAATGATTATATCACTTTGAAAAAAAGTACTACTTACTTTCTTTGTCCTATTTCATGTGATATACTCCCTCCATCCGCGATTAGGAGTTCAGTTTTTTCATTTTGATCCATCTGTGAATAGGAGTTCCGGTTCATAATTATCATAAATGGTAAAGAGGTCCCACATTTCATTAACTCATTTCACTCACATATCATTTAAAACTAATATATGCAAGTGGTACTCATATTCCATTAACTTTATTCCACTCACTTTTCTTAATATTTATTAAAATCCGTGCCGAATAAGAATGAGACTCATATTCACAGACAGAGGGAGTACTTCTTTTTTCACATATTTTAGAAAAGAGTGATGCTAAATGGCCATAATGTGGCCGGCCATAAAGAGTTAATTTAGTCCATTTACATGTGTAAAAAAATTAGAATTACCGATATAAACTTATATGTGTGTGAATGGACTTGTGAGTTGATACTTATCTTTGAATTCCATTACGTAAAACACATTAATATCACGAATTACTGTATACGTTGAGCAACAATCAAGAAATGCCAGTAGTAATAAGTTGAGCAAAAACTACGAAAGAGCAACACTAACATGTTGAGCAACATATAATGAAGATGATGTAAAAGTAAAATCAAGTAGTATTAAACCAAAAATTTGAAAAAAATCAATTTTTTTGTTATTTAATTAATTTATGGCTGGCCATAATGTGGCCGCATAACATTATTCTTTAGAAAAATCATAATAAATAGTTAAAATATGGAGAAAATAAAGTAACATAGAGAATAATGTAGATGAGAGTTTATTGCTTTAATTTCCCTCTATTTTAACTATTTATATTTTTTTTCTAAAACATGGGCGAAAAACAAATGTGTCACGTTGAATGAGACATATATAGTAAACGAATCGGTAAACATAGTAGTTTATGGTTCTATTAATTGGACATGTCCAACCATATAAAATAAATGATTATATCACTTTTAAAAAGTATATCGACAAACGAATTAGTAAAAATATGGACTACTAGTTTGTGGCAAGTATATCGATAATCGAATAAGTAAATATATTGGTTTGTGGTTCAATCAATTAGACTTGTACTAATAAAACAAAAAAAATGACATTTTAGAGCACAAGTCTTAAATCTTAAAAACTTTAATTGGCAACATTGCTATAGATTTACAAATAAATTTTAAATATATAAATGCATCTTAAACACTGATAAATTGAAGATTAAAAAATTAAAGCATGATTCCGAAATAAAGAAGGAAATATTAAGAAAAAAAGTAAGGAAAATGAATATCCTTTTGATCCTATAATCCTATTTATGATACACAATTTCCTTTTTGGAACATCTTATTTAAAGTCACATACTGACACGATTCTAAAAGTAAACACACAACTCTCTCAACTTTTGTGTTTTTTTTTTCTATTTATCCTCTCTCAAACTAACACGTTAACAAATTTCACATAGAATCTTATGCCGAAAAAGAAAGGTTTTGCTTTGAATGAGACGAAGAGGATATTTTTTTAAAAATCAAATCAAATTTTTGTTAAGTCGTCAACCAATTTTTGTAATTCCTAATAAGTTCAATATTTTCAACGAATTTATGTTATTTTTTTATATAAAAGCGTATATAGAAGAAAGAAAGAGAAAACCTACAATCATAAAATGCACCAACAGAAAACTTAAGGCCCATAACATTGCAAGTGGGAAGTGTGCCTAGTCGAAACGAGATGATAAGGGACAAATTGCGGATAAGATGACAAGACGTGCTCGCACAACGGAGAAAAAGAGAGAGACATCCCTCAACGCGCCTTGCCACTTGTGTGACGTGCGAATAGCCAAACATTTTGGACGTTTTTTAAATTTTTTAAATTGATTTTTTTCTGATTCTATTTTAGTTTTGGGTTCAAAACCTAGCCCAAGTCTCCATGAACTCAAACCTCTCATATAGATCATGTTATTAAATTGAACGATTCACCCATGATGACAAGTCATTTTCATTTGGAAGATTCAAAGAAATTTAAATTGATTGGATTTGATTCCTATCTCATAAACTCCCCATCCATTATTAGCACGACTTTGACGCAAGATCAATTAATCCTAATTGGTGCTTCAAAACCAAGATCTTACGGTAGTTGTATTCTATGTCAAAATTGTGTATTAATTTGTGAAATTGGCACACTTGTCCCTTTTATTGTGGCGCAATTTGGTTGGTGCAATGCAGGTTATCTTCTATCTAAAATGTTGAAATTGTTAACTAGATTAGTCAAATAGAAAATGAAACAAATTTTTAGTGTATTTCTTATGATATACTCTGAATAGGAGCGGAAGCTGCTAGAAGTTTTATTGTACAACTAGTATTTTCTTATACTTGAATTGGTAAATGTGTATTAAAGATACTACTACTATCAACAAAGACAGCACACCATAATATATTTATTACTCCACATTTTAAAACTAATGTCATATAGTAGTATTACTAATACTATAATTTAAACTATGTTCAGCCTCCTAATCCTACAACCTCTGACAATTGATCTTCATTTAGTTTAGTAAGGACTAAAGAGGAAAAAATTGTGTTGTGGGAGCTTAAACCCTTCACCCTTAACTCATGTATCTGCCACTAACTCTAAGTTCATAAATTGTTTGATGTTATTAAATAACAAACCGTAGATTTTATAGAAACTATTCTCGAAAGCTAATTACAAGTTCTTCTCTCTGCTAGAATAATGTTGTCATTCATTTTGTCTTACTTGATCTCGATTCGACATTACTAGTGTTTGGAGAGGGCATGTCTAATGTTTTTTTCTGTTGGGAGAACTAATTGTTGAAGACATAATAAATAGAATGTGTATTGCAAGAATCGGTATGTCACCAAACCCTCTTAATCTGCAACCACTTAGTTCCATCTCAGATTTGAGCAATCACTGTTTTCCAACTAAAACCAACTGTATATGACTAATGGGATATTTAGTGGTAACTACAGATCTACTATGATGATAATACTATCCCCGAATCTAATGAAATGGGCAAGGATGTAAGTTTTATGAATATATAAATAAGGGGAGATGATCAAAGTACAACTAATATTAAGTGCATAACTAGAGAACAAATTTCAGTCATTAGATCAAAATGATCTAGTTCACTATGTGTTCGTTTTAGTTTACAATATGAATTTGAAAACAAGTAGTGAACCAAAACATCATTATAGTGAAATATTTACCATGTGAAGGATTTAGTTTACTGTAATGGCGTTTTGGTTCAATCCTTCGTGGTGAACTAAATCACTCTTACAGTGAACTAGATCGTTGTTAAAGTGGACTAAATTCATGATCTCTAGTTTCCCTATCACTATTCAATAAATAAATACTACATCCGTCAATAAAAAATAGACAAAATTGTGAATAACACGGGTTTTAATGTGAAATTAGTAAAATAAGAAAGAGATGGAGAAAATACGTGGTGAAAATAGTGTTAGTGGATTGTGAGGTCCTTATTATAAAATGGTGTGTGGTTAATACTATCTCCATCCATAAAAAATAGACAAGATTTACCATTTTGGACCGTCCACCAAAATTAGACTAGTTTCTAAATATAGATGTTTTAAAAATTGAAATACTACTAATAATATGGCTAACACTACTTCTCTTTTATTTTTTCTCTCTTATCTTACTTTACTAATTACACACTAAAAAGCATGTCAATCATAACTATGTCTATTTTTTGTTGATAGAGGTAGTAGCATTTTGTTTAAAATTTTCCATAATTAGAAATAGTTTAGTTTTGGTGGATGACCTAAATTGGTTAAACATAGTCTATTTTTTTAGGCGGAGATAGAATATTTTTACTTTTGAACTAGGATATGAGTAGTAAAATTTAAAAGCTGAAATAAGATTTAAAATGGTTAAAATAAATTTTCGTATACATTCCGTTTTGCAATTTCGGAAAATAGTGGGGCTATCTTCAGCATTTTACACAAGTTGAGGGGCGTTTAATAGTAAATATTAGTAGTATACTCGTCAGCTGCCTAGAACCTACACAAGAGATAAGAGCATCCGCAATGGGCGGACGATGGCACGCTCGATGGCGCGCATCGTCCGCGCCATCCATTGTCCGCACCCATTCCGGGTGCGCGCCATAAGGCGCGGACGATAGTCGCGCCCTATACTTCGGTCGCGGAGGATAGCGCGGACGATGACCATCGTCCGCGCCATCGTCCGCCCCATTGTGGAGGTCGCGGATGATCGACCGCGGACGATGGCACGCGGTTTCGTTTTTTTATAAATACCGTTCATTTGTAACATTTCATTTCACGCGATTTCATTTTCGAAACTTACATTTACATAATTACTACGAAATGAATTCAAGCCCCAGTAGTCCTACGTTTAGCGCAGGGGCGCATTGGCCGGGTACAGAACCCGACGATTATCGTTAGTTCGACACCAACGCCCATTACGATCCCGATTTCAGTACGGAATCGTATGGGTTGTCTGACATGGAGCCATCTCCGCACTGCCAACCGCAGCGGCCGATCCCGACCCCGCCGCGACCGCTTCCGCCCCAGCCAGAAAGAAGCGGAACCGGCAGCGGGCGCAGAAGTTGCCGCCTCCCGGTGATTGCGATGAGTACGCCCCCGGCCGTACGAACTACAACGACGACGAAACTCTCACTTTGGCCCCGTGTTGGGTAGATATATCGGAAGATCCGATATTCGCAAACAACCAGCGACAGATCGCGTACTGGGAACGCATCGCGGACCTCTACAATTTGGTCAAGCCGCCGACCGCGTACAAGCGCAAGCGTGAGCAACTCCGCAAGCACTGGGATCAAGTCAAGAAGCAAGTGAACTTGTACGCGGCGGAGTTCGAGAAGTTTACGCGGTCACAGGTGAGCGGCGAGAGCGCGAGCGACGTGCGCACTAAAGCGATGTTGTCGTACCGGTCGATGTTCGGCGATTTCAAGCACGAGGCCATCTGGGTGCTCTTGTGGGAGAAGCAGAAGTTCCAAGGTGGAATTCTGCACACTGGTGCGCCGAAGAGGACGAAGGTCACCGAAGTTGGTGACTACACGAGCAGCGGCAGCGGCAGTCACCCGGTTGACCTCAACCGGACGTACGTGGATGAAGGGAGTTCCGGCACACCGGTATCCTTCCGGCGTCCTCCCGGCGTCAAGGATGCGAAGGCCAAGGGGAAGGCGACCGCGACCTCATCGTCGACCGCTGCAACCCAAGCTCCGGTCCCGGTAGAGCTCCCGACCCAGACGGCCACCGCGTTTGAGTCGTTAGCAACAGCGTCGATGGCAAGGACGATGTTGCAGACGCACAGGGCCCTCAAGAAGTGTACCGACCCCGACGAAGCCGAATATCTCCTGGCGTTACTCGATGAGCTGCGTCAGAAGTTGGGAATTGGTCCGACTTAGTTTTTTTTTTTATTAGTTCAATGATGTAATTTTTTTTATTAAAACTTTGCCGTTTGTTATTTAGACCGTTTTTTATTTACTCATTACTTGTTATTTGAAAACAGTTAAATTAATTAAACAAAATAATAAAATGATGATGTGGCGCGCCTTAGGGCGCGCCTTAGGGCGCCCCACTGCAGGTGGGGAGATAGGAGGATAAAACTGCTGACGTGGTGCGCCATAGGGCGCGCCTTAGGGCACCCCATTGCTAATGCTCTAAGGAGAAGGACGATGATTGTTACGTACTGAAATGCTCTCAAATTCCCTACAATGTGTAAACCCTAGAATACCCCAACCTGATTTGGAAATAATTCCACAGTTTCCAATATATAAATCGTCGCCAACCGACACAAACGAAGCACGCGACCGTTAAGAAATTGGAGGTATTCGGTGGAATCATATTGTGTTTTTATAAGGTGATTCGCTGAAAATATCCACGTTGGTGTACACAGAAAGCTTAATTCACTATATAAGTCTCATGGACCTCTCCTCCAATCACCAATTGATTTTAGGATTGATTTTAGGATGAAACCCAAAGATTTCTATTATGGTATCAAAACCGTTCCAAAAAAAAGTTGGGCCAAGTCTCAAAGTTGATGCTTTCGCTTGAAGATATGAGTTATGAAGATATGAGTTATTTTGATGTGTGAGTAATTTGATTTTGCATTTCTTAGTTTCTGGCCATGTATTCTAATTAGAGAAATTTCATAATAAAGGATTAAATTCACTGACCTTTCGTAATTAGGGATTCAAATCGCTGACATTTCGTAATTAGGTATCGAGGCATGCGTATTCTTCAAAATAAAGGATTTCTGATATTTTATCTTATTTATGTTCTTTTTTATTATTATTTCCCTCTAACCATTTGTCAATTGTCTGTCCACGTTGGTGTACACAGAAAGCTTAATTCACTATATAAGTCTCATGGGCATCTCCTCCTATCACCAATTGATTTTAGGATTGATTTTAGGATGAAACCCAAAGATTTCTATTATGGTATCAGAGAACCGTTCCAAAAAAAAGTTGGGCCAAGTCTCAAAGTTGATGCTTTCGCTTGAAGATATGCGTTATTTTGAAGATATGAGTTAGGAAGATATGAGTTATTTTGATGTGTGAGTAATTTGATTTTGCATTTCTTAGTTTCTGGCCATGTATTCTAATTAGAGAAATTTCATAATAAAGGATTAAATTCGCTGAGCTTTCGTAATTAGGAATTCAATTCGCTGACCTTTCGTAATTAGGAATTCAATTCGCTGACCTTTCGTAATTAGGTATCGAGGCATGCGTATTCTTCAAAATAAAGGATTTCTGATATTTTATCTTATTTATGTTCTTTTTTAATATTATTTCCCTCTAACCATTTATCAATTGCCTAAATTACCCCCTTCAAATTTTTACGCTTCTTCCAACCTGGTGGTAACCAAACATCAGAAAGTAACAAAGTGTTGGAATATAATGGATTGATTTCCACGCCTTGTCAAGTTGGCAATGTCAGTTATTTCTGTGAGCTTATTTGATGCCACATCCAAGACCCGGAGGTTGACTAGAGTTGATAAGCCTTCCATTTTTGTAATACCACTATGGCTCAGGTACAATTCTTCCAGTGTAGTACATTCCTGCAAATCAGGGCATGTGAATTCATCTCTAGTAATGCGGAAACCCTTCCTTAAAAGAAGTTGAATTTAAGGAGTTTCTGTAAAATGTAGCATTATTAACTCCACGTAGCTACCTCAAGTCATGCCATGGATGTTATCCACAATAGTAGAGCCCCGGGTGTTAGGGTTTTGTATACTAGAAATCACCTTTCGAGTGATTGGATACTGTAAAACTCTAATTGTTATTTTCCAATAAATGCAACAGATTATTTTTTTGTCATAATGTTGTTATGTTTTACATTTAATGGTTGTTTATTGCATATTTAAATGTATAAGCAAACGTAACAAAGTCTAAGTCTTTGTTTAAGTAGACCGGTTGTGGGCGTCGTCCAATTTAAGGTAACATGGTCAGTTCTAAACAAAGAAAAATAAGAATTTCACAACCTATATAGCCCTAGACTACCTATCGCAAAAGGTTGCAATGTCAGTCCGATTATTTCTAAGCCTTATTGAAATAAGATGGCGTTGGTGTGGTATAGCACTGAATGGATCTAACAGCAAGACGAGTCTTTATGCTATCTACTGAAAGATGAGGTCTTGATAATTAATTTCTTAATCAATGTACGTTAGCATTGAGCATACGATATTGAGTATCTACTACTTTGACTTACCAAAGGTGCGGGTTTTTCGTCACCCAACGATCCAGGTATATTGGGTAGTGGTGATCATTATCTAGCGGTGCTAGGATTGCTATTACGTTGAATCATGCGCGAGGAGAGTCTCGTTTGATAACATCCACAAGAGGAGCTCGAAACAAGGTTTTATTATTCGGAACCTAGCTAGTTAGAGTTTAATTACTCTATGAATAATAAATAAGAGTTTCTTGCTAAGTCCACTCTTGGAGATTAAAATATGTTAATTAATTAAGTCCATAACAGACAATAATTAATTAATGGATGTTTCTATCTTAAGCGCGGGAAATAAATTAAATGCAATTAAAGGAAACCCGGAATACTTGTAATTTCGGATTTGGAAGGAAGTGCAATATTACTTCTGTAGTGGCTGTTTGTAATATTCCAATATAAACTTATATTAAATTGTGGATTCAATTTAATTAGTAAAAAGCTAATTGGGTGAGGCCTGATCCAAATTCTTCCTTAGATCCCTGACTGGGCCTAATATGTGACTTATATAAATAGGAGAATAAAGGAGACAGAAAACACACTTTTTTCTATCAAAATTTTCGTCCCCCTCTAGAGAGAGAGAGATCGAAATTTGTGCTTCCTCCATGAGCAGTTTCTGTCTTCGTTATTCAAGTCATAGTACATTGGTGAGATTTGCCCACACAAATATCAGCGTATAGTCCGGGACACCAGTCAGAAGGTTCGAGGTCGAGTACTGAAGATCTTCACGTGGAGAAGACGCAAGCTATCTTCGATTCTTGATCGAATCAACGAGGTAATTTGGCTAACTCCGTAGTATGCATGTTTAAGGGATTTCATATTCTAAAGCATGATTTCAATTCAAGTTATGAGCATGATACATGTGATAATTACGCGAATAGAATTTGTCTAAATAATCTGCTAAATAGATTAAATTTATGTGATCGGTAATTTATGCACGCTTCTGCTGTCAACCCCTTCACCAGGGCCTTAGCCAAGCCACAAAACTTGGCCGGGCCACCAAAATACTTGTTCACACTATAGTGGACAAGCCCAAGCCACCAAATGAATTATTTTTTTTTCATTTTTTGTAGTGTATTTTAATTTAAGTAGAATAAAAATTATCGGACTATAATAATTATAAAAAAATGTATTTTTGGAAAATTTTATAAAAATTGTAGAGAATGGTGTAAAATGTGTGTGATGTAAAAAAGGGTGGAATGAGGTATTTATAAAAAAAATTAAAAATATTTATAAAAAAATTGAAAATAGGGGAGCCGCGGCTCGTGCCCAAGCATCGCGGCCGAGCCACCGGCGTGGCTATCCCCTGGGCACGCCGCGGCCTTTGGTGGCACTCGTTATAGGGAGCTGCGGCTCCCCTATTGTGGTTACTCTAAGCGATTGCTTTGAAGGCTGAGCTTCTTAATGCATTTTAGTCCACAAAGGTCAATGGATCGGATACAATTGCGCCCAAGCCATAGCTCAAGCAAGGATGACAAATTTTGTAGGTTCTCCATTAAAAATTTGAAGGAGGTAATTTAGGTAATTGATAAATGCTTAGAGAGAAATAATACTAGAAAAGAACATAAATAAGATAAAATATCAGAAATCTCTTATTTCGAAGAATACGCATGCCTCGATCTCAAATTACGAAAGGTCAGCAAATTGAATACCTAATTACGAAAGGTCGGCAAATTTAATCCCTTATTCTGAAATTTTTCTTCTAATTTTGAGTATTTATGTTATTCTTGGTAGAATTGCAGGGTGTTGTAGGTTGGATTGTTGCGTTTGACTTGTTATCAACTCGAGTTACTGGAGAGATTGGACGTAGTGGATTTTGGGAGCTATTGATTTCGATTGAGGGGATTCTGATTGGGAGCTGTTCATTTCAATTTTGTAGGGGTTGGATATAGAAAGAGGGGGTGGGATATTGATTTCGAGAAAATATCAGTGTGAGCGATTGTGAGATCGATCTCCCTTTCTGATTTTTTTTTACTTTGCTTTCTATTCCCAATGTTTTAGTCTTAATTCGGATGCTTAAGGATCTTCTGATAGTATTGCTGTTAATGTGAAACGAAAAGATAGTCCATTTGATATTCGGTGAAAGTTGAAGGATACATTGAACGTTGAGCAGGCCTTTGAGTTGGTTTCTTCTTGATAGTTTAGGGCATCTGTCGTTGTGAGATAAAGTTACCATGATGGATGAGGCTCCATGTAGCTCTAACTCGGTGGCGCCTTTCCTTGCCAAGACGTATGAGATGCTACAGACTCGATTGTGTCTTGGAGTCAGAGCAATACAAGTTTCATTGTATGGAACCCTCCGGAGTTTTCTAGGGAGCTGTTGCCCAGATACTTCAAGCACAACAATTTCTCCAGCTTTATTAGGCTGCTAAATACATGTGTGAGTAGTTCATTTTCGACAACTAAATGCGTTTAAATTAGTGCTTTTACATTTTATGATCACAGATTCTTATCACAGCTTATATGTGTTTGGTCCCTTTTTGTGTGTTATTAGGGTTTCAGAAAAGTCGATCCTGAACAAAGGGAATTTGCTAATGAAGGTTTTTGTCAGAGGAAAGCTCCCCCTTTTGAAGAATATTCATAGACGCAAGCCTGTTCACAGTCACTCAACACCAAATCTGGCTTCCTTACCTCCCCTAACTGAGTTAGAAAGGAGAGGATATAAGGTCATCCACAACGCTGTTCCTATACCGTTCCTTAAACCACTATTTAAGGACAGATTCTTATCACAGCTTATATGTGTTTGATCCCTTTTTGTGTGTTATTAGGGTTTCAGAAAAGTCGATCCTGAACATTGGGAATTTGCTAATGAAGGTTTTTGTCAGAGGAAAGCTCCACCTTTTGAAGAATATTCGTAGACGCAAGCCTGTTCACAGTCACTCAACACCAAATCTGGCTTCCTTACCTCCCCTAACTGAGTTAGAAAGGAGAGGATATAAGGTCATCCACAACGCTGTTCCTATACCGTTCCTTAAACCACTATTTAAGGGCCCCACTGTACTTTTTTACTCCATTCCTTAACTAAGGAACGGAACCTGCAACCCTCCGTTCCTTAACCGTTCCTTAAATTACTATTCATTCAATTTCATTTTTTTTATTTCCAACCCAATTCAATTTAAATAAACACACTTTAATAAAAAACAAACACACTTTATTAAAAAACACACAACATTAAAAAAAAATTCAACTTAAACTTAAAAAAATAAAAAAAAGCACACAATTAAAATTCTAAAAAAATAAAAAACACAAAATAAAAAACACACAATTAAACGTGGGAAAATAAAAAAACTACTCCGCCGGCGAATCATCCTCCGGAGGCGGTCGAGGTTGAGGGGGAGTCGGAAGGCCAAGTTGTGCTGCCATATGCACAATTCCGTTCCACCAGGCCGTGAATTGGGTGTACGAGAAGCGGGAAGTGTCCACACCATAAGTGTGTTCGAGCCTCCCCGCGAGCCCGATCCCGAGGCCGACTGGCTTGATTCGCCTCGGCCCTTCCTCGCTCTAGCCGCCTTCGCCGCCTTCGTCCCTTGCGGCCGACGGCGCCCACGGCTGGATCCCCCGTATTCGTCGGGCGTTGGATCCCCCGTACCCCCAAACACCTGCCGTTCACCCTCGCTGGCCTCACCGGTGTCACCAGACGAGTAGTTTCCGCTCGCCGTGTGCTTCGTGCGCTTTGAGGTTAAGCCCGAGCTCGAGCGGACACCGCCGGCCAACCTTTCCTCGTCCTTGACGAGCTGCCAAATATCAACATATTTGAACTGTAGACCGGTGTCCTGGTAGAAGACGCGCAAAGCCGCCCTCAGAATGTCGGCGCCCGAAGCTCCGCTTTGGTAGTTCGCCGCTTCGGCCGAGTAGATGCCGCAAAATTTTTTGACCTGTGCGTCGACTCGGCCAAAGTGAGCACGGAGCATTGTATATTTGCGCTTCCGGGCCCCTTTCGGCTTAGTCTGGTGGTAGACATCACGGACCTTTTCCTAGAAGCACTTGGCGGCTTGTTGGTTCCCGACGATGGGATCGTAAGAGACGGTGAGCCAGGCGGTGTACACCGCCTTAGTTTCTTCGTTGTTGTACGGATGCCGGCCCAGATCCTCCAGCTCCTCCTCCTCCTCCTCCTCCTCGGGTGCCTCAGACGCAGCCCTAGAGCTTCCACGCTTCCTCCCTGGGTGGGTTCAACGGGGATATCCTCCCGAATCTGGGACAAACCCTGAGAAAGCCGCGAGCCGAGTGGTCGAGCGTAGGCATCCACATCGAAAGTGGGTGGTTGGTACCCACCCGGCGTCGCCGACCCCTGGGTGCCCGGCGTCGACGACCCGGAACCACCAAGTGTGTTGTACATGGTCTCCCAATCGCCGAACGCGTTGAGATCCCACCCACCGGAGCCGCCACCGCCGTAATTCCCGTCACCGGACATTTTGTGAAGGAGATTGAAATAGAAAATTGGAGAGGAATTGATGTTGGTTTAGGAAGAGTAGATGTGTAGTTGTGTAGATGTGTAGATGTGTAGATGTGTAGTTGTGTGTGAAATGTAATAAATTAGGTGTATTTATAGAATAAGAAAATAAAAATAAAAATAATTAAAAAAAGTTAAAAAAACGGTAATATGACCGTTAAATTTTTTTTTAAATCATTTTTTTTTAAAAAAATTAATTATTGCGTCATCGCTGACGTGTCCCACTCGCGGGCCGGCGAGTGGGAAGCACGCACGAAGCGGGGAGCGCCACGTCGCCCCAGCGCGTGGCGGCACAAGCCGTGCCGCGTTCCGTGCCGCCGGCACGCGGAACGGAATGGGAGCGGAATGGTGCGCCGCAACGCGTTCTGCGGCGAAACCGTTCCGGCGGAACGGCACGCGGAACGCCGGCGGCACGCGTTGCGGGTGCCCTAAGGAGGATATTGAGAGGCTCAAGCGTAAAAAAGAATCACTCAATATGGAATTGCATAGACACGAGGAGGAGAAACAAGAGCTTGCGTTGCAAATGAGAGCTTTGGCTGAACGCGCACAAAATGTGGAGCAACATCATGCAAGCATGCTATCTTCCTTAGCCGAGACATTGCACCAACCTGATCTTGTGCCGCAAATGGAAGGGCATGATAGAAAGAGAAGGTTTCCTGGAAACAGCTACTTATGTGAAGAAACCAGTAATGAAGATTGTCAGTGGCCATCTTCACAAAATTTGTCACTTGACAATTCAGATGCGGATGCTCTTTTGACTTTCAACAAGGAATTGTTGGATCAGATAGATTCTTCTGTGTCGTTCTGGGAGAAAATAATTCTTGAAGTTGGTGAATGCTTGGGAAAATCTCATACATCCTTTGAGTTAGTTGAATCAACAAGCTGTGCGCTCAGCCCCGGCATATCTCTCACCCAACTTAATCTTGATGTTGGAGGCAAGAAACCTGATATTGACATGAATTCTACACCGAGAGCTGTTAGTGCCCAAGATATGCAACCACCTGCTGAAGAACAGGCAGTAATGACAGCAACGAATGTAAGAACAGGGGTCAATGATGTATTTTGGGAACAGTTTCTAACAGAAAATCCTGGTTCGAACAATTCATCTGAATTTCAGTCGGAGAGAGATGCTGATGGCAAGAAAGATGAGAGTAAACCAGGCGATCATGGAGTGCCCTGGTGGAATATGAGGAGCGTGAATAACCTTGCTGAACAGTTGGGGCATCTTACTCCAGCAGAAAAAACTTGACCTACAGTATGGTTTTATAGTATTCCTTTTTTTTTGGTGAATGCACTTTTTGATATCTAATGCCTATGGCTGTTGATTTAGAGATGAGTTTGATCTCGCAGTAGGTAGACATTCGATATATAACCTCCCCTCCTGCACATATTACCTTTTGAGCTACTTTTTTTTGCTTTGTACACATAGTTATTGTTGTATAATTGAGGAATGCTTCTTAGCTTTCTAGCGTTGTGTTTTGAGTTCTTAGAGCATCCACGACCGTGCTCTTGCCAGCGGCACGGTTGTGGGCCCGGGCGGTACTATTCATGCCTGCTCTCTGGCAAGAGCACAATACTCACAACTGTGCTCTTCCGCAAGGACGAGCACAATTAATATAAAATTCAATTAAACAAAAACATTTCCATAATATTAAAATTCATTTAAAAATCACAATAAATATTACAAATTACAAATAAAATTAAATATTACATAATTAAAATCCTAAAAATTAAAAATTACATAATTAAAATCCTAAAAATTAAAAATTACATAATTAAACTCCTAAAAATTAAAAATTACATAATTAAACTCATAAAAATTGAGATTTAGAGAGTTGTTTAGTATAGTGTCATTTTTTGTGTTTGAAATGAGAGTATTTATAGATGAAAGTATGAATTTTGGGGTAAAAATAATGAAAAAAAATAAATTAAAAGTGTGAAAAAAATGGATATATTTTATTAGGAAATGAGAAAATATTTTTTTTATTAATTTTGAATTTTTCAGATTTTTTCGATTTTATTAAAAAATAATAATAAAAAATGATAAATCAACGGGCCAATCAGAAGCTGCCACGTCGCCACCTCGTGCTCTTGCCGCTGGCACGGACGTGCTCTTAGCTAAGAGCACCACCCTGCCAGCGGCAGGGCGCATCAACGGACGAGCTCCGTCCTTGCCAGCGGCAAGGACGGCGGTGAGCATGCTGCTCACCGCTGCGGATGGTCTTATGTCAACTCCTTTATTATTTATTTTGAACTTGCTTGTTACTCCCTCCGTCCCTGAAAATTTGTCCCAACTTTCCTTTTTCGTCCGTCCCCCAAAATTTGTCCCATTTCACTTTTACCATTTTTGGTAGTGGACCCCACATTCCACTAACTCATTCCTACTCACATTTTATTATAAAACTAATATATAAAAGTCAAGCCCACATTCCACTAACTTTTTCAATCCACTTTCCATTACATTACTTAAAACCCGTGCCCGGTCAAACCGGGACGAATTTTGGGGGACGGAGGTAGTATAATTCTCTGAATGACTTGCCGTATGTTACTTGAGACTGTTTGCAG
The DNA here is from genome assembly GCF_004379255.2 of Salvia splendens. NCBI lineage: Eukaryota > Viridiplantae > Streptophyta > Magnoliopsida > Lamiales > Lamiaceae > Salvia > Salvia splendens. Next base: position 2,809,408 of record NC_056042.1, read on the forward strand.
GAAGAATGCATTTGCAGAGAGGAGTGATGGTGAGTTTATATTCAGACCAATCAATACTAATACTAATACTAATAATAATAATAATTGTAATTACAAACATTGACATACACAAATAACTTGTATGTATAACCCCCTTTCCATATACTATTTGAATGAATTTTGTAACTATCACAGATTTAACAAAACAAAAAATATGGGAAATCAAAGAATGGGGCAAAGAAACATCTCTACAACACAGGCACTGAAATGGAGAGAGGCCTTGAAACATCAGCAGTAAAGCTTGTATCAATGGCAGCAACCGCATTTCCTCTAGCAAATGCATACCCCAAACCCAACCCCCAAAAATGCAACGATGTGTTCTCACACCTCTGGAACACCCTCGCCAACGCCGCTGCCTTCCTCCTAGCTCGTTTCGTCCCCGTAAAGAGCAGACTCTGCAGCAGGCTCGCCATTGCAGGTGCCTTGAGCACCCTCTGCGTCGCGGCCCCGCCCCCACTCTTGCACAGCTCGAGTAGCGCAGCCACCGCGTTCTCCTTACCCCTCGGAGTCCCACACCTCATCATCCCGGTCAGGCCTAGCACCGCACTCTCCTCTTTCCCGACCGCCTCAGCCCCAATAGGCTGCCTCACAATGAGCGCTAACGCACCGGCAGCTTCCTCAGCTATGCCCTCGCGCTCGAGTGCCCCCACCAGCACTCTCACAGCGCCTGACTCGATCATCCTCGCGCAGTTCTCAGGGTGCGTGGATAGGTTGAATAGAGCCGTGACAGCGTCTTTCTTCCCTCTGGCAGTCCCATCCACCAGCATACCCGCCAGAGCCTCCACGGCTCCATCCTCCCGCGCGATCTCCTTCTTGTAGTCATGAACAGCCGAGAGGCTGAACAGCGTCGCGGCTGAATTCTCCCTTGCCTCAGTGGTGTGCCCGTTTCTCAATACCCCGACAATGGCGCCTAAACACCCTTCGACCTCCATGATCCGGCTCTTGTTCTTGTCGTAAATCGACAAGTTCAACAACGCAGTCACGGAATTCTCTTGCGCAAAGGCGTCCGCAGACGGAAGCAGTAGCTTCAAAAGAGGTATTGCTCCGGCCTCAGCTATATACCCCCGATTCTCTCTCCCCGTCTTGGCTAACAACCTAATCTCCCAAGCAGCCACAGTTTTAGCCCGGGGTGTCCCGTTTGCCAGCTCCTCGACTAACACAGCTGCAGTCGCCTTAGTTGCCTCGACTGCAGCCTTGCTCGGAGGAGCAGACATGCACGCGTCTGCACTATTCTCCGGTGGATCATACGGAATCCCATTAGCCACACACCACTGCAAGATCAAGTTCCTCAACGCGCGATTTGGCACCAATTTCATATGAACAAGCATCTGTCCCGTCTTCGGGCAGCTACTATTCCCTTCCTCCAACCATCTAGCAATAGACGAACGATCATACGTCTGCCCGGTCGACACAATAACCGGATTATGCATCAATTCTAATGAGATAGGACAGCAGAAATCCTTAGGGATTGTGACAAATGTGTCTGCAATCTCTCTAGAGATCAATCCATTTGCTTTAACTCTACGTTTCCACTTCCCCAAATCCCCATCTCCATCCTCAAATCGAAATAGCAAGAATCTACAATAACGCAATAGAGCCACAAATCCATTAAGAACTGAGGCACAGGGCTCAAGATCACCATCATGATTCACAATCTGCTCCTCCAAGAACTCAATCTCACTTCTACAGCGCTTCACATCACAAATCCCTAATTTCTCAACAAAGAATATGTACAGCTCATTCATTTCTGGGATTCTGCCATTCTCAAATTCATTCAAGAAATAGTAAAGCTTCAATCTTGAACACACATCACGCTTATCAATCAACAATTTCGACTCCCTAGACTGTTTCCTCAACAAATCAATTTGCTCCCTAACATCTTCAGACAGAGTAGTAATCTCAGATAAAGGAAACACATCGAAAAGGGTGGAGATTTCCTGATTGATATCATGGAAATGACCGGAAATCGAGTGGTTTTGCAGCAGCAGCCATAGCTTGCTAGAACCGTTGACATAATCGATCAAGATTTTCGACCGATAAAGCAGGAGGTACAGCTCCTTCAAGCACAGAAACAGAGTCGAAGGAATCCTCGAAATCCCCAAATCGATTAGGGCGTCGAGGAGCATAGAGATGACGTTGATTTTCCGGATTAAAGATCTCGAATTCTTGCCCTGAAAAAAGGGGGCCTTTTTGCTCTTACCGGTGAAGGAAGACCTCGAAACGGCGCTGAGAACCTCCAAAACGGCAGCGTTTGGTAAATCTACCGGCGCCAGAAACGCCTCCAGCGAGGGCGAGCTCCGCCGCCGCAGAGACGAGAATATCGCCGCCGATGCCATGATTGAAGAATCAACCGCAAATTTTTTGTTTGAAATTCAATAATCTACGAAACTGGTGATTATTATCTCAAAATAAAACTTCTAACTTTCTCTCTTTATTCTCTCTTTATCACTCTTATTTTTTCCTCTCATCCTCTGTATACTTTAACTCAATATATATCATTTTCTTAATTTTCATATTCAAAAGAAATCCATCACTTGTAATAGGACGGAGAGAATGAAGGGAGTAGTTGAATTTGGGAATCGTACATAAAAAACGGTGGATTGTGAAGAAGCCGCTTGCGGAGGAAATAGGAAAGGAAGAATTTGATTAATGGAGAATTGGACTGAAATTTCAATAGGGAAAAAATAGGGATAAATAAACAATCTTGAATTTTCTCCGACAATTTCTATGCAAGCAGCTTTGACAGCGACCTATGCCTAAACCAGCTGTGGGTTATTGCTATTTATCTATGTTTCTGTCCATTCATTTTAACATTTTTATTAGAGATTTATTATGTCACCCAACTTCTTTTTAATTATAAATAAATATAGTTCTCTGAATTTTATAATGTCAAACTTATTAAACTTAACTATACATATTGTAATTTAAATTTTATGGGATTATGAGAATGCTTAGGGGTTGATGAGGGTTGACTAGCTTTAATTAATGTGTGCTGTAATTTAAGTAAAAGAAAAAGAGAAATGATAAAAGTGGGGATTGTTTTGCAATTGAGTACATGGTTGACTAAAGCCAAAAGTGAAACTTAACGTTAACAGTTTTTTAACCTTATCAGTTGTCCCATCCTCTCATTTTACCAGATTTTCATTTCTACATATGACTTCTTTTTAAATACTAATTCAATTTCTCTTCATCTTCTCTTTTTCTCTCTCCACATCCCCTTCTTTTATCAAAATAACAAAAGTAAAAATAGATTTTTTATTGTGAATAATTTATTTTTTTGACAAAATTATGCAATTTAAGGTGGATAGAGTGAGTATAATACTTTAACTTTTCTTTATATTAAAAGAAGTAAATAAATAACGTACTGGCATAGGGTTCTGTTTGGAAAAAAACAACGAATCACAATGAGCAATAAAAGTTGGCAACAACCAAGGTGAGAATCACTTGAACTGAGAGCTTCATCATTACTTCATTTTGACTTTTTTATAATGCATCCACTTTCCCCATTCCATAAATTAATTCATTATTGTGGTTATTGAACAAATCTAATGTTGGGATACAAACTCATCCCACATCGGATGAATGGGGGAAGTTGGAAGATGTATATAATTCCTGTCCAACCCCAATTAGTTTGAGGCTTTTTGGGAGTGACCCAAAAACAAATCCGTGCGGGCTTCACCCAAAGCGGACAATATCAAACTAATGTAAACTAATGTTGCAGTCGACGATCCTAACATCTAAAATTATCATTTTGAAATTATTTAAAAACAATCTAGAGTTGGAATTGAGGTCAATTCTTAAAAAGATAACAGGATAATAAGATCAAGATGAAGCTGAATAAAGAGGAAATGTGGAATTGAGAAAAGTACCTGATTTCAATACTGAAACAAATACCCAATTTGTTTGTTAAATGAAAAAAAATTGTAAAAAGAAAACTGTATTTTGGTGGAACATGTGCATACTTCTTGATAGAACAGTGCAATTTGAAATGGTGCTTATGAAGCACTATCGGTTTCATGCTCATGGATTTCTCTTTTTGGAACTTCTTTAATCTTCGTTTATTTATTTTTTCATTCATATGGTTTAGACTTTACTCAGAGCACATGGCCAAAGCAACTAATAAAGAAATACAGTACTACTAATAATGAAAATAGATTATAAATTAATGAAAACAAGCATGAAGATTATAAGTACAAAAATTATACTACTACTATTTAAATTATAACTCATATATAGTCTAATTTATTAGATTTTTTAAAGTACTAAAGAGATCGACAGAGCTTCATATAGCAAGGAGATTCTACACTTATATAGTCCTAGTATTTTTTTTTGCAGTCTAAGATGTTATTTGTTGGAACTGGCTAATGGATGGAAGGTTACCCAATTGTATTATTTCATATTTACTTTTCATTAATTATATTTTTAATAGATGGTTATATGATTAATACTCCAAATTATATATATTTTTAATATAAAGTATATATTTTTGTAGTTTAAAAAAAATCCAAATTTATAAAACTAACCTCTTAATTGTATTCATATCTATATTATTCATATCTATATTATATATTGTTAATTAACAAAACATGGAAACTTGTATTTCAAATATATAATTTACGTGATACTATAAAATAGTAATTTATATTTATTTAAAATTAAGTTTTTTGATAAAAAAGAAAAGATGTTATTTAAAAAATAGAATAATTGAAAAAACATTAAAAAAACAAAAATGATTATTCACATTTTGAAATTTTAAGTCGATGTAATTTTTTTTCGTACCCCAAAATTACAAATCCTGGACATGCCACTGCATACATGATTGGTTCAAATTTTATTTGTAAAGAACGATAACTTGATTGTTGTACACATATTGAATTTAAGAGCTTTTGTGATGGTCATAAGCATTTGAATCATGATACAAGAGAGTCAGTCTGAATTAATCATGTTTATTATAAAGAATGAAATTAGGTAGATAGAGTTTCACACAAGTTTAGTGTAACATCAAAATTTGTAACAGTGGTACCTGATGAGCTAACGAAAGAAAGTTGTGCATTTGCTGTTGCATAATTCATTACGAGTGATATACGATCGACTGCGCTAATTATAGGGATTGAATTTAAATCTTGTATAGTAACTCTCTCCCATTTATCAAAAAAGAAGATAAGATAGTTACTTAACAAAATACTCCATAAATTATACCATAAGATATCCATTCAATCCATATTTATCAAGAATGCACTAAAACAATTAAAAAACTGGATATCTCACAACTAATTGAATTAGCGGATAATGTTTCCAACTTCCAATTGTGGAAAGAAACGACGACGGTTGGTAAGAATTCGGTGCGATCACGCCACGTAGTTTGAATAATTCACCAGTCAAATAAATGCTTACGTGTTTGGCGGGTTACCAAAGTCAAACCCAAAAACGGTGCCCAATTAAATAACAGCTACAGATACCGTGCTGTGACGCTGCCCACGTCACCGCCATAGCTGTCCTTGTGTTTATAAGCCGACGTGGATCTGTCACCACTACCGTCACAGACCGTTTGCTTTGGATGTTTTTCTTTATTTATTCGGATTAATTGAGTAATAATTCTCCAAATATTAAAGATTAGTAATTAATGGTTAGCACTACGAGACCACTGAACCTTGTAATAATAACATTAAACCAATTCTTACTCTAACGGTTTTTATTTTTTATATTGATGTATTAGATATTCTTGGTTACATAGAAAATGGAGTTTTGGGGTATATTGATAGTACTTAGATGTCCACTAACATGGGTAATATTTTATATTTTTGTTGTTGTTAAATTATACTAGTTCCATCACCTAAAAATAAAAACTTTGACACCAATATGAGTTTTAAAATAAAATTGGTAAATTAGAAAGTAAGAGATAGAAAAAATATAATGTGGAGTGTTGTTAGTGAATAACATTGCTCATCTTATAAGAGAGAAAAACTTACAAAAGTGGAAATAGACCAATTTTGTAAGATAGATCAACATAAAAAAATACTATTTTAAAAGAAATGATTTATAATAAAATTAGACCGGTTGGTGCTTAAAAATACTGTATTTAATTATATTAAAAATTTCAGTATCATCAGTTTCTCTTGCGAGCGAGTCTTAATATAATGATGTACGTTTTTCTCGTTTTTCTCAAATATGTATTAGTAATAGTGTATGGGTGTTGAATGATAGAGGAACAATGTAATTGTAGAAATGTCTCATATAGTGATTTATGACAATGGCATCTGATGGGTTGGCGAATTTTTGATGGTGATGAATGCAGGAAAATACAGATCACGACACAGAGACTTACGTGGTTCGATTTACTGAGGTAAATCTACGTCCACGGGAAGAAAAGAGGGCAGAGTTGTATTGCTTGATCTGTTTTCTACAGCTTACAATACAGACTTGCTTTTTGATATCTTATCTCTAGAGAGCTTCTTTAGAACCTAACCCTATCTATCTGATCTAGGTTCTATTTATACATTGAACCAAGATCGTGGCATGCAGCACCATTTACTAGGTAGTGGATGTCGTGGAGATCGTGGCGATCTTGCATGGGTCCACTATCCTGCATGAGTTAATGACTGCTTGACACCACTAAATAGATCGTGGGTGTAGTGGAGGTGGAAATCCTGCATGAGTCCACTATCTCCTAGTTCGGTCGAATACTGAGACCGAACTGCTGAATTATTGCCGAGCAGCTTTTGCCGATCTGAGAGTAGAGCTTGATGCCGACCTGAGAGCAGAGTTTGATTGGTTGGCTTTTACCGAGCTGTAGGCTGGGGCCGAACTCTTTGGTTGTGCCGAACTGAACTCTTTAGTCATGCCGGACTGATACTCTTTAGTCATGCCGAACTGATACTCTTTCTTGGGCTTTAGGCTGATGGGCTTTACTGCTGTTGGGCTTGTTTAGTACGTACTCCATCACTACCCCCCCCGGAAAGCGAAGTGAATCACTTCGGCATTCTGGATAAAGGTACGGGGTAAGTTGATGTTTGTCCTCGGTCTTATGAAGTAAACTCTTCTTTGACCGGACTTGGTTTGTGTCCTAATTTGGCGAGTTTTATCGCTCGGATCGGACTTTCCGTTGTCCTAATTTGGGGATCGGACTTTCCCTTGTCCTAATTCGGCGAGTTTTATCGCGTGGATCGGACTTTCCCTTGTCCTAATTCAGGCAAGTTTTATCGCGTGAATCGGACTTTTGTTGCAGTTCGTTTCAGACGAAGTGCTTGATTCTTAAGCTGAATTGTGGTCTTGTATCCTCTTTAGAAGCTTGGACTTCACAATCGTTGGCTTATTGCAGTTCGTTTCAGACGAACTGCTTGTTTAAGCTGAATTGTGGTCTGGTATGCATTTTTTTTTTTTTTTGGGGTGGAAAAAGGGTCAAAAATTCGCTTTATCACAAATTTGGTTCTCTGTTTCCCACAGACGGCGCCAGTGATGGGTTGGCGAATTTTTGATGGTGATGAATGCAGGAAAATACAGATCACGACACAGAGACTTACGTGGTTCGATTTACTGAGGTAAATCTACGTCCACGGGAAGAAAAGAGGGCAGAGTTGTATTGCTTGATCTGTTTTCTACAGCTTACAATACAGACTTGCTTTTTGATATCTTATCTCTAGAGAGCTTCTTTAGAACCTAACCCTATCTATCTGATCTAGGTTCTATTTATACATTGAACCAAGATCGTGGCATGCAGCACCATTTACTAGGTAGTGGATGTCGTGGAGATCGTGGCGATCTTGCATGGGTCCACTATCCTGCATGAGTTAATGACTGCTTGACACCACTAAATAGATCGTGGGTGTAGTGGAGGTGGAAATCCTGCATGAGTCCACTATCTCCTAGTTCGGTCGAATACTGAGACCGAACTGCTGAATTATTGCCGAGCAGCTTTTGCCGATCTGAGAGTAGAGCTTGATGCCGACCTGAGAGCAGAGTTTGATTGGTTGGCTTTTACCGAGCTGTAGGCTGGGGCCGAACTCTTTGGTTGTGCCGAACTGAACTCTTTAGTCATGCCGGACTGATACTCTTTAGTCATGCCGAACTGATACTCTTTCTTGGGCTTTAGGCTGATGGGCTTTACTGCTGTTGGGCTTGTTTAGTACGTACTCCATCACTACCCCCCCCGGAAAGCGAAGTGAATCACTTCGGCATTCTGGATAAAGGTACGGGGTAAGTTGATGTTTGTCCTCGGTCTTATGAAGTAAACTCTTCTTTGACCGGACTTGGTTTGTGTCCTAATTTGGCGAGTTTTATCGCTCGGATCGGACTTTCCGTTGTCCTAATTTGGGGATCGGACTTTCCCTTGTCCTAATTCGGCGAGTTTTATCGCGTGGATCGGACTTTCCCTTGTCCTAATTCAGGCAAGTTTTATCGCGTGAATCGGACTTTTGTTGCAGTTCGTTTCAGACGAAGTGCTTGATTCTTAAGCTGAATTGTGGTCTTGTATCGTCTTTAGAAGCTTGGACTTCACAATCGTTGGCTTATTGCAGTTCGTTTCAGACGAACTGCTTGTTTAAGCTGAATTGTGGTCTGGTATGCATTTTTTTTTTTTTTTTTTTGGGGTGGAAAAAGGGTCAAAAATTCGCTTTATCACAAATTTGGTTCTCTGTTTCCCACAGACGGCGCCAGTGATGGGTTGGCGAATTTTTGATGGTGATGAATGCAGGAAAATACAGATCACGACACAGAGACTTACGTGGTTCGATTTACTGAGGTAAATCTACGTCCACGGGAAGAAAAGAGGGCAGAGATTGTATTGCTTGATCTGTTTTCTACAGCTTACAATACAGACTTGCTTTTTGATATCTTATCTCTAGAGAGCTTCTTTAGAACCTAACCCTATCTATCTGATCTAGGTTCTATTTATACATTGAACCAAGATCGTGGCATGCAGCACCATTTACTAGGTAGTGGATGTCGTGGAGATCGTGGCGATCTTGCATGGGTCCACTATCCTGCATGAGTTAATGACTGCTTGACACCACTAAATAGATCGTGGGTGTAGTGGAGGTGGAAATCCTGCATGAGTCCACTATCTCCTAGTTCGGTCGAATACTGAGACCGAACTGCTGAATTATTGCCGAGCAGCTTTTGCCGATCTGAGAGTAGAGCTTGATGCCGACCTGAGAGCAGAGTTTGATTGGTTGGCTTTTACCGAGCTGTAGGCTGGGGCCGAACTCTTTGGTTGTGCCGAACTGAACTCTTTAGTCATGCCGGACTGATACTCTTTAGTCATGCCGAACTGATACTCTTTCTTGGGCTTTAGGCTGATGGGCTTTACTGCTGTTGGGCTTGTTTAGTACGTACTCCATCACTACCCCCCCCGGAAAGCGAAGTGAATCACTTCGGCATTCTGGATAAAGGTACGGGGTAAGTTGATGTTTGTCCTCGGTCTTATGAAGTAAACTCTTCTTTGACCGGACTTGGTTTGTGTCCTAATTTGGCGAGTTTTATCGCTCGGATCGGACTTTCCGTTGTCCTAATTTGGGGATCGGACTTTCCCTTGTCCTAATTCGGCGAGTTTTATCGCGTGGATCGGACTTTCCCTTGTCCTAATTCAGGCAAGTTTTATCGCGTGAATCGGACTTTTGTTGCAGTTCGTTTCAGACGAAGTGCTTGATTCTTAAGCTGAATTGTGGTCTTGTATCCTCTTTAGAAGCTTGGACTTCACAATCGTTGGCTTATTGCAGTTCGTTTCAGACGAACTGCTTGTTTAAGCTGAATTGTGGTCTGGTATGCATTTTTTTTTTTTTTTTTTTGGGGTGGAAAAAGGGTCAAAAATTCGCTTTATCACAAATTTGGTTCTCTGTTTCCCACAGACGGCGCCAGTGATGGGTTGGCGAATTTTTGATGGTGATGAATGCAGGAAAATACAGATCACGACACAGAGACTTACGTGGTTCGATTTACTGAGGTAAATCTACGTCCACGGGAAGAAAAGAGGGCAGAGTTGTATTGCTTGATCTGTTTTCTACAGCTTACAATACAGACTTGCTTTTTGATATCTTATCTCTAGAGAGCTTCTTTAGAACCTAACCCTATCTATCTGATCTAGGTTCTATTTATACATTGAACCAAGATCGTGGCATGCAGCACCATTTACTAGGTAGTGGATGTCGTGGAGATCGTGGCGATCTTGCATGGGTCCACTATCCTGCATGAGTTAATGACTGCTTGACACCACTAAATAGATCGTGGGTGTAGTGGAGGTGGAAATCCTGCATGAGTCCACTATCTCCTAGTTCGGTCGAATACTGAGACCGAACTGCTGAATTATTGCCGAGCAGCTTTTGCCGATCTGAGAGTAGAGCTTGATGCCGACCTGAGAGCAGAGTTTGATTGGTTGGCTTTTACCGAGCTGTAGGCTGGGGCCGAACTCTTTGGTTGTGCCGAACTGAACTCTTTAGTCATGCCGGACTGATACTCTTTAGTCATGCCGAACTGATACTCTTTCTTGGGCTTTAGGCTGATGGGCTTTACTGCTGTTGGGCTTGTTTAGTACGTACTCCATCACTACCCCCCCCGGAAAGCGAAGTGAATCACTTCGGCATTCTGGATAAAGGTACGGGGTAAGTTGATGTTTGTCCTCGGTCTTATGAAGTAAACTCTTCTTTGACCGGACTTGGTTTGTGTCCTAATTTGGCGAGTTTTATCGCTCGGATCGGACTTTCCGTTGTCCTAATTTGGGGATCGGACTTTCCCTTGTCCTAATTCGGCGAGTTTTATCGCGTGGATCGGACTTTCCCTTGTCCTAATTCAGGCAAGTTTTATCGCGTGAATCGGACTTTTGTTGCAGTTCGTTTCAGACGAAGTGCTTGATTCTTAAGCTGAATTGTGGTCTTGTATCCTCTTTAGAAGCTTGGACTTCACAATCGTTGGCTTATTGCAGTTCGTTTCAGACGAACTGCTTGTTTAAGCTGAATTGTGGTCTGGTATGCATTTTTTTTTTTTTTTTTTTTGGGGTGGAAAAAGGGTCAAAAATTCGCTTTATCACAAATTTGGTTCTCTGTTTCCCACAGACGGCGCCAGTGATGGGTTGGCGAATTTTTGATGGTGATGAATGCAGGAAAATACAGATCACGACACAGAGACTTACGTGGTTCGATTTACTGAGGTAAATCTACGTCCACGGGAAGAAAAGAGGGCAGAGTTGTATTGCTTGATCTGTTTTCTACAGCTTACAATACAGACTTGCTTTTTGATATCTTATCTCTAGAGAGCTTCTTTAGAACCTAACCCTATCTATCTGATCTAGGTTCTATTTATACATTGAACCAAGATCGTGGCATGCAGCACCATTTACTAGGTAGTGGATGTCGTGGAGATCGTGGCGATCTTGCATGGGTCCACTATCCTGCATGAGTTAATGACTGCTTGACACCACTAAATAGATCGTGGGTGTAGTGGAGGTGGAAATCCTGCATGAGTCCACTATCTCCTAGTTCGGTCGAATACTGAGACCGAACTGCTGAATTATTGCCGAGCAGCTTTTGCCGATCTGAGAGTAGAGCTTGATGCCGACCTGAGAGCAGAGTTTGATTGGTTGGCTTTTACCGAGCTGTAGGCTGGGGCCGAACTCTTTGGTTGTGCCGAACTGAACTCTTTAGTCATGCCGGACTGATACTCTTTAGTCATGCCGAACTGATACTCTTTCTTGGGCTTTAGGCTGATGGGCTTTACTGCTGTTGGGCTTGTTTAGTACGTACTCCATCAGCATCAAATTAAGCCCGATTTAGATTTTAGATCTCTTGATATTCAGGATATGCTTTGTGGTTGCAACATTTTCCAATTTTCCACATTAGAAATGATTTATTGAGAAAGGTTCGATTATGTCTTGCGAGAAGACTATTTGGTAAAGATAGTGAAAATTTATGGAAGAATCAAGTTTGACATGTAACAAGTGTAAATTAATCACATGTTGATACAATACGGTGCACCTAAGAAGAAGCTAGAAACTCTATACCAGACAAATCACATTTCAAATGGACTAGAATATTTTAAAGAATAATTTTATAGCTTATGAATAGTAGTATGAAATCTTATAACTTGAGTACTCATAAATGTATATATTTTTATAAAAAAAAGTAATTTATTTGGAACCATTTTGTCAATAATTTATTCTATCATTTTGATGGATCCGCGAATTTTTGATGTTAGCAAATGCTGGTAGAGAATGAAAATACAGACACAAAGAATTTACGTGGTTCGATTTACTGAAGTAAATCTACGTCCACGGGAAAAAGGGAGGGCAAGATTGTATTGCTTGATCTGTTTTCTACAGCTTACAAATACAAACTTGCTATTTGCTATATGGTGTTTTATCTCTAGAGAGCTTAACCTTCTCATATCAGATCTAAGTTCTATTTATATCTTGGACTAAGATCGTGGCTTGCATCACCATCCTAAGTCGTGGATGTCGTGTAGGTCATGGCCTAAGATCGTGGATGTAGCGTAGGTCATGGCCTACGATCGTGGCCTGAGTTGACACCACGTGGTAGTGGGTGTGTTGGACATCCTGTATGGGTCCACTAACTCCTTGTTCGGTCGAATACTGAGACCGAACTGCTTTGGTTGCCGATCTGAGAGTAGAGCTTGATGCCGACCTGAGAGCAGAGCTTGATTGGTTGGCTTTTACCGAGCTGTAGGCTGAGGCCGAACTCTTTGGTAATGCCGAACTCATACTCCTGCTTTGGTTGCCGATCTGAGAGTAGAGCTTGATGCCGACCTGAGAGCAGAGCTTGATAGGTTGGCTTTTACCGAGCTGTAGGCTGAGGCCGAACTCTTTGGTAATGCCGAACTCATACTCTTCCTTGGGCTTTGGGCTGATGGGCCGTCATTGCTGTTGGGCTTGTTTAGTACGCACCCCATCCCTACCCCCCCCGAAAAGCGAAGTGAATCACTTCGGCGAAGCGAGTCACTTCGGCATTCTGAAAAAGGGGACGGGGGAGGCTGAAGTCAGGGGACGTGCCCTGCGCGTGACTGCATTAAATGCGGCATTAAATGCGACAGTAAAATCCGGCCGTCGAATCCTGAAAAGGTGGGATATGAAACGGTGCGATGATTTGAAATCTTTTCCAAATCTGATAAATACCGCCTTTCTTCATCATTTGAACACCTTTGCTATTGGCTTCTTCTGCACTCTCTATCTTTTGCGTGAAAAATTTCCTTCCGCTTTCAAAAATTTCCTCAGGATTTCTTTAAACTTTCAAAGAGTAAGAACCATGTCTGCTTCTTCTTCGTCTGAGTCTGGTAGCGGTAGAAAAGGGGGTAAGGGGTCTTCTAGCCGGAAAGAATCCGGGGAGAAGACCGTAGAGTATTTTCACAGTATCTTGAGTAAGGATACTGTGATATCCCTTTACGAAAAATACTCTTTTCCTGGGGGGAAGGCGGTGGTTCCCGACGATGATCATAGGGCTAACGATCCGCCAGAGGGTTATGCCACCGTTTACGAAGCCTGCTTAGAATGCGGGCTTCGTTTCCCTCTTCCCCCACCTTTTGTAGAGTTTCTTGATTTTTTTCAACTCCCTTTAGGTCAGGTGACTCCGAATTCTTGGAGGCACTTGTCGGCTTTTGCTGCCGAACTCCGTAGGTTAGATAAGGATCTGTCTCTGCGGGCAATCCTCAATTTTTTCCAATTTAAAAGGAAGGGATCTTGGTTTTACTTGATCCCCTTACAGCCTTTTAGGGCATTCTGCAAAACCAAGTGGCCGAAATGGCAAAACCGCTTCTTTTTTTATAATAGGACAGCGGCTCCGGGCTTCCCCTGAAGAGGGCCGAAGTCCGTGATTCCTCATCCTCGGTTAGAACCATTGGCCGAGCTCGATGACGAGCTCAACAAGATTCCCATAGTTAGGAAACAATACACGGAGTCTGAGCTCGTCAAGGGCGACGTCGTGTTCGACATCTCGTCTTCGGACGAAGAGGCCGAGGGTGAGGATTTCTCTTTACCTTTATGTTCTACTGCTTTAACGAAGAAAACTAACCTTGCTTTCTTGCTTTTTGGCAGTGTACATGCTGAACAAGGCTACCCGAAAATCTTCGGAGTCCAAGGAGCCGGAGAGGCCGAAAACCGCCAGCTCGGCGTCTGATGCCGAGAGGACTCCGAAAAGGCAAAAAACCTCTTCGGATCCGAAGAAGCCGGAGTCAACTTCGGCAAAGGGGAGGGGGAAGGCCCAGAAGCCCCCGAGAGCGCCAGAGAAAGACGTGGTCTTGGCGCCTCCTTCGGAACATATCTGTGAGCCGTTTTTATGGCCCACGGACTTCGCCGAGGTGAATTCTCTTCTTGATTTTCTGGCCTTGCTTTTTTTTCTGTATTTTTTGTGGTCCCTTTGTTGACTTTTTTCTTTATTCATTTTCAGAGGAACGATATGCTCTCCAAGCTCGTCGCCGTCGAACTCTCCAAAGCGTCCAATGACTATGCCGAGATGCAGAGGAAGTTGGCAGCTGCTTGTCATCGGGCCGAACAGGCTGAGGCTAACTTTGAGAAGGCCAGAGCTGCTAGGATTTCGGCCCAGGATGAAGCTCAGTTTGCCAAAAACCAGCTCGTCATCCAGCGAGAGCAGGCGAAGCGGAGCGATGCTGCTGCCGTGGTTGCCCAAGGGGAGGCTCTCCGTGTTTACACGGAGAAACTCTTTTTGAGCAGCCAGTTCTCGGCCTTTGTCGGTAGCCTGGTAAGGCTAATTGCCGATAAGGGCGAGCAGGGGGCCGACGTCGTGCTGCCTCTGTACAGCCGAGAGATAGCAGCTCGGCTTCAGAATCTGCCGCTCCTTGAGGAGCTCGCTTCATCTTCGGTCCTGCTTTCTGCAGACCGAGTCCGGAGTTGTCGAGCTGATCGGGACGAGAACCTGGAGGCTATCTTTGCCTCCGTGGGACCCGTTTCACCCGCTTCGACTTACAACGGAGAGGGTGAGGCCGAGCCGCTGGAGCGGGAGGCCGAAGTCGATCAGGCCGGGCATCCGGAGAAGGAGGCCGATCAGGAGGCGGAGGCGAGGCCGGCAGGAGGCGAGGCCGAGGCTGAGGTAGCCCAGGAGAAGGAAGCTGTACCAGACCGAGGAGCCGGAGACGAAGCAGGCGGAGTATGATTTCGTCTCCCTTCTCTTAGTCTAGTTTCTTCCTTGTAAAATGGCCTTGAAGCCCTAGTGTAAAAAATTTTCCTTGTGAATGAAAAATTCTCTACATTTGTCTTCGTATAGCTTTTCGTACTCGCCTTTATTCCTGTTGTATTTTACTATCTGCTCGGTACAGCTGCCGAACTAATATAGCTGCTTTGTACCCAAGGAGATGGAGATACTTCATTGGAAACGGCTGTACTCTTCGGCTTTGGACGAAGCTGAGAGAAGAGCTATAGCCGATCAGACGAAGAATGACGAGCTTCTGGCTCGTTTAGTGAAGCTGGAGGCCGATATCAAGGACTTAGAGTCCGATAAGAAAGATCTGGAGGCCGAGCTGAATACGGCCATTGCTGAGAGGACTGCGTATGAGGATTACATCCGTGTGCGCGGGGGAATGACCATATCAGAAGTTCAGGAACGAGTTGACGAACTGTGGGAGGAGTATAATGTACTCCGGAGGAACAATGCGCTGGAGAGCTCGGCTTGCCAACAAGTCGTGAAATCATTGCGGCGCTGGGCTTCTCGGTACGACATTGTTCTTGCCCGGCGTCCCTCAATTGAGAGATTCCTCCGGCATATCGCGCCAACAGATGCTCGCACTCCAGATCAAACCTCTGGTTCCCTTGTTCAAAATCCTACTCCCAGCCAACAACGAACTCCGGAACAGCCGGAAACGTCAAGACGAGAACGGGCTCAGGAGCAACCGGAATCGTCAAGACGGGGACGGACTGAAATTCGCCGAGGAGTTGTGACTATGAGCGAGCAAGATCAGCAGATGCTTATTGCAGAGACTCTTCATCGCCGAGGTGTTAGGACTTCTCGGGCTCGGGGAAGAGGCGTTGGGTCGAGGATAGCATCTCGTCGACCTGCTTATTCTTCATCTGCTCGGAACAACCGAACTCGGCTTCCAGAGGATTTTGCAGATAGGTGGCTTAACTTCAGCAACCCTGGACAGTAGAATAGTCCTTTGTAATAGCGTAACGCCATTTTGTAGGGTAGCGGAGTTGTATGCCGAACAAGATTTGATAAATGAAATTTTGTTTTCGCTTCTAACACTGTATTTACAGCTTAGCGAAAAAATTTCATCGTACTTGTCCTCGGTCTTATGAAGTAAATTTCTTTGACCGGACTTGGTCCTTGGTCTGATGAAATAAACATCTTTGACCGGACTCGTCTTTGGTCTGATGAAATAAACATCTTCGACCGGACTCGTCTTTGGTCTGATGAAATAAACATCTTTGACCGGACTTGGTTTGTGTTCTAATTTGGCGATTTTTGTCGCCGGGATCGAACTTTCCCTTGTCCTAATTCGGCGAGTTTTATCGCGTGGATCGGACTTTCCCAGTTAACCGAAGTGGTCTTATGCAGTAAACCTCTTTGACTAGACATGGTCGTCCCCGGTCTTATGAGGTAAACTTCTTTGACCGAACTTGGTCGTCCTAATTCGGCGAGGTTTATCGCGTGGATCGGACTTTCCCTTATTGCAGTTCGTTTCAGACGAAGTGCTTGTTAAGCTGAATTGCGGTCTTGTATCCTCCTTGGAAGCTTGGACTCACAATCGTTGGCTTATTGCAGTTCGTTTCAGACGGACTGCTTGTTAAGCTGAATTGTGGTCTTATATCCTCCTTGGAAGCTTGGACTCACAATAGTCTTTAATAATCGATCTAAAAAGGGGATCAGTCTTTAAAGAACGATATACCTTGGTACCATTTGTAAGAGACGACAAGCACATAGAGACAAAACACATAGAGAAAAAATGAAAAAGATGAAAGAAAAAAACTTTAAACTTTGAAAAAGGTACAAGTAAGAAACAAACAAATAAAAACATGTACCCCTATGACCGAACTAGACACAAGACAGACTGACCGGACTTTGTCTCTTACAAGTGGAACTTCTTGAGGTTGGAGACGTGCCATGTTCGGGGTACTTGTTCTCCTGACATGTGAGTCAATTTATAAGACCCTTTGCCGAGGACTTCTGACACCCGATATGGACCCTCCCATGTGGGTTCGAGTTTGCCCAGCTTTTCTGCTCGGCTTACCTCGTTGTTTCTCAAGACGAGATCTCCCACTTGAAATTGAAGCTTTTTCACCCTTTGGTTATAATACCGGGCTACTTGCTCCTTATACTTGGCTGCTTTTATGCACGCCAATTCTCTTCTTTCTTCGGCGAGATCCAGTTCTGCTCTCAGTCCGTCGTCATTCATTTCTGAGGAGAAATTCAGAGTTCGGGGACTGGGTACGCCGATCTCCACCGGAATTACGGCTTCAGTGCCGTACACCAGACTATACGGAGTTTCACCGTTGGAGGTTTTGGGCGTAGTTCGGTAGGACCATAGGACTTGAGGGAGATTTTCTACCCATTGTCCTTTGGCTTGTTCTAACCGAGCTTTTAACCCTTTCACCAGAATCCGGTTCGTTACTTCCGTTTGTCCGTTTGCTTGGGGATGGGAGACCGAAGTGAACCGCTGTTGAATGTTCAGCTCTTGGCACCAAGTCTTGAACGTCTTGTCGGTGAACTGAGTCCCATTATCCGAGATGAGGATGTGGGGTATGCCAAATCGGCACACTATGTTCTTCCAGACGAAGTCCAATGCCTTTGAGCTCGTTATCGTAGCTAATGGTTCCGCCTCCACCCACTTCGTGAAGTAGTCCACGGCAACGATAAGGAATTTCATTTGCCGAGGAGCTTGAGGAAGTGGTCCCACTATGTCTATGCCCCATTGCATGAAAGGCCAAGGGCTTTGCATAGTGTATAGATCGGTCTGCGGCATCCTTGGGACATTTGCATGAATTTGGCACTTCGTACACTTCCTGACGAGCTGCACTGCCTCTTGTACCATGGTTGGCCAATAATATCCCCATCTCAGAACTTTTTTAGCTAAAGCTCTGGCTCCGATGTGGCTACCGCACGATCCTTCATGAACTTCTCTGAGGATGTAGTCCGTCTCTTCTGGTCCTACGCACCGCAATAACGGCTGGAGGTAAGACTTTCTAAAGAGGACTCCTTCATGAAGTTCGTACCGAAGAGCTCGGCACGTGATCTTCCGAGCTTCTCTCTTATCCTCGGGCAATTGTCCTTGATCCAGATACTGCAAGATCGGCGTCATCCAGTTCGGCGAGCTGGATACTGAATGTACCTCGGCTTCATCAATGCTTCGATGCATTAATTCTTCCGCCTTTGAGCTTGGATATGAGGCCAACTTACTTAAGGCATCTGCTCGGCTATTTTCCGCTCTGGGGATGCGGATTATCCGAAAATAGGAGAAACTTCGGCTGATGCTTTGCGCTTTGTCCAAATACTTCTTCATTCTCTCGTCACGAGCTTCACTTGTACCCAACATGTGATTTACTATGACTTGTGAATCACAATGGACTTTGAGAGATTTGACGAGCAGACTTTGCGCTAACTGGAGTCCGGCCAGGAGGGCTTCGTACTCGGCTTCATTATTAGTAGTGGGGAATAGGAAACGAAGTGAGTAGGTTACCTCGTGTCCGTCGGGAGCGACAAGTAAAATACCAGCTCCACTTCCCATCTTGTTTGAAGCTCCATCTACGAATCCGCTCCAGCAGTCCGGCGGCTCTACTTCGGATTCCAAGGGCTGTGCTAGTTCGGCATTGGCAGAATTCTTCTGTTCGGCAATAACAGGAATTGCTTGATCGAACTTCGCTTCTGCAAGAAAATCTGCCAAGGCTTGTCCCTTGATGGCTTTCCGAGGTAGATATTCAATTGTGTGCTCTCCCAACTCTATAGCCCACTTGGCGATTCTGCCTGATGCTTCTGGCTTGGTCAAAACTTGCCGAAGAGGTAGATCGGTTAAGACGCATACCTTGTGAGCATAGAAGTATGGCCGCAGTCTCCTTGCTGCATTTACTAACGCCAGAGCAATTTTTTCCAGAGGTTGATACCTTGTTTCTGGACCTCTTAATGCTCGGCTTGTAAAGTAGATGGGAAACTGCTTTAGGCCTTCTTCTCGTACAAGCACCGCGCTGATGGTTTGATCCGATGCCGCTAAGTATAAGAATAGTACTTCGGCTTCGGCTGGAGCAGAGAGAATAGGAAGCTCGGCTAGATAACTTTTGAGCTCGTCAAAGGCCTTTTTCTGCTCGGCTCCCCACTCGAACTTTGGTGCCTTTTTCAACACCTTGAAGAACGGCAGTTGCTTTTCGGCTGCTTGGGAAAGGAATCGACTCAGTGCGGCTAGACATCCGGTTAGCCTTTGCACGTCATGTATGGACTTCGGCATTGCCATGTTCTGAACGACTTGAACTTTTGAGGGGTTTGCCTTGAGTCCGTCTTTTGAAACCCAACAACCCAGAAACTTTCCCGAATCTACAAAAAAGGTACACTTTTGGGGATTAAGTTTGAGGTTGGCTTTCTTGAGCACGTTGAGAGTGGACTTGAGGTTGTGCTCGTACTCCGAGGTGCTTTTGCTCTTGACGACTATATCGTCAACATACACTTCGACCTCCTTTCCAATCAGGTGCCGAAAAAGCTTGTCTACCATCCTTTGATAAGTGGCTCCGGCATTCTTTAAACCGAATGGCATCTTTTTATAAGCGAAAATGCCGAAATCAGTAATGAAGGCTGTCTTTGAAGCGTCAATCTCATCCATTAAAACCTGATGGTATCCTTTGTATAGATCAAGAAAACAAAAAATTTCAAAGCCTATCAGAGCTTCTACTTTTTTATCTATGTTCGGAAGGGGATAGCAATCTTTGGGACAGTGCTTATTTAGATCGGTGAAATCTATGCACATCCGCCATCCTCCTTCCTTTTTCTTGATCATGACAGGATTGGCCACCCACGAAGGATACTTCACTTCGAATAACACATCCGCCTTCAATAATTGACGGACTTCGTCATGGATGACTTGACTTCGTTCTGCCGCAAAGAGTCTTTGCTTCTGTTTTATCGGCCGGACCGAAGGATCAATATTTAAACGATGAGTGATTACCTCGGGGGGCACTCCGGTCATGTCCAAGGGAGACCATGCAAAGACGTCTTTGTACTCCTTGAGGAGCTGGATGGTTTTTTCCCGAAGTAGAGGCGTTCCCGCGAAGCCGATCTTAACCGTTCTGGATGGATCGTCTTCGTACAGCTGAACTGTCATCGAATTCGGCTCCGGTATGACTTCGGTCATTGCCTCTGACTCCGGCTGCTGTGATTGCTATGCTTGGTGGTGCCGATCTGACTGCTCGGCACTTCTAAGCGCAATTTGCAGACATTCCTTTGCTCTCTTTTGGTCACCTCGGATGACCGCTATCCCTCCCTTAGTAGGGATCTTGATGGTGAGGTGATAAGTGGAGCAAATGGCCCGAACTGTGTTGAGCCAGTCTCTTCCCAGGATGACGTTGTACGGGGACCGAGCTTTCACCACGAAAAACTCAATCATCGTACTGGAGCTAGTAGGCGCCTTCCCCACCGTGATCGGAAGGCTGATAATACCTTCAGGGCGGGTGTCCTCCTGGGCGAAGCTCTTCAGGGGAAGCGGAGCCGGGCTGAGCCGAGCTGGGTCCACTTCTAGTTTGTCGAAGCACTCTTTAAAAAGAATGCTGACTGACGCTCCTGTATCCACAAACACCCTGTGGATCAGTTTGTTTGCCACTCCGGCTTGGATGACAATGGCGTCTTGGTGAGGAGAGATGGCCGGGACGGGATCAGCATCCGAGAACGTAATCACTTCGTCCTGCTTCAGCCTTTTATGCGTTAGCTCCTCTCGATTGGAGCCCCTGCGCTCTGACTTCAGGGACGACTTGGTCTTCCCGGCAGGGAGAGCGTCAATAGTCAGGATTACTCCATCATATTGCGGCTCGTCATCGTCTTCGGGATCCGGCTGCCTTTTCGGATCCTGAGGAGCGCAGTTCGCCCCTCTCTGCTTCTTATTCTTCTTTGACTGCTTGCTTTGGTATTTTTTCAATGTCCCTGCCCTCACAAGAACATCGATACCTGCAGCCAAGTTTCTGCACTCCTCGGTATCGTGACCGTGGTCTTGATGGTAGGAGCAGTAGTTATCCTGGGGTCGGCGCGCGGCTGATTTCGTCATCCGCTTTGGCTTTTCGAACAGGTCAGAGTGCAGTTCGAAAATTTCCGCTCTCGGCTTGTTCAGCGGTACGAACTGAGCGGACGGCTTCTCGGGATTGAGACGGGGTCCCAATCTGTCTTGCACCGGAGTCCTTTGAATCCTTTCAAAAGGAGTTCGGCGAGGATGTCCCTGATCGCCAAAAGGAGTTCGGCGAGGATGTCCCTGATCGCTATGATCGGGCTTCCTCCTGTCTCCTCGGGACGATGAGCTGTCTAACGACCGTTTGCGACGGTCTGCCTCATCGGCCCGGGAGTACTGGTCCGCAATGTCCCACATTTCCTGAGCTGTCTGCGGACCGCACTCAACGAGCTTCCTGTAGAGAGCTCCGGGCAGGATTCCATTTTGGAATGCCGAGATGACAAGCAGATCGTTGAGATCGTCTACTTGCAGGCATTCCTTGTGGAATCTTGTCATAAAGTCGCTGATTTTTTCGTCGCGACCTTGACGAATGGAAAGCAGCTGAGCCGAAGTGATTCGGGCTTCCGCTTTCTGAAAGAACCTCCTGTGGAAGGCATCCATTAGATCTCGGTAAGATCTGATGCTGCCCTGGGGGAGGCTATCGAACCACCTTCTCGCGTTCCCGATGAGCAGCTCGGGAAACAGCTTGCACATGTGGACCTCGTTGAGACCCTGGTTCGCCATGTTATACTGATAGCGCCCCAAGAAATCGTGAGGGTCCACGAGCCCGTCGTAAGTCATCGACGGAGTTCGGTAGTTCTGTGGTAGGGGAGTTCGGGTGATGTCGTCCGAGAACGGAGTCTTCAGTGCTCCGTACACGGCGAATCCGATATCTCGTCGGTATGGAGGAGATTGAGTTCTCCTGTGATTCCGGTACCGAGGAAGAACAGGAGTATGTCGGGGTTGAGGATTCTTCTTCCTGGAAGACACGGCACTACTGCAGTAGTGACTTTCATGTCTGGATGAGGAAGGAGAATCCTCCGCTTTCGTCTTCGGCTCTTGGCTCTTTTGCAGGAAGGCTAAGAACTCATCCTGCTTCTCAGCCAAGAACAGCTTGACAGCCTCATTCAAATCAGGCTGCTGGGAAGACTCAGTGGGACGATTTTTGGAGCGGCCTGTTCCTTCGCCATGAGAACTGGTGGTGGATTTATCCCTAGGCTGTTTTCCAGACCTATGGGATGGATTGGCTTCCTCCTGGTTCTCACGAGCAGGAATACGGGTACTCTGCGATCTGGTATGCATTTTTTGGGTGGAAAAAATGGATCAAAAATTCGCTTTATCACAAATTTTGTTCTTCGGTTCCCACAGACGGCGCCAGTGATGGATCCGCGAATTTTTGATGTTAGCAAATGCTGGTAGAGAATGAAAATACAGACACAAAGAATTTACGTGGTTCGATTTACTGAAGTAAATCTACGTCCACGGGAAAAAGGGAGGGCAAGATTGTATTGCTTGATCTGTTTTCTACAGCTTACAAATACAAACTTGCTATTTGCTATATGGTGTTTTATCTCTAGAGAGCTTAACCTTCTCATATCAGATCTAAGTTCTATTTATATCTTGGACTAAGATCGTGGCTTGCATCACCATCCTAAGTCGTGGATGTCGTGTAGGTCATGGCCTAAGATCGTGGATGTAGCGTAGGTCATGGCCTACGATCGTGGCCTGAGTTGACACCACGTGGTAGTGGGTGTGTTGGACATCCTGTATGGGTCCACTAACTCCTTGTTCGGTCGAATACTGAGACCGAACTGCTTTGGTTGCCGATCTGAGAGTAGAGCTTGATGCCGACCTGAGAGCAGAGCTTGATTGGTTGGCTTTTACCGAGCTGTAGGCTGAGGCCGAACTCTTTGGTAATGCCGAACTCATACTCCTGCTTTGGTTGCCGATCTGAGAGTAGAGCTTGATGCCGACCTGAGAGCAGAGCTTGATAGGTTGGCTTTTACCGAGCTGTAGGCTGAGGCCGAACTCTTTGGTAATGCCGAACTCATACTCTTCCTTGGGCTTTGGGCTGATGGGCCGTCATTGCTGTTGGGCTTGTTTAGTACGCACCCCATCACATTTATTATTTGATAGAAAAAAATTTTAACCTTTCACCACTAAATTGGTTTCTAGCATAGTGGTCGACTACTGGAAAATGACGTTCAAAGCAGCCGACCACGTAGTCTCAATAGTCAACACTTTTAAAAGTCTAAACCAACTATATTTTCCCTTCCTACTTAGGAAATTAAGTCAATTTTATTGTACCCCATTTTTTTTTTCTAAAATCACAATCGTCACTGTTATTTGCGGGATATTTACGCTGTAGTTGGACTTACATACTACCTGCATGAGTTACACGAAAATGTGGACTTCCAACTAATAATAATAATAATAGTAGTAATAGTAATAATAAAAATATTTTTTTACTATTATTATTCTGATAAAATATTGCAGAGAAATAATCAGAAACAGATCAAATAATAGGGCAATTGAATTAAATATATCCCAAAAAGATACTAGCACTTTAAAATATAACCTACAATAGGCCTATGAGCAAAAGTTATTCTAGATTACAAAAAAGAGCTGTGGCAAACGGCCCAAATTTGAATCATTATTTAAGATTATTTTTTTGGGTACAATATTTTTATTTTTTTACATCTTAATAAATCATGATTCTTGACTATCCTTCGAGTTCATATACTTGTGGAGTTAATTATTTACTAATACGGAATACCTTAATTTAATTGAAAGTGAAGAACAAAATTATTGAACATAGTTTTATATTACATGTGCAGGGTTAACTCATTCTCTTTTTAGGTTAGTTCCACTTTTCTGTTTTAAGACAAACTTTGCTTTATCTGAAGGATGAGTTGTCTTTAGAAAAAGAAAAAAAAGGAGAAAAAAAGGAGAAAAAAAGAATGAGTTGTTTTTTATATTAGTCATGCATATTTTTTTCCTTAATGGGCAAACTGGCCCTCTTTGCCACCAGCCCAGATGATCAATAATTGCCAGCTGATCTAGTGTGTGTGTGTGTGTGTGTGTTTGTTTTGGAGAAAGAGAGAGATAACACCATAGTATGTTCCATTTATTCTCTAAAATTCTAAACCCAGAAATGAAATGAACAAGAAAACATAAGCCAAGAGAGAACATTAGGTGGTTGTGGTTAATCACCCAAAGCAAGTATGTACAAAAATGGTAAGAGCTTCATACAAGATGTTCAACAAATTGAAAATTTGCAATTGAGCAGGATTTAATGGGATGATGAATTTAGAAACAAGAATCACGAGGTCAATTTACACATATACTGTCACTGTGATATCTTTTCAGTTCTCGCGGATCAGATTTGTAGGCTCACTCACAACATATTTGGGCAACTCATATTTGGCACCTGCAAATAACATCTTCCATTAAGGATGAATTACTGGAGGCACATTGATTGCAGAGGAAAATTTCACCAACCTCTTTCGTCGTAGCAGACTGTTAAGTCAGGATTTTGAACAATAACGCCAGCACCGTCCACAATTGCTTGGGCAAGAGTCAAATCAGCTTCAGCTGCAGCCCGGAGAGCATCCCAGATCTCTGTTGATTATACAAAAAAAAGAAGGAAATGAAGCAGCAGCAAAGATAACTAAATTCAAGTGTGTTTCTAGTTTGGTTCGACTCACAATGAACCTCGTTTTATCAGGAATAGAAATACCATACCAGAAGTCTGAATTAAGCATAAAATGTATAGATCTTATACCAACACCATTTTGGCTACATTTTACCCCACGAGTTAGCATGGTTGTTTATTGAACATTCGCCTCTCCGATTTTTGTTTGTCAAAATGGTTTAAAGCCCTGGCATGACAGTAGGACCTAACACTGAAGTGCTCTTATGGAACCACATGTGTTTTTATTCATCATGCTGCGGCTTATCAGTAATTGTCAGTTCCATGCATTCAGAGATTTGAGATGGGATCAACAAGAAGATATCATGCTCGTGTGAAAGCAGATAAGATGTCTCAGTCTCTCAATATGGAAAATGAAATTTAATTGATGTGTTTAAATGAACTAAAGTAGCATAACAGTTTACTGTTTACTTTATACTTAAAACATGTTATCACAGTTCATGTTCAATTTAAATCTGATGGAAAACAAAATGAATTGATCTCAATGAGATGAAATGCATCAACCTAAAGTAGATTTTATGTAGACCAGGCCATATAATGCTGATTTTCCATATATAGCTTCATCTGTGATAAACAGCGCAAATATGAATACAGCTAAGGACAAAAAAGCTAATCAGGCGAACAGGCTGGTGTTGGCCCAGTTCAGATGGCCAAGCCTAATGAAGAATAAACCCACAAGTTTAAGTGCACAAAACCATGATTTGATCATATGTATTGCCACATTGCAGAAAGGCATTATCTGTTACATTACCTCTCCTTCCTCCATAGTGCGGAGCAGTGTCCCAGAATTCCTCACGCATCTGCGTTAGCTGTTCTCTGGTTATTGCTTCTGTGTGCTTCCATGGCTTTGGTTTCCTTATCTTCTTCGAAGTATCTGGTTTCAGACAAAATGAAGCATAATTCAAGGGTTTCTTTTTATCAGGCAA
Organism: Salvia splendens; assembly: GCF_004379255.2. Lineage (NCBI taxonomy): Eukaryota > Viridiplantae > Streptophyta > Magnoliopsida > Lamiales > Lamiaceae > Salvia > Salvia splendens. The sequence continues at coordinate 2,835,202 of NC_056042.1, forward strand.
GCAGAATCACAAACAGTGTTAGATTTTACATAACGGTTAACTAGCAAACCAGATATCAATAGATATGCATAGAGCATAAAAATCACATTCATCATTGAAGGTGATATGTCTCAGTAACAAATTTCCAGCATCACTAAGTTTTCACCCTCAATCTCTTAGTATGCAACTATGCATCAGAGAGTTCCATGTGGTTTTTTATAGAGAACCATAGGTGAGCTGCACCTTTTTATACATTTAAGGTACACTCATTCTTGAAAGCTAAGAGAGCTATAAATAAGTACTTCCATTACTTCATTACACTATTATGCGGATAGCTTCACCAGTTTTCCATGTATCCACTGTTTCTTTTTCATATACTCTGAAATCGGGAATCAAAATGCATGGCAAATGATAATGATCCATTCATGAAATCCAAATCAACCAAATCAGCTTTTGTGTGAAAACAAGAAACATGGAAAATAAAATAAAAAATCAACCAAAAAATTTTCATTTCTCTGTAGCACCACAAGTGAAGCACCAGATGGCTTCATAGCTATCTTTTCTTGGAGCAACTAACACTGAAATTAGGTTAATCTTTGTAAGACAGATAACACAAGGCTGAAGCACACAAAACAGAATTGCTGACCACTTCAATCAATAAGAGTAAAAAATATTAAACATAAACACAAAGAAAACAACAGATGATTTGTCTATAATCAGATTAGTGCATATCACTCTAATTCGTTCAAAAACAAACTGATCAAAATACGAAACAGTAATTGCGGAATTAAGATCAAACCCTTGCCACATTCAGCAACCAACTACAACAATCAAGGAAACAATCCAGCAATGATATCAATCAATCAATCAAATACTTAATCGACACAGTACCTGAGCCACTGCCAACTACTTTCTCCCGCGATCCAGCGCAACCCATGCTGTCCAGTCACAGAAATTGGGTCCGGTCAATGATTTCCAGTGTCCACAATCTCAAGGTTATGTAAAAAACGGATTAAAGTAAAATAGAAACAATCAGAGAGGGGGACCATTAGTCAATTTGATTTTTGGTGTTTGGGTAAACACGAATTTCTATCTCCTTCTCTCTCTCTCTCTCTCTCTCTCTCTCTCTCTCTCTCTCTCTCTCTCTCTAAAACAGTTTGCTGGGGGAGGGGAAGTCTGCGAGTCTACTCTCTTTCAACGGTTTTGCTTAATTTCTTGTTAATTTTTACTACTACTTTAATTAGTGAGTTAGATTAGGTGTTTAACAAGTCAATAAAACTCAAAATTACTGTTAATTTATTCTACTAATATTTTCGTGGGGAATCAAATTTGCTTTCTTAATTCTTATACTACTATTGTTTGTTTTAACTTTTAAAGGCCCCTTTGCATATTATATTATAATCAATTCCTTTTTAAGAGAATAATCAGTTTAAATGATTAGTGTTGTTCTTTTTTTTTAAAATTTCATTCTGTATTACTATTATGGGCGCAAATATAATAAACAAATAGGAATATATTTGACTGAAAAGCATGTTTTTATTTCTTTTTTTTGAGTTGCTTAAGGAAGAAGCATGAATTTTGTAAATTGTGAACGATTCACGTGAGACTGTTTTTGAGATGGGGTCATATATTTTTTCGCCTAATTCTTTTAAATAATTATAATTATATTTTGAATTAAGTTTAGAGATAAAATAATACTACTAAAATCTGAATATGTTGGTATATTTGATTGAAAAAGCACGAATATTATAACTTTAAGATGATACAGTAGAAAAACTAGAAACGAGCTTCCAACTGCCACATCAGCTCGCTAAATTATTTCATTTTCGGAGAATTAATGAATAATTAAATATCACCTCTTCTCTCTCACGTCTCAATTCCAATACAAAATTTTCAATTAATTTTTGCTTTGCGTCAAAGTTTAAACTCCATCACCTCCTCCACCTCCCCAGTCTATTTTTTCTTTCTGCAAAGAAACAACAAAGGAAAAAAAAAAACTGAAAACGTAAAAAGAAAGAAAAAAATCTCGAACTCTTCGCAACGATGAATATTTTCAGATTTATCGGCGACATGACGCACTTGGTCAGCATTTTAGTGCTTCTCCTCAAAATCTATGCCACCAAATCGTGTTCAGGTTACGCAAATTTTCCCCAATTTCGCCCTAATTTTGCCTTGTAGCTGTTTGATGCATCGTTTTGCGTGTTTATTTGTTTGAGCTGTAATGGTGTGATTGACCAAGTTATGTGAACTTCAATTTATTAATCCGTTGAATTTCCCCCTTATACTGTGCGTTACAATGTGCAGTATCTAGAATTTCATAGATTAGGGTTTCTGACAAGGGAAAAACCCTTATCAAGTGAAAAAGATAAAGAAAGTCAGCACTAGCTGACTAAATAATAATAATAATAATAATAATAATAATCAGCGTATCAGTTTCATTTTGATGGTGCACTAGCTGTAACATCTGCCAGAGCCACTGATGTTTGTAATTGAGGCAATCATGCGAGGAGATTTCGATAAATCGTTGTTGTGATCACATTTGTACTCCGTGGAATTTGTTGTCTTAGTTTGTGTCATTGATAGGTCGGCCTTAGACGGTGATGAAGATGTACTATGCGCTTTTCTTGTCGTCTAAATCTCAAGATTTTATATTGTGTGTTCGGGCATTTGTGTGTATTGTGACTGTGAATATATGAGATAGTGAAACTGACAGTAATACATTCAATTCAGGGATCTCCTTAAAGACTCAGGAACTATATGCAATTGTCTTCTTGACTCGGTACCTCGATTTGTTTACCGAGTTCATTTCGGTTTATAATTCCATAATGAAAATAGTGTTCATTGCAAGCTCTCTGGCAATTGTTTGGTATATGAGGTTTCACCTAGTAATCAGGCGATCCTATGACCGTGACCTGGACACCTTTCGACACTATTTTATGGTGGGAGCATGTTTTCTCTTAGCACTTTTGATTAATGAGAAGTTCTCGTTTGAGGAGGTCAGTTAATTCTCCACTCGTTTGAAACTCTTGTTAATTGCAGAGAGTAATTGTTCTGGTTGCAAGAGAGAGATGCTCAATGCCTACTATCTTAATCTTAGAAACTAATGTTGGATGCATTTGTTTGATTTATATTTTGATTGCCTGGTTTTCCTGTTTGTTCAATCGTTACCTGTCTTATTCCTATCTACTAAAGATGATATTGCCTTGTGCTTTGTATATACTGCTTAACATTTTTTTTAACATATCTCAGATATTTTGGGCATTTTCAATATACTTAGAGGCTGTAGCAATACTACCACAGTTGGTTCTGTTGCAAAGAAGTGGAAATGTGGACAATCTGGCTGGAAAATATATTTTCTTTCTTGGGTAATTTGACTATTCTCTTATTTTTTAGCTCTATTTGTGTTAGGGCATAAGTTTCTTTTGTTGTGCACAAATAATCTAATGACATGAATGCTTGCCTGAGAAAGTAGGGTGCAGGATTATAAAGTAAACTTTTAGGTGAAGCCTTAGGATTATTTTTTCGTTTCGATCTATATCTAATTTTCAACTGTGATTTTAAGTGGTGCCATTGAGCTTTGTTGGGTAATATTGTTTGTTTTAGGTACCAAGAAACCATCACACGCATATTAAGTACTGAATCTCATGTTCCCAGATAATGAGAACTGTGATATTGTTATTGTCACAGGGCCTATCGAGCATTCTACATCCTAAACTGGATCTATCGCTATTTCACTGAGGATCATTTCAGTAGATGGATTGGTAAGTCATGAAGAAATTGGTTTCATGGCTCTTTTCTTAGCATTGATGTTTAATCTTGTGCCTTTTTCTACCCAGCTTGCGTCTCCGGTCTTGTCCAAACAGCTCTTTACGCAGACTTCTTTTACTATTACTTTATCAGGTGATTCGCTGACGGAATTCCTAACCAATCTATTATGCAGTGCAAATTCATAGAGTATCTAAGATCTACTCTCTTATTGCAGCTGGAAAAACAACTCAAAGCTTAAATTGCCAGCCTGAGATAAACACGGGACAGGTTACGGGTAAACAGATAGGACGATCTGCATTGATCTTCTCGTGCCATCATTTTCGAACTCAGGGTTGAAGTTTTTGTCTCTTTGATGGGGTTTCAGATGGCAATCTGATCTTAGGATATGACAAATTTATGTTCCAAGATTACAAATTCCTTTTGAGAAATGCAATGAAACAAAACTATCATCTGTGTATGTATATTAAGCAGCACATGTAAAGCCTTGAAGGAACTTTTGTTAATTAGTTTACATGCTTTCAAATGCAAATTGTCGTCTATAGGGAAATTTTTTTATTTTGAGGATTCGAGTAAAATTTTGTGCAATGTGAAATCTTAAGAACATGTCAAGGGGATAGGTAAATGTGGAGAGACGTAAATGGAGAGGTAAAGTCTTATAATTATTATAATTGCCTTCTTTTTATAAAAAATTATTCTTCAATGGGAAATATATTAAAGAAGGTATTGTACCTTTGTATTTTTGAACTCATATTGTACTACTACTATTTTATTATTTTAGAAAATAATTTCCTTTTTATATATCTTTTTCTTTTAAAATGTGTTATTTTTTAAAACGGTATATTTTTCTTTTTTTAAGGCAAATTGAAGATATACATTTTCTATATACTTTACCCTTTGGCGATGCTATGATAAAAACTGTTTGGATACAGCTCAAAGAAGTGGATAATTATCAATTAGTTGCAATTGGATAGAGTTGAAAAATGTATTTATTCGTTTACATCTCTTGATTATTAGTGATAAACTAGAAAAAATTCATATCATAAATGCAAGTGTTATTGGTTCTTAAAATCACAGTTTTTGATTGAAATTTGTTTTATTTTATCAAATTAAAATGATCACAAAAACCATTACCTTAGAGCTTATTGTAAATATTCCACTAGATTCATTCTTCTCAAAATTAAAAAATGAACTTATTAGAAATTAACTAAGGGCATAAGTTTATTATTTTTCCGACTAAATTTGAAGTTATTGATGTATAAAAGATATTGTATGCATATTATTAAGTGTAAAAACATTACTACTAGTCTCCTACGTATTATGGGGCAGCTTATCTAGGATTGACATTTTCTGTCGAAAGATGTCTATTTCAAAATATATTAATTATTCAGATATGGGTAAATGTAGGAATGTTCATTTTGTAATCACTAAATTTAAATAAATCAAACCAGAAAAGGAAAGGAGAAGGATATTTTAGTTTAATGAGGACAAAAATTGAAATTTCATGAATGGTAATAATAGGAGTATGTCATTTTTTAATGATAAATTAAAAAAACTGTAAAAATCGTATGTATCTTTAAATCAGTAAATAAATAAATTACTCCTACTATTTTACAAGTATTTAGAAATCGTTAGAAGTCCTAAAAGTAGTTGGTTTAGGAATTTAGGCGTGGGCCTATTTGGCTATAAATATTAGACTTTGTCAACGCTGAAAGCTTAAAAACAGATAGTTGTGTGAAATATCTAATTTGTAACGCCTCAACTCCATTACGCAGTTGTTTGGGCATTCCCCCTCAAGTCTACCCACTGTCAATTCAGATCTGCTTCTTCACGGTGAGTTTCGCTGCATCAATTATCCTTTTCTAGCTCATTGTTGCGAATCTGCGATTGCTGTTCGATTGATCTGTTTTGTTTTTACGCTTTCCGATTTATAGGGGTTTCAGTAGTTAGATGGACTTATTGTGACCGAATTTGGAGTTTTCGAAATCCAGATTAGGTTGTTTTAGATCTTTTCCATTTATGCCTGATTTATCGAAAATCTAGGTTACTCATGATTATTAGGAACCATATCGAGCAGAATTTTATTGTTGTTTAGGCAATTTCATTGTTTCGATCTTATTTCCTCATGATGCCAGTTTTGAATTGCAACTGTAGCTTATAGTGTAACGATTTGGACCTAATTATAGCATGTTTGTAATGGTATGTTACGCAGGCTTGAGAGTTTGTGTTCATCTTCTGAAAAATGGGAGGAGGATTTAGGGTGTTGCATCTTGTGAAGCCGTTCCTTTCGTTTCTGCCCGAAGTTCAAACTGCGGACAGGAAGATTCCGTTTAGAGAGAAAGTTATATACACTGTGATTTCTCTTTTCATATTCTTGGTCTGCAGCCAGCTTCCTCTGTATGGCATACATTCCACTACCGGAGGTGATCCTTTCTACTGGATGCGTGCTATCCTCGCGTCAAGCCGTGGAACTGTCATGGAGTTGGGTATCACACCCATTGTCACATCTGGACTGGTGATGCAGCTCCTGGCTGGGTCGAAAATCATTGAAGTTGACAACAATGTCCGCGAAGACCGGGCGCTATTGTAAGTTATTTGTTTTGTGCTTTCCGCCACTTTATTCACTCAAAGGCCATCCTTTGACTGCCAATTGATTCATCTGTATCAGAGGTGTGTGTTTGACTCAGTTTAATTTTGTTTTGGCCTTAGGAATGGTGCTCAGAAGCTTCTTGGTATCTTGATTGCCGTTGGCGAGGCTGTTGCTTATGTTCTCTCGGGAATGTATGGAAGTGTTGGCCAGCTTGGAGTGGGGAATGCTATTCTGATTATTCTGCAACTGTGCTTTGCTGGTATTATCGTGATTTGCTTAGATGAGCTGCTTCAAAAGGGTTATGGTCTTGGTTCTGGGATTTCCTTGTTCATTGCTACCAATATCTGGTAACTAACTAAACTTTTATTAAGTTTCTTAGTTGGTTCGTGTGTAGGAGTCTAGGGGACTAATGGTTCAGCAAATTAGCTTTTGGCAATACAATAAACTTTTCTGCTTTCATTTGCAGTGAGAGTATTATCTGGAAAGCTTTCAGCCCTACAACTATCAACAGTGGCAGAGGTGCTGAGTTTGAAGGGGCTGTCATTGCATTGTTCCATTTGCTTATAACTAGAACAGACAAAGTTCGTGCACTTCGAGAGGCATTTTACAGGCAGAATCTTCCTAATGTGACCAATCTTCTTGCTACCGTTCTGATCTTCCTCATCGTGATATATTTCCAAGGCTTTAGAGTGGTGTTGCCTGTGAGATCTAAAAATTCCCGTGGACAACAAGGCTCTTACCCAATTAAGCTTTTCTATACCTCCAACATGCCCATTATTCTTCAGTCTGCCCTTGTATCCAATCTTTACTTCATTTCTCAGGTAAGCCTAATTCTTGTTACTGATTTCTAGTTTTTTTTGTTGCCTCTCTTGAAGTTGAACTTCATTTCATTACTTTGTACTGCCTTGCAGTTGCTATACAAGAAATATGGTGGAAATTTCTTGGTCAACTTGTTGGGCACATGGAAGGATTCTGGATATACAGGCCAATCGATTCCAGTTGGCGGCCTTGCTTACTATGTCACTGCTCCATCAAGGTAAACCTTTTCTAATTGTTAGTCGAATATTACAGGTCTCTATAGCTTGTATGCAAAGACTACCTTTTTATTTCCTTCCTGGTGTGATATCTGTAATTTATTTGACCATGAGTTCTTATTGATCTTCTTATCTTCCCCCATCTTTTCTCAGCTTAGCAGATGTGGCAGCAAATCCTTTCCACGCGCTTTTCTATATAGTATTCATGCTATCTGCGTGTGCCCTGTTCTCAAAGACCTGGATTGAAGTTTCCGGATCCTCTGCCAGAGATGTCGCTAAGCAGCTAAAGGCAAGAATTGTTAAATTTTTTCCTGCTTATGAAGTTCAATTTTGCTGAATACTATAATCCCACATTTCAATTTTCTTTGCTCTATGATCAATTGTTGGATATCATGAATGAAATTTATTTACTATTCATCCCTCTTCATTAATTTGCTCATTTGTTTAGCACCATGAATGCTGCTACGACATCCCAGAAAAGCCTTACTGATATTTTTATGCAATCTTGCTGATAATTTGCAGGAGCAACAAATGGTTATGCCTGGACACAGGGACTCAAATTTACAGAAGGAACTCAACCGCTATATCCCAACTGCTGCAGCTTTTGGAGGAATGTGCATTGGTGCATTGACTGTGTTGGCAGATTTCATGGGTGCCATCGGTTCAGGAACTGGAATCCTTCTAGCAGTGACGATCATCTATCAATATTTCGAGACATTTGAGAAGGAGAAAGCAAGTGAGCTTGGTTTCTTTGGCTTTTAAGCCATAAGCCACTTAGGATAATCCTCAACTGTTATGGATAGTTTATACTGCACAAGCTGGAGCTTCCACAACTCTAAAGAAACCGCACTGTGTAATTTTAGTTGTAGTAATGTTTTCGTTTTTTTTCTCAAGACACGAGGTTTTAGAGCGAAAATATGCCTAGGTTTTTCTACTTAGTCTTGTATTAGCTTTAAATCTTCGGATACTTTGTATCTTTATTTTTTTTATATAAATTCCGAATTTTGCTTCCTTAAACACTTGACGTAACTTGTTAAATCTCGTCTCTGTTTGTTTTATTTTAGTTATTCGAATTTGCATGCCATATTGGATTGGAAAAAGAGATTTAGATCCTTTTTATAGTTTCAAATGTTATTTCCTTTTTCATATTCTTGGTGGAATTGTCATTGAACTGGGTATCAACACACCCATTGTTATATCTGGTCTGGTGATGCAACTCCTGGCTGGCTCCAGAATCATTGAAGTTTCGGCCCACTTTCTTCACACAGAGATCTATGACTATCACCCCTATCTTGGCCAATTGATCATCCGTATCATAGCATCTTGTTGGCTCGATTGAATTGTGTTTTGGCCTCAGAAGCTTCTCGGTATCTTAATTGCTGTTGACGAGGCCGTTGCTTACGTTCTCTCGGGAATGTATGCAAGTGTTTGTCAGCTTGGAGCTGGGAATGCTCTTCTGATTATTCTTGCAACTGTGGTTTCTACTTTGTCTTTTGTCCCAATCATCTTTCCTTGTTTTTTTCTTCCAAGTTTGTTTCGTACTAGCATTTTGTGTATTTATCCTGATTCACAAAAGAATAATAAAAGAAAATAAATAGGACCATTTTGATTAGTATCAAAAGTGGGGAGAATTCAACAAGTTGTTGGTGGTTTGGTGTAAAGCATGCTGAGAAAGTAAGACGTGTGGATTCAATAGATTTTGAGTATTGTCATCCATGTCTTCTCGGTGTGTCTGTATTTAAGGATTAAACTGAAACACGATGGACCATTACCACTCTTTCTATTTATGACATCTTCCACTAATCTCATAAACAATCATTTGACAAACAATCTATCCCATTATTTCGATGTGGCCGAATCTTTGGATATTTTAGTGTAATTGGATTAACTTGATTGATCAATATGATCATAATGAGACATCAAATAAATTGGAAGTGCAGAGTGCACACTTGTTTGAAATCGTTATGATTGGACGGGGGTTCGGGGGCAGCGCCCTCGAGAGCGGGGTCCAAGGGGCAGAACCCCTGGCTGGGGTCGAGCTGTAATCTTCATCCGGAAATGTAATTTCCGATAATTGAAGGACCAAATTACAATATTTAAAACCCGCCAAAACTGTTATTTTACAGTTATGAAAGGAAGGATGCAACGTTTCATCTTCAACCTCCTTCTTATAGATCATTTCTGGTTCGAAAAAGAGGATCACAGAATCAACGTACGAATATCTTCGAAACCTGAATTGTATCCGATCAAATATTGGTAGAACCGTCAAATTGATTTGATCTGAAAGTGTTTCACGCCTTTCAGGAAATCCGATTGTTCACATTCTCTGTAAATCTCCATAACAGAATCAGATTTACCCCCTATTAAAAACCAACAATTTAGAAAAACTACAACACTTTATCCGCTCTCATTCGTTGAAACGTATTGATCAGTGAAGGGAAGACCAACTAGTGACTCATTAGATATTTAAGTTGATATTACTGTTTCACTTCACATTTTTGACTGTATTGAATAAGCTACATGCATGAATGAATATCTTAACACATTTCATCTTTCATCTCTTTAAAACTTCTCACTCACAACTTTGATTCTCAACTTCACATTATCACAACTTCTTCCTCAAATTTATTTGTTCTCCACCTCTAAATATAGCACAATAGTAGTAAAAAAAATAGTCATATCATAATATCATTGGCCTTGCTTAAATTTAATACTAGTAGAACATAAAATGCAAAATAAAAATAGAAATGAGAAAACAACCTCACTTACAATAGGATGGAGTGCCCTTTTCGTGTGAGCATGCGTGCTAATATGATTAAGTGTGATAAAAACTTCAATTGCAATTACTAGCTACTACTTACTAGGTAATCATCTTGTAAAAAATTGTTTTTTTGTTGTTAATCATTTATCAATTGCAATTAAAATCATTTGTGCAATTAATTATATCCATATTTGGTTTGTATGTATATAGCTAGACTAATGCTTGACGTGAAATCAAACTGACCAACCATGGGTGTAGAAGAAGCCGAATAATATAAGTAATAAAGTATTATGATGATTATGATTGCAAATGTTGGTAGTAGACTTGATTCTCAAGTTTAGTAGGTGTAATTTTAATCAGTCTTACTTATAACATGGTAGGCCCCCTTGACTAGGATTAATCAAATTTATAGAATCATTATTAACACTAATTTAATCTATAATTATGAATTTTTAGCATGCATCGTGAAGAACTACTATATTCGAATCAACTTAGACCAATAGAATGTGATGAACAAGTTGTGAAAATGCCAACAAAGTGTCCATGAACATATAATAAAAATAGATTTAATCATTTGGGGTGTTATTAGTTATTTGTTTATTCATTTTTGTGAGCAAATCCGAATGAAATGAATCGTTGATTTTTCTTTTACATATAAAAAATGGAGCAAATAAATCATTGACAGAATTTAAATTCATTACAGTGATTTTATACTTCAATTAATTGGCAACGGAAATGTATTTCTCTAAAGATATTGATTTGGAGTAATGATGAAGGAGCGTTGAGTCTTAATTAATACAAAAGGAAGATAGAAACAATCATGTGTATTCATTGGTTCATACTCCAATTTTAATACTTTTACCACTAGAAAACTCTTTTAAATATAAAGATAGTTCTTATTTATTAGTAGTAGCTATAATAATCAACTAAATTTTACTTTATTGCATTCCATTTAAAAATTCTTCAGCTTGCCTGCTTATTTTGGACAGCACTACTATTACCACTTTTAGTAACACTAATTTGTTTCTTTCCATTTCAAAAGGATTTTTGAAATTTGGTGTATATTTCATGTTTATTTCCATGTTGTTATCTCATTGGGATTGAAACCATAAAACAAGACCTTTTGACAATAAAGTGGAGACTTCAAATTCCAAGTGAATAAATCCCAATAAAGTGATTGGTGTTAGAATAAGCCTAATAATTAACCATTTTTTTACCTAACAATCAAAAGTGTTGATATGGATAACTTGAAGTGAAAAATTAGAGAAGTAGTAGTAGTAGATAGAGAGATAGCAACCCAAAAACATACAGTACTATTATTAAAGTTCAATAAAATAGAAGCTTTTGGCCATTAAACCTGCCATGTAGAGCTGGGTATTTTCGGTTCGGTTCTTGGTTAACCGAAAACCAAGAATCGATATTTTCGGTTCGGTAGTCTAAATATATGTGGCTCATGGCCTTTGGGCTTAACCGGTTTTCGGTTCGGTAGTCGGTTTAAACCGATAACCGATGTCAAGCGGGTCTCCTAACCGGGACCCAAACCGTGACCGACATTTTCGGTTCTCAGTTAACTGAAAACCGATATTTTCAGTTCGGTTCTTGGTTAACCAAGAACTGACAAACCGAATACCCAGCTCTACTGCCATGGAATGTTTGTAGCTTTCTTTGGGAAAAAGAAATGTTATGTTATTAATAATAAGAAATGGGCCATTTTTTTCTGACCAAAAAGAAAAAGGTATTGATACTATTACTACGTGATGCATCACTTTCGTTCCATTGTCACTTGCATAAATACATGCATGCACACTTCATTTAATGTTGGTTCTTGTTTCTGTATTTTATTCATTCTGTTTTTGTTCCTTTTTTCTCAATCAATTATTGCTTGCTTTGATTCATATCTAGGCGAGTACTACGAGTTACTACTATTTTATTTTAAACTAAATAAATAAATTTTCCTATAGGTAATCCCTACATCATTGAGTGAATATGTTAGTACTAGTCTTTTTTTAGGTTCTAGTCTTATAAGTTTTGGAGGTTGACTTGTTTGGAGATAGGCGAAATTAAATCAAGACTTATATTAGAAGATTAATTAAATGTGACATTGTTTTGAGATAAAATATTATGTTCTATATTTATAAGGCATACTTGAATTTAAATTATCAAATTGATATAATTTGAATCTTTAACTTGAAGAAGACAAAGGAAAAAGTGGAGAACTAAAGAAAATTGAGAGACAACACACGTCAAACTTTGCATTCGATTTTAGACCATGAATAGTGCTACTTTAATATCCACATCTTCACTTTACCTATCTTACCAAGTTTGCTTTAACATTTGTAGCAAGAATAAATAAAAATGATTTCTTGTGTATTATTTTTATAAATTTAATGAATAATATTATATTGGGGATGGAATTATATATGTGGAATCGACAAATAAAATATCGTTGTTGCCAGTTAGCAATATTAGAGTGACAGATACATAGATTCCTCAACTTTCCTTCACCTATATGGTCCTTCATGTAAGCCAAAATAATCATGTTTGTGATGATTTAAATCGTCAAATCAAATTCTAGATATGATTTACTTTGTAAAATTCTATAAGCAAAAAAAAACTTCAAATCCATGTTTTTTTCGAGAATTAAAATCTGTGTAGCTCTCACATTCGGCTGATTATGTCCAAACCAATTGAGTTCCGACAAATACTCTCTCCGTTTAATAGTATTAGAGTCATTTTGCCATTTTGATAAGTTCCATAGTAGTGGAGTCATTTTTTCTTTTAGTAAAAGCTAACACGTTTCTTCTCAATTAATTTTCATGTCTCTTACTTTCTTCTCTTTACTTTTTATTCTCTCATGATATTTTATTATCTTTTTATTTAATATATTATATACTTTTTTCTTAATTTTTGTGTTGAAAAAATGCCTTAATTATTATGGAATAGATGGAGTACAATGTTTTCTAAGTCGAATCTATTTTATTGAATTTGATAGATTTAATTTAATATGGGAGTATCTTTCTTTTATTCGTGATTATTTTTTAACGGTTCTCGTTAATTAATGCATTTCCAATAACAATTATTATCACCAAACAAAAGAAAAGTAGTTTGTGTCTATTTTGTGTCCAATATAATAGGATAAAGCACATAAGAAATACATTAAAATTCGTTTGCTAGCATAAATAACTCTTACTATATTTTAAAATAAGTGGTACTAGTATAAACGAAAAAAAATACTCCTATGTATTCTTATTATATTTTGCCTTGTTTATAAAAATACGTATATTGATACAAATTGCAGTGCTAATAGTTAGCTGAGGTATATATACAAAAATAGTCTTAATTTTACATTTTGACACGTCTATTAAAATTAATCTCTTTTCAGTTTATGAACGTTTTCTTTTTTCATAATTTTTCTCGTTCTATCTATTTAATCCATTTTTTCCACTCATTCTTTATTAATTATACATGAAAAAGTGCTCCATTTCTTTTATTCAAAAGTTTAGAAGTATTATTAATTGAAATTAAGTAAATAAAATTGAAAATAGGAAAGTAACGAACTAGTATGTTATCAAAATCGGAATATAATTAATTTTTGAAAACTGACTAAAATTAGAAAAATGACCGTTGGTAATACACTATAATATTAGAAATAATAATTATGATAAATTGGAGATGAATGCATTCCTAATAATGTCTTGTCTTCTTCTCCGCGCATGCTTAATTATTTCCCGCCATTTATTTACATACTAATCCCCTGCTTTTTTCCTCTCACCCAATCCCCTTTATCTCCTTCCTTTTTCCCAAATCCAAATCCAATTTCATCTTCTTCTCCCTTTTTCCATGAATTGATCAATTCAGCCAAAGAAATCTCGTAATGGAACCAGCACGGCGCCGCAGCAGAATCGCCAAAACGTTTTCAAGAGTAATCAGTCTCAAATCGAGCTCCAAAAACCGCTCCAACCACCCAGGCTTCTGCCTCTTCCTCCCTCAGGAGAAGCTCCGATGCTGCGAGTCGCATCAACTAGAGAAGGAAGACGCAGAGGAAGCCATGGAGGAGTGCAAAACCCGCGCCGCCATGGAAGCCTTCGTCGCGAAGCTCTTCGCCACCATATCCACCGCCAAGGCCGCCTACGCTGAGCTCCAATTGGCGCAGTTCCCCTACAATGGCGACGCGATCCAGTGCGCCGATCAAGCCGTCGTCGACCAGCTCAAGGCGCTCTCCGAGCTCAAGTACAGCTACATTAAAAAACAGATCGACTCGTCGCCGCCGCACGTGACGCTGATGCTGGCTGAGATCCAGGAGCAGCAGTCGCTGATGAAGACGTACGAGATCACGATGAAGAAAATGAGAGCCGAGATCGAGAGCAAGGAGGCGCGAATCGCGTCGCTGCAGCAGAGCCTCCGAGAATCCGTCGAGAGCAACAAATCGCTCGAGAAGAAGATGAACGCCAGCGGATCCTTCTCCGTTCTCGACGGCGTCCGATTCTCCGACGTCAGTCCTAGAGATTTCATCCTAGTTTTGCACTACGCGTTGAGATCTGTGCGCGGATTCGTGAAGCTATTGATTCGCGAAATGGAGTCGGCAAATTGGGACATCGACGCCGCGGCGGATGCGATCCAGCACGACGTCGTTTTTAAAAAGAGAGATCATAAAGCGTTCGTGTTTGAATCGTTTGTTTGCAGAGAGATCTTCTCCGGTTTCAACGATGCCGGATTCGCCGTCCAAGGCGGCGAATCCTCCGTTCGCGGAGAGACGCCACGTCAGCGCCGCGATTTCTTCTTCGATCAATTTAGGGTTTTGCGATCGGTGAGTGCGATCAATTTCGTGAAGCAAAGCCCTAATTCGTTTTTCGGAAAATTCCTAAAATCGAAATACCTTCAGCTGGTGCATCCGAAAATGGAATTCTCATTCTCCGGCAACCTGAACCAGAGGAAAATGGTGAATTCCGGCGAGTTTCCGGAAACGGAATTCTTCAAGGCGTTTGCGGAGATGGGGAGGAGGATTTGGCTACTGCATAGCTTGTCGTTCTCGTTTGATCGGCGAGTCAGTTTATTTCAAGTGAGCCGGAATTCCAAATTCTCCGAAGTGTACATGGAAAGCGTGATGGATGAGGCTTTAACCGCCGCAGACGGCGGCGTCAGGGTGGCGTTCACGGTGGTTCCTGGTTTTAAGGTCGGGCAGACGGTGGTACAGAGCCAGGTGTATCTCTTCCCAACAGACTCTCCAGCCGAAAGCTAGCTAGCTCCCCGCACGCGCTCTCCCACGCGCCGCCACTGCTACGGTGGGGTCTCACAATCTTGAAATTAGATCCTCTCTGCACCAATCGGATTTCCTTTTTCAGGATTGCGATGTTGACAGTCCGCTTCGAAATAAAAGGTGTGAGAAGGATCGCTTTTCAAGACGGCGGAGCAGCGGCGGCGCGTGGGTGAATTGCGGAGTAAATTAATCACTTTTAAAAGATGGGAGTAGTGAGACACAATTAAAGAGGGGCCCACCGATGAGGGGAGAATGAAGTGGTAATTTTTGGCGGGAAGGGGGCGGCGGTGAGATGGTGGGGACGGCGGCGCAAAAAGTAGAGAATAGAGGGCCGGGAAAAAGAGATGGTTAAATTATGGTAGTGGTTTTTTTTATTATTGTTTTTGTTATTTTATGACGAGGAAAAGACAGATCGGAGATGTATGGAATAATTAATGTGATGTATGTAATTATTTAAAATATGGAGTATACGGTTTACATAAGTAGAGGAATTAGAAACATCATTATATCCTTCTCAATTATTGTATTCTTCTCTGCTGAATTTGTGAGTGCAAGTGCAATCATTAATTTTTCGTAACGCGGATACAATGAAATTATTATTTTCCTTTTTCGAATATTTGCCTGTTCTTTGGAATGTGTTTAATTTACCATACCTGCCACTTTTTGGGGACAATTACTTATTTATAAATATTTTCTATTGTTTCAAATTTGCCGGAATACAAATTATTTAATTTTTGCATAAATTATTATACAAAAGTTTCGGCTATTTGTTACTTCAGTATTTTCCGTCATATGAGTGGAAACGACATTAATTATTTATCTACTATATGACATACAAATAATGATTTTTTTTATCAATACTATAAAACAATGATATACTCCACTTTTTTATAAATATAAAAGTTATAATAAATCTGTTACGGAGTATATACTTCACGTAGATAAAAGTTAATAACATATACGTAAATAATGAAATGTATAAAAATAAAATATGAACAAAACATTTTATATGAAATTTTGTACTCATCCAAATACAAAACTTTCTCTTGATTATATTTTACTACTTTATATTAAAATTCGTATAGTATATTGTCAAAATCGTAAAGATTGGAAGATACTACTATTGAACTACATAAAACTAAAGCCAACAGCGAAAGGAAAAAAAAGGAAAAGATAAAAAAGACTCGAGAAATGCTAAAGATTAATACTACTTTCAAATAGTATAACATTGATGATGTTTGGCCTTTTCTTTTCTCTTTGTCTAACGAAAAATTCACAGTGATTTCTAATCTAACATTTCATCTGAATGTTTTATCATTATCATGAAATGCGTAGTGAAGAGAAGGTCCCTGAAATGGAACTTACAACTAGTGCAATTGTTCGTATTTCATTTACTTTCTTCAAGACAACATCGTGTTAAACCTCATCAATGGAATCATTTTTTGGAGAAATATTAGTCATACAAGTAAAGAGATGTATTCACTTGGATATAACTACTTGTGATAGTAATGCAGCTTACTGCTACCTCCAAACTCAGTCAGGAGATGCAGCTCCACATCAAAATACTCCCTCGGGACGACATCTGCAACGTCTCTGCTCTTCGGGTATGCAAATATAACACTTCCTTCATAAGTTATGATGCAAAATGGTCGTAAGGGCTATGAATGTTCACCATCAGAATCACGAAAAAAACTCGGAATTGCATTAAAGATCATGTTGGCAGATTGAAGTATTCAGCGAGAGTGTATGTATTGCGGCCGAGGAAAAAGGATGCAGGCAAAACACGCGATTTCTCAACGCATAAAATGGAAGCATTTGGATAGCTAGAACCCTAGAAGTCATTTTTAAGTTGGCTGCAAACAACAATCTATCTATATATATACATATATAAAGAGTAAGAGATATGCCATTTCAAAGACTACAAAAAAACAAACTTCATAAAATCCATCAAATATCAATTTACAAAATATTAGTAGTAGTAGCTACCTTTACTTACTTCAATAGAAACTTTGTGTTCACTAGCTTCACAAGGAACTCAATTTTATTGCTATTACCTTGCGCTCGTGCTGCTGCTCAACCGTCTGTCTCATCATCGTGTAAGGAATTGCTGTTGTGAAAAGACATGATTCGTGTAGCAATTGAGCTTATCTTATCTGTCACATAACAAAATTCAGTAAGCTAATTTCAGGAGAAATATGTGACAGCAGCACAAGATCAATAAACCATCTGTCACATAAATCAACTCAACTAATAAAGGGATGCCCTTCTCCAATATAGCTCAACTCTGCGTTGAACACCTTCGAAAACACGAAAAATCCGTCCATGTTTTAACAAGCAGAGTTCATCTATATAACATTCACCACTCTTTACAGAAATCAACATCAGCTACATATAGAAGATGCTTTATTGCTAATGAGAAATACCTTCAAACAAACAGCAATGTATAATGTAACACAATAAACCTAAACAAGCACAAAATGTGATAATTGGGCAATCTTGTTTCAAAAGGAAATCTCGTATTAAAACCCCCAGAAATTGGGCAAAAAATTGATTGCTGGTTTTTAATTTATGTAATGAACACTGAAATAGAAATTAAAATAAATAATAAAATTAAATAGTTAGTACATTATTTAATTTGAAAACAAAAATGATACTAAGAAATATAAAAAATTACATTGATTTAAACTCTAAAATTAAATTTTATTTGTCACTCTGAAATGAAGGGAAAATAAGTTGCGGGGATCATTTAGAAAAGTAAGATTGTTTTAGTCATGGATTGCTATTGCAATTCAATTCGATTTCTTAAAGTGCCAATACAATACTCTCAAGTCTCAAATCGACATTCTGGTTTTGGTGAAGTGGGCTACGTTTTTATTCACTGTCCACCCATATTTCGCAGCGGTGAACCTTCTTTTGAAATATTAACCTCACTGGTCTGAATTAGCATATGCACGGGCTTAACTCAGTTGGTTCCTGGGTGGTAGATTGTCCCTAAGCAGACAGGATCGAATGCTGGCAGCCGCAGTGTGGGAGTTTCACCACTGTGGTGGCTCCTTGTGTGCTGGTTACCAGTGTAAGTTCCTCCCACCTAATGGGCCGCTGAGGTACCGTGTTTGAACCCCTCCATAGCGATGTCGGGCCGGGTTATGGGGGCGCCTGGGGTGAGCGAATCACCTTTTGTCCCTAAGCATATGAGATTTGGATGTAGGCCCACTAATTTTATTGCAAAAAGCAAATACAAGAGTACCTTTTTTGTTGGTTGTCGATGATGGAAAATTTGTCACTTATTTCCATTTTCGTCTATTTCTAAAAATTTATTACCTTTCACTTTTACTATTTTTGGCAGTTGACCTCGCATTCCACTAACTCATTCCTATTTTTGGTAATTTTATTGCGCCCGCCCAGGTTCCGATTTTATTTATTTATTTTAAAATTTTCAAAAATTTTCTATAAATACCTCATTCCACACATTTTCACATCACACACATTTTACACCCTAATTTATATTCTCTACAATTTTTATAGTCTCAAAATGCAAGGTGAAAATGATGATTCCCCCGGCTATGGAGACTCGGGATACGGCAAATTTCCACCTTCCCAACCCTAGAGATCGAGTCCCACCCCCCTCCATCCCAAATGTGGAGTTCGCAATCGCCGCCACCGTGGCAACAGACACTCCAATATCGGGACCAGTCATCCTCTCATCAACAGAGGAACGTGGGTCGTCACCCCAATTATGCATTTGTTTTATAATTATTATAGTCCGATAATTTTTATTCTAGTTAAATTAAAATATACCAAGAATAAAAAAAATAATTAATTTGTGGCTTGGGCTTGTTCACTATCAGGGTGGATAAGTTATTTTGTTGATCTGGATAAGTTTTATTGGCCTTGCCAAGTTTTTGTAGTTTGGGCTTGGGCAAGTCCACCCTAATAACTTTTTTAATCTATTTTATATTACCTTTCTTAAAATATGTGTCCGGTTAAATAGTGATAAATTATTAGGATGAGAGAGAAGTACTAAAATATTGAAGATATAGTTAAATTGTTTGGTAACTTCAGACTTGGTGGAGTTTGGATAAATTGCTACCTAACTTCTCACATGAATTTTGAATTTTGTTCGTTGATTAATGAGCCCAACGAAATGTGAGGACCATGTTTTTAACCGAACCCATTAAATGCATTTTATTCGCTTCGAAAAATTATCTTTCCTTAATTTTCAATGAATTTTAATGTTATTCTTAGTTTCACCATATATATATGATGGCTATCTAAAAATCAAATAAATCGGTTAAATCCTATTTTTGTGACAGAATGCATTGAATAAAATTTTAGATATTGATTTAATGAAAATAAAATTCAACAATGAGATACAAATGCACGTGACAGAGATCTCCATGTTTTCAACTTGTTGAAAAACTCTATTGAATGTCCAAATTGATAAAGGATAAAGTTAAAATTTGATCTAGGATTTTATGTCAATTATCATACCTCCCCCAACATAAAACCCTAAATTAATTTGTTGCCTTTAGTCTAACGTGACATGACGTTTATTATATTTAAGCTAAATATTTAAATTGATGCATCAAAAGGTAGATTATGGTGGAGCCTAAGTGTTGGTTTGAGACGAGCAATAAAACGTTAGCTGTCTCAGCGAATTGTAAAATTGTATGTATATTACGTTAATCAATAGAGCTAGAATTGAAATCATTTCTTCATAATTGTGATTACTTTACAAATTTGTAAAACCGGCAGCCACTTTCATAGATTTACAAGTACGCATGCACAAACCGAACCGGACCGGCGGTTAACCGCCGGTTCATAAACCGGAACCAGAACAGGCGCGGCGGTTCCGAATCGCCGGACGGTTCGGCGGTTCACACGGTCCGGTTCAGGTTCAACGAAATGCGAAACCGGAACCGCCGGTTCAACCGGAATTTTAAAAAAAATATTTTTTATTTATAAAAATTGATTTTTATATTTAAAAACAATTTTTTCAAATAAATAAAAATACAAGAAATTCATAATAGCCCATATATATTTGATGGGCTTGCGAATTTATGAAACCATTTTAGGTTGCTTATCTTTTATAGAGATATCCTTGAATATTTTTTGTTTCACTTTCAATGTGAGACAAAATATGTTGAAGTTTCTTTTATAACTATATGTTTAGATCATTCATTCATCTTTTTCTAATGTGGGATACAAAACTTTCTTTTGTTTTCTACTTTTCTTTATTTTTTACTACATTTTATTATTCACTAACTTTATCTTTATTTTTGTTATGATTCTTTTTCTAAGACAAATTTATAGATAATAATAGCATCAACTAGAATGGTTTAATTAAATTTGAATGTTGCATGTTGCTAATAATTTGTATATTTATAGAATGTGGACGTGTTCAAATAATTGGATTTAAATGTAAGTATGTTTCTAATTTTTCTCAATATATTGATTAAAATGTGAAAAACAATAATTAATATAATTGGTATAATAATGATAAAAATAGATAACTAAAGAATGATTTGTTTAGTGGTATAATATAGTTTATATATTTATATATTAGTAGTAGACTAATAGTATGATTTTGTATAATAGTTTTTATTCTAATAGATGTAGTATAATTTATATAAATAAAATTATTATTTGTGAATATATTCTTGATAGATAAGAATAAACACTTATTGAGTAATATGATTTGTATATAGATAAATAATTATTCATATTATAGTTATCGCTGGATTAATATAATTTGTATAATAATTATTCTCTTAATGTGTATAATGGTATTTATTAGTTAACATACACATAAACTTATACACAAACAAATCGATAATGATAAAGAATTAAAGAATAATACTTTATGTAATTATATTTATTGTTAAGTTATAATAATAGAAGATAGTCAAGATATAAACTAATATAAACAAAGATGATGGAGATGTATCATGTAGTTATAAATAAGGAGTTTTATCCCACATTGAAAGAAAGAGCAACATATCCAAGAACATGTAGCTATAAAAGAGAATCATCCAATACACTCTCTTTTCAACCCAAAGGCTCAAGTCCAACATTAAGTGTAAATTGTAACTTATAAGTTGTGACTTGTGACTTGTAGTCTTGTTGAAATAAACACTAAAACGAGAAGAAGAAAAAAAAATTACGAACCAGCCCGGAACCGGCGGTTTCGGCAAAAAACCGGCGGTTTTGAACCGCTGCCGGAACCGCCGGTTTTTTGAACCGGAACCGGAATCGCCGGGGACCTTGGCGGGCAGGTTCAGGTTCAAGGAAATCTTGAACTGTGAACCGCCGGTTCTGAACCGGAACCGGCGGTTTTCGAACCGTGTGCATGCTTATTTACAAGTATTGCGAATTCAACTAATTAGATACTTAAATTAATTATTATTAGAATAGAGTGTAATGTGATGTGCGGTCGAATATATTCTTGAGGATTTGTTTTCACACCACAAAAATAAGCTGTATGCATTTGTGGTGAGTAAAAATAAATGAGCATAAAGGACCATCCACAAAGAAATTCGGCAATGAAATCTAATAGTAGTATGGGGTCATTTAATTTTGGAAAAGAAAAAGTTTGCCACTAAAAAGGGAAGCCATATGGATCTTGCAAATTGATGGGTTCGGGTTGGGTCATTATCATTGTCATTTCGACGTGACAATGATACTATCTGATTAACCCTAATCCGAACACAAGTTGTTAACGAAGCTTTAGACATGAATACGAATTACATGAACAAATTAGCAACAAAATTCATTTCGTATTGACACGACTTGATAACAACACGGCATGTTAAATATCCTACACCCCGCACTAAATATCAATTCACAAAATTCAAAGATAAGTTTTCAAATACACATTGCCTAGTAAATTAAGAATTGAAAAAATATTCCCCACATCCGGCTGTCTCTACGTGAGACATTCTTTTAGTCACGATATTTTTAAAAATTGTGTAAAGTGAGTTAAGTGAAAAGAAAATAAAATACTAGAAAATACAATATTTTTTGCTAAAAAGAAAATGACTTATAGTGGACAACCCACAAAGAATATGCTTCAGCTACACAGGGACGAGAGAGTAAGACTAATGACAAAGGGGTACACGAATTCAAGCTGAACATAATTGATCCGCTCAATTCCAAGCATGTTGATCATCAATGACTCATATGTACGATCCGCTCAAAGGAGTATTAGTATTAATAATTGTGACAATTTTCTGTTACTATATACAATTGCTCCATTAAATTCAAACTAATTCATAGCTGAAAGAATATTGGATCTACCAAAATTGGAAAATTTTCTTGGAGCAATCTACACGAATAAGGTTCATTCTCGTATAATGAACCTTAATAAATTATTTCTTTTTTTGAGAGAAAATACTCAAAAGTTACTAGGATTAATGTCACTTAACCGACATTATAACGACAGGTGGAAAAAGTCGAAAAAAACGCGTCTCCTTTTCACCTTTACATGTTTGCCTTTCTCATTCCTAGCTGTTTGTTAATACTAACAAATAAATAAATAAATAATAATGTATGCCACATTATATTTACATAATTAATAAGTTTGAACAGTCTACAAACTTCTGATTTAGTTCATATTAATGCATTAACAGTATATTCTGCCTCAACAATTACCAAATTATACATTAAAATTAGGGCAAATTGTTATTAATCATTTGAATATGATCAACTTCCAATCCGTTCCGTACATAATTTGAAAAATTGGCCAGAAAAAACTTGTTTGCAATTATCTCATTATTATGAAAAATCTGGTTTCCTGTTTGTAAAATATTGTTGTTAACTTTCAACTACATACTGTCAATTTTCTATATTGTGCTAGTCAATAACAATGACGTAGATGTATGATTTCAAGACTGTCATATCATATACAATTTGATTAAAACTCAAATGTTTGTATGTAGTATAATAGTTGCTAACTAACCCAAATTTCATGACGGAACATAATTTGACAAAACATCATGATTTTTTCGACAATTTACCCACAAACATCCCGATTTTTCCAACAAAACATCACAATTTTACTTTACATGCAATTAATGTCCCGATTTTTCCAACAAAACATCACAATTTTACTTTACATGCAATTAATGTGTGATACTCACTGCGTTGAGTTTTTTCACGGTTCCATTTATATGATAAGATAACGTTGCCATGTGACAACATCTACAAGATCTTATAGTAAAATAAAATTTTCATTGAGATACCAATTTAGTAACCAAAATTGATTTACACACATTGTCTACGGTCTTCATGATCGGAACAAACATGTCGATAAATAGCATCAAAAGAAAAATAAATTGAATAAACTAGAAAAAAAATCCTATTCTATACATTCACATGTGTAATTAATCATCTAACAATCTAGCAAATGATCAATATTACTAAGGCCTTTTATTTGCCTCAACAACAAAAGAATTCAAAAATTGTGAAGATAGAAGCTAGTGGCCCACACCGGGGCTAGGGACGGAGCGCAGAATCCGATCGAGGGCAGCGAGGTGGCGGGCGATGAGCTTTTTGTCAAAGGTGGCGGACGCCTCCACCTTCTCCACCGCCGCCGAGTCTTCCCGGTGAGGTGGAATATTGCTATTTTCCACTTTCATTAATAGCTTTCTTCCTTGTGTAGACGACACCAAACTGCAAAATATGATCACTCCCATCACAAATACTACAACTTTTAGAGCCATTTTTGTTGTAAAAAATGATGTAAAGAAAATTCTTTTTTTAGAGAGAGAGGAAGAGGGTTTTAGTGGAATAAAGGGAGGAGGAGTTTGAAGAGATTAATTGGAGAATGTATTTATAGAATATTGAGTGGAATATAAAAAGTGGGAACTACTATATAAGGAACAGTAGGGAAAGAGTGGGACACAAGGTGGTTGGGCCAAGTCAAATTTGATAATGCTTCTTTTTTCAATAGATAATATTATTGGGTATTAGTTTATTCAATGCGTGTTGAGATGTAATATGACTAGTTTTTAATGCAAGCTTGAAGGGCATTGAAATATGCGAATGTTGGTAGAATTTTAGTTTGAATTTGTGTGTGTGAGGTCAAACAAATAAGGTGGATGGCACTACTAAGAGTTTTAATTTGAGTTGAATGAAGGCCGCGTGGAAGCTGAATTAGGTGGGGAAGTGAAATAAGTTGCCGGCAATTTTTTTCTTGGTCTTTTGCATGTTTTACTTTGAGTCAAACTCCTAAATATGCTCGTAACCTCGTTGGTCACAACTAGTTCTTCGTCAGACTGCTATTTCATTGGATACTGCTCCAAATCAACTGTTATACACCTTATTTGTTACTGATAGAAATTCATGGGTTCCATCCTAAAACCAATTGGTGATAGGAAGAGAGGCCCATGAGATTTATATAGTGGATTAAGCTATTTGTGTACACCGATGTAAGATATTATTATATTCATTTTTATGTTTCAATTGCCAACAGTTACGATCAGATTGTATCACCATTCCGAGTTGTTTGCCTCTCAATGAAATGATCAATAGTACTATCTAACTAAGAGAACTCATACTAAAATATCAGTCTCATAGGTTCATAACACTAACCCAGGCCAGCATTCATTGGCCGAGGTAATTTCTGTGAGAAATAGACTACAAGGTCAAAGTTTATAATTTTATATCCGCTTTAAACTTATTAGATATATCAGGATTCAACTATTCGTGATTTTAATACCAATCATTATTTTGGAAATAAAGAATAATTTGAAAGTAATTTTAGATTTTCAAGTTTCCAATCACATGGGACTAGCTGACTAGCTCCATTGATGTAGCTTTCAAACATGCCTAAATTTCTATTTACTTTTTCTTCTCCATTTTGTGGTTCATTTTCACACTTGAGCTGGCCGGCCCTCGTTTTTTAAAGTTCATTTTTTCATGTCAAGTTGCATTCATATAAAGAAACGTTCACTATATTTCATAATTCGATTTTGAATAAATTCTTTTACTTCCATAACAGAATAAAAATTACTTAGAATTTACAACTTTTTCCTTACATATATCGTATAAAAATTAATACTGTACTAATTAAGACTTATGTGTTTGAAAATCGGCCGTGTAGGTGGTATATATGTGTCCAAATGCTGCCGTCAATACTTCCTTTTGGATTCGCCATTAAAACAAAAATATATAAATAAATCAATATGCCAATTCAGACTTGAATATGTCTGCATTTATATATTCTTCCTTTGAAAACTGCCAATCACAACAGCCCCTGTTGCTCCTCACAAACTAAAAAAATAATATTGCCTGTGTCTCATTATAAGTGATGGATTTCTTTTAGACATGAGAATTAAGAAAATGATATATATTGAGTTAAAGTGGAGAGAGTAAAATAGAGAGGAAAAAGTAAGAGAGATAAAACGAGAATAAAGTAAGAGATGGTTGAAATTTTGTTTTTAACCAAAAAAGAAAAATGATCTATTGTGGTGGGACGGAGGAAGTATATATTTATTTGATTTAATTATTCAATTAATTTGATTATTTATTTTCTTGTGAGGGGTAGCAGGGGCAGCTATGCATTTCAGCATAGCAAAGGATACCTACACGCTTTGAATCTGATAGGTAAGAAACTTAAGTCCATATTTAACAGATCTGTATGATTCTCAAATGTCCTGCAAAGATCTTTTGCCAAGATGGGACTTACAAAATTCCGTCGCTACAACAAAAAAATTGTTAAGATCACTTTTTAATTCAAGGACGCTAATTTATATTTTTAATTATACCATTAACGCTTCAAAAAACATTCTTATTGTTATTGTTAGTGTCACAATTAAAATTAGAGAATGTAAATGAAAATGTCCCTAAAAAGTAAAAAGATTAATATAATTAGTCCTTAATTTAGGATGCTTTTTTACGTTCTATATTATTGTTATTTAAAAAAAAAATTAATATAAATAATTTCGTCTTAGATTTTTATGTATAAGTAATAAGTTTTCATGTGCATGCATCTTTCTATAATTTATTCTTGATGTCAACCATCTTTATTTTGATTATCTATATCTTATCATAATTGATTGGTATATGTACACACTGTATAGGAATGTATTCATATTCATAAGCTAAATAGTGTTCAATATTAAAACACTTATAGTTTATTGAATTTTGTGATCTAATGGTTAGATTAATGCCACATGTCATCTAATAATATAGATTATTAGTCTAATAATGTAGTTTGACTAATAATGTACTCCCTTCCTCCCAAAAAAAATATGGGCAATGCGTATGACACATGAATTAAGACAAAATTGGTAAAGTAAGAGAGATGAAGAGAATAGTATGGTAAAGTAAGAGAGTGGAGGAGAATGGTAGTTAAAGTAGTGTTAGTGGATAGTGAGATCTACATTATTAAATTGATATAAATTTTCAGAAATAGAATGCATATATTTTTGTGGGACGGACAAAAATGAAAAGTGTATATATTTTTATGGGACAGAGAGATTACTATTTTAGTAAAATAATGTAGCATTTTAGTCTATTAACATAGCTCGATTAATAATGTAGCATCTTAGTCTAATAATGTAACTTATCTCAACTATCCAATCTAAAAATCCAATAACTAGAATTTGTTTGATATTTAACACTAAATAGTAAGTAGGACCATAATATAGCCAAGTATATTGTCATGTAGTACTCCTATTAAAAGTCAACTAGGGAGAGGTCGTTTCCTAAACCTTAATTAGGTCAATATTGATTTTTTAAATTGAGCTGAGATGAGATTCTATTGCAAAATCGGTTACAACCGAATTCCTTATGACAATTAGGTACCAGAATATTTAAATGTGATCTATTACATGTTTCATAAGAAGCAATTAATAGTGGGATGCATCCAAATATTTGCTAAGAAAACGAAAACTCAACAGGGAAGACTCGGGCTAGAAAGTTCAGCAAATTTACGTGTAGCGTTTACCTCGTCACTGAAATGCTTCTGTCTTGCTCCCGCAGTTCAACCATCTTCGCTTTCTATAATAGGATAGAAAAGATTTGAAGAATCAAGCAAGTACAAATTAATTGAAACATAACCCCACGATTACGTGAAAATCAAATCATAGACCTCTCGCTAAAATTGGTGTTTAAGCTTAGCCACTTGGACCAGACCCCATCGCACAAATCTGAGATAGCACATATTATTATGTCATTATCACAAACATTTACATACATTTGGAGTATGCAGGTTAGGTTATCCTTCGGTTCTAACATTTGTGATTCGGATGGCTCGTCAAAAACCTGAAAATTTTAATACAGGGTAGCAGAGATGAGTATCTAACAGCTAACAAAAACCAAATAATGGCCTTAACTATCTCAAGGAAGCATTAAAGAAAGGGACATACGAGACTCCTGGTCTCTAGTTTATCAGCAGCTGCGACATAATGGAGAGAAAGGTCGGAAGATCAGGTTGTTGTCTAGTTTAAACTTTAAAGAATACCAGATTGATTTGAAAATTTGAAGCCAAGGAATCCCTGAGGAGATATGAGGAGTAGCTAATGACAAGCGACGTAGAAGAGCAGCATGTAATGTTCTTTTATCACTATGGTCCACATCCACAGCTTTCCCTTTCGATTTCACTTCATACTTTGATTAATAATAAATGTGACAAGACATTTAATTTTGTGAAATTAAATGCAATAGTGTCGATCTACGTTTCAAGTAGATCACCGTAGTATATTCATTTTCTCAAATCCGATTCCCGGTGAATGAGAAATAATATATTAAAGTTGGTCACAATAAAACTAGAAATGAGCTATGAGAAAAACTAAGTAATTAATTAACTGAGTGTTAATTATCCCACATCGGGGATGATAAACTTCTTTGATGAACTATTTAATAAGATGAATTATTATGTATAATAATTATCGTGGAATAAGACGGGGGACAGAGCCGCCGCGCGCCGTGACCCGTGCACCGGGCGCCTTGTGAAAGTATTAAAGAGATTCTACTCTTCTTGGAATGAAAATTCTAACAACATCCGAAGGAATGACATTCCGGCTAAGACGCCTATAGAGCTCAATGTTCACCTAAGACGCCTATAGATAGAGCTCAATGTTCACCTAAGACGCCTATAGACCTCAATGTTCACTTGAGCAAGAACAGTATTAAAGAGATTCAACGCCGCCAATAGAGCTCTATGTTTACTTGACCAAGAACTCAACGCCGATGATGGCCTCAATGTTCACTTGGGCAAGAATAGTATTAAAGAGATTCTACTCTTCTTGGAATGAAAATTCTAAGAACATACGAAAGAATGGCATCCCGGCTAAAACGCCTATAGAGCTCAATGTTCACTTGAGCAAGAACAGTATTAAAGAGATTCAACGCCGCCTATAGAGCTCAATGTTCACTTGACCAAGAACTCAATGCCGATGATGGCCTCAATATTCACTTGAGCAAGAATAGTATTAAAGAGATTCAACGCCGGTTAAGACGCATATAGAGCTCAATGTTCACTTGAGCAAGAACAGTATTAAAGAGATTCAACGCCGCCTATAGAGCTCAATGTTCACTTGAGCAAGAACAGTATTAAAGAGATTCAACGCAGCCTAAAGAGCTCAATGTTCACTTGACCAAGAACAGTATTAAAGAGATTCAACACTGATGATGGCATCCCGTCTAAGACGCCTATAGAGCTCAATGTTCACTTGACCAAGAACAGGGGTGAGCCCGTTGCACAAGAAGATTATGCACGGGCCATTGGATGCATTATGTATCTTAATAATTGCACTCGACCTGATATTGCTTGCGCCGTGAACAAGTTGAGCCGTTATACGAGCAATCCAAGCAAAGATCATTGGAAAGCTCTTGTAAGAGTTTTGAGATATCTCAAATATACTCAAAATCATGGGCTACAATTTTCGAGATACCCCCCGTTACTTGAAGGGTACTGCGATGCAAACTGGATATCCGATAACAAAGACTCACTTTCAACAAGTGGATATGTCTTTACTATTTGGGGTGGTGTTGTCTCGTGGAAATCCACGAAACAGACATGTATAGCTCGATCTACCATGGGATCAAAATTCATAGCTTTGATAAAACTGCGGAAGAAGCCAAATGGCTTAAAAACTTCCTTGAAGATATTCCATGTTGGTCAAAGCTCGTGCCTCCAGTGTTAATTCAATGTGATAGTCAAGCCGCTATTGGGTGGGAAAACAATGGCTTGTACAATGGTAAGTCTCGATACATTCGTCAATGACATAATACCGTGAGACATTTGATCACAACAGGGGTGATTACAATTGACTACGTGAAGTCATTGGATAATCTAGCGGATCCGCTAACCAAATGGTTAAATCGTGATCAAATGAATAGATTGCTAGAGGGAATGAATTTGAAATCCACAAACTAAAAGAATTGTCATAGTGGTAACCCAACCATGATGACTGGAGATCCCAAGAACTTGGTTCAATGGGAAAACTAAGCTATGGGAATTCGTGTGAACACTCATCTATATCTATTCCCTAGAGAGTAATAGAGTGTTGAAAAAAACTTGCCTAGTGGGGAGGTTAAGTCTATGACTTTTAATGATTCCTAAAGGATCTCGTTGAGATGAAGTTCTCAAGGAGACCAAGTATGACAAGATACTTAACGAGGAATCACCTATGTAAGTGTGAAGTGTGGCCGCTTCAAACAATACACTTATGAATCCAAAGTGGTGTCCAAGGCTTGAAATGGACACAAAACGTGAGAACGGATGATGTTAAGATGTTTAAGTGTTAACAACATTGTCTCGGTGCACGCCGTGGAGGAATAGTTCAAAGCATAGCGTTACTAGTTCGCATGTGTATCCGATGATGTTGACTATGGATGGTTCAAAGCCAAAAACAACATATCCTTATGCTTACATACCTCTTGAGGGTTGAGTTTGTGTCTGCATACATATGGACAATTTCCACTCATGTGAGGAATTGTTGGAATCGTGTTTGGTCAAATGACTTTGACTAATAATAAATGTGACAAGACATTTAATTAATCGTAGAATTAAGGTGCGCGACCAGACAGCGGAGGCGGCGATGTGAACGGCAGCGCGGATATAGACCGTTGGCCGAGCTCCTTGGAAGAAAAAGTAGCGTTGCCGTTTGTCATTTCTATATGGTGCGGTTCTTGTGAAAAGGCAAAGCTCTCAAAATTCAAATAAATTGCACAAAAAGGTCTTCCAACTTTTGGTAAACTAAAGCAGGTCCTTTCACATTTGTTAATTTGGTTCAAATCCTTCAGGTTCTGGAAATTTTCTAATGTCGCAGTAATGTCGGGTTACCGAGCAGAAGACGACTACGATTACTTGTTCAAGGTTGTTTTGATAGGCGATTCCGGCGTCGGGAAATCCAACTTGCTTTCTAGGTTTACTCGGAACGAGTTCAGCCTCGAGTCCAAATCAACTATCGGCGTCGAGTTCGCCACCAGAAGTTTGACCGTCGACGGGAAAGTGATCAAGGCTCAGATTTGGGACACTGCGGGCCAAGAGAGGTGCGCATTTATGTTAATTGTTTGCTAATCGCCTCATCTGCTGCTCCTGCATTTGGTTTTTTTAGTTGTATTGTTCGAGAGTTGCTGAATCTAGTGATATTGCTCCAGAATTGCTCTGTAGCAATGAATTTTGCTGTTTATGGAAGCTGTGCTTGTAGATTTTGATGTTATCTAGGGGGATGAAAGTTTGTTTGGATGGATCTATTGGCTGTGGTGATGTTTGAGTTACAGCTGAAAGGGTAAAGTGATCTAATTGGAGATAATGTTTGATTTTTTGGAAGGTAGATCCTTGACATAAATTATCTAATTAGGAATAAACGATATTGTACAAGACTCTCTTTCCTGTGTGCATTCAGTCGTATACAGAATTATGCCTTTAATCTTTCCTGCTCATGGTGGGAAATGAGAATCGTCTACCTGCTCATCTAGCTGTGATCCTATGGAATATCTGCAAAGATATTTGCTTGGAGTTCCATATTTGGTTTTATGCTCAAAGGAGTGCAAATGAATCTCCAAGTTTTGTGCAAAATCTGCTTCATGATTTTCTTACTTGCAAGACCTTCGTAATCTTAGAGCATCCCCATCCGTGCTCTTGCCAACGAGCACGGATGTGACCCCTCCACCCACTTTTACTCCTTGTCCTTAGGCAAGAGCACAACACCCACATCCGTACTCTCTCGCAAGAACAAGCTCAGATGTCCCACCATTCTATTATTAAATTTAAATAAAAACATTTTCACAATATTAAAATGCATTAAAATTACCCGGAATACTATTACAAATTATAAAAAAAAAATAAAAATTACATAATTAAAATCCTAAAAAATAAAAATTACATAATTAAAGGCTAAAAATACCCCCGTGGAAGACTATTCATTCGACTGTACCCCCAATGTTCTTTGGAGACCCCGTATCATTGCCACATGCGATCGAAGTTGCTCGGCGTTCATAGTTGACCTATTGGCAAATTGAGTTGGGCCAAAACCCCCCACAACGAGTTGGTGGGGGGTTTAGGTGGCACAAAGGGAGCGGGAGCGAGATCGAGGGCAGATGGAGTCGCGGCGCCACGATGGTTGGCCGTCGACTTCTTCCTTTCTTGCGGCCGGCGTTGGGAACTACTCGGGCCGGCGTCGGGGCTACCCAAGTTAGCTCCGGCGAGCTGGGTGGACTTCTCATCGGAGCCGGCATCGGATAGGGATACCGACCTCGACCGTTTTCCGGAGGAGCTAGAGGACGATGATACGCCTCCCCTATACTTCGGATGCACCACACCTCCTGCCAAACATTGAGGTACTTGAACGGTTTGTAGTGTTGGGATTGGAAGGTCGCCAACGCGGCACTGATGATGTCGACCTCGCTTCTGCCGTTCCCCGCCGACCGCTCTTCGTGGAGGTAATACCCCTAGAACTTTTGGATTTCTTCGTTGGCTCTATATATGTCATTGCACACCATACTCTCGTTGCGCTCGATTGTTCCAACCGGCGGGTTTTGATTGTACCGGCGACAGATGCGCCACCAAAAATGGTCCCCGAATTGGTTCGTGCCAATCTCCGGATCTTCGGATATAGACAAAAACGCTTTGAATAATTGATCCATCTCCCCCGGAGTGTACAGGGTGCGGACACCACGAGTAGGAACAAGATGAGTTTGAGAGCCGCCGCTCCCGCTCTAGGTATGGGTGGTTCTGGTGCCCACCCGTATTTCCCCTCGGGGGCATCTTGGTCGTCCACCGGGTAAGGCCGATAGCCACCCGGAGCTTGCGAACTTTGAGTTTGAGGAGAGGCCGAAAATTCCGTTTCTGGACTAGGAAATGGTTGCGAGCCGAACCATTCGTGGTTCCAACCGCGGGAGTCGGAGGGGTGATCGCCGGAGTCGGACATTTTTTTGTTGTAAGAGTGAAAGAAAGATTGAGAATTGTAAGAATGAAAATGAGAGAATTTAGATAAGAATTGTGTAGTGTGGTGTGAAATTTTTTGTGTAGAAGTGATGGTATTTATAGATGAAAATGTGAATTTTTTTTGGAAAAAAAATTGAAAAATAAATTAAAAGTAGAGAGAAATCGGATATAATTTTTTTGGAAGTGGGAAAATATATTTTTTTATTTTTAATAGGATTTTTTAATTAAAATCTGATTTTTTTAAAAAATGAAAATTGCCAACGGTATTGCCGTTGGCCAATCAGAGGAGGACACATCAGCTGCTCGCTGGCACGGACGTGCTCGATGCAACGAGCAGCTCCGTGCCAGCGGGGAGAGCGCAGCGGCGGACAGCGGTTGTCGTGCCGTTGGCACGGATGGACAAACGCTGTCCTTCAACCACTGCGGATGCTCTAATATTATGAATTAAGGTCTTATATTAAGTTTTACTTCGCTACCATCTTTCCCATTCTTTTTTGATCAAATCCCTTAAAAATATAAGGGATATTGACCTCTAATATTGTGGAACTTTCAAGAAGTTGGTTTTTTTTCATGAATTTTCAATTTAACAAATAATATCACGAATTTTTACCCAAGTTTATTATTTCTCATCGGCAAAAAAATTCCGACAAATAATATCATGATACTGATTTTTTTTTCGTAATTTCTCGACAACAACTTCGAGAGCTTCAAGTTCTTTAATCTTTGAGGATAGTTTTTCTTGAAGCACACCCTCCAAATTGTTCTTCAAACCATTAATATAGCCGGAATTTTTCGGCTGGTGGGAAATAACAAACTCGGGTAAAGTCTGTGATATTATTTGCCAAAATGAAAGCTTATGAGAAAAATCCAACTTTTTAAAAGTTCTATGATATTAGAAGCCAATATACCAAAATATAAATATACTCTTATTCTCCGATGAAATTTCTACCAGCAAGATCAGATAAATTTAAGCTCTATTATATCTTAAGAAATTTATGTATTCACTTTTTTATGGGTAAAATAAAATGCATTTATGTGTGTAATTGTGTGTTCAATTTTGGAGTTTATATTTGCACTTTAATAGTTTAATCGCTTTATGTCTAACATTATATACTTTGTATATGACTGATAATAGATTTATATGGTAAATAATAGTACAAGCTATCAATTTTTGAGTGCCAAGATTTAAAAATTATATTACCTCCATCCATGAAAATAGTTTTAGCAGTGAATTACACAAATGTTTCTAGGGTTGTGATCAATTGAGATTTTTAGCCTAATTGAGAATTGAGATGCATTATCAGCCACTCATTTTTATTAAATGAGTGGTCTAGAATTTGCCACATGGAAAATATTTTTAGATTATATAATTATGAAAGGACAGAATGGTAATTTCATGGTACATTTTATTCAATAAATATTTTTTAATTTTAATTTTAATTTTTTAATTTTTAATTTTTTTTTATTTTTTGTCAACTACATATACAATTCATGTCAACTACACACATATAATGTCAACTACATATATAATTCATGTCAACTACACATATAATGTCAACTACACACATATAATGTCAACTATCTGTACAATTCATGTCAACTACATACATATAATGTCAATTACATATACAATTCATGTCAACTATACACATATAATGTTAATTATAAGTTGTTGACATTTGACGTGCAGGCTATTGACGATAATACCCCCGAGTTTACATAATATACTTGCAGTTGACATTTCGAAAATGTTGTGGATGAGTGGCTGAAAATGCATCACAATTCTCAATTAAGCTAAAAAATCTCAACTAACGGGACCCAATATTTATATATATAATTGATAAAATAAGAGAGACTGAGAGGAAAAAAGATTGAAATGTTATTAGCGGAATAAGGCTCGTTCTATTACAAAACGAAAAAAATATATAGAGACTAATTAAGGTGGATAGTATAAAACCGAAAAACCAGACTATTTTCGGACAAAGTATTACTATTATAAAGTAAAAATAACGAGTACACATTGTTTTACGATGTAGTACAATATACCTCTTCGAATTAGATATTTTGGAGATCTGCTCGATTAATATATATCAAGTCTTTATTGACAAAAAAAGCGATGCCTTTACATAGTATAATTTTATGCGCCCAATGCTACAACGGATAAGGCAGAGGATTAGAGTTGTTAATCAATAATTATATAATGTTAATTAGGAATCGCGCCCAACGCGATGATATGCACGTGTAACATGTTGGGACTCATCTGTAATAAACCTATACTCTTACTACAACCAATCACATAGACAAACTAATCACTAGTAAATTATCTTATTTTTGGATCTTAATTAATGATTGAAAGGCAAGTTGTGTGGTCCTTCAAAACTCACCTACTACTTGTCTTTTCTTATCTTTTTCCATTAAATATAACTCTAAATCTATCCTTATTAGTGAAAATGCATCATCATTACACAAAAATATAATACTAGTACACTAGTTTTCATGAAATTAGGATTTTGCTATTCACATATTTTACACATTCTTACATTGGTGTTCATTATTTTTTTAATTATACCTATGTTCTTCCACTTCTGTAATATTCGAGCCTGAGTTAAAATGGAATACATATTTGTAGACGGAGGAGTAGTTGATAATAGAAATTCTGAGGTTTGAATCAAATTCCATGGATTCACATTGGATTCAACTGTCCTCATTAAAAAAGTTAATGTTGTTGAGATGTAGACTTTTGAGCTCTTTTCCCTTTAAGATTCAATCATTATGTAGTGTTTAATTGAGAAAATATGATGTCCTAGTAGTTGCTAGTTTGTTTGCAAATAATGATTGGGTATGCATGATTATTATGAAATAAAACCAATATAAAACCAATTAACTACATTTGGAACGAGAAAAACACATGTGTAATGCGATTACAAGGTATGGTCTCAAAATTTACTTTACGTTTAGTAAATTCCTCACAATTTCTGCATATTTGTTACTTTCTAGTTTGGCAAGTTTTAATAAAATTGGACTCGTAATATTAATATTGTATCTTTGTTTTTTGAACTTGTTTTTATTGGAGGACAAAGCACTTAGCAATACGTGGTAGCGTGGTATACCTAACTGATTATTTAATTTACACGACTATATAACATCATGCCACTAAAACTCTGTTTATTCTTGAAAGAAAATTAGTTATTGTAACTCCATATACATTCACATAAAGATGCTCAATAATGTTCTCAATTATACATTGATAGTCTTAATCATTAAGAATTATCAGTTAATCATAACTATACAAAGGGGTATGTGATGGTAAAATACTTGAATTTTCATTAAATTTTGGTTTTACATATTGACTTTAAAACCAGCTTGTATTATTATTATTATTATTATTATTATTATTATTATTATTATTATTATTATTATTATTTTTTATATATAATTCTACAGCTAATATATATTTCATTGCTAAAATATCTTGATGACTTACTCACGCGATACTATCAGACCCAAGATATCACATTTTAGGCAATATAATAATTACATTTGTGGTACTCACTCTCATTATTCATTTTCTCCACTCAATAGCATTCTTTTTTAATATAAACACTAATTCAACAAACAAAATTACATAATTTAATATTTTAACAATGATTATAATAATATGTACTTCCTTAGTAAGTTATCAAATCGTATTAGTATGAGAATAATAATTACTTTCCAACTTAGAATAAATCAATAATTCATTAATTTATTAAATATTTTAAAATTAATATACAAACCTAAAATTTGAAATCTAGAAATTTACGGCAAATTACCATTACAAATGAATTTCTGAAATAACAATGTGGGGTGACAATTGACCTAAACGACAACTAGTGTTAATTACAAGGAGATTAAATTTATGATATCAACCTTCTTTATTTATTTTTCTAACCACTACGCTGTTAAGTGTTGACAAACAGTAAAATTACATTAAACACAAAAAAAAAACTTTATCTCATTACATTTCTTTAAATAATTAAAAACAAAAAAAAATCTAAATCCTAATCCGGATCAAGGGCATGCGGCGGCTGCCAATTCCGACCGCCTCCGCTCCGCCTCCCTCTCCACCATCCCGCGGCGGAACACGATGGAGCATTCCGGCAGCTCGCCGAGATCGGCAAACAGCGACTCATCCTCCTCCCGCATCGTGAAAATCATCGCCATCTCGCTGTCGGCGCTAATCCTCTCCTCCGCCAGCATCGGGCTCTCCAGCATCGTCCAATTTCCGCAATCGAAATCCGTAAACCATCCGAATTCGCCATTTTGAATCAACATCCCTTCTCCGCCGCCGCCGAATTTGCTATCCTCCGCCGCCGCGACTTCGTTGTGACGAGACTGATCGGATGGATCGATCCGGTGTTTCTTCTCTACTTCTTCTTCCTCGTCTTCGTCTTCGTCGTCTTCATCTTCATCTTCCGATAACGGATTTTTCGCGGCGGTTTTGTGGTGGCCGGCCTTGGAAACCGGCCAATTGTGGTTGTGCTCGCAATAATACGTTACGAGTAGCATTTTCGGATCCAATCGGCTCCTCTCCACCTGTTTTCTTGCCGGACATCCTTTCGAGCTACTGCACCTATAATAACCTCTGAAATACGAGTAAAAAATCAGTGATCTGAACATATATTGTCACGTAAAAAAAAAATTCCCCAAATTGTACCCTAATTGCGATTAATTAAGTTAACCACCTCGGATACGGGGAGCCTTTGATCGGCTTTTGGCCGTACTTCCGCCACGCCCATGAATCGGACGGCGGAGCACCGATCTGATCGCCCTTCTGCTTTAATCCAACGGCCTTGATTGGCACTGACACCACTCTCTTTTGTATGGCTCTCCTACTGCAAATCGTAAGTTAGGAAAGATAAATAAATAAAAGTGACACGAATTTTCATTTTTGGTTATACAACTCTAAAATTGATAGAATTATCTGTCCTGCCAAACTGACCTTAAATATCCACTAAAAATAGTCTTGGAAATGGACAACATAAATTTTATAACTTCTAACTGAAATATAGAGTGAAAAATAGACACATTTCAGTAAATAGAGAAACTAATTTTGATGGACAGTTTAAAATAAAAAAAATAAAATTATTTTTTATGGACGACGACAGTAGAGAGGAGATGAAGGAATGCTAATTTACCTTCTTTTGGGAGATGATGTGGAAGCGATCTTGGTATCAGTGGAGACAGCGGAGGAGCGCGGCGAATCTCCTCCGCTGTTGGAGTTCTCGGAGTCGTCGAAGTCGTTAACGGAACGGTGGCGGTGGCGGTGGCGGTTGAAGCCGGTGTCCATGGCGGAATGGTTGCAGAGAGAGAGAGAGAGAAAAAAGAAGAGATTGATGAGAGCAAGAAAATGGAGGAATAGAGGGTGGTGGGTTTTAAAATGGTGACAGATGGATAATAGGGACGTGCAAGCAAATGTGGGAAGTAATCCAAAGTTGATCATATTATAATGCCATGTAAAAGGGACCATTAATGTTGATTAATTACTCTAATCATGTGATTAATTAGCACCTCTGTAATGACGTAGCGCGTGATGATACGCGATGGCTAATTTTATTAATTACTTTTATCCACATTTGAAAAGGCTCCCCAAATCCACAGACCACAATTGAATTTCGAATTTAGTGTGCATATACTAATTACTTTTGTTAATTGCTTAAATCCAATGTTTTTTTATGACTGGATTTTGTGTATCTTGTGGAATCATGCTGAAATAGAATACGAAAAAATGACGTTTATTAATGAGTTTTGATTTTTAAAATCTACGGGTATATTTAATGTTATCTTATCAGCAATATTAGGTTGCAGACCGTGACATTGTGGGCTTGGAAAGCAAATGGTAGTAGAAATTTTTTGGTGTTGATCATTATCTATACATGAATATATAATTAAGTGTGTTTGCGAGGGGATACATTCGTAATAACATGTTGGTATTGAAAAATAAGCATATGAAGAAAAAAAAATTGAAGAAATAATTACCATTGTTTTTAAAATATTGAAACTCATACGTAGCACTATTTCCACTTACATTCTTACAATCACAAACAGCGTTACCGCAATTTTTCTGGATAAAATAAATAAATCCGTAAGCTTTATATATTTTCTTCAAACATCTTGCTAAGATGGCCAATAATAGTTCAAAATTTTATGTCGTATAAAAATAATTAATTAGTTGTATAAATCTTTAAATCTAGTGGAAAAATAGTGATTTTAAGGTGTTTTTATTTTATATAGATTATGGATAAGGGAGATGATCAAAATATAACTAATATTAAGTGTATAACTAGAGAACAAATCTCAGCTATTAGATCAAAATGATCTAGTTCACTATAAGAGTGATTTAGTTCACTACAGGAATGAGTGAACCAAAACACCATTATAATGAAGGATTTAGTTCATTGTAAAGGCGTTTTGGTTCACTCCTTCCTATAGTGAACTAAATCGTGGATTATAAGTATTAGAATATGGTTTCAAATCCAATACTTGAGGGTTTGCATTCAATCAATTCCATAAGAAAATATGTAAGTTGAAATTCAAAATATAATTTATTTAAACATTGATGAAAACCTATAAATATAATCACTAGATAGGGGACCATTTGGATGAGCTCACATTATCTTAAGTATAAAGCAATTTACTAATTAAGAAAAACACATTAATCTATATACGGTTGAATGGGTCTAATCTTCTTAGTTGTAATTTCTATTCAGTTGCTCTCACATATTTCTCAGATCTAACCCGACATTAAAATATGAAAAAGTCAATATAATTATTTATTTAATAAAAAACTTACATGGATGTTTAGTTAGTCGTTGCGTTGCCAGCATTCAAGATACCAAATATTTTACTTGCATTCAATTTGATTCCTCGAATAAACTAGCTAGAAGAGGTCAAGTTTTGATATTTTTAATGTGTAACACGCAACTCATTATTCATTTTTATTGGAAAATGTATTACTCTATTAATTACGGATGCCCTCTGTAATACCTTCAATTTTGATGGTAATCCGTCACTCAACCTATATGAATAGGGTGTAGTGGAATCTAATTTTATAACCTGATTAAAAAAAAAGAGTTCATGTATCTGTAAAGAAATCAAGTGATTCTAAACACATGATTAATGTAAAAATTGAGATAAGGTCTGTTAATTCTATTTTATAATCTATTTTTTTTTTATAAATTAATGTGATGATATATGCAAAGTTGTATTACATGCCACACCAAGTCCAGTTGATATTAGCATTAACTTGCTTAATCATGAAATTGAGTACATAATCTTTTGGGGATTGCATATATGATATGTCCATATGAATTAGTCTCTACTTAATTTGTCTCTTATCCATTTACTCGCTTCATGATTAAGGCATTTAAAAGGTCAACTCTGTATATACAAGAAAAAACTGGATATTTGATGCAAGAATATTAATCGTTTGATAAATTTCACTTCAGCTAATATTCTAATAAAAATGTCACCCTCCCTCAATTCCTCCTTTCAATCATAAAAATCAAAGAAAGAAAAGGAGAAAGCTAAAACCTTGAAATTGAACAAACCTCCGGTGCGGACGTCCGCAAATTAATGGTGTTTAGTACTTCTTAGTTAATGAATGTATTCAGATTTATATAAGGGTAATAGTGTTCAAAATCAAAACACTTGTAGTCCACTTTTCAATTTTTTTCATCGTTTGTTTATAATAAGTTATATTATTAGTCTAATGGTCAGATTAATACCACTTGTCATCTAATAATATAGATTATTAGTCTAATAATGTAACTTAGCTAATAATGTAATATTTTAGTCTAATAAGGTAGCTGATGTGAATCAAATTGTACATTTTTATTCCCCTAACTTTACATGATTTATATAGTTTGATGTTTGCAAAAGTGTGTTTTATGGTGTAGGAATAGGAGTAAATGGTGAAACAAAGAAGGAAGCTCGGAGGGTGAAAAGCTGTGCAGAAAGCTCTCAAAAGTGGCCACCCGGCCGGGTTAATTTCATGCCCAATAATTCACCCGGCCGGGTGATTTTCGCGAGGTATGGAAAGTCCAGGAGGGTTTGATTTCAAGTCACCCGGCCGGGTGAATTTTATGCCCATTAATCTACCCGGCCGGGTGGATAAAGTATAACTGCAATATTGCAGTTAAAGGAGGGATGAGAGAGAGAGAGTGATTGGACGTGGAGAAAGAAAAAAGGTTGGAGAGAGAGAGTGATGGGATGGGGGGGTGGCAGAATTAATTAGAGTAGAGAGGGAGAGTTGGGGGGACGAATTCAGGGAGGAAAAGGAGAGAGAAAAGGGAGAAAGAGAGGAGGAAGAAGGAGAGGAAGAAATTCCGTCCAACATTCCGACGATCCGTCTCCATATCCCAATTTCACTCAACGAGAGCAAGCTTCCTACGGTTTTTATTGCATATTTCACCATGTTTCTAGGCTAAGCTCTCTATGTTACTCCAAGTTGTAATCTAGGCTTTGTATGGATGTTTTTACACCAATGAACTCATATGTTTGTGTCCAACAATGTGCTTAATATTATTCACTATGTTTTTGGCTAATAATGTAGTGTTGTTATTTCCTATGCTATTGTCTCTTTAACATAGTTTAGGAATGTTTGATTGTTGGATTGCTATCGAATTAGAATTGTTCAGAGGATAATTTGATAGTGGATTAAGTAGGTGATCATAGTAGATGTTTATTTCTCCCGCGCTTCCGCAGGAGTGTATAGACATTGAAAATTAGTTCATGGAACAAGTGTTCAGCTGACTGTGAACTATACGTCGCAAACATGTTCAGTGCACGCGATTAGGTTGATTTTTAATCCCTTCTTATGTTTCATTGTTAAAGGTGTAAAACAATACAAGTCTAGTGAGTAACTTGGAGTGACATCTTTTTCCTATTTGAAAAGTCTTCCTTAGTTTGTAAATTTAGTTTTTTTTTAATCTTGTCAATTCTTTTTAAATAACCTACGCCTCCCTGTGGTTCGACACCCTAAGTATTACAACTACAACTGTATTCTTGCAGTTAAGTTGTAGTTTTAGAGTTATTATTTTAAACTTGAGTGTTAAATTTCCTTTGACTTAAAAGCTCTAAAATTACACATCAAGTTTTGGCGCCGTTGCCGGGGAGGCAACTGGTTATTTAATTTAGGATTCTTTTTATTTTTATTTTTGTATAGCTTTCTAACATTTTATTTTCTTGTTACAGAGTTGTAGCTAGAAGGCTAAGTCGAGCCAACGACTTTAAACAAAGGCGCTAGTTGGGAGGCAACCCAATGAGTTTTTAGTTTTTTATTTTCTCTTAATAAATCGAGGGTTTTGTTCGCTCAATTCTTTCCTTCGATGTATTTTTATGAATTGAGTATTTTGTTTTCTTTTTGTGTTTATTTTTTTTTTTTCTCTTTCTGTAGGAGCAACATGGAGATGAGACTCATATTGGAGCTTAGGAGGAATCACACCTACAAAGGAAAATACACCCACCCTCCCACCCGAATGCACTATGGACATCATGCCAAGT
This sequence comes from Salvia splendens, assembly GCF_004379255.2. Lineage (NCBI taxonomy): Eukaryota > Viridiplantae > Streptophyta > Magnoliopsida > Lamiales > Lamiaceae > Salvia > Salvia splendens. The sequence continues at coordinate 2,877,529 of NC_056042.1, forward strand.
TTGGGGGAGCTCTCTTTCCCTTTACTTTATTTTTGTTCTTCTTTGCATGCATTGAGGACAATGATGCATTTAAGTTTGGGGGGGTTGTGAATGATTTGTGATGCATGTTATTGGGTGTATTATATGCTAAAGTGTTTTGAATCATGTAATTGACGGGTGCATGCTTTATCTTCGGCTTTCTGGTTGGGAAATCTTATTTGATTTTACTTGATCTTTGAAGCCTAGGATGAATGGAATTTGTGCATGAATTTATTTGAAAGAGCATGTTGTGATTACATCCGATTTCTTGAGTTGAGGAGAGTATGAAAGTCACATGTCTTGTGGAAATTATCTTGGATTGATTTGCTTTATCGAGTTGCGTGCTTGCATTCATTTGTGTCAACGATTTGGGAGGATAAGGCACTAGGATGAACTCTATGGCCAAATAATCACATGCCTAGTCCATCAAATGATCCCCTAGAAACCACTTTGAGCTAATTCCCTATTATTTGTGTAAACACTTAGCCTATCACTTAGCCAATTAAATAAGCCTCATTTTAGCCTCATCGAAAGACCTTGCTACTATTTGGGTGCTAAATACTAATTTGAGCTGGGTGGTTGAATGTTGAGTGTTGGGTGGTGTATTGCAAAAGTGTAGACATTTTTAGACTTGATGTAATGTATAAGTGAAAAGAATGAAGTTCTTAGAGAAAAAAAAAACAAAAAGAAAGAAAAAGACGACCTCCAAATTTGCAAGAGTCGAGGTCTTGTTTAGAAAAAAATGAAAGAAGAAGAAAAAAAAGTTGTGAAATAAAGTAAGAGCTTCTATTTGTGTAATATGTAATCTTGTCTAGATTTGATCTCAAGTTTGGGGGAGTGAGAGTTGGTTGTAATATTTTGTTGTTTGATCTTTGGAATGAAGTTGTAGGAGGGAAGAATTTGGCACTCAAATGTGTAGCCTTTGAGCTCACTATCCATATTTATCCTACCTCATCCCTAGCCCCATTACAACCTTGAATTAAGACATTGGACCTTTTTGCTGATGCTTGTGGATGCTTTGTAAATAGCTTGGTAGAGTTAAAGAAGTTTGATTTGAAATCCGCGAGTCTATGTGGTAAGTAATGCTTGATGAGTCGATGATGACGGTTTGAGTTGTATGATCACATGTTTGGACTTACTTTGAAATGCACTATGACTTGAAGTTCTAGGTTGATAAGTGATGGTTCATGAGAGTGAGAAATCTTGAATGGAATTGTTGGGGGTTTAGTTTTTGTCATTCATGTCTCTATGTGATTCACTCTTATGAAAACTTTTGTGAGCTGAGCTTTAAAGTTTTGTGTTTATTGTGATCTTGCTCGAGGACGAGCAAGCAAATAAGTTTGGGGGTATTTGATGTGAATCAAATTGTACATTTTTATTCCCCTAACTTTACATGATTTATATAGTTTGATGTTTGCAAAAGTGTGTTTTATGGTGTAGGAATAGGAGTAAATGGTGAAACAAAGAAGGAAGCTCGGAGGGTGAAAAGCTGTGCAGAAAGCTCTCAAAAGTGGCCACCCGGCCGGGTTAATTTCATGCCCAATAATTCACCCGGCCGGGTGATTTTCGCGAGGTATGGAAAGTCCAGGAGGGTTTGATTTCAAGTCACCCGGCCGGGTGAATTTTATGCCCATTAATCTACCCGGCCGGGTGGATAAAGTATAACTGCAATATTGCAGTTAAAGGAGGGATGAGAGAGAGAGAGTGATTGGACGTGGAGAAAGAAAAAAGGTTGGAGAGAGAGAGTGATGGGATGGGGGGTGGCAGAATTAATTAGAGTAGAGAGGGAGAGTTGGGGGGACGAATTCAGGGAGGAAAAGGAGAGAGAAAAGGGAGAAAGAGAGGAGGAAGAAGGAGAGGAAGAAATTCCGTCCAACATTCCGACGATCCGTCTCCATATCCCAATTTCACTCAACGAGAGCAAGCTTCCTACGGTTTTTATTGCATATTTCACCATGTTTCTAGGCTAAGCTCTCTATGTTACTCCAAGTTGTAATCTAGGCTTTGTATGGATGTTTTTACACCAATGAACTCATATGTTTGTGTCCAACAATGTGCTTAATATTATTCACTATGTTTTTGGCTAATAATGTAGTGTTGTTATTTCCTATGCTATTGTCTCTTTAACATAGTTTAGGAATGTTTGATTGTTGGATTGCTATCGAATTAGAATTGTTCAGAGGATAATTTGATAGTGGATTAAGTAGGTGATCATAGTAGATGTTTATTTCTCCCGCGCTTCCGCAGGAGTGTATAGACATTGAAAATTAGTTCATGGAACAAGTGTTCAGCTGACTGTGAACTATACGTCGCAAACATGTTCAGTGCACGCGATTAGGTTGATTTTTAATCCCTTCTTATGTTTCATTGTTAAAGGTGTAAAACAATACAAGTCTAGTGAGTAACTTGGAGTGACATCTTTTTCCTATTTGAAAAGTCTTCCTTAGTTTGTAAATTTAGTTTTTTTTTAATCTTGTCAATTCTTTTTAAATAACCTACGCCTCCCTGTGGTTCGACACCCTAAGTATTACAACTACAACTGTATTCTTGCAGTTAAGTTGTAGTTTTAGAGTTATTATTTTAAACTTGAGTGTTAAATTTCCTTTGACTTAAAAGCTCTAAAATTACACATCAGTAGCTTAGCTAATAATGTAACATCCCAGTCTAATAATATAACTTATTTCAACCATACAATCTAAGGGTCAAAGGACTGAGATTTTCTTTGATTTTTATCAGAATTTCGCTTATTAATCATAGTGTGCCCCTTTAGTTAATTCGCAAATAGAGATTTTCAAGTTATTAATTAAAATATAAGAATTACTAGTAATTTTAATTAAGTAGCTCAAGTAATGTGGAGTACATGTTTCATGGGCCCCAACTACTTAGTACATTTTACAGATGGGCCTCCAGCCTCCTTATATTAACATCTTAGAACGCGGCCCACTTTTCAATTCAAAGATGCCGTCTGTTTATAATATAAACAAAATCACATCGTTTGGTTAAATATCAACAATATATTATAAGTAAGTGATCAATTTTTTTCATCGTTAGATAATTGTAAAAAATTCAAAATTCATAGTCTTGCCATCTAACTTTCAAATTTGTGGGACAAACAAAAAATTGACCAAACTTTCTGTTTTCCTACAATTCGCTTAATAAAACTTTTCAAGTATTAAAACATATGGGTAACAATTTTGGTATACGTACATAACTTACTTTGAAGTTACGCTACGCGAAATAATACTCTCTCTGTCTCTTAAAAATATGAACTTTTGAAGGGGCACGAGTTTTATTACATAATTGATAAATTTAAAAAAAGATTAAAAAAATATTGAAGTATTGTTAGCCGTGAATAAGACTCACCTCATTAAAGAAAAAACGTTTCATAACTTAAAAAGTTCATATTTAAGGGACAGACAAAATTAATATTTTTAAGGGACATATATTTGTTATTCTGTTTTATACTAGAACTAGAATGACATAATTGTGGAGCTTACTATTTTCATCGCATTTACTTATGTTTAATGCATATGAATGCTACCTATCAAGAAAATTTTGATTAATATTCTTCTCAATCCTTACAAAGATGTGGGATGTGGCCGACCACGATGAAAGAATATTAAAATCCCAACATTTACTAAATAATAATACTCAATCCGTTCCATATATAATTAAATTAGTAATTTAAGTGTAATGAGAGATCACTTAATAAAAGAACACTTAATTAATTATGATATATTAATTAAATACCCTAATTCTTACTTAAAATAGATATAATAGCCGAAATAGAAAAAATGCCAGTAACATGACAGATATGTGGTACTAGGTAAGTTGATACTCTGTCGTTTATCAAAGTTTAAATTAACTGAGCTTGGATCCACTTATAGTTGCAACATTAGAACCAGTCCATATATTATTCAAGACACTTGAAATTAAAACAAACATTAACTTTCTCCAACTTGTTGAATCAATGAAAATGAAGGCAGTGAACAATTTACAAAGTTTGAAACACATTATTCACGTGCTATTTTGTGTCTGCATTCGGACAAGGTCAAAAATCGCCTTGTTCAAGACTGCGGCGTCGATGTCGGCTTCAACAATGGCTTCCATTCCAAAGAAGTTCTTGCAGGTGATGCTCGCTTGCACAACATTCAAATTCAATTCTTCAAACATTTCAAGAATCGACCCCATAATTTGCTCTCCCTTCTTGCATCTCACCCTCACTGCTAGAAATCCTCCCCCAACATTCTCCACTCTCACCTCCTGCACCATTTTTTGTCCATCCATTCAAAACCTACTATGTGTGTGTGTGAGTGAGTGAGAGAGAGAGAGAGATTTACATGTATTTGATTTATAAGGCGTTGGCACTCTTTCTTGATTGCTTCGACTTGTAGTTTCAATTTGTTGATGTAGAGAGAAGTGTCTGTGACGATGGAGCTCTTTTTCTCCTAAATAAACACACAACCGAAATTAATCATATATGTAATCATGAATTCAATAAAGGAATGCAAGAGGCTTACTGATTTGGATTTGGTAAGAGTTCTCAAAATTTGAAGCTTTCTGCGCAATGCAATTTTTCTGTGAATTTTACATGCCATTTCTATCTTTCTATCTGTGAGCGTGTGTATTGTTGGAGTTGGTGTTGTGTAAATGGAATGGTGATGGATGGTTTTTATAAAGAGGGAGAATGGAAGTGGGGTTCTATTAATTCTGGGAGTCACGGAATGTCAAGATATGTACTGACATATGTCTCTCGTCTCATTCTATAATTATTAGTAATAAATTTGAAAAGCTCATTCATTATTAGTACAAATTATATATTCCATCATTCACTTTGATAACGACAGATCATGTTATCACGTTTCACTAGACAAGAAAAAAATGTATAGTATTGGTAATATTTTATGCAATTGCTAATTTGCATTTTGCATTTCATTCATTTAATCAAACAGTCGAACTGACGAAAATACTCAATTATAAGTGGGTTCAAGTATCAACTCTGAATGTGTTGAAAAAATTCGTAATCTTTTAGTGTGTAGCCATTTCCTACGATCAAGTCTTATGCAAAATTAAATATCATGTGGTGTGTCCTGACCAATTTTAAATGATGTGAAGATGACATGTGATACGAGGGTACTCGTATCGGTTCCGGTTAGGTTCATTCGCGGGATCCTCCCGTCGAGCAGCCTAGGGTTCTCGGTCAATTAGGGTTTGACGAGATGAACTTACGGAAAATAAAGTACAATAAAAGATAAAGTAACGATAAAGGATAAAATGAATTGATATTTCTTGAATGAATGATCCAAATGAATAACAATGTGCACTATTTATAATAGTGGATACCCTAACTTAAGGAACAAGAAAATAATCCTAATAAATATGAAAAGATATGGTAAATCAATAACTAACTAAATAATATAGATATGGGGGATATTCCCGAAGATATGCTCGTATCAACATGACATGACAAAATTAGTATAGAAATGACAAGTCAGCACATTAAATCAAAACGATGTAGTATTGATGATTAATTAGGTGAATTTTAATACTATGGGATCGACTTGAAATTTTTATGTATTTCTTGATGAAAGATGTCGTTTTTAGTCTAGTTGGATATTCTGACACGCCACCAGATCAAGACGGCACCCTTTTGGTCATTTCGGTATGCCACATTAGATTCAATTTGGGTAAAATGTAATTTGTGGGAAATTAGGTACACAATAGCTATGCAATTTTTTCACTATATCTAAATTTGATGGTAAAATCTTGAACTAATCTATATTGAGTGTTTTTTGCACTTTAAACTTTAATCCCTTTTGAAGTTTGTCTCGGGATAGAATGAGTATTCTTATCACTCTAAGCAAAAAAACAAATTCAATGGTGGAATTAGGTATACCAAACGAACATTTAAAAAGCATAGGAATGCCATACATGTCGATCACAAGAAAACCCTAAACCATGAAAAATTCTTTTAAAAAATCAAGCTTAGATACGAATCCATATATTGTAGTAGTAATTTTTTTAATGGAAGAAATTTGCATAGGACGCTCTTTTCTCAAATAATTGATCTTGTATCAACCTATGAGCAAGGGTGGATCCAAGAATTCAAATCAGAAGGGGCAAAATTATATTTATAAAGAAATTTTTAGAGTTTGTGGGAGGGCATTTATGAAGGAAATTGAAAATTTTGCAAAAACTGAAGAAGAAAATAGTAAAAAAAATATTTTGAGGGGGGCATTTGCACCCTACCCTCCTCAAGTGGCTATGCTCCTGCCTATGAGGAGAATGTTATAATTAATTTATAAACAAGCTAAGGAGGAAACCCTAATATTCTATATATGCTCCAATAAAATATAGTAAGTGCCAATTAGTGGAAATCACACCTCAACATAAAATATACACATACACACATACTAAAGCAGACATGCACCAAAAGCATCAATATCTATAGTGTAAGGCCCTAAAGGTGAATTTGGAGTGACAAAAACAGAGCAAATTTGGCATGTAGACTGGGACTCAGAAATTCAGAATCATGTCACACCATATATAAAATTAAAACACACACACATACATGTGGGTGTGTGTGCTTTTTTTGATAGTATCACGAGTGGCTTCCCTAATTGTTCTACTTGCAGCTATTGGTATGGCGTGGTAATGGTTTCACTTTGTCTGAATATTCACATGCGGTCCTAACAGTAGAGCCACTATCTGCTCCCACTACGCTTCTTTTTCTCTTTTTTTTTGAATCTTCATTTCTATTTATTTGGCATTATTAGTTCACCGATTGATTTGTTGAAATTTGTCGACTTGTGGGAATTTGTGAGAATATTGCTATGGATTCATATAGTGGGATGAAGGATACACTTAATTTGGTTGTGGTGTGTGTGGATTATTTTGGAAGATTTGGGAGGTATTATTTTTTTAGGGTATCATGTCATCTCGTGTTTTATTAATATGATTATTATTCCAATACAATTTATCATGAAAAATAATTATTAAAATTATAAAGTGAATTTAAATTTTAAAAAATTATAGTAGATTAAAATACGTACTATATTTATTCCACACCCAAATATTTATTCTTAACTCAAAATTCAAATTAAATGCTAAAAACAATTATATGTCCTAATTGGTCGTAAGTAACTCTAATTATCAATTATAAAATTAAACTAAAAACAGAATATTAAAATTGAATAAATATAGAAAAAATTGAAAGCATGAACATCAAAAGATAAGACGCAGGATCCCAAGAAATATTAAAGTGAAAAAAAATCCATTGTTTTTACACTAAAAGAATTTGCTGAAATACATTTTTTATTCAAGTAATTATACTCCGTATATGTTAATTTGTATTTCTAAATTCATCACTTAAATTTAAGCTATATAAATCGTCCCAGAAACTTTTTTTTAATAAATACGTCGTTGTATGTCCTAAACTTAAGAATGCTTTTTTCCGCACACCAAAATCTGGCAATTTTCTCATCTGCAATATGATTAATTAAACACAATAATTATCAAGAAATCCCATATGTTTATTGTAGAAAGTAGAATGAAAAAAGTGTGGATAGCAACAGTAATAATATTTCAAGTGTTGTGTATAGAAAAGTAGTAAGAGAGAAACAAGGAGTATAGATACGAATTTGACAAGACCTGTCGTCTTGATATTTTGTTTATCTGTTTTACGATTCACCAAAAAATTGCTGACTGCAGTGGAAATATGAGAATTTATGAGTAAACAATAAAACATAAATTTTGTTGTTTAGTGTGAGTGGTAAATAAACCCTTTCCTCCGCCCCCCTTTTTAGGCCTTAGATCACTTTCTGTCTACTCCTTTTCTTCATATTTCACTAAGCTAATATCCCCATCCTCTTCTTTGTCTCTATCTTATTAACATATCTCTCTCTCTCTCTTGCATTACTTCACCACTCAAGGAATATATACATACATAGTACATATGTATATAACTTTGTCTAAAAACGTAGTATAAGAAGTTTAAACTTTTTTGTTCGTCCATATATGTGGATAATATTCACATGACCCATACTTACTCCTCTTGCTTTAAGCTTAAGGACTCGTGATACATAATTGGCAACATTCTATTTGGCTTCATTTCAATTCGATACAATTTATTCACAACCGCTAATTAAAGATTATCTCTCTCTCTCTCTATATATGTGTGTTGTATGAGTATATCGATTGTGTTAGTGACTGGGTTCAGATTGTGAAAACGGAAGGCAATCTCGGATCGGGTCCATTTTCTGGATATGTTGAAGTTTGGCCCATTTAAGTCTAGCTATCATAAAGCCCATGAAGGAATAAGCCCATGTGATTTGATATGAATTTTATGGTTGATATAGACTATTGTGATGCCACCGATTCTGGAACAACCGACTCAGGTGATAATCTAATTCTTTTAAAAAGATATTTTACCCCTAGTCTCTCAACATCAATTTGGAGATAAATTTAGATATTCCTATGATCTAGTACTATTACTCTCTCCATCCCCAAAAGATAGATAAATTTATATGATACGAATTTAAGGGAGAAATTAATAAAGTAAGAAAGAGATGTGATAGATAAATTTATATGATACGAATTTTAAGGGAGAAATTAATAAAGTAAGAAAGAGATGTGAAATGTGGTGAGATTGAGGACGGGCATGGTGAATATTCGGAAATATGAGACTTCGCGGTAAATTTCTTGACAAATTTTACTACTGTTTATACATTTTCTGCTTCAGTTCACGTTTTCATTCTTCTGCAATTGTTTCCTTTCTGAATTCAAGATCTCATGCTGCCTAGCAACTGCTCATTTAGCTTAAAATATTCGTGATAACATGATTCAGAAATCAGACGATTACGGAAGCACGCGAATTTGTAGTTGTTGAATTTGGTATAGATACACGCATAGTGTTTAATATATGAACCTAAATCTCAGCTCCATTGCGTAATAATTGGGTAATTTTGGCATTGCCAAGTCCTTCTTGACCTTAGTCGATTTCTGTTACCAATTTCTACCGATTCATATAAATTTCGATCTATGAACTTGCTTGATAATAGAGAGTATTCAACACAATTATGGAAATGTAGAATGGCGAGCAATTCTCCTTTGGCAGAATTAGTTTCAATTTCACACACAATGGCATTATTCTGCCAAAGGAGAAGCACATTCTCATCGTTCTCCATTGCGTGTACTGTTTGCACTTTGGAGTCTGTTAAGCTTCAGCGGGGGTGGAGGGAGGGGTAATCTCAAAATATTCGCGCCTTATTACGTGGATATTCTCTAGGAATTTAATGGTATATGCCATGGAACAATGCCTCTAAGCCTTCTTTCACCTTTTATGTTGCATTCAAGGTCCCCTTGCGGGTCTTGGTTTATCTTCACCAAGGAATAAAAAATAGTGCTGGACTGCACTTATCAAGAAATCCAACAGAAAGCTCATGATAAGTTGCTTGAAGCATTGTTAATAAGGTTTGTCCATAGCTTAATGTTCACTGGATGACAACACTTACTTCCTTGAATATTAGTTTTTGCTTAAGAGGATTGGACTTAATTTACACTGTAGTTAGGTATATGCATAGTCCAACTTATGCACTCACATGTTCGAGTAAAAGTTTGGTTAGACCATCCATAGTCTTAGTGCCGATTCAAAGAAATGGCATCATCTGAGTATAAAACAAAACACATTCTCCTGAATTGTATTGGAGTAGCATTTAACTGTAGCAATCATTGAGCTCTCTAATTCCTTGGTATGCCTAGGTTGTAATTTAGCTGAAGCATGTTGATGATCACATAGAATATGATGAATTGCCATGTTGTAATATGACTTCCACTGAAAATGCGACATCCTTCCTCACTTATCAGATGTATAACTTGGATAATCTCTTTCTCATGATTTCAAACGCGCACATATCACCTCAGAGATACTCACTCAGACTTTTGTTTTCATATTATAACCATTCTTAAAAGGTTGGGCTGCTTAAACACAACAAATCAAATCCTGTGACCTGGGATTCAGATTTTGTTCAAAAAACTCCATTAGAGATAAGGGAACTAAGCATTATTCTGAGTTCTATGCTTATGCCTTACCTGAATATGATCCCAATCTTCTAATAAAGCATCTATCAGAACATGCTACACAGTACAGAAACAAAAGCTAAGTTTTGTATTCATTACTTTGGTCTTATGAGTGATGTTAGACAAGGGGTAATTGAATCTCTGGTGCAGGTGAATTATTGGGAAGTCTCCTTCAGCGGACAGTCGTCTGCTTAGGATTTACGAGATCCATGCCTTCTTTGACTGTCTGCCAGAGGAGATTTGCTCACTAATTGTCCTACAAAACTATTTACGGTCATCAGTCTTTTCTTCAGCTAATCAAGTAGCAGTTTGAGGCGTGTCTTGGAGTTCCAGTTAGCAATGTTTTACAGATTTGGTGGGGTTTTAAGGGGTATTTACATTTGATTTGCACATGCATTTCCTCCTTCACTGAGTATTATTGTTCTGGTGGCGGCCTATTGCTTTCTTTGGCGGTATTGCAGAAGTTGGGATGTAATCCTACTTGTCTAGACAAATGTTTGATTTGTTATTTCTCATTTAGTATGTGAATTTAGATTCAAGATATGGTATGCTGACTCATGGATGATCTAGTTTCTAACTTTCTACACAAAAATTGTGTTCTTGTTTTTATCCCACGTCAGGAAAACTGAAATAGGGAGCATTGATGCAAATTGTTCTATCAAAGAGAAGAGGATATATGGTAAATTACAAAATTTATATGACTAAAGATTAAATATGTTGTTGTGATGCAGTGGTGTTTAAGGGTTAACCGTCACGGTCAGGAATAATTGCAAGCTCAGGTCCTTCTCTGCTTGGTATGATATTTTGATCATAACTGCCTAGATAGATTTGCTTCTTATTCACCAGTGCTTTAGTTGCAGCTTCTTATACTAAGTAGCTTTGTGAAATTCATTTATTGGATTTGGACATACAGATACCAAGCTCACTGTGATTGGACGATTACTTAGGTGGTTAATTGTTCATGTCAGGGACTCCAGATTGTGCCACCTTTTCAGGTTTTTTATTTGCATGATACTTTATCGGCACCACTTTATTGTTTCAAATTTTTACTGTGGCATTGTTTAGAAGAACTCAAGTGATAGTTGAGATATATATTAGGACATTGCATGTTTACTTATTTAACTTGGTTTTTAGTGACCCCCCCCCCCAAGTGACTCAACTGGCTGATAGAGAATTAACTGTAGACACAAGACTGTAAAGGAAATAACACTGGTTTCTAACAGTCAATATGTAGAAACACTTGAAGAATTGTGATAGTATAATATAACATTGAGTGCTGCAGATGAACTAGTAACCAACAATAATTGTAGGACTGCACAAACTCATATTAGCTAGCTTCTTGCTTGTCCATACTTTCTGGATGGTGGGAAAAGTCACCAGAATCATGTCTGACCTAAGTTGAAGAATAGGACTTGAAATAATTAATCACCCATCACGCACACCAGTAGAATAAAGCCATTGATTCTGTAATCTGTAGTGCAGCATTGTGGGATTGAATGGCAGGGCAATTCTCCTTTGGCAAAGAAACTAGTATGCATGTGCATGTTCTTCCTGCCAAAGGAGGATCGCACTGTTATTCGCCCCACATCATTATTATCTTTCTTCAACCCGATCCAAATATAAGTTGGGAGAATTGATGTCCAGCCTATATAGGACCTAGCTAAGCACCTTCAATGGCATATGCTTATGTTGAACTTGAATGAGGACATAGCATATGCTTCCATTCTATGCTGATCCTTTTGTTTTTTCACCCTTTACTTTTCTTTAGGGTCATGGTAATTAAAAAAGTTCTCACCTTCACTCCCCCCAACCCCCTTTTTTTTTCTTCCATGAATATGCGTTTTTACATTGATCTTATTTTTCCGTGTCGTAAGGAATCAGATTCTTAGTTGTTTGCCTTCTTACATATAATAAGATTCCCCATTCTTATGTCGTTAATTTTTCCTCACCAGGCGCTACGTTTAATTTCATTAACAACACACATGCAGTAAAAAATTAAGAAAGATTATTCTTGTCTGTAGGAAAATCAACCTCTTCGGATTCCTTAGCATCATTTAAACTTGAGTTTGTGACTTGATGAATGGGTGCCCATTCAACCTTAACATTAGTAGGGGAATTTACTTTTGAGGATTAGAACTTTGGAATATTTCAGTGTCCTTGATAATCGTTGTTATTTGATCTAATTGTGATTTGATTCATATCTCATTAAAATGGTGGAATTTGTGAAATCCACAGTAACGAAGATAAAAAAAACTCAATCATGCAAAATAAATGTATTCTTTTATTAATATTTTAGTACGTATATAGGGATAGTTTATGCTGTATAATAAAACTGATCTCATCATAATATATGATGTACGTAAATAATGGATATTATAGACATAATCTTGTGATAACGACCTGTTAAATTCCAGTAGCCGACATGAGTCTTCTTGGAATCAAGCATCAAATCACATCTGATTCACATAAACTAAAGTAAGCTAAATTAAATCATAACCACCTAGATAGATTACGATTGTCTTGTACTAGTACTATTTATCTTATACTATTGCAACCAAATATATTATGGTTGACTTTATGTCTATGGACGCAACAGATCGATCAGCACTTGAAATTCGATATTAGTAAATGATAACTCTTGTCAATTTGTTCTAAATGCTAATACGTCGTCGGATTGCCTATTAGATTCCAAAAATCACCAGCCAACGAAATTTAGATTTATGCCAAACAGAAAAATATTGCATACTCTTTGCTATTCCATGTGTGCTTCGAAACGAACAGTTTATTCCTGGTGAGTAAGAATATGCCTGAAACATAGCTGTGGAGAAACCGTGTGTATTTAGGTACAACTATAAATATTGAGGAAATGGCTCACAACTATTCATCAGAAAATGGAGCATTGCGAAAATAGGGATGCATTACTGGGTAATTACTCCTTTGGCAGTAGGCGGATGATGCTAACTTTGCACTCTGCACACTGCCAAAGGAGATTTGCCCCGCGATACATCCTTATATTAATTATTCTATATCTTTGGTTTTTAAGATGTCTTCACAAAATGAGGTAATATATATAGACTACAGTGTCGTCGAGTCAATAGATGTGGTTTATTTTAGAACTATAGGCTATAGCTGTCGATTTCAATTTAATTTTTAATATATAAGTATCTGGAAAAATGCAGTGAACTTCAATCCTTCTTTCTCTCTCTTTTTTTCCTCGTAACCCACTAAAAGAGGAGTTCTTCTCGTTGCAGATTTTACCAGGATTTTTGAAAATATGTTTTAGATGGCTTTGAAGAATGCTTTTTCTTCCCAATAGAAGTCTTATTTGAAAACATAAATGTTAGTTAAGCATTTTTATATCTTCATAACATACTTTAGTTAATTTATTTTCAATTTTTCAGAAGCTCAGATATTCAGATTCTGTTCTTTTTTAGTGGAAACTATTTAGTAGTAGCTTTGTATTTCGTTTCCGATAGGTTGGTCGTTAACTCGTTATACTGTAAGAAAACATCAAATAAGCTAGAAAGTTACATTCATCATATACATCAAGAAGCCACTACTAATATTAACGATCAAGTGCATTCATTAATTATTTTCTGTATATACATGTATGAATATGATTATTATGATACTTGGAATACATGCGAGCTACTTAAAATAAACGAATAATAGTATTATTTTTATCGTGGTAATAAAAAATCAATCCAGACCATTAATGTTTGTTTGATACATTGTCCTAAAAAGAAGCAGTGATGTAGTACGTATACATAAAAGTACTGACATGCAAAATCCATTTGATCAAAAATATCAATACAATTATACAAACATTAATCATTTGATAGGATATGATTTCAACGTAGTTGATGTAACAGATAGGATAAGCAGTAGATATTTTCACAAGTACAAACTGCTTAGAAAATATGATGACATTATCGTATAAACTTATGACGGCATCAAGATCATGTCCTTGGTGAAAATAGAAGGCGAGTACAATAGGTTACATTAACTTATATAGAGAAAAAAGGATAGACTAGTCTCTTGTTTATTTTGAAAGATTGGTGTTTTGGAATATCAAGGCTTTAATTAAGTTATTTCGTTTTGTGCTAATTTTGTTTGATTCATATCTCATTGAAAATGTGAGATTAGAGAAATCCTAGTCATAAAGATAAAAATATTCAATCATCTATCTTATCATTTGTAATAGTACATGCTCTCAATCTCCCTAAACTTAATTGTTTCGGATGCTCCTCTTCCGTATAATGTATTATGTGAAATCTTAGTGCTGATATAAATTTATTAAAATTCAGGTTAGGTGATAAGGGACCTACATTAATTCTTGTTTAGTTCCTTCATTCAAACACTTAAATATGAGGTACATTCTGGAATTGTAGTGCTGAGATTTCCCGATGCTCAATGAGACATGAAGCTTAAACGAAACATATAAATAAGCACTGTTGGATCATAAAATTACAACTTGAGGGAAAAAATATATGAGCACGAACAGGAATACAACAAAAAAGTACTCCACAGTCCCTTTGAGACATCCGAAAATTAATGATTCAGTAGATCGATAGCAATTACTTGTAGTACTAATTTTCTAACTTAACCTTTTCTTTCCTTCCCTCTAAAAAAAACAATTCTCTTTGTGATTGGAAAATTACTTAGGTGGTTGATCATACATGTGAAGGGCTTCAAATTGTGCCAGCATTTCAGGTTTTTTCTTATTTGCATGATACTTTAATGACACCACTTTATTGTTTCAAATATTTACTGTGGGACTGTTTAGAAGGACTCAACTGATCGTTGAGAGACATATTAGGACTGGTTTTTTAGTGACCCCTAGTGATTCCATTGACTGATAGAGAATAAACTGTAGAGGAAATTGACAATGTTTTCCGACAATCAATATGTAGAAACTCTTGAAGAATTGTGATGATACAATATAACATAGTGAGTGCCGAATTGTGATGACATCGTTTAACTAGTAGCCAAGTTGCTCCATCAAGCAACCAGAGTTGTAGGACTGTAAGAACTTGAAAAAGCTAGCTTCCTTATTGGTCAGGCTTTCTGGATGGTGGGCAGTCACCAAAGCATCTGTCAACTTAAGTTGAAGAGTAGAACTAAAAATAGTTAATCACCATTCACACGCTCCAATTGAAGGAAACCGCTGGTTTAGCGGTGCTGCATTGTGGGATTGAATGGCAGGGCAATTCTCCTTTGGCAAAGAAACAAGAATGCATGTGCATGTTCTTCCTGCCCAAGGAGGATCGCCCTGTTATTCGCCCCACATCATTATTATCTTTCTAAGAGTCGATCCAAATATAAGTCATGAGAGTTGATGTCCAGCCTTTATATAGGACCTAACTAAGCACCTTCAGTGGCATATGCTTATGTTGAACTTGGATGAGGACATAGCATATGCTTCCAGTCGATTCCGATCCTTTTTGGTTTTCACCCTTTGCTTTTCTTTGGGGTCATGGTAATTACAAAAAAAGTTCTCACCTTCACTCTCCTTTTTTTTCTCCCATGGATATGCTCTTTTACATTGAGCTTATTTTGCCATGTCTTAAGGAATCAGATCCTTTGGTTTTTTGCTTTCTTACATATAAGGAATCAGACCCTCTTCGATTTCCTTAATAAGTAACATGAAGTTTGGGACTTCATGAATAAGTTCCCTTTCATCCTTAACATCAGTAGGGCTAGGGCATTTACTTTGAGGATTAACCTAAATAGACTTAAAGGGATTAGAGCTTTGGGATATTTCAAGTTCCTTGATAATAGTTTCCATTTGGGCTAATTTTGGGTTGAACCATATCCCTTTGAAATGGTGGAATTTGAGAAATCATGTAACGTAAATATCAATGATTCAATCATGAAAAGTAAACTTGTCTCCTTGCATTATTATTTTAGTATGTATATACGGATGGCTTATGGTGTTTATTATAGACATAATCGTGTGAAGATGACATTATAAATTCCAATAGTCGACATGAGTCAAATTGGAATCAAGCATCAAATCACATCCGATTCACATAAACTAAAGTATGCTAAATTAAATTGTAACCGCACGTAGAAAAGATTAAGACTGTCTTGTACTATGTTATATGCAATGAACATAAAAAAAAAAACTCTTTGCTATCTCCATGTGTAGAAACGAATAGTTTATTCCTGAGGAGTAAGAATATGCTTGAAATATAGGTTTGGAAAGACCGTGTATTTAGGTACAACTATAAATATACAGGAAATGGCTCTCGACTCTTCATCAGGAAACGGAGCCTTGTGAAATTAGGGATGCATTACTGGGTAATTACTCCTTTGGCAGTAGGCGGATAATGCTAACGCAGCACTTACCACACTGCCAAAGGAGATTTGCCCCGCGATACATCCTTGAATTAATTCTTTTGCGTCTTGCAAGATGTGCTGACAAATGATCGTATCAGTGATGTCGAGTCAATATACTGTATCGTTTATTTTAGAACCATAGGTAATCTTGTTTCTTTTCTTTCCTTGTACCCGGAGTTCCTCCCAGTTAGTTTATTTTCAACATGACTTTTTAAAAATGTTTTAGGTGGCTTTGAGGAATGCCATTCGTCCCAATCGAAAACTATATCTCAAAACATAACTAGACAGGGAGTATTAATTAAGCCTTTTTATACATTCATGGTCTTTTTTTTTTTTTTTCGAGTTAATTTAGACAGCTTCAAGCGATATTCTTATTTTTCTTTTTGGCGGAAACTATTATATTTCGTTTTCGATAGGTTGTTATACTATAAGAAAATGATGATTGGTGGTATTTGTTAGTAAATTATTCTCATATAATGGAAATTTTCTTTTCCCATGTTCACTTAAATAAATAGACCATTCATGCATGCATGATGCATGTATATTTAATAATAGTACTATTCATTTCCATCAAGAAGCCACTACTAATATTAACGACCAAGTATAACTTTATACGCTAATAATTAGTTATTTTCTGCATGTGCACATACGATACTTTAATTCGAGTTGCTTAAAATATACGTATTTTTTTATCGTGCTAATTAAAGTTCTATATGAGCAAGACCTCGGGAGTAGAACTACAATAAAAAAGATCTTTATTAATCAATAAATATAAAAATAATTAATAACTGTGTAATAATTTTGTATGAATGTATACATTTGTATTTCTTATGTTATGTTTATGTATTAACTTACTAATTTTGATCATGCTTGCAATTTAATAAACGATTCCGCAGTCCCTTCAAAGTTAACCTTTATCTTTCTTATTTTAATAAATACGTCATTTTGAACATTATCAAAAGACGATATTTTGTATATAGATGAGACAAATGAGAAAAGTTGAAATTTTATGATTTAATATTCAGATCTCAAACTTTGTAGGGCTAACTAGAATTTGACAAAAGTTCATGATTTAAATAACTATTAAACCTATACAATATGCCGATCATGTTAGTTCATTCATTAAAATAATAACTAAGAACCATATCAGTTAGTTGATTTATTAATATGTGATATCACAAAGTATATAATGCAGAATTGGTAGAAACGTATGAGAATGATTAACTGATACTCCCTCCGTCCCGCACTACTCGCACGTATTTCCTTTTTGGGCGTCCCAAGTTACTTGCACTCTTTCCATTTTTAGTAAAAATTTTCACCTACAGCTGTCATTTTTGACTTTCCTATACACTCATTCCTTAATCTCCGTGCCGAAAAGGAAATGAGCGAGTAGCTCGGGACGGAGGGAGTATATAAAAAGAACTTAACTAATTGAGAACATCAGAGTATAAAAACTCAATGTAAAATTACATATTTAAAGTCTGTCTTTTAAGTTCAACAATGAGGCCTTTATATAGGCAAAGGGAAATCATAAACTCATGGAAAGAAAATAACTAAAAAGATAATACGCAAAAATGAGTAAAAAAGAGAAACCTAATTTAATTTGTAGAAGGAAAAATAATTAATATTTTTCCATCTACTAATTATACTAACTAGGAAATATATTGCCGAACCTGAACCGACCCTTCCGACCCTTCAACCCTTCTGCCGGTTCAACCCGCCGGTTCTGGGCCCGGTTCCGGTTCATGAACCGGCGTGCCCGAACCGGCGGTTAACCGCCCGGCCGGGTCGGTTTGTGCATGCCTAAGTGCGGGGAACGATATCTCTTTATTGATCCAATCAACTCTTGCACTATGGAATTCACTTGGTCTATACAGATCATGCTGATTGTTCATAGAATCTCCATATCCACTGACCAAAGGGACAATAAGTATGTTAACAACAGATGGTGTAACCTCCAAGCAATTTGAATTCACAGCATCACCGATGTAGAGTTTCTTCGCCAGCAACTCTGTTTTCTTTCCTTGAAGATCACCAGCACCGTCATCATTCCCAAACATGAACCCCAGGAGGCGGTTTCCCCCTTCAACCTCGTCGTATACGGGCTTATCATACACCGGCATCGACAATATATCCTCGTCGTATACAGGTTTATCATACACCGCCATCGATAATATATTGTTGTTACTATTCTTCGGTGGTTTGGGGAGCTCATAGAATATATCCTCATCGTATACAGGCGTATCATACACCGACATCGAAAATATATTGCTATTACTATTCTTCGACGGTTCATCCGCATCATATGATGTGAAGACGTCGCTGAATAATGGATCGCCCATCGAATGACGCTCCGACGCAATAGACCTCATCAGGCTGTATTTCCCCCAACGCTTCTCCAGTCGCGCCAATCGTCGTTGTAGGTCTCGAACCTGTTGTCGCAGATCACCGTTCTCGATATCGCGCTGGAGGTCTCGAACCTGTTGTCTCAGATCATCGTTCTCAATGTCGAGCAGATCACGCTGTCGTGCAGCCTCTTCGTTTGGGAGATCTCCACATCCCCCACCACGATTGCCGCCACGAGCATCGCCACGTCTGCCGCCATATCTATGTTCAGCCATTGATAATGAACCTGACTCTGATACCAAATAATGCAGAACTGGTAGAAACGTATGAGAATGATTAACTGATATATAAAAAGAACTCAACTAATTGAGAACTTCGGAGTATAAAAACTCAATGTAATAATATATATATTCAAAGTCTGTCTTTTAAGTTCAACAATGAGGCATTTATATAGGCAAAGGAAAATCTTAAACTTATGGAAAGAAAATAACTAAAAAGATAATACGCAAAAATAACTATAAGGAAAATGAGCAAAAAAGAGAAACCCTAATTTGTAGAAGGAAAAATAATTAATATTTTTCCACCTACTAATTATACTAACTAGGAAATAAATAAAACCAAAATAATAACTTGCTTAGCCTCCAAGTCATATATTCTATAACTGCATCAGTATATCACTCAAAATCAATTTGCTGATTCATGAATATGTGTTTTTATGATATTAAAAGTTAATAACTTATATGCTTTATGATAACAACTGATATTAATGATTCAACGAACTTATTGGTTCTTAAATTCTCATTTTAATGTGGTTCTCAATTGACCACAACTCCACGACCATATATGTATCTTGTGATAATAATTATGCATAAGTAATTCTCTACAAAAAGATTTGAGTATGAATGTGCATGCATGCTTTCATTCCTATTCGCCGTTAACTCCACTTTTGACTGCTTTATTAAAAGCACCCGCGCTCGAGTTGCCACATAATTCATCAGAACAAGAAACTCTCTTGATTACACCTATTTTACGTATATATTTATATATTCTTCCCAAATTGGGATATGCTTTAGAAATGTGGCATATCCGGGGACAATTCCTGCCCTAAAATCTTGAAAATATGTATTATAAAGACAATAAAATATTCCCCTTCTATTTTAGAAAAGTGATGCTGGGGCCACTAGTATAAGTTCTCATAGAATCCCCTTTCAATTCAACCCAATTTATCTAGTAGTATATATTTCTCCAAACAAATTTATTTACTTTCTCATTGCCACGTTTCGATCAACTCCATATGCAAATCCATCTCTTAGTGGTGTTTTAGTGAACTAAATTTGATAGACAACATGTTGATAAATTAACAGAGTTAATTCCTAATTTGTTTCAGTTTATTTCTTGTTTTTGTATATTTCAAGGATAATAACTAAAGCATCTTAATCTGGTTTATCAACTTTCAATAATCATTTATATATAAAAAACATTATTATACTTTTCTTTGTTGACAATAAGCCCTTGTATTTTCCTTTTTAAATAGAGATGAAGTTTTAGAGATATATATGACTGAAGTAATTAAGTCACTTGACTCAAATGTTTACATATATATTCATAATGGAGTAGTATTTATTTCATCAAACCGGCCAATAAAAAAACAGTGGAAATAATGATTGAGGATCTACAAATTTATTCTTGAGAATGTGCTGCTTGGTATTTTCATTGTGATTTTGGATCACTTTGTACATATCAAGTTGTGAAAGGAGAAAAAAAAAGTTATACACAGGCTGTAGATGCTTAGATTTAGAGCTCTTTTTCCAGCATTTGCCTTCTCCATCTTCTTCGTCCCTTTGAATGTTAAAGGGCCATATTCTTATCTTTTTAATGATCTATTTCAACAATTTTTATTAATTTATCAAATGCCTTTGGTCTGCTGTGTGCTTACCTTTTAATTATATCTCAATTAACTAAACACACATTTTAATAGTAAATAAAATTTCGACATGGTGTCGTTATTAATAGAATCCGAATCGAAAGCATAGTAAAAAATAGAAATAAAGAAAATTATTTTAGGGGCTATATAAAAATATTATGCATGCATCAGAATCAATTGATGTCGATATCTTTTTTGACTGGTTAGAGCATAAAGAATGAATGCAGAATGTACTATTTGTACGACCTGGGGTACACTATATATACATGAAGCCACTCATTATTATTGGTCACAAGACTCACAACAAACATTTACACTACAATTTTTTGAGATGTGTATACTTGTGTTACGGGGCGACTACTCTTCTGGCAGATGCACGAGCTAAATGCTTAATAAGCTACTGCCAAAGGAGATTTGCCCCGCAATACAACTTAATACAAAATTTTACAATTTCTCATTGTCATTTGTCGCGAGAAGCATTAGCACGTGTATATGTATATTTGTGTTACAGGGCATTACTCTTCTGGCAGTCGCACAAGCGAATGCTTAATGAGCTACTGCCAAGGGAGATTTGCCCTGCAATACAATTTAATACAGTACTACAAGATTTTACACAGTACACACTATAACTTCCATCTAGTATCCTTTCAATATTTTTTTGTACTCATAAGAGAAACAATAGCATTTGTATATGTTTATTTTTGTCTCAGGACATTACTCTTCTGACGATCACACAAGCTCGGAAGAGCTATTGCCTCACAATCAAGTTAATGCAAAAGTTCACATCTAAAAGATCATACCTATGGTAACACTTTGTGTAGACGGGTCCCTTTTTTTTATTCGGATACTATTTAGCCATTAGTTTTGTACCTTTTTTTATCGATATTGCATAATATATAGTATATATGTTGGTGGCATTGATTTATATATTTGTAATATTGCAACACTACGTTATGTTGGTTGAAAATTGACTATGATACAAAGATACACTAACCGGACGTAATACAACCCAATGAAAAATGGAGAAATTAAAAGGAAATAAACTGAATTGAAATTACAAAAAAAAATTCGAAACAATAAACCGTAAAGATGTAAGCCGGGCCGGTAGTGCTCTCGATTTGGCGTGTCGTCCCCAAAAATAAAACGGTTTCGTCTAGCAGCACCGCTAGACGCAGAGCTCCGGCGAACGGGAGTAAGGCGGGGGCAGAGCTTCGACAGGAAGATTATGTAGAGAGGGAGAGAGCGTGTATGCAAGAATGCTTGAGTTTTTTGTCTCCTGAATGCAATGGATACATGCCTATTTATAGGCCAAGTCCACCCGCAGGGGTTGTTGGAGTCAACAGACATAATGTTTGTCATCAAGGGCATTGACCGTAACCGCCGGGGGTTACTGACTGGTGCACTAGCCGTTGGGAGCTGAAGATACACGATGCATCTGGACACACTACACGACGGGATACACCATGGACCGTCGGGATCCATCGGGGACCTTTTGTCTCCCGTTATGCGTCGGGGTCCAGTGGCACAAGGCACACGGGGCACGGGTCACGGCTCGGGGGCGGGCGGCGGCGCGCGCGTGTGGGCTCTGTCACCCATCTTATTCCACGATAATTATTACACATAATAATTCATCTTATTAAATACTCCATCAAAGAAGTTTATCATCCCCGATGTGAGATAATTAACACTTAGTTAATTCATCCCTTAGTTTTTCTTATAGCTCATTTCTAGCTTTATTATGACTAATTTTAATATATTATTTCTCACTCACCGGGAATCGGATTTGAGAAAATGAATATGCTACGGTCATCTACTCGGAACGTAGATCGACGCTATTGCATTTAATTTCACAAAATTAAATGTCTTGTAACATTTATTATTAGTTAAAGTTGTTTGACCAAGCACGATTCCAACATGTTATACGCATCTCGCATAAATTATAGTATTTTTTATGTACGATAATAGGAGACTAATAATTTAATTTTGTATGGTTACTTGTGTATTTCCAAAATTTCAATAAAAATATAAAAAGTAATATGGGATGTAAATGAAATGTTATATTTCAGAATGGTATGCAGCATCAAAATTTATATAATTGTTTTTGAGAGATTATGAAATTTCTGTTAGTACACATGACAAATTAATAGTGTGATACGACCCTACGTCGTATCCCGTTTCTCCGGCGTCCTAGCGAAGGATCGGCGGTAGCAAAGAACCGGCTGTGCGCGGGAATTCCTCTCCGTCGGGCAGCGCGAGATCTTAGTGAAAGAGAATTTCTCAACACGTTGTTGGACACGTAACGATTTTATTGATTTACTGAATTGATCCAAATAATAACCATCTATCTCTATTTATAATACTCTAATACTATACCCTAACTTATTGACCAAGATAACAAATATATGGAAGGATTTGGTGAATCAAAAGATATAACTAAATAATGGGATATAGGATCGTATCAACTCTCCCCCGGTTAAAATCCACCTTGTCCTCAAGGTGGAAACCACGAAGCACGATGATAGTTGAAAGCTTTGGCGATGCGTATCCTCCGGGATCAAACACATATCGAACAGTTGAATGTCTTCCTTTATAACTTCCCTCACACAGCAGCGCCATAAACATACACTCATACGTAGCATGCTCTAGTTTTGCGTTATCAACGCAAGCCCTCTTGAGGAAGAGATCCATTGCGAACGTTTTCCCCACACCACAAAGCTTCTTGATGATCAAAACCCGGCTGATTCCTTTACCAATACAACCACTCGCCTCCGTCGCATGTTTGATCGTTATTTTCAGCTCCTTAATCTCATTCTGCGCATCCATCTCCACTCTTGCAGCTTCCGTATTGGCCTGTTCTGCCGCGTGCTCCTTCACATCCGCTTGCTTCATCAAGTTGATGACAGACTCCATTTCCATGAACAATGTTTTCTTAATATTTCTTGCATCGGCGATGATTTCCTCCAAGTGATCAATATTAGTACAATTTGGACTACACATGGAGGAATTGCTTATGTTTTTCCCACGGGAAGCACTGTCAGTAGACGACGATGTATCCGATTCACCTAAAACCATCGAGGATAAATTTGATCCATCTACATCATTCTCATCATATTCATCTTCTTTCTCAACATTTTCATCTAAATCATTCCCACCATTTTCATCTAAATCATTCTCATCAGAGTAACATAATAAACGTTGTTTGCACACATGACTCACCAACCATTTATCTGGGCAGTAATAACACAGACCCAACCGAGCTCGTTCCGCTTTTTCTGCCTGCGAAACCCGGACCCTCGGTGGCCTTGCCTGATCAACCGCACGTCCCGGACCTCCCTGGGTCTGAATCGGCGTCGGTAAAGGTTCCGATGACTGCTGCGCCGGGGGAATCATCAAATGATTGAAGTAAAATTGGACCCTCGAGATCCCATTGGATGTATTTGTCCCATCGAAACGCGGGGCATCCATGTGCACCCTCTTGGGTTGATCATAACCCGACATGTTGGCCTGGAAACGCTGTGGGGGATCCCAACACGTTGATGGCCTTTCCTGCGACTGGTCGAAGCCTCCCGCACGGGTACGGGCCTGTATATACCCTGGCGGGTCCCAGCATGAACCTCGTTGGCCCCAGCCTCCGCGGCAGCCCCGACCCGGCTGCTGGTCGTCTCGCAGCCCCCCGTTAGGGTACCGTGAATTATACCCTCTGTCACCATACCGCGTATACCTGAAACCATCATCCCCCCAATCCTCTCCGGCCTCGAAACACAAGGGCAGTTCTGCCTCGCGCGCCACCGGCGGCTCCAGATACTGGAAACGTCGATCGGTCTCGTCCCTCCACGCATCAAATCTGTCGAGACGATCCAATAAGCGATCCAACCTACCACTCACCGAGTCGTCGTGATTTATCTCCTCCGATTGACGAACTTCCAAATCCCTATCATCTAACTGCAGTCGATGAGGGACCCCAAAATTGCGACGATCAACGGGCTGTTGACGACGCTGCCCCCCACTCGTGAATGAGTCAGGGCGTGAAGAGCCCCAGCCGACTCTGCTGTTGTAGTTAACACGTCTCATGAGTACACAGATGAAAGCACCAGTTGATACGACCCTACGTCGTATCCCGTTTCTCCGGCGTCCTAGCGAAGGATCGGCGGTAGCAAAGAACCGGCTGTGCGCGGGAATTCCTCTCCGTCGGGCAGCGCGAGATCTTAGTGAAAGAGAATTTCTCAACACGTTGTTGGACACGTAACGATTTTATTGATTTACTGAATTGATCCAAATAATAACCATCTATCTCTATTTATAATACTCTAATACTATACCCTAACTTATTGACCAAGATAACAAATATATGGAAGGATTTGGTGAATCAAAAGATATAACTAAATAATGGGATATAGGATCGTATCATAGTGCTACCTTCTTTCAAGAAGTAGTGTCTTATTAGCTTTTGAAACTAATTTTAAATAAATTGATTGAACGTATAATGTATTATAAGAGCGACAGTCTAGTTTTTATTGTGGTTTTACATGTGTTATAAACTTATGAATAGAACAAAGATCTCACTTTTATTATAGTAATATATAAATACTTTTAGATTGCGATGGATCTAAAGATGACAATAATGTTAAATAAGAGATGATTTTGACTTTTTGAGGATTATAATTTAGTATTCGTGTGGATCATAATTAGTAAGATTATAAAATAATACTAATAATTAGCAAAATGAGATATATTAAATGTCTTGAAGAAGTGGGTATAAATATAATATTATAATTGAAGTTCTCGTGAATGTATTGATTGAATTAATAAAATTCGCAGCACTATATTATCATAATAATAGGGTGTAATATTTCCGTCAACAGTGTGAACGGTAACTTTACGAAAATACCCTTGGAATTAGTACATGTAAAAACAAAAATTTGTTGTAGAAAGTAAGAAACAGTCAGCGCACGCCAGCGTGGCTGCTTTGACCAGAAAAAATGTAATTTTTCATTAACACAATTTATCCATGAACAAAAGCAAGTTTATCCACAAATATCTCAATTATTTTTCAAATAATAAACCATGAAATCGTAGACAGTGGCAGATCCAATTAAGTACAAGGAGGTACAATTGAATCCCCAAAATTGTGAGTAGCCAGTGGTAATAATAGCGTTAGTCCCATGTTTGATTCTCTTAAGCTCGATTTTGCTTTTTCTACTTATATATCTATTTTGTATAATTGGCTATAATCATTTATTGTTTTTGTTTCTAACGATGTATAATTAGTAGGTTATTTGTCATTTCATTAGTTTCACTTCTTTTTTACGTTATAATAGTACTAATTTATTATTTGTCTTTTCATTTTTGTTTCACTTTTGTTACGTGCGAATGAATTATTAGCTATAAATTTTATTATTTATGATTTTGAGTTATACTCATATTTGATCATTTATAGTAGAAAATGTGATACATTTTGTTTAATTTAAAATTTATAGAACTCTTTCTGAACTACTATAATTTCAAGTAATAATCTCTATTATAAATAGTGAAAAAATTTCACTAAAAAAACTTTATCAATTTTTTATATGGCTCACTTGAAAATAAATAATTTAGATGATGAAAAAATTGATTAAATATTAAATCTCTAAATTAAGTAATTATTTATCGCACCTACAATCTAAAATTTCTGGATCCACCACTAATCGTAGATATGTGTCAATTGTTTGAGTGAGTATGAAATTAAATGATACTCTTTTTTACGAAATAATGACACATTTTACTATTTTGAGATATTCATAATTTAAACACTCATTAACTTTTTTTATAAGTGGATCTCATACTATTGTTACGTTCATATTACTCTATCCGTCCGTGATTAAATGTCTCATATTTGATTGACACGGGTTTTAAGAAATTGTTTGACCTTATGTAGTAAAGTGGGTATAAAAGTTAGTGGAATGTGGGACCTACTTTTATATATTGGATTTATAATAAAATGTGAGTGGAATGAGTTAGTGGAATATAGAGTCCACTTACCAAATATAGTAAAAGTGAAATGGGGACATTTATTGGCGGACATACGAAAAAGGAAAAATGAGACATTTAATGACAGACGGAGGGAGTATATCATTACACTAATTTTTACACTTATTTCCTTCATAAAGTTAAAGCAATTTCTCTAAAAATAAAATTCATTTTGAATCAAAACAGATTACAAATTTTATCTTGAAACACATTGAATCCAATCATAATTTTATAGTAACATTTACAAATTACAATCATATTACGACCAAATATCCAAGAAATTTCAAAAAGCATATATGAAAAAAGTAGAAAAGTCGAGGAAAGAATCTACTTGGTCAATAGTCATACGGAATGTTATTAGTATTATTTTAAAAATATTTAGTACGCAAAAACGAGTAAATTAGCAAATTGCATCACAAGGGCATTTCCGTCCATAACAAATTCACAACCATCATGCATAATCAAACTCCCTCTCAAAATCTTAGCCACATTCAACACCTTCACTCTTGATCAGCCGCCATTTATGGAACCAGAAACTGTTCTAAATCTCTTCGATTCCAGGTGGTTCCACCTCGGAATCATCGGAACACCCCCGGAAACCTCAATCTCACCACCGCCGCCGCCATTCCCCCACCTCCAAATCCCACAGAATCATCCAAATCAAAAAGTTTCGCGCCAAATATTGTCTCTAGCGAGATCGAAGAGCGACGAGCTGTCGAGTTTCGCAACACGGAACCCCTCTCCCGATTCAGTCCTCAAAACCCCCCACCTCCAAACCATTTTCTCCGACAGAGAGTTTTCAATTTCATCGGAAATTCCGAAGATTCCGCTGGCGAAGAAATCCGCCGTCGATGGAAGGAGAAAGAAGCGGCTGAGCAAGAGCATGTCGGAGCTGGAATTCGAAGAGGTGAAGGGATTCATCGACATTGGCTTCGTTTTCTCGGAAGCGGACAAGGGGGATTCGGCTCTTGTTGAAATCATTCCAGGCCTGCAAAAATTAGGGCAGAAAATTGAATCGCGTGATCGGAAAATTGAGGAAGCTTCTAGAATGAGGGCGAAGCCGTATCTATCAGAAGCGTGGGAGTTTTACGAAGAGGAAAGATTGATGAAATGGAGGGTTCCTTCTTCTGCAACAAGTGAGATGGAAATCAAAGATAATCTCAAATCTTGGGCCCACACAGTGGCTTCTGCTGTTAGATGATGAGATTAGTGTTAATTTTCTTCTTTTTTAAAAAAATTTAAGTAGCGTTTTATGTTGGTTTTTCTTCTTTATTTGTATAGTTCAAAACTCAAATTCAAATTTTTGCAAATACCAAATTGAGCTGCATTGTTTGTTGATTCAAATTGACACATTCATTGATTACATTTTATATGTAGGTGTGTGTATGTATCTTTTGATGGCAGTTTTTTTTTGTCATATTTACATGTGTTATGCTTTGATTTTGTTACTGATATCTGGTCAAAATTGAATCTTGATTTCCATAGATGAGATTTGTCATGTGGATAACTCTTATTGCTTTTCAGAAACCAATCACCATAATACTTCCATAGATTAGATAGTATTTCAGTATTTGTCCTGATTATTATAGTTTTACAGTGACTGGGTAGTTTAGAATCGAGTTAACGAGTACTATACTAACGAGTTTTCGATATTATGGAAGAGGTTGGTGATGATTGCCTTCATTTCAGATTGGTGATGTTCAGCAACAATGTCTATGCTAAACACTGAGAGCTGGTGTTTCCTTTCCTTTGCAATATTTTCCATAGAGCATTCAGTTTTAATTCATTCTTCTTTTCCTTCCAAGCATCAATTCACTTTCCTTTCAAGCTTTTCCTCTTGGCCTTAATTAAGTCAGCCAAGGTAGTGATGCATTTGTTTAATCTTGAGAAATTCCTTGTGCTTCTGTTTGATTACTATTCAATCTCTAATCTTCCCTTTTTTCTTCAGACCTGCAGCATGTCCGGTTCCTTCCTTCGAGATCTTGTAAGGTATTCTCAATAATATACCTGATTCTAAATAAAATCTTATCTATCTGTGCCTTGTGCTTTGCTCTTTGAATGTTCTTCTTATCTATCCTTGTTTTTGCTGTCATCACTAGTTTTTGAAAATAAAGTTTTGCACTTTATTGCTGTCATCACTGGACTTTGGTATCAGTATCATTACCTTGTGCTTTGGTGTGTGACTGTGTTTTTTTTGGATGCTCATTGATTCACATAATTCCAATGACTTGTTCCAAGTCATTGGCTTGCAAGTCTTGGGCACCATTTGTTACTCTTGTCATTTCCTGGCACTTGACTGCAACTTAATAGCCAGAAATTGGCTGCCTCAACATGCTAAACAAGCTCAATCTCACTCTACAACCATGATATCCCACCCTCTTTACTTGTTCTTCCTCATCTCTATACATTCAACACTCAAAACCACCAGCGCCTCCACTGTGGAAGCTTACACCGCCACGGAACTAATCTGATACGACATGGAAGGTCTACAAGCGAGGAACAAGCGAGGAAAGAGGGAGGTTGTTCTGGCCAACAAACCGGCAGAATAGCAGCTGAAAGATATGGCACATGCTCAACAGACTCGGCATTTGTTATTATTATTTAAGATTTGTTTGTTGCTGATATTTCTCAGTGTTAGTTATTTGTGAGTCTATTTATTTGGATCTATCCCAGACGATGAAAAGCATCTTGGAAGTAAGATCGGATTAGGACGGCAGTAGCCGTAGGCCTCTGCGGAGGATTTCTCTTCATTGTTCTTTCATATTCAGTTATTCAATAAAGCCGAGTATTTCTTTTCCCAGAATTCTATCCTCTCTTTGTGGCATTTCATTGAGCACCGTTTGTGCTCTTCCAACTCGACGGCCTTTACTCTATCAATTGGTGCGGTGAACGATGGTGAATTCTCGTGTGGACGCGCGTTTGGACAGATTAGAGAAGGCTGTTGGGAATCTGGAGAAAAGTACGGTTTCGTTGAACGCTGCGGTCGACGAACTGAATGCCCAGTTTCTCAAAACTGATGAACGAGTGACGGCGATTGGGTCTCAGCTCGAGACGTTCATCGGGGAAGTACGGGCGGCTCTTTCGTTCGAAAAATCAACCACCAAATCTGGATCCAACGACGACGACTCTTCTGACGGCTTGGGGTCACACACGGCGGTTACGGGCATCACCCCGCCGATGACCTTCCCCACGTTTGATGGCACTGATGCAATCGCGTGGCTTGCTAGGGCAGAACAATACTTTATGGTTTCCAATGTACCACCGGAAAATCGCGTGATAGTTGCCATGGTGGCACTGGTGGGTCCGGCCCTGCCATGGATCCAATTATTGAGGAAACGAATTCCGACCCTATCTTGGGATCGGTTTACGCAGGAGATGATGAAACGCTTCGGGGACAACGGGGCTCTCGATGAATCTAAAGCTTTTGCTGCATTTCGACACGACGACTCCCTAGCTGAATTTGTAGCGAGGAAGGCTGCCAAGATAACCAATTCCTCGGATGCAGTCAAATTAACCCTCAACATCGACCATCTGTCGGGAACGCAACCTTCGACTCCGGTCTCGGTGCCAGCCGCCACTCCGGTGCCCATGAATCCAGGGGTTCCAGCGCGATCGTTCTCAAAGGGATCCTCTCAATCCCCTTCTTCGTTTTCGACAGTGGGCTCCTCTCAGCCACCCCCGCGTCGTTTTCGGAGTATGTCAACAGAGGACTACAAGAACCGTCTCGCAGCAGGCACTTGTTTCAAGTGTGGACGGAAATTCGACCCCACCCATAGATGCCCCCCAAAGACTCTGAATGATTGGTTCTGTGACGACGACGACGAGGCCCCTAACATCGTCTCACCTGACGATAACGAGGAGTTTGACTCCGGAATTGAGCTACAGCTGTCGGAATTATCCTTCAATGGTAATGATACCTCTCAGACTATGAAACTTTTCGGGGCGATTGGGCAGCACAAGCTGAAGGTGATGATAGATAGTGGCGCCAGCCACTGTTTTATCTCGGACCAGGTCGCCCGCACACTCCAGCTCCTGATCACTCCTACCGTTCAGTATTCGGTGACATTGGGCGACGGGTCTTCGGTCAGGGCCGCGGGTTTTTCAGGTTTTACAGGCCCATTCTCTCGTTGTCAACCTAAAGAAATGCCTATTGGGACGCCAGAGTGTGAAATGTCATATCGTCCCCTTCGAGGGCGTAAGGATGGATCCCTCCAAGGTGTCTGCTGCTTTGCGGTGGCCGACCCCGTCTACTCTGAAGGGAGTCCGTGGGTTAAATTTCCTTACTTCCGCCTTGAGGACAAGGCTGTTTCGACGGACGGGGCAGTTGATACGACATGGAAGGTCTACAAGCGAGGAACAAACGAGGAAAGAGGGAGGTTGTTCTGGCCAACAAACCGGCAGAATAGCAGCTGAAAGATAGGGCACATGCTCAACAGACTCGGCATTTGTTATTATTATTTAAGATTTGTTTGTTGCTGATATTTCTCAGTGTTAGTTATTTGTGAGTCTATTTATTTGGATCTATCCCAGACGATGAAAAGCATCTTGGAAGTAAGATCGGATTAGGACGGCAGTAGCCGTAATCCTCTGCAGAGGATTTCTCTTCATTGTTCTTTCATATTCAGTTATTCAATAAAGCCGAGTATTTCTTTTCCCAGAATTCTATCCTCTCTTTGTGGCATTTCATTGAGCACCGTTTGTGCTCTTCCAACTCGACGGCCTTTACTCTATCATAATCCTCCTTAGCTGCGGCACTTCAGCAACCACAAACGACACCAGCCTCCAGAGCTGGGGCACCGATCAAGGTTCGAAATACATCCCATCAAATGCCCCCTCCGTATCTTCCTCTTCCGATGCTTCCACCATGGAATCTTCGGTTTTTCCAGTCCCTTACAAGACTGCTCGTGTCTTCCATTCCCCTTTCACATACACTTTTCCCCTCAGTGAAGGCCAGAAATTCCTCCGCCTTTACTTCTATCCCAACATCTACTCGGACATTGACACTCGTCTATCTTTATTCTCTGTCAATGCAAATGCCTTCACCCTGTTTACAAACTTCAGTGCATTCCTTCATTCCAAGAATTTAACACGGCCTTCTTTTATGATGGAGTTCATTGTTAACATCGGAGCAACCCAAAAACTCGATCTAACCTCCACCCCCAATCCAAACTCTTCTGCTTTTGTTAATGGAATCGAGATTGTGTCAATCCCTGATAAACTCTACCTTTCGAAAGAAGGTGTGGGAATCAAATTTGTGGACAGGTTGGTTGATCTCAACAGCGACATGGCTTTGGAGAATATTTACCGGCTGAATGTGGCGGAAGCGCTGTTGACATCGGAGAAGATAGTGTGCCCACTCGCAGCATGTTTTGGGGATGGAGTCCTGATGATGACTACATATTCTGCTGCGATTACGGGTGGACGCCGCATGACGAAGGAGTTGTGATCAACTACACCAACCTTACTCCTTCCTATACTGCTCCCCTAAAGTATACATAACTGCTAGAACCATGAGCAACATCAGCAAAAGTTTAGAGTGGGCATTTCCTGTTGATTCTGGATTCTTCTATCTGCTCCGTTTCCACTTTTTTGATTTTCTGCACAGAAAGGAAAACGACATGGTGTTTACAATAAACATCAATAATCAAATAGCAGATACTGAAGTTGATGTCATCTTCATGGCTGGCGGCCCTGATTTTCCCATCTTCAAAGACTACAAAACATGGGTTCCTGATGTTGGAAATCGTGGAAAGCAAGACCTGCTGCTATCTTTGGTGCCTTTCCTTGAGATAAGACCAAGATATATTAATGCTTTGCTGAATGGCTTAGAAATTTTCAAACTCAATGATTCGGTAGGAAGTTTTGCTGTATCCAACCCTGAACTCGTGATAAATTCACCGCCGGTGTCACTAGAGTGGAACCACCTACCAGCAGCCGCGAAGAAGAAGAAAATTGGTGTTGTGGTGGGGAGTGTTATCAGCGTAGTTGTGGTGGTTGCAGCCGTGGCTATGTTGATTATACGGCGGCGTAAAGTGAAGGACAAGGCGGGCACAAGTGTGACCGAGTCATCGTTGGTAACACTTTCGACGAGGTCAAGGTCGACTCATGATACATGCAGGTATTTGTCCATTGACGAGATCAAGGCCGCCACCGGTAACTTCGACGACAGCTTCGTCATCGGCAGGGGAGGCTTCGGACGCGTCTACAGAGGCTTCATCTGCAACGTGCCCGTAGCAATCAAGAGGCTTAACTCCACCTCCAGGCAAGGCACTCGTGAGTACCTCACCGAGATCGACGTGCTCTTCAAGCTTTGCCACCTCCACTTAGTCTCCCTCGTCGGCTACTGTGGCGACGACGGTGAGATGATCCTGGTGTACGACTATATGGCCAACGGCAGCCTCCGCGACCACCTCTACGACTCCGAAAAATCACCCTTGACGTGGAAGCAGCGCCTCCAGATATGTGTGGGCGCCGCCAATGGCTGGACTACCTCCACAGCAGTGGCACCATCATCCACCGCGACGTCAAGTCTAGTAACATCCTTCTCGATGAGAAATGGGTGGCCAAGGTGTCGGACTTCGGCCTCTCCAAAATGGCCAAGTCCACACACGTCAGCACGGTCGTCAAAGGCAGCTTGGGTTATGTTGACCCAGAGTACTACCGCCGAAAACAGCTAACGCTGAAATCCGATGTGTACTCGTTCGGGGTGGTGTTGTTGGAAGTCTTATGTGAAGGCCGCCGATAATCGCAACATTACCAAGAGAGCAAGTGAATTTAGCAGAGTGGGCTACATTTTGCTATGGGAAAGGGACAGTTGATCAGATTGTGGATTCCAATTTCAAGGGCAAGATTTCGGCTGAATGCTTGAGCAATTTTGCAGAAATAGCCGTAGCATGCCTCGTGGAGAAGGGCATTGATCGGCCATCGATGAACGACATTGTTAGGAAATTGGAGTTTGTGATGCGGCTCCAAGTGAACCACCCGTATCGCCCATCGGGGGCATCTTGCTCGTCCACCGGGTAAGGACGGTAACCACCCTGAATTTGAGAACCTTGGGTTAGAGGAGGGGGCGAGAATTCCGTTTCCGGACTAGGGAACCATTCGTGGTTCCAACCACGAGAGCCGGATGGGTGATCGTCGGAGTCGGACATTTTTTTTGCAAGAGTGAAGTGAAAGATTGATAATTGATAAGAATTGTATAGTGTGGCGTAAAAATTTTTGTATGAAAATGAGGATATTTATAGATGAAAAATGAGAATTTTGGGGAAAAATTTGAAAAATAAACTAAAAATGATGAGAAAACAGATATAATTTATTGGGAGGTGGGAAAATATATTTTTTATAAAATAATTTTTAAATTAAAATTCGATTTTTTTAAAAAATGAAAAATTCCAACGGCTAAGCCGTTGGCCAATTGTGTACTGCCACGTCGCCCTGCTCAGCGGCACGGACGTGCTCGATTTATCGAGCAGCGCCGTACCGTCGGCGAGAGTGCAGCGGTGGACGAGGCGTTGTCGCGCCGTCGGCACGGACGCCGTCCATCCCAGCAATCACCATTAGGGACCGAAATATACGAATGATATGATATACGAATGAATCGAAATATACTAATGATATTATTATTGTTAAAAAGCCTTAAAGTCCACCCTAAGAATACCTGTTTCCAGCTATATTATATGTAAGGCGTGTTGGATTTCGGACCACTAACGGTAGGTAGTCCAGTCTTATGTGTGGTTCAATAATTATTCTAATTGTCTTTTGCATGTTTATTGTTTTTCTCCGAAAGGATCTAGACATATTCAGTTGTTTTTAAGAAGATATTACAACTTTCATTTGATTGAGTACATAAAAAGCCTATGTCATGTAGAGATTAAATAAATTAAGGGGATGTTCGGTTTGCAAGATTGTATCCCGGGATTAAATATGTACTAATATGTTTGATTTATGAGATTTAATCACACAACTCAATCCTAGATGGATAATCATGAGATAATTAGTCATACCTAACCCCGTATGACTAAAATAATCTTACAACTCTATCATAGATTATACTCCTATCTTGGTACTCCTCTGTCCCACTAAAGATGACCCACTTTCCTTTTAGTTTGTCCCAATCAAGATGACCAATTACTAAAAATAGAAGCATCTTTATCTCTACTTTATTCTCTCCCTCTTACTTTACTCTCTCCAGTTCACACACAAAACAAACTTGCATAAATTCTCGTGCCGTCCAAGGAAGGGGTCATCTTTCTTAGGACAGAGAGAATATTATTTTATCTTGAAAACCGAATACCACCTAAGTGTATTACAGCATCCTAACAATACCTTATCAAATTACACAATATACTCTCACGGAAATCAAATAGTAATTCAGTGTTTCGTCATATTATCAAAGAGAGAATTATCGTTTTTAAATCACCAATATACTCTCACAACTACTTAAATTCTGCATATCGTCCACGGTTTTGTGTTAAAATGACAACACCATTTAAGATGACATTGTACCACCAAAGACAATCGTTAGATTTAAGAGCAGATTCAACCTTAGCCTGCCACGTGGCAGACTTGTTTGCCTATGTATCGTAGATTGATTGATTATCTTTGATTTCGTATCACAAATTGATTGAAACCATATGTCGTATTGCTTGCTTATGTATCGCAGAATCCTTGCCTAGATTGTAATTTCAACTAAGGTTTCACCATAGTGCTCTGATTTCGTATCTCATATTGATTGGAACCATATGCTGAATTGCTTGTCTATGTGTCACATATTGCTTGTTACTTGTTGTCACTTTAAGAGTTGTGTCACCCTAACGCACCCCTATCGTCCACCGTTTATTATTTTGAAATTGAAAAATAGTTAACTATACTTTCTTACAATTTCCTGAACCATTCTCATAAGGAGAGAGATTGCCTTGAGGCCATCCACAACGCTGTTCCTATACCGTTCCTATATCGTTCCTTAAACCACTATTTGAGGGCCCCACTGTACTTTTTTACTCCATTCCTTAACTAAGGAACGGAACCTGCAACCCTCCGTTCCTTAACCGTTCCTTAAATTACTATTCATTCAATTTCATTTTTTTTATTTCCAACCCAATTCAATTTAAATAAACACACTTTATTAAAAAACAAACAAACTTTATTAAAAAACACACAACATTAAAAAAAATTTAAACTTTTAGAAAAATAAAAAGCACACAATTAAAATCCTAAAAAAATAAATTCGAATTTATAGAGAGGAATAGATGTGTGTTTGTGATTGAAATGAGTATGAAATAGGAGTATTTATAGAGTAAATAAATAAATAAAAAATAAAAAAAATAACGGATATAAAAAAACGGTCACATTACCGTTGCAATTTTTTTATTATTATTAAATTCGATTTTTTTTAAAAAAAAAATTTGAATTATTGCGTCACCGGGACGAAGCCCACTCGCGGGGCAGCGAGTGGGCTTCACGCGTCGAATGGGAGGCCGCCACGTCGCCTCGGCTCGTGTCGGAACGTTTCGTTCCGCGTTCCTCCGGAACGGAACGCGGCACGGCATAGGAACGGCATGGGCACGGAATGGCGACGGAACGAACTCCGGAACGGCATAGGAACCGCAACGGCACAGCATTGCGGGTGCCCTGAAAATTTTATGCTCAATGTAGTAAGTACTTTTAGCAGTTGAATTCAGTTATGTAAATATATACAAACCCAGGCCCTATTTATTAAAATTTCATCAAACCAACTGTCACTCACTCATGACTTAACTTATCATCATCCCTTCATAAAACTCGACAAATCTCAAAACTAAAATCTTTTATTACACCGGCAAAAATGTCACCAGATCCCTCTCCCCTCCTCCTCCTCCTCCTCCACCTCTCCCTCCTCCTCCACCACACCACCGCCGCCGCCGCGACCCCCACCTCCTCCCCCACCCCCAGCCCAAAACCCCCCTCCCGCTCCTCCCCCATTTCCCCCTCAACCCTCGACCCCAAACAGCTCCTCGCCCTCCAATCCCTCAACATCCCCACCTCCAAAGACCCCTGCTCTCACTCTCCCTCCATCTCCTGCGACTCCTCCTCCCCCTTCCGCCACCTCCTCTCCCTCACCCTCGCCAACTGCTCCGATGACGTCGCCCTCTCCCTCACCGCCCTCAAATCCCTTTCTACCCTCACCTCCCTCTCCTTCCTCAACTGCCCCGTCTCCCCCATCAAACTCCCCTCCGACCTCGCCTCCAATCTCCGCTCCTTCACCGCCGTCGCCAGCCTCAACAAACTCACCGGCGTCTGGCTCAGCCGCCTCCAGAATCTCACCTCCCTCACCGTCTCCCACGTCGCCGTCTCCGCCAGCGGCCCC
Organism: Salvia splendens; assembly: GCF_004379255.2. Taxonomy (NCBI): domain Eukaryota; kingdom Viridiplantae; phylum Streptophyta; class Magnoliopsida; order Lamiales; family Lamiaceae; genus Salvia; species Salvia splendens. The sequence goes on from NC_056042.1 coordinate 2,914,587, forward strand.
ACCATCATCCTCTCCGGCATGAAATCCCTTCACTCCGTCACTCTCTCAAACACAAATCTCACCGGAAATCTCCCCAAACACTGGCATTCTTCAAATCTCACATTCCTCGATTTATCGGTGAATCAGCTCAAGGGGAAAATCCCCAATTCACTCACCCAATTAGAGAATCTCCTGCATCTGAATCTCTCCTCAAATTCCCTCAACGACACGATTCCTTCCACAATCGGCGACTTGACCTCTCTCCAGAATCTCTCTCTTTCATCCAATTCTCTCTCCGGCCCGATTCCGGAATCCCTAGCTGCAATGGCGGCGCTGACGCATCTCGATCTGAGCTCAAACCAGCTCAATGGGACAATCCCCAATTTCATCAGAGACATGAAGAAGCTGAAGCACTTGAATCTCGCGAGCAATTCCTTCCACGGAGTATTGCCTTTCAATTCAACGTTTATAGAGCGATTGGATGTGTTTAAGGTCGGTGAAAATTCGAATCTTTGCTACAACCACACGGTTTTGGGGTCGAAATTGAAGCTGGGGATTGCCGCCTGTGATAAGCACGGGCTGCCGCTGTCGCCGCCGCCGGCGAAGGATTCGTCGGCTGATGACTCGAGCGATGGGGATTATGATGGTGATGAAGATGAGAATGTGGGGGAGAAGAAGAAGCGTAGCAGTGGGCCGAGTAAGGTTGTTCTTGGCTTTGCAATTGGGATTTCTTCGATTGTGTTCTTGATTGTTTTCTTGGTTCTTTTAGCTAAGTGTTGTAAATGAGTTTGATTTTTTTTAATGGTTGATTAGGTAGGGGATTATTGATTTATTGTGACATTAAAATTCATTTCATTGAGTTTGTTTGATTTATTTGGTGCAAGAATTTCGAGAAAGAGAAAGGGGTGAAATGAAAGGATGATTAATTTTTTTTGTGTTTGAACTTGAAGAGTGTTTCTGTTGACTACTTTTTTCTTAGATGTGGAGAAGAATGAATAAGGGGAAAAAGGAATAAAAGTGACTGATTATCACTTTTTAATGCTGTTGAGCTTGGGAGAGGATCCCCTGCTGTGCACAAATCACAGCAGGGCCCTGCTGCCCCTCACAAACAATTTTAAAATATATTAAATTTTTATTTTTATTTTATAAAAAAAAATAATAATAAAAAATGGTGGTGTATGGGGCAGCAGGGCCCTGCTGTGATTTGTGCACAGCAGGGGATCCTCTCCCGTTGAGCTTTACTTTAGAATAGTACTATACCTCTTCAACTTTGTTTATGTTTTAGATGCAAGAATCTGTTTTTTGATCATCTTCTTCATCTGGGTGTTTTCATCTTTTTTTACTTTTTTTGGATTGAATATAATTATGAAATGTAATAGTAGTAGTAGTGTTCTTGTTTTGATTTGGGCAATAGTAGTAGTTTTTTGTTTGATGACTTGTTATATTGTTGACTTATTATTTCAACAAATGTTGTCTTTCATTGAAATTTACTCAAATAAGTTGACATACTAGTACTATTTTTTATTTGCATAGGAGTTGGATTGATTGTATTTCATTAAAAGTGCCATATGGTTCTCAGTTTTCTTTGTTTTTGACTTTTTGGTTGCATTCCTTTTATGAAGGATGCAGGTTTATGTCCTTCAAGACTTTGGTTCATGTCTTTAATGGGTAGGCCATGAATTGAATTATCTAAGTTCACTCAAATAACTTTGCAAAGAATCATATCTATCTTGCTTCCTATTTAATTTTATCTACCAAACCTAACGTGGTAGTGTTATTGTTTGGGTTGGGCACTTGGACATGCATGTGGATGTGGGAAGAACCTTCAACCCATTTTATGGTGTTCTACATGTGTACAAAAATTAGTTCTTGTATTTTGATTTAATATGACAATTATGAATTCAAATTAACTATATCTAACTTTAGTAGTATAATTTACGTTTTAGCATTTAATATTGAAGTTTAGCTGAACACGTGATTTAAAAGTGGATGATATCATACGCATATAAACACATGAGTTTGGCCATTCATCATGTGCTCAGTTTGCTACTTGGATGTTGACATCATTGTATCTTCCCTGGAAAATCAAGTTTGCAACCTAATTTCACTTCCCAAATCCACTTTTTTTTTCTTTTATTTTGGAGAGGGTCATAATTGAATCTTAACATATAGTAGTATTTTTTTATACTATAAACAAGGTGTTACGGACTCAATTCCCAACCGAGCAATTCCCACATCGGTTGTGAGAACAACTGATGTGGGGTATATAGACTAAATGAGTTTTCTCTCCTAACAGGCTAGTATTTTAGGGATGAGTTCTCCTGTTTGGTCTGTATCAATTGGTGCTTTCATTGAGAGCTCAAACGACTCGGAGTGGTGGCCGGGCAACGAACTCGCCGTGACCAATGAGTGCGTTTGGGACCGCTCGGAGTGGTGACCCACGGAGTGGTGGCCGGGCAAAGAATCCGCCGTAACCAACGTAACTAGTCTTTTGGGATGAGTTCTCCGGTTTAGTCTGTATCACAAGGTTCCTAATTTAGGCATCGACCATGTGCAAACCAAAACATACTACCAATTTTTAACTTTGCTTCCTAGGATCTTGCTACACCAAAGGGATTATTTCATGATTAATTGAATGAATAGGGTTAAAACCATGGAAATAAGATAACTAGATAGTAGGGAAAAAGAAAGTAGAGGTGTGACGACTAACGAAGCTAACATGCAAACATATATTTACTACTACTATTATTTTGGAACGAAAACTACAAGCACTAGATTTGACAATATAAGGAGGATTTTGTTTTTTGTTTTTACTTTAATGATCAGCACCTAATTTAGAAATCTACATCACTTCCCTATTTAGGACTTAAGATTTAGTGGTCAATTTTTTTTGTCTGGCCATTTTTATAGTATATATCATTTGAATTCTTACTGACCAAAAATCGATCATATAATATAAATATTGTTTTAAAATTTCAAATTAATATCAATTTTAATGTACAGTACTCTATTTTAATAGGAGTATAATAATATTTAAATCACACTAATTTCTGGACTGGATAATACACGTACGGATTCTGGTAGATGTGGTGTATGTGAATTCCAGACTTCTTTGCTGAATCTTTGCAGTTTATTCTTACTCGCCAGAAAATATGGGAGGATGCCTTCTCAATCCTCATTCCGTTCTTCAATTTCCGTCGCTCTCTGCATTTGCCCCACTCAGATTCCGGCAACCATACTTCTCAATTAAAGGTAGTAATATAATCTCGCATCATCTCTTCGATTATTTCTAATTCTATGCCCTAATTTCGATTACGTCAATTCACTTCTGTGTAGATTCGTTCCTTTTCAAATTGCAGTTGGTAGTTTTAGCTGTGTTGTTGATTTATTTGGCTGGTATTATGCTTCTTTAGATTGTGTTTTGGAATCATGATTGAATTCGAGATCGCGATAACAAAAATTTTAGTACTATTTTTTGGTGAGGAAACCCCCAATCTGCTCGCGACAGAGCCTTCATTTCTGCAAATCAGGTTTCATACTGTTCAAGAGCTATCAATCTCAAGAAATTCGGTGCATTAGCTCATACATTGGAAATGCTCCTGATAGTTCGGAAAATAAGTAGTTTTCCCTTATCCATGCGATGCAGGATAGGGTATTTGCTAGGATAAAACCTCTCATCGTTTGGTTGCTATGTTTACTTGTGACTAACGCCATGTCTAATCTTATTTCTTGTGTGGTTGCATTTTCTCAAAAACTTGCCCGAGACAATGTATCTTGGTCCGTCTCCGCAATGTCAAAATTACATTGTATCTCATTATTAACTATCTCACCTCCACCTCTATGACTAATTTAATCCTAGAAAAACTCTATTTTGACTTATCTCATATTGTATCTCACGATTATCTTGCCACGCCACCTTAATGTACTTGTATCGATCCCTTGTTTTCTCCCGGTTATGAATTAGTATGATTTTCACTTGGGGCCTTCAGTAGAACTGTGGATCATTCTCCATAGTTTTACTAATGTGAATTCATTAGCCCTTCGTGTGAAGCTGTTTCCAACACCGAACTGAGGTATCATTTCTTGATGCAGCTTGTTCAATTTGGCAGAAATATCTGATCGATCTTTGGTATTGAGCATAAGAGCTGATGATGGAAAGAAAGGAATGCATAATAAAAAGAACCCTTATTCGGGAAGGGCACCTAAAACAGATGGGGCAGATGATGGTGCTCAATCTTCATCTCTGTCGCCTAACAAGGAAGAAATCCTAGCCCTCTTTAAGAGAATACAATCTTCGATCTCTAAAGGGGAGTCAGTAAATCCCAAGAAGAGAACTCCCAAGACGGCTGAAGATAGGCTCTCTCCATCGCCCTCAACCTCGGCTGAATCAATTCTGGATGTTCTTCATCAATCAAGAACACAACAAACACAACAAAAAGGTTAGGGCTGATGCATACCTTTTCAGCACAGAGAAAATAGTGTTTGTGCCAATAATCAGATTTGTGATGTTATGTGGAGTTTCACTATCATTTGCTTATAGTATCTTGATTGATCTGAAGTTAGTGTTTGTTCCATGACAGGGAAATCTGTAGCCAAGAAAGGCGATAGATTCCTCGATACTCAAAAGGATTCGTTGAAGGAGAAGGAGACTGCTGCAGCTGCAGCTGCAGAACATATAACAAGGCCACCATCAAGTTTCACCAGGAGGTCTCCAATACGCTCTCTGTCAAGCCCTAGAAAACAAGTTCAGTCACCTACTATCGCAATTCCAAGGGATGAAACTGAGCTGACAAATGAAACATCACAAATAGACGATGACAGTGATCATCAAGCCGTAAAGTTGGCAGAAATGAAACTTCCCGAGCTAAAAGAAGTTGCCAAATCCAAAGGGATCAAGGGCTATTCCAAACTCAAGAAGAGCGAGCTCGTAGAGCTCCTAAGCAAGTCGCTGACTGACGCCTCTCCTTGAATCTAAGTTGTTCAATGACTGTTAATGCTTGAACTTACCTTAACTTTCAACCTTTTTCCATTTCCATATTCATTAATTTGTAGAAGGGCGCTTTAGTCTGTCAAGAATTCTCCATTTGCTTCCATTTTTATGTATTCCCAACACATTTTGATTAATTGATATGGCCATTGCTGATCTCTGATGGTTCTTGATTGAAGCTACTGAGTGTTTCAGAAACAGGAAAATCAGAACAAATTTACTCGAAAAAACCAAGGGAGAATGAATGCTATAACTAAACAAGCCATCAAAAAATTACAAAGTGGCTGCCCCTGCAAACATCTTCTGTTTCCATCTGAAGAACTGCTGTTGCTCCCGTCGCTCCATCTCCTCTCGCTCCACTCCTCCACGAAGCTGCTGTCAACTGCGCCACTCACATTTCTTGCAGCCTCGCCACATATTTCACACAATCTACAACCCAAATTCAAGAAATCAAAACTCATCATGAAGCAACTAGCAAACAACAAAACTAAACAGAAGTGGCCAAACAGAGTTACTCACCTGTTCCCTTTAACTCTAAACCAAGCCTCGCCGCATTGCAAGTGAGCAAATCCAAGCTCACCTTTACACCCGCATCCAAGCTCTATCAACTCAGCTCCGCTCTTCCCAATCTCCTTCGCACTCAAATGGCACACTCTACAGACCCTCTCGTTCCCCGCCACAGCCTCCACCATCGAGCCAGACGAACATGCCTCCCCATTCTCCACATCCACCACAGATGTCTCCTTTCCTCCTATTGCAATCACAAATTCCAAATTTCTTGAACTATCACAGTCTTCACTCTTATCTCTCAGTTCTTGATCCATAGCCTCTCTTACACAACCAAATCACAATGTCAATGTATGTATATGATCAGCTTACATGACATACTTTTCTTGACCAAAGATAGTGGAGTTCCATATTCTTTGAGAAGTTGACTCATCTCTCTCTAATCTACATATTCTCTGAGAGGCTGAGTAATAGTACTATATAATGAAACAACTTATTCTGTCAGAGACCATTAAATGTTGATATATAACATATTCTGAAGCAGACATGAATTATTGGGTTGTTATAAGTTACTCTAATTTGGAATATTTTGCTTACAATAATCACACAATTTTAGTGCAAATAAAAGACTGCATAGTGTATATGGCTATAGACAACTGTATTGTGTAAGGCTGGCATTGATCATTACAATTGTAGTTTGGGAGAGAGAAACCAAGCAACATCGACATCTATGTAGAGAATGTGGTTTGTACAGTAGAATACACATTTTGGAGTTTTGTTTTTTTATGTGATTAGTAGTTATTAACAAGTTGTACATGTCTTTCAAATCAAATCATTGAATTCTCTTAGTAAATGATTCAAGGTATCAGTCAATTCTATAATGCCATCAGTTTAGATATATATTCCAATTTCCAACTACTAAAATTTAAGTCTGCACCAAACATGGAAATATTGATGTTGTATTTTTTGGATTTAAATATTGATGTCTTTAAAGATATTAACATATTCTAGATAACTGGATAGACACTTAACCACTCAACCGGATGATTATTTTATGACCCCTCACAATTTTTTTATAATGCAAAATTTTAAAAATTCCTTCACAATAATTATTATCAGCATAGTAGTACTATATAGTTAGGGTGCATTTTTGGATGGGCCGGATCAGCCCAAATGTTGTAAAGCCCACAGGCGTAAAATAGATCGAATTTAAACGGTAGTTGAGTCAGTTGAAAAGGGCCCGCGAAAGTGTCAACTTTATGTTAGCCAAAAACAAAGCCTTTTTGAGTGGCCAAGCCTTCTTTTTTTCCCTCAAATTCTTCGAAACAAAGCATGGAGATTTTTTTTAAAAATATTTACCAACTCTGTTTGGTAGAGAGTTGCTTTTTGCCAATGTGATTTTTTCTTGAAAATACATTTCTAAGAATATTTATTTATCCAATATTAATAATAGTATGTTATACCAACTGAAACTTAACTTGCAATCCCTGCTTATTCTTGATGTTTCTGCTTCATCTAATCCCATTGCTCCATTTTCCCACCAAACCTCCATTTTTTCCTCATGAATATCATCTCACACAAAAGAAAGTGGAAGAAATAAAATCAAAGCTACAAAGTTTGGTGTGTTCATGCATTCTTGGGCTGATAATGTGTCTAAAGATTAGTTTTTTTTTCACTGTGATCTTACTTAGAATTCAAAGGCTTTAGAAGAAATGGGAGGAAAGCAAGGCCCTCGTCCCAATTCATTAAGCTTCGATGCTTCATCCGGATTGAAGGATCATATGTTGGTGAAAGGATTCAAGAATGACTATGCCAAGTTCAGTGCTTATGGTAAAGGTGCTTATGCTGGCAAACGCCACGCCTGGTGGCCTCGTAGGCATGTGAGATCCGTTGTCTTCATCTTCGCGCTGCTCGGATTCTTTTTCTTGCTTGATTCATTCATGTACTCCTACTTTGATCCCACTTTCCTCAAGAATGGCCCCACACCAGCTTATGCACCAAAGGTAAACAAATCTACACCTTTTCAATCTGCATTTACATTTTATGGACTAATTTTGCTTGTGTTGCAGGACTTAAATGCTGAAAACGAGGAAAATGAAAGAGGGCCGGTCATGTACTCCCGGCTAGTGCAGTTGGCGTCGTTTTCACTTGCAAAGGTCTTATTCGAAAACATAATTGTGGTGTTATGTGTGGAAACTTGAAAGATAATTTAAGTCTGATTTGTTTGTTGTACAGATAGATCAAGAACAAAATTTAACCGAGTTTTGGAAGGAAACTCATCCCGAGGCGTCCACTTGGAAGCCCTGCGCGGATAGGAACCAGAAAAGGTGCATCTATATCTCCTAACTGATTCAAAACTTGTTGCCAACCTGTTTAACCTTTTGTGTTTGTCAGGGCAGGGACGCGAAAAACACCACTGGTTTTATACTGGTCAGTGCAAACGGTGGCCTAAATCAGCAGAGAGTCGCTGTACGTGCACAGATAACTGTCTCATGTTGTTTGTTTGTGTCTTTGCATTTGAGATGAGAGTTTTAGGCTATTTGTGCAGGTTTGTAATGCTGTGGCTGTAGCATCTCTACTAAATGCAACATTAGTAATTCCCAGATTTCTTTATAGCAATGTGTGGAAGGATCCAAGGTGGTGACTATCATTTAAACGCAACTTAGCTTCATTCTTTCACTCATCATTTCATGTGATGTCGATTTTTATTGACATCGGTTATCTGCAGCCAGTTCAGTGATATTTATCAAGAGGAGACATTTATGAACATGCTGAAGGATGATGTAGATATTGTAAAGGAGCTCCCTCCTCATCTGAGATCGACTGATTTTGAGGCCATTGGCAGCCTAGTACGTTGCCTATTCAACCTCAAGTTTCTGCAGAAAAGTTCTCTCTAAGGCCTCTCTTAAACCTTTTTTTTAGGTAACAGATGCAGACGTTTCGAAGGAGGCAACGCCTGATGAATACGTACGAAACATATCTCCAATATTATCGCGTAATGGAGTTGTTCATTTCCTCGGATTTGGCAATAGGCTTGGCTTCGAATCAGTGCCTTCTCATCTCCAGGTGAAGTCTATACACAGTGTCATTCTTTTCACTCATCTCCTTGTTTTTTAACAGTTTGTGATATGTGTAATATGTGCAGAAACTCAGGTGCAAATGCAACTTCCACGCCTTAAAGTTCGTACCAAAAATACAGAAACTTGCAGCCTTATTGGTGAAGAGGATAACGAAATACGAAGCTTCAAGAAGCTTGTTGGATAGACAGCTTCTTGGAAGCTTTATCCCAGCGGAGCATGTTGAGGCAGCAAATCCTTCCAAATATCTGGCGTTGCATTTGAGATTTGAAGTAGATATGGTGGCTTATTCTATGTGTGATTTCGGAGGCGGAGAGGGAGAAAGAACACAGCTCCAAGCATACAGAGAGGAGCATTTCCCTCTCCTTCTCGAACGTTTGAAGAAAGCAAAGTAATCAAAAACACGAAATGATGAACCACAGCTCTTTCTAGCTTCCCCTAATAGTACTAAACTTTTTGTTTTCATGGCTGCAGACAGCCTTCTCCCGAAGAACTGAGGAAGATGGGGAGATGCCCTTTGACACCAGAAGAAGCTACACTCGTTCTAGCTTCTCTTGGATTCGACCGTGGAACATACATCTATCTTGCTGGATCCCAAATCTACGGGGGTGAGTCGAGGATGCTTCCTCTAGTCAGCCTCTATCCTAATCTGGTGACGAAAGAGGACCTTCTCTCACCCACTGAACTCGAACCTTTCAGTAATTTTTCGTCTCAGGTAAACTTTGGCCTTTCTAACATTCAAATTTGATGAATATTGTTTGTTTGTTAAGTCTTTTTATAAATGGATGGATTGATGCAGCTTGCAGCATTGGACTTCATTGCATGCGGCGTTTCTGATGTATTTGCCATAACAGACTCCGGAAGTCAGCTGTCGTCCCTAGTGTCTGGTTTCCGGACATATTATGGTGGAGGAGATGCACCTACGTTGAGGCCGAGCAAGAAGAGGCTGGCCGCGATCTTGCAAGAGAACAGCACCATCAGTTGGCCTAGTTTCGAGAAGAGGGTGAGGAAGATGATCAAGGAAGGTCAGAGAGTGCGCCTCAGACGACCTGGCAGAAGCATTTATCGACAACCTAGATGCAGAGACTGCATGTGCAGTGACGGATCAGTAGTTGATCAATAGTTCATATTTCATGTCAATAGCCTTCCTGTGTATTTTGAGTTGTTATGAGATTAAATTTTGTGCTTGATGACGAAAAGACGAAGAAGATGATGATGAAATATATCGTTATTGGATTAAACTGTTATAACCCGAGCGAAAAGGGGATGGTTAAAACAAATGAAAAAATAATTGACAGAGGGCGATCTGTCTAGAACTCCTCGTTTCGAGTGTCTCCTTGGCGCTGTCCTTGTAGTCGAGTGTGTTGTCGAGGAACACAGACACGAGCAGGGCCACGGTTGGGGACGACAAGAATATGGTGTTGAGGAGATCATTGAACTGCATTGCATCACTAAAGAGTTATGATGGAATTTTCATCAGAAACAAGGAAGAAAAAAACAAAGTGAAACTGACCCATCCAGCCTTTGTATGAGCAGGGCCATGAAGAAGAGCAGCACTTGTCTTGTGTATTCTCTGAAGTACTCGGGAATGGACAGTCCGAGGAAGAGAGACACCCTGACTATGAAGAGGTTCCTCATCGAGTACATGTCCGTGAACTGCAAGAACGACAGCCCCACAGACGCTGCACCATATCCATCCACGCACAATCAATCACATTTTACGTTGGACAAAAACAACAAGAAGATAATAGGATGCTCACCAACAAGGCCGAACATAACGCAATATAGAGCTGCAAATATAGTGAAAGGTATTGATGATGCAAATAATGCTCCAAACTTGCCTGCACAAATTCAAACACGTCACTAACTCTGCTCAATCTGTTTACTTGGTTTATATATTTCGACTATATGATACTATGATGGTAGCCTTGCTTACCTAGAATAGCGATAAATATCATGAAACCAGCCGAAATTTGGATTACACGTCGACTGCCAACTCTAGTGCTTCCGAGAAGACCAATATTTTCACTGTTTTCATATATAGAAAGGTCAGACAAAGTAAACAATAAGCCAACAAATCCATCGAGACAGATTAAAACACTTACACAGAAACTGTGGATCCTGTAACTGTCCCAAACATTCCATCCAACAAGATCCCAATGCCCTGCCAACCAGGGGCGGACGCAGAAATTTTTTGGACTAAGGGTTCCACTATATATTTCCTCCATCTGCCATCAAGTGTTAAATAGTTATTTATTGTCCATCAACCAATAAATGTTGAGTAACTTTTTTGGAAAAAAAAACTAACCAGATGTCGATAAAAAAGAAAATAAAGCATTATAATTTGAAATAAAATTTATTTCTACTCACATAATAAACACTAGTGACTGTGAGAGTAGTTGGCCCACTTTTATGTCAGTCTTACATTTACAACCCAAACAAGTTCCATTTAATAATACTCCAAGTAATAATATTATAATATTATTATTTCATTCTGATTGGCAAGTATCTTCGTTTTCTCTATACATCAGAAACCAACTATGGCTGTTTTCTCTGCAACTTGAGAAATTTCAACTCAACCCTTTTTATCCTCCAATTTCTATCCATTTAATCTTCTATAGCACTAACTTGGTAAGGGCTGAACCCAAATTTCCAAAATTTCTAAAATTTTGTTTATAGAAAAAATATTAAAATAGACATTTGGGTAAGGGCTTAAGCCCCACCCTCTCTATGAGTGTGTCCGCCCCTGCTGCTAGCCAATTCCTCGGCTAAGAACATGGGCAGGAGGCGGCGTGGCGCTTGCTAAACGAGAAGCTGCTTTATACGCTCCGGTTGACTGCATACAAAAAAAGGGATTTCAGAGCTATGACAAAATTACCATCCAAGAAAAAAAACAATGAGAAAAGTAGAGTTTTGAAGTACCTCAATCATGGAAACTAGTACAGCAGCCATCATTCCAAAGGCATGGCCAGCATTGAATATAGGTGCACCCCACTGAAGTGGATATGGGATTTTGATCCTATTCAAGAACAAAACTTTGCACGAGTTTTTCCATTCATAGTTAATGAAAATGACATCCCATCACACTAACTAACCATGGTGCTGAGGAGATGAGGTTTGCTCTGTCAGTGCGGCAATTCATCTGAGTTTGCTCGGGATGATGCCTGTAAGCGCCACTTGCTGTTAGGAGGTGCACGTAAGCCCATATAACAGTCACCGATAGCAGAAGAGTGAATCGCTCCAATACTGGGATACCTCTAGTTTGGAAGTGCTTCAAGTACTATTCAACAAACCACCCATAAACACAAGCATTTTAGTGAACCATAGCTACTTAGTTTGGAGTTCATTTTCAAGTTGATAAAGACACTTTGCATTACCTGAGAAAAGGCAATGAACAAGAATAACATTGGAATGCCAATTTCTACACATCTTACAACCTGTTACCAGCTTATCAGTTACCTTATTTTTATGTTCTAAACAAAAACAAAATAGGATCATCTGAAACTGAAGACATACCACTGGAAAACCTCTATCAAGAAGGCCAAATCCCACTAGAGAAATGACTGGAGCCATCCCAAGTGGACTGAAAAACCTGATCAAGAAAGCATTTTTCTTTCAATTAACACACTCACAAATAAAAGAGGAGGAAATCGGGTATCTAGGCTAGTTTGCCTTTAAGATTATGTAAATGTACCCATTTTGTTATCTATTCCATAAATGGGAAAAACGCCAACCGCATTGGCGTTTCTATAAGTAAATACGCTAACAACATTAGCGTTTTATAATCTCGTCGTATTTTAGCTATATTTTCGCCAAATACAGCTACGTAAAAAACGCCAACTTAATTGGCGTGTTACAAGAAAAACGCCAACTATGTTGGCGTGTTTAATTTTAAAAACGCCAATGTAGTTGGCGTGTTAATCTAAAAAACGCCATTTCGAATGACGTGTTTAACATAAATACGCCACCCTAGTCGGCGTGTTTCTATTGAACCATATACCAATCAGATCTCCCCCAACATCGCGAACCCTAAACACTTTCCCTCCCCAAAACGCGAAAACCCTTCCCAAGGCGGAAAAACCTTTCGCTCGGGTCGACCCGGTGGTGGATTTGAGCGTGGAGATTTCGATTTTGGCTCATTCTTCCAAACATTAGTCCTTCTAATCGGTTAGTATATCAAATTTTAGACTCATTCTTCTAAACATTAGTCTTCCAATATTTGATGGATTGTTGTGATAATATATATTGTAGTGTAATTAATATAATAGTTTGACCAATTGTTATGGGCACACTAATATTTTGATGGATTATTATGATAGTATATATTTTAATAGAAATATTTTGACCAATTGTTATGCTATTATATGTTGTAGTATATCTAATTTTGTTACCAATATTTAATGTATTGTTATGATAATATATATTGTAGTGTATTTAATAGAAATATTTTGTCAAATTTTTGGGTCACTCTACATAATGATGAATATAAAAATAATACATATTTATTTGTGTTTTACATTATTGCAGATAGTATGACGTGGTGTGACAATTTATATTGGGGTGGAAAGATAATTCCCGGAGCAGTTATTTCGTATGATCCTCCTTTTGCTAAAGGATTCATTATGTTGGATGAAACAATTTCGTACGATGAACTTGTGGAAAAAAATTGTGAAAGGATGGGGATAAGCATATATGAAAACAAAATTCAAACAATATGGAAACGTACTATATGCTTTGGATCCGGAGTCACGTTTATAGGTGTTCAACTAGAAGAAGTATGCATGCAACTAATGTTTAGTGAGAGTGGTTATTGGAGGTGTAATTGAATTATATGTTGAGTATTCGGCAATTACTCAACATCATAGTCATCATGTCATAAGTTATGATGTTGGTACGTCTACGAGAGCCCAAGAACCATATTTTGCTGCAACACAAGATTTTGATGTTGGTACGTCTATGAGAGCCCAAGAACCATATTTTGTTGCAACACAAGATTTTGAAGCTGGAGGCTTGCATTTAGGGGAACGTGACAATTGTGATGTGGTTGAGGACATAATAGGTCCTGATAAAGCCGACTTTCTTGATCCACAATCACCTTATTATTCTGAAGATTCCGACACGGTTAGTACAGACTCAGATGGTGATCCGTCGGATGATGAACAATTTGTTGCTTCAAGACCATCCATTCCACTTGGTGATCCACAATTTGGAGAAACAGCAGTTGGAGAAACATCAGTTGGTGGAAGGGCAGTTGGAGGAAGAGTAGTTCCACAGTTCCCACAGCGTGGAATCAACTATTTTCGCACCTTACCAGGTCCATATGATAGTTTTGATCCCAAAAACTTTGAGCGTGATGATCCCAGTGTGCATTATTGGACTGAAAAAGATCATAGCAATGTCGGTTTGCATACTAAATTTAGAACGAAGTTGGAATTGAAGGCAGCTGTGACTCATTGGCATTTGGAAAAAATCCGACAATATACAGTTGCTGAAAGTAAAAGAAAGAGATGGCATGCAGTTTGTAAGTGGCCACAAGGAAATCCGAAAGATAAGTCCTTACCGCCATGTTTGTGGGAGTGCCGAGCAACACTGAGGAAGCATGATGAACACTGGAAAATTAGAGTGTTTAGCACTGCTCATACTTACATGGGGGATCGTAACTAAAATGGTCACGCTAATCTTTCGTCGGGTATGATAGCGTTGAGTGTTCGCCATCAGATAGAAAACGATCCTTGCTACAAGGTAAAAACAATTGTGGCGGATATTGAAAATAGATTTCATGTCAAAGTTAGTTACAAGAAAGCATGGTATGCTCGGAGGACAGCGATTGAGCTTGTATACGGTGGATGGGAGTAGTCGTTCAAAGTGTTACCAGCTTATTTGAATGAAATGCAAAGAAAAAATTCTGGCACAATTGTGGAATGGTTGCACGATGACATATTAAGCAATGGTATGAACAAGGTATTCAAGTACGTATTCTGGGCTTTTGGACCAGCTGTGGAGGCTTTTCAACTATGCAAACCAGTTTTAACGGTTGATGGAACTCATCTACGTGGACGATGTCGAGGTAAAATTCTTATTGCCGTTGGATTTGATGCTAATAAGAAATGTTTGCCTGTTGCATATGTCATTGTTGATGAGGAAACCAAATAAAGTTGGAATTGGTTTATGGAACGCATTAGACTTCATGTAGCAAAACATGAAATATGTGTCATATCTAATAGGCATGTGGGAATCATAGATGCAATGAATTCTCCCATATGGAAAGAAGAACCCAATGTGGGTCATCACAGATTTTGCTTGGTACATGTTAGAAAGAATGTTTTGCAGAATCACAAAGGTATCATGGTCAAAAGACTTGTTTGGAAAATTGGTATTGCTACCAAGAAGCGCAAGTTTAAGATCAGGCGTCGTTTACTTCGAAACGTCAACACCGAGGCTTTGCAGTACCTTGATGCCGTGGAGTTAGAAAAATGGAATCTGGCGTATGACAAACACAAAAGATGGGGTGAGGTGACCACTAATATGGTGGAATCTTACAACAATGTGTTGAGAGGCACAAGACAACTCCCAATTAAAGCTTGCATTGATATGATATTCTGGAGGACAATAGAATGGTTCAATGACCGGTCAATTGCATCAACACAGTGTGCCACACCACTTACCCCGTGGGCGCATGAAAAGGTGTGCAAAAATGATGCAAAAGGTCAATTACATAATGTGAGAGCACCCAACACAATTGCAGGCCATTATGTGGTTCGAACAAAGCGTCGAATTGGTGGAAATGGCGCTAATAAATGGAAGGTAAAGTACTTGGAGTCGCACTGCAAATGTCAAAAGTGGCAGATGTGGAGACTTTCATGTTCACATGCAGCGGCAGTTGATCGGTTTAGAAACGACAACATGATGTCGCTTGTTGATCCCGTATACCGCACAAGTGTTTGGGTAGACCAATATTCTACGGTGTTCAATCCACCCAGACACCAAGATTATTGGGCAGTGCCTGAATGGACTTTGCAATGTTCACGAGCTCAGTTAATGCCTAAAAGTCGCGGTCGATACCGTACTACTAGGATTCCTAATCAGATGGATGTCCGTGAAGCTGACCAGCCATGAGCCCGACGCCGATGTAAACATTGTCGTCAACTAGGTCACGACAGGCGCAACTGCCCGAATGCTCTTTCAAGGATGGATACTCAGTTGGTAAATGATGCCGCTGACGATTTTATGCCTCCACCTCCACCAAGATATGCAGTTCGAGGTCGTCATTCTATCAGTCACACTGATGATGCCGATCACGATTTTATGCCTCCACCTCCACCAAGATCTGCAGTTCGAGGTCGTCATTCTGTCATTCTGTAATAGAGTTAAGGCTCCCCCTACATCCGTCCTCATAGCAACGGCCGCTTCACACAAATTGTGGTACAAGCAAGCAAGCGTCGCACCACTCCAGCTATATGTAGAACACCGTTCTATATCCATGAAAAAGTGTAGGTAGAAGAACGAAATTTTATTTTCGGAGCCGTTGGGGATCATCAGACCACCAAGTAATAGCAGACAATAGATACGAGCCCGCTGAGCATATATGTTGTGTTCGTGGTCACCAGACAGCTCAATCCTCAATTGACGCGATAAGCTTGTCTGCTTAAAAGCCATTTCCTTCAACTCGGATGCGTCCGGTATGAATCCTAGAAAATCCAAACATCTGTCCTTCCAATATCCCGCTTCCGTCGGGGGGATGTAATCTGTCAGAGCCTCTCCATCAACTTTTAGGCCCCATAAGACCTCCACGTCTTCCAGTGTCACAGTCGCTTCACCGACTGGAAAGTGAAACGTGTGAGTCTCTGGCCTCCAACGTTCAATCAAAGCTGTGATAAGATGGTGGTCAATGTCTTTTGGTTTACCACACCTTAATATACCCCTAAACCCCATCTGGTCCACTATTGCCAAGACATATTGATGGATGGGAACATCCCAAATTATTCATTCATATCATCAGCAGCGTACATATTCGGATGGAACTCCTGCCCATATGTTGTTAGAGACGTGTTGTCTCTGAAAATATAATACAGATGGATCCGCAGGACCACATGCAAGCCGACGACGAGAGGTTGAAGATGATGCCATAATTTACCTACACAAAATATAATGCATGTGGTCTTGCGGATCCATCTGTATTATATTTTCAGAGACAACACGTCTCTAACAACATATGGGCAGGAGTTCCATCCGAATATGTACGCTGCCGACGATATGAAGGAATAATTTGGGATGTTCCCATCCATCAATATGTCTTGGCAATAGTGGACCAGATGGGGTTTGGGGTATATTAAGGTGTGTGGTACACCAAAAGACATTGACCACCATCTTATCACAGCTTTGATTGAACGTTGGAGGCCAGAGACACACACGTTTCACTTTCCAGTCGGTGAAGCGACTGTGACACTGGAAGACGTGGAGGTCTTATGGGCCTGAAAGTTGATGGAGAGGCTCTGACAGATTACATCCCCCCGACGGAAGCGAGATATTGGAAGGACAGATGTTTGGATTTTCTAGGATTCATACCGGACGCATCCGAGTTGAAGGAAATGGCTTTTAAGCAGACAAGCTTATCGCGTCAATTGAGGATTGAGTTGTCTGGTGACCACGAACACAACATATATGCTCAGCGGGCTCGTATCTATTGTCTGCTATTACTTGGTGGTCTGATGATCCCCAACGGCTCCGAAAATAAAATTTCGTTCTTCTACCTACACTTTTTCATGGATATAGAACGGTGTTCTACGTATAGCTGGAGTGGTGCGACGCTTGCTTGCTTGTACCACAATTTGTGTGAAGCGGCCGTTGCTAAGAGGACGGATGTAGGGGGAGCTTTAACTCTATTACAGAATGACAGAATGACGACCTCGAACTGCAGATCTTGGTGGAGGTGGAGGCATAAAATCGTGATCGGCATCATCAGTGTGACTGACAGAATGACGACCTCGAACTGCATATCTTGGTGGAGGTGGAGGCATAAAATCGTCAGCGGCATCATTTACCAACTGAGTATCCATCCTTGAAAGAGCATTCGGGCAGTTGCGCCTGTCGTGACCTAGTTGACGACAATGTTTACATCGGCGTCGGGCTCGTGGCTGGTCAGCTTCACGGACATCCATCTGATTAGGAATCCTAGTAGTACGGTATCGACCGCGACTTTTAGGCATTAACTGAGCTCGTGAACATTGCAAAGTCCATTCAGGCACGGCCCAATAATCTTGGTGTCTGGGTGGATTGAACACCGTAGAATATTGGTCTACCCAAACACTTGTGCGGTATACGGGATCAACAAGCGACATCATGTTGTCGTTTCTAAACCGCCGCTGCATGTGAACATGGAAGTCTCCACATCTGCCACTTTTGACATTTGCAGTGCGACTCCAAGTACTTTACCTTCCATTTATTAGCGCCATTTCTACCAATTCGACGCTTTGTTCGAACCACATAATGGCCTGCAATTGTGTTGGGTGCTCTCACATTATGTAATTTGACCTTTTGCATCATTTTTGCACACCTTTTCATGCGCCCACGGGGTAAGTGGTGTGGCACACTGGTTGATGCAATTGACCGGTCATTGAACCATTCTATTGTCCTCCAGAATATCATATCAATGCAAGCTTTAATTGGGAGTTGTCTTGCGCCTCTCAACACATTGTTGTAAGATTCCACCATATTAGTGGTCACCTCACCTCATCTTTTGTGTTTGTCATACGCCAGATTCCATTTTTCTAACTCCACGGCATCAAGGTACTGCAAAGCCTCGGTGTTGACGTTTCGAAGTAAACGACGCCTGATCTTAAACTTGCGCTTCTTGGTAGCAATACCAATTTTCCAAACAAGTCTTTTGACCATGATACCTTTGTGATTCTGCAAAACATTCTTTCTAACATGTACCAAGCAAAATCTGTGATGACCCACATTGGGTTCTTCTTTCCATATGGGAGAATTCATTGCATCTATGATTCCCACATGCCTATTAGATATGACACATATTTCATGTTTTGCTACATGAAGTCTAATGCGTTTCATAAACTAATTTCAACTTTCTTTAGTTTCCTCATCAACAATGGCATATGCAACAGGCAAACATTTCTTATTAGCATCAAATCCAACGGCAATAAGAATTTTACCTCGACATCGTCCACGTAGATGAGTTCCATCAACCGTTAAAACTGGTTTGCATAGTTGAAAACCCTCCACAGCTGGTCCAAAAGCCCAGAATACGTACTTGAATACCTTGTTCATACCATTGCTTAATATGTCATCGTGCAACCATTCCACAATTGTGCCAGGATTTTGTCTTTGCATTTCATTCAAATAAGCTGGTAACACTTTGAACGACCACTCTCATCCACCGTATACAAGCTCAATCGTTGTCCTTCGAGCATACCATGCTTTCTTGTAACTAACTTTGACATGAAATCTATTTTCAATATCCGCCACAATTGTTTTTACCTTGTAGAAAGGATCGTTTTCTATCTGATGGCGAACCCTCAACGCTATCATACCTGACGAAAGATTAGCGTGACCATTATAGTTACGATCCCCCATGCAAGTATGAGCAGTGCTAAACACTCTAATTTGCCAGTGTTCATCTTGCTTCCTCAGTGTTGCTCGGCACTCCCACAAACATGGCGGTAAGGACTTATCTTTCGGATTTCCTTGTGGCCACTTACAAACTGCATGCCATCTCTTTCCTTTACTTTCAGCAACTGTATATTGTCGGATTTTTTCCAAATGCCAATGAGTCACAGCTGCCTTCAATTCCAACTTCGTTCTAAATTTAGTATGCAAACCGACATTGCTAGGATCTTTTTCACTCCAATAATGCACACTGGTATCATCACGCTCAAAGTTTTTGGGATCAAAACTATCATATGGACCTGGTAAGGTGCGAAAATAGTTGATTCCACGATGTGGGAACTGTGGAACTATTCTTCCTCCAACTGCCCTTCCACCAACTGATGTTTCTCCAACTGCTGTTTCTCCAAATTGTGGATCACCAAGTGGAATGGATGGTCTTGAAGCAACAAATTGTTCATCATCCGACGGATCACCATCTGAGTCTGTACTAACCGTGTCGGAATCTTCAGAATAATAAGGTGATTGTGGATCAAGAAAGTCGGCTTTATCAGGACCTATTATGTCCTCAACCACATCACAATTGTCACGTTCCCCTAAATGCACGCCTCCAGCTTCAAAATCTTGTGTTGCATCAAAATATGGTTCTTGGGCTCTCATAGACGTACCAACATCAAAATCTTGTGTTGCAGCAAAATATGGTTCTTGGGCTCTCGTAGACGTACCAACATCATAACTTATGACATGATGACTATGATGTTGAGTAATTGCCGAATACTCAACATATAATTCAATTACACCTCCAATAACCACTCTCACTAAACATTAGTTGCATGCATACTTCTTCTAGTTGAACACCTATAAACATGACTCCGGATCCAAAGCATATAGTACGTTTCCATATTATTTGAATTTTGTTTTCATATATGCTTATCCCCATCCTTTCACAAATTTTTTCCACAAGTTCATCGTACGAAATTGTTTCATCCAACATAATGAATCCTTTAGCAAAAGGAGGATCATACGAAATAACTGCTCCGGGAATTATCTTTCCACCCCAATATAAATTGACACACCATGTCATACTATCTGCAATAATGTAAAACACAAATAAATATGTATTATTTTTACATTCATCATTATGTAGAGTGACCCAAAAATTTGACAAAATATTTCTATTAAATACACTACAATATATATTATCATAACAATCCATTAAATATTGGTAACAAAATTAGATATACTACAACATATAATAGCATAACAATTGGTCAAAATATTTCTATTAAAATATATACTATCATAATAATCTATCAAAATATTAGTGTGCCCATAACAATTGGTCAAACTATTATATTAATTACACTACAATATATATTATCACAACAATCCATCAAATATTGAAAGACTAATATTTAGAAGAATGAGTCTAAAATTTGATATACTAACCGATTAGAAGGACTAATGTTTGGAAGAATGAGCCAAAATCGAAATCTCCACGCTCAAATCCACCACCGGGTCGACCCGAGCGAAAGGTTTTTCAGCCTTGGGAAGGGTTTTCGCGTTTTGGAGAGGGAAAGTGTTTAGGGTTCGCGATGTTGGGGGAGATCTGATTGGTATATGGTTCAACAGAAACACGCCGACTAGGGTGGCGTATTTATGTTAAACACGCCATTCGAAATGGCATTTTTTAGATTAACACGCCAACTACATTGGCGTTTTTAAAATTAAACACGCCAACACAGTTGGCGTTTTTCTTGTAACACGCCAATTAAGTTGGCGTTTTTTACGTAGCTGTATTTGGCGAAAATACAGCTAAAATACGACGAGATTATAAAACGCCAATGTTGTTGGCGTATTTACTTATACAAACGCCAATGCGGTTGGCGTTTTTCCCATTTATGAAATAGATAACAAAATGGGTATATTTACGTAATCTTAAAGGCAAACTAGCCTAGATACCTGATTTCCTCATAATACGCCCAAAATACGACACAAGTATAAAACGCCACCTACGTTGGCGTCTTTACGTGTAAACACGCCATTAATATTGGCGTTTTACTTAAAGACACGCCAATTTCATTGGCGTTTTTCTCATATGTGGAATAGATAACAAAATGAGTACATTTACATTATCTTTAATGTAAACTGCCCCAGAAACTCGATTTTTCCAATAAAAGAGTTACTACATTTTATGACTTTATTTAACTAGAGTGAGATATATACCTGGAACATATAGCCCACAGCTGACTATATCCCAAAATAATCTGCACACTCGAAGCTACTATCAAAGCACCTTGTATTGTTCTCATTGTATTTTTAAATCTCTACAAGTAGCAATGATCCAACTCAATCCATAATTTATACACCATCATATTTACAGTATCAAACATCAAAGTCATAGTTAAGAAAAACACAAGGAGAAAAGCAGACATACCACTTCAGGGTCTGTGATACTTTGCAAAGATGGATCATGGATGATTGAAATTATAGCCCATGAGCCTCCTATAACAGTAGGTAATCTAGTTCCAAACAATGTCTGCAGCAATCTGTTTATCCCTCCAACAAACAGCAATGTCTGAACCACCCTCACTTTATCATCCTAATCACAACCAAAAAAAAATCATAAACACCTAAAATAGTAAAACATCCCCACAGCTGAGCCAGCTTCATGATTTTAGTTAAGTTTATAAAATAGTGATTGATTAGATTACGTACATCGGTTCCGCCCATCAAAGGTACAAGAAAAGTTGGAATCACCACAGCCGTTCCCAAAGCCAAAATGTAATGCTGAAATCCAATTGCTGATGATTCCCCTGTTTTCACAAGCTTATATTATTAAAAGGAAAAAAAATCCCACAAAATGGAGAAGGAGCGGAGGAATTAATTAGCCTACCCCAAGAAGGATTTGAATCGATGCAATACTCCAAGCCTTGGAGCTGGACCATTGGCGGATGGCTTATTTCCTCTGGTTTTGGAGCTGCCATCACTCACACACACTCAAGTTTCCAAAAGGGATTCAAGAATGTAGCTAGGATTAATGCAAACCAAAGAAGTCTTGGTTTGCAGTGATTAAAGGTACAAGTTTTGTCAATAAAAGGGGAAGTGAATAGAGAAAAGGAGAGTGGAAAAAGGTGGCAAAGGGGGAGAGGGAATGAGAAAGACAGTCGGTGTGAAATGGACCATAATCTTGTATATTTATATGAACATGTAGTGAAAGAGAGGGCAGTGTTGAAGCTTTTTCAAGTGTTTCTTGATTTGCTTTGTTTGATTTCAAGTGTTTCTTGATTTGCTTTGTTTGATTTCAAGTGTTTCTTGATTTTGCTCCCTTATTTACGATATTACCCCTTAAGGAACTGCCAAAACAAGATGTTACCGTTAGAACTTGAATTTGTGACTGTACTTACCCTTTTTCTTTTCTTTTGCTGATTTATAATATTTCAACTCTTTTTTTAAGTGGAGCGTTTTTATAAAATTTTGTTTTAAAAGTTAAATGAAGAGTGAATAAAACATAGCTAATGATTCTATTTTAAAAAAATACTGTATCAATTTTAATGGACATCCAAAAAAAATGGAGATGGACGAAGTACTATGCAAGATGATCACAAACAAATTGTATACCAGGATTCCGTGACAAAGCCAAGATTTCGTTGCTAGAGAGTCCAAATAGCCGTTAACAATTGTAGGGTATTTTAAGTTACCGTTAACATATGTGAGATATATTCTCGTCGGCGCATAGTGATTGTAGTTAAAAATGACTTTGAGATCAATAGACCACACTAAAATTCAAGGTAGATGATAAAAAAAGATGAATTAATGCAAAATGAACTTGCACAAAAAAATAAGTATTTAGAAGTAATAGAATAGATTTTTGTGAGTGTTTATGTGAAAAAATTGAATTAAAGTAACATTGAAAATAAATGAAAAGATCAAGTGCATATTTTTAGAGTAACATAATTTATGAAAGGAAACAATTCAGATATAACTAAAAAGAACCAAACTTAACTAAATTAAATTGAAATGAAGAAAATCGCATGATTTTTAACTAAGACAATTTGAAATAAGGAAGTAAAACAAAATAAAAGAACAAGTGCATATTTTTTGGAGTAAAATAATTTGTGATGAGGAAAGAATTCTAAAATAATTAAATTAAACAAATTTAAAAAAATGAAAAAAAAAACACATGTTCTAAGACAATTTTGAATAAGGAAGTAAAATAATTATGAAATATACTAAAGTGAAATAGAAAATAAACTAAACTAAAATAAGTTAAATATAAGAGGTAAAATATCTAGCACCTTGATGTAGTAGAATCGAGATTAGGAGTAATAATAATGTGATGTGTAGACTCCTTGGTCGCAGAGAATATACTTGAAAAGATTCCTCTGAAGTTATCATTAGCCTGATTCCAATTAAATTACAATCCAAAGAAATAATTAAAATATCAACGGCTTTCTTGCCATTGGAAAGACAAAATTAGCTTTGTTTTTAAAGTTTCTATGCTACATTTACATTAAATCATCATGACAATTACAGGTTGTGAACATGGACATGCGTTATAGTAGTATATATAAATTGAATGCAGAAAATTAATGATTAGAAACTTTATATATTCATATAAAAATGAAGATTAATTACAAAAGGTAATTAAGGTTTCAATTGTTGTCTTATCAAAAAAAGTCTTGAACCCAAGTTATTATATTTCAAAATGGAATATAAAAAATCCTGTGCACCTTTTAAATTTATCCTTATTTAGTTTCCAATAGAGCTAATAGTTTAATACTATCATAATATTGCAAACTCTTATTTTTCTCCGATATCAGTGTCTAGCCGGAGTAACAAAAATTCTTGTATCTAAATAAATTCTACTCAGCTCATAATATAAAATCCTAATTTGACTTTTTAGAAATTTTAAGAAATTGTTTATCTTTACGAAAATAAAGTTTGTGTAAAAAAGTAGACGATATTTATTTACGATTTGGGATATAACTTATAGGCAAAGAAAATAGAGGATTAAAAACGTGCTAGTGAGAGCCATGTTCACAGTAGGTGGAAAGATCGCACTAAGGTTATAATAATTTAGTTGTAAACAACTAGCAATACATATAAAGTAGATTGGTTTATTTCTCAATCAAAAAAGAGGAGACTGGCCTGGCCTGGCCTGGCCTTCCTTTCTGCTTTGATTCCATATCATCAATGAAGGAATCTGACTACAGACAGTGACACAAGATGGATTATAACCAAATTACAACTCATCATGACACAAAACACAAGAACAGCATTTCACTACATGCTGATTTACCTGGGTGTTACAGTTCGAGTACATACGAACCATTAGTGCAACATCGCCACCAAAATACTGGAAGGTAGGATTGATATCGATGGCCATGCATACGACGTATGTTCTTTACACAGAATACCGTCTTGAAATCTCTGTAACTAGCCAATCCTTTCATCTTCATGTTAGTAGCTATAAGGCGAATACGGGCAGCTTCATTATCTTCTGTCCGATTTTCTATCACTAGATCGTCTATCTTCTGCCTCCTTCCTTCGTTGTTGCCTGTCACAGAACCAAATTTGGCTCGTTCAAATACCTAACTACTAGAATATTGCAGAATGCAAATGCATTGTAAATGTTGCATTACACACTTGACTCAATCCCAAAACTAGAGCAGAATACTAAGATAAAAAAGGTAAACGGGACGGGGTAATAAAACTCCCAATTCTCGAAAGATGAACTTACGCAAATGCTGAGTATCCGCTACCAGCTTTAGCAGCAGATAGGAGTGCGGCATGAGCACCAACAGCAGAAAGATTTTCTTGCCCTCCAGCGGTCAAAGAACTCTTTTGGTCAACATCCACCTGAAACCCATTACGATGAATCAACTATCTCAAACACATGATTTTTCTTCAGAGCGGCAAATCTTTTTCAATAGAACAAAACCTTATCCCATTTTGACTTTTTGTTCTGTCTACCATCCCGACCCATGCTTTCTGAAGTAGCTGATGGTACGTTTACTACACCGGAAACAGCAGTCAATCCTTAGAAGACAGGATAAAATAAGAATGTAAACCACATGTGTTATTCGAAAGGGTAATATGCTGAAGAGTAAGACGGGTACCTGGAGTTGGTATGTTGATTTTTGGTGTAGGGAGAGCATTCCCTGGCTGTACTCCTCCAGGAGTGAACTCTAACTTCTGACTTTTTTTCCTTTCTTGCTCTTTCCTTTCGAATTCCCTTCTCATGTCAGCTTCTAATTAGCACAATTAAAAGGCGAATATCAGGACATATAATATGATTGTTTTTCCTTCAGAAAAATGGCAATAAAATTAATACCATAAATTCAACAGCATCTGTACAATCAGCCAGCAAAATTCAAAATAATTACTGACAAGTAAGAACAAAAGTTAGCAAAAAATAGTACTAATACATAAAGAAACCCCAAGTGCATAATATTAGAGAATATCTCAGATCCACCATTGAATAAGCATAATGGAATTCCTTTTTCCGATACTTTGGAAAGACCATTTGTGATTGTGGCATGCAAAAATCTCTCAAACTAACAATTATGTCATGTGGAAAGGAATCTTCTGACAAATTCACCCGCTAATAGTTTATACAAGCAATGATTACTTCCAAAAGTTATTAGGTGATAACTATGCTCATGGTAATATAGGTGCATGTACAAACTTATTAGTTTATACTCATGGTACAGAGTGATTTTGTAAATGCACTTAAGAACCATTAATAAAATTTATCAGAGAACAAATCAGAAAACATCGAAAGAAACAATTAATCCTGCCTCCTACACAAAAATATAATATTCGTGCACTAATTTGCACATGAAAATATGTGGCAGACACACATCAAAACTATGATTCTTTTGCATGAGGGGAAGAATAAAACAGAAAAAATGAAATGGAAGTAATGCGCCCATCTCAGGGGAACTGGATCCAGCAATAAAGGACAAATGCAGCTGTGGTAAAAAAACAATTCGTTCAGACCAAAAGCTAAAGCTCTAGAAATGGTTCTTCGTGTGATTGAATTTTCATATCAAACTAGCCCCTTGCACATAATTAACATATTTTCAGAGGCAAATCCTTTTAACACAATGAATATTTCAGGATGGAAAAATTGGCAGGTTTAAACCTGCAAACATCTAGAAGTTGATGTATCAGATAAAATCCACAATATATAATCTGAATAAATCTGGATCTAGATAAACATCAAACAACTGAGTGAAAAGGAGGCACTAAACACATTCCAACACAAACCCCAAACAGACAAAGGTTGTCTTTTGTGGGAAAGATATCATTTAGATTTCATGACAGCTAACAAAGGGAATACATTTAAGCTAAATCTAGATAAACATCAAACAACTGAGTGAAAAGGAGGCACTAAACACATTCCAACACAAACCCCAAACAGACAAAGGTGGTCTTTTGTGGGAAAGATATCATTTAGATTTCATGACAGCTAACAAAGGGAATACATTTAAGCTAAATCTGGGAAACTAGCAATCAAACCTATTTCATCGTAGAAGTCACTCTTGTCATATCCATGTGGGTCAAATACATCTTTACTGAAGCAGGATCCTATCTGATCAATATCTTGGTAAGTCACAGCATGCAGCAGGAAATCAGGATTTCGATATTCCTTTCTATTCCGCACCTCTGCATTAAAGCTTCTTCCAGTAGTCTTCTTTAGAGCAAGAAACCTACTAATCTTCTCCTGAAGCAACAAATCAGAAAGAAAATTTTAGATTTAAATGAAAGCTGATAAGAGAATATTCTGCAGCATAAATAACATAAGTAATACTAACGTACCAAAATGTGAGAACATTCTAAACATTAATATATTGATTTGTCAATCACACATCACACCCCTTCCTTGCCTAGGTATCTTAATTTCAGCATTATCAACACAATGCTCTATTCCAAAATGAAATATGCATTACTGGAACAGAGAATCTAAAAAAATTTGAAGCCACATTCCAGATAACCTTTAGACCATGTTTGACATAATTTAAGGTAAGAGATAAACCAGTAAAGTGTTCATGAGTCTGACACTAACCAACCAGAAGCTTAGTACACTGAATCACAACTAATCACTTCATACCTATTGGTCCATGTTGCAGTAATTTATATTTTTTGCTACTCTATCAATGCTTACTTGAGATTTATTTATTTTTCAATATCGACTATATAAAATCATCCTCTTTTATGTAGCTTTACTTATTCAACGTGATGAAACTAATGCATTATAGGCCATTTCAGAATATACAGCTAAGTTCTAACTAATGCTCAAATGCCAGGCCCTTGCAGAGCATCAAATAATCACAATGTTGAAAAGTTGACCACTCCAGGAATATGAATTTGAGCAACTGAGACCCTACACAATTTTGAAATTTATGTTTTCTCTTTAACATAATGGCCAAGTTTACAATGAACCAAGATGACTATACAGTAAAGGCCTAGTTTTTGTCATATTTCAAAATGAAGTGGTGGTTTTATTGAAGTTTTTTCTTCAGGTAGAGCGCTTACTTGCAGCTCTTCTGAGCATTTGGACCTGGGAGGTGGGGGCAGAAATTTATCTAATGGATCAATATTCTTTTGATCCTCAACAGAAACCATAACAGCATCCTCAGTCCCTGCAGCTTCTGATTCATTTGTAGCATAATCCATGGCATCTGTTTCAGGCTGATCTGGTTCTAATGATTGTGGGGTAGCAGCTCGAGTGCTAGGCGTTGGAAGCCGAGCCATACCTGGTGATTTCTTTTCTAGTGATTCACCTAAAGCACAAGCAGTGATTGTAAAAACTCTTGCAAACTAAAGAAACTTTAAAATGTTAGTATTTAGCTTTCATGTAAAAGGACCTTAAATCTTCATATACCACAGTCAGATGCTCATATTAAATTTATATGTATATAATGAACAGCATGATTATCACATTGTATTCGGTCTTAAAATGTGGGGGCAGAAGGTATAACTATGACCATCAACAACACACAAAAGAATACAGCTAATGCACTATCAAAGAGTATTGAGCCTCTTAACCATTTGATGTATCAGTGCACCATCCTTTCAAACAATATTGGGTTGAAGATTTCTAATTTGCTACTAATAATAAACTACCACGCCGGAATCCAATAAATTACATCGAATTCTACACAATTTTATGCAAGAAAATTAAGATAAATACAGAAGCAACGTGAGAAGACAAGTACCATCACTGCTTTGAAGTTGCTCCCCATACATTACTCGTCCAGTCGCCTTTATTCGACCTTCCTGAAATTATACAAGTTAACAACCAAATTCCAAAAAAATAAAGTAATACAGAGAAGAAAAACAATCACGTCATAAACATAAGAACCTCTGCTTCCGGAGACATGGCGCCCTCTTCATGAACATAATCCACAATAGTCGGCCGACTCTTTTGGCTCTGACCATTATTCAAATCCGAACCGAACTGCTGCGCTTGCAGCCGCTCTTGGGGCGAGAAGATCGTTTGCTGTGGAGTGGCGGATGCTGGAGGAGTGTAGCCGTTGAATCGACCACTCTCTTCCTTGCTGTAATCTGCAACACCATCGTTATCGTTCACGGCGACGGCATCCGACGCCGGAAGGGGAATTCCACCTTCATCGATATTTTCTACTTCCTCGTCGAGTTCTTCCATCTCATCATCTTCGTCGGCGTACATCGAGAGCAAGGCTATGCCCTCTGAAGGTTTCTTCTCAGATGCCATTCCCCCAAATTGAAACCTAATGTGAGGAAACGTTTTCCCCTCTTTCTGCTGAACCAAACTATATCCCTCGCGATCCAATTAGAGAAAGAAATCGAGGATTTGTGAAACTAGGGTTCAAATTGTTTGTGAACGATGAAGTGAAAAGACTAGAGCAAATTACGTACCAATAAATCTGGGGAAATACATTATTCATATAAAATGTATTACACTTATTTCAAATTGGCACAGAAATTTTAAGTTTGATACAAAACTTCGGCTGACTTTCATTTTAATACAAATCATAACCACCATCTTAACTATGTTAATTATATGCTTATGTGGCATATAACTCATCAACTAAATAAAAAAATGAGAAATTATGGGAAATTTATTCTAAACTCTCTGTAAGTAACTTTTGACGTTCCCTTTGGAGAAGTGACTCAAGCAAGACAAGCAATACTTCTCCATCTCTCTCATTTACTAATATGTGCTAAATGAAATGATGAATATGGTCGCTCGTAGCATTTGATAGTACTTGAGAGGTACAAAGCCTAAATGTGCATAGTTCTTGTTGGGAGTTAGGGTGTCCACAATGGTGGCCCTTGAAGGTCATCAAATGTTGGGAGTTAATGTTATTTTTAATTTAACTATATTATATTTTATTAGACTTTAAATTTATGATATTTATAAATTTAATTAAAATAAAATAATTTGGATCGTAAATAAAAAAATTCACAACCTAAAACCAAAATGTAACAAGAACTCCGTTGTATTGTATTAAAATAGGAAAATTATACAACGAAAGTTTTCTAATTTAAAAACAACAACCCGAAAACCCATATCACTCTGCGGCCCCTTCTACGGTTCCAGACCTCTTCAACCATATCAGCCTGCAGTGATGTATGCGATATTTGGCTCCGCATATCGGTGTACCGCTGGATCAAGTATTCATTACTACGTGGTACACCCATTTGCAGGGGCTCCATGGCAATACCCGAGCTCGAACTAGCACCATCTTCTGGTGTCCATCGCTCTGCAGCAACTCCGCCGCATCTTCCACCTCGTCGGCTTTACGTTGCATCGCTGCAACAAGGTTTTGGAACTCCAGATCTACCGCTTGTTGGAATTGTTCATTGTCGGAATCCATAGTTGCAAGGTTGAATCGAAATTGGAAGGAAATATTGGAAAGATTGGAGGAAAATGGAAGTAAAATGGAGTTGGAAAAATTGAATGGAAGTGTAGTATTTTATAAATAATTTTTGAAATTTAAAAAAAATTAAATTAAATTCTGCGGCCCAGCCGCGAATGGCGGCCCTCGGCTCTCGGCCCTGCGCCCCGCCTCTCGGCTCTCTGCAATGGGGGGGCGCGCACCGAGCCGCGGGCCGCGGCTCCCCCATTGTGGACACTCTTAATATACTATCTTTATGTTAGAATTTGTTGGAGTTCTTGATAATATTGGTGTTTTCACCTCTTGGAATTTAAATAGAGCTTTTTTCCATTTGTTGGAATCTGGTGATTACAAGAGATAACAAAACCGGGCGTAATACAACCCAAAAGAAAGAAAAGGAGAAACTGAACTAAATGAAATTACAACGTAAGAATTCGAAACAAAGAACCGTGAACTAAGTTTAGCCGAGTCGAGGAGGCCTCTTCCCGCAAGACGAGATACGCCCCGGTAGTGCTCTTCGGTTTGGCGTGTCGTCCCCAAAGGTAAAACGGCTACGTCTCTATTGATGCAGCACCGCAATCACTAGAGCTCCGGCGAACTGGATGGAGGAGAGAGCAGAGCTTCGACAGAAAGACAATGCAGAGAGAGGGAGAGAGCTTATGCAGAGAATGCTTGTATGTGTTGTGTCCTAATGCAGTGGTATGACTAGCCTATTTATAGGCCAAGCCACCATGCAGGGTCAACCAGCCATTGAAGGCTCATCATGGCCAATTCGTAACCGACGTCGGTTACAGGCGTGTGGCAGGAGTGTGCCATCCGTGTGTGGAGCGTGTGGATTTCTCACGTGGCACCCGTGACTGTGCCTCGCTTGACGACGTGTCAAGCCACTTGGATTGCTGACTCGGCGGTGGTCCAAAAAGAATAGTTTGGGCCAAGCCCCAAGACCAAGACCAAGTCCAAGTCCAAGATCGGGATCGGGATCGGGCCCGCGGCCCGCGCCCACGAGCACGAGCACGAGCACGGGCTCGGGCGGGGCGGGCGGCGGCGGCGCGCTCGTGTGCGCGCGTGTGGGCTTTTTCACCCATCTTGATCCACTATAATTATTAAGTAACATAAAGTCACTCAATTTAAACACATTAAAGATGTATTAATCTTCCAATGTGGGATAATTAACACTAGTTAATTATTCCCTAAGCACATGCTCCAAGCTTTAATTAAAAGCTAATTATGCCCAACTTTAATCCACTATTTCTCACTCACCGGAAATCGGATTTGAGAAAGTGAATATACTACATTTATCTACGTAAAATGTAGATCGACGCTATATCATTTAATTTCACAAAATTAAATGTCTCGTCACATTTATTCTTTGATCAAAACCATTGACCGGACATATTTAATCCATGATTTTTACACCATTATCATTATTCTCTCTGATTTATTGAAGTGTGTAGAGTAGGTTGTTTTTCGTTTGTTTGTGCAGGGGGGTCAGGGGTGTGGATGGCCACAGTGACGGATTTAGGGGGTCGGCCGACTCCCTCCCCTTGCCACTAGTACCGCCGGAGTCGGGGTTCGGAGTTGCCGTCGACTCCACGACAGATCCAATTCGATCCCCCGACCCTATTGAGCACGTCGCATATGGAGTTGCACTGTTGCCGTCTGCGAACTGTGAAGAAATAAGCATTAGTCTGCTATTGAAGAAGACAAAGTCTAATATTTTGGATTACTAGTTTTGCTCGTTGGTCACTGGATCGAGATAGTTTTATCTTTTTGTTGATGGCACGCGAAGATTATAATATGTAGATTATTTGAGATTATTATTATTATTATTATTATTATTATTATAACATAGGAGCATTTGCAGCATTAGATGAAATCAATCGAGTATGATGAATTTTTAAATCTTTCTGAACCTGTCATACATTGATTTTAAATTTCGCTGAACTAACTTGCCATACATTGCTACACCAAAATTGCTTAAATCTTGATGTCGTTTGATTAGTCAAATGCCACATAAGCACCATAATTAACGGAGTTAAGATTGTGGTTACTATTTGTATTAAAATGGAACATAAACACAACTTTTTGTATTAGTTATGATAACTTGAAACCTTTTGTACTAATTTGAAACAAGGGTGATACACTTTGTATGAAAAATGTATTTACCCCCAATAAATCTACGGTAAGGTAAGAATCACCTAATCCTTTTCCTAATACAAAAAAAAAAACTAGAGCAAATCGAGGATTTGTGAAATTAGGGTTCAGATTGTTTGCCAATGTTTGATACTTACTCTCATCTTTTCATTTCGATTTCGCTCCAATAAAAAAATAATCTCATTTAAAAATTCAGAGTTTTTTTTCACATATATTATCACTTTTTCATTTTCCTTTCTTTATTTTATTTTCCTTTTATTTCAGCAATTATCATCCATCCATAGAATTAGAATTATTTTTAAAGTGGCCAATGACAACACTAGTTTCTTTTACATATTCGCAACATATTATTTGGTTGCTAAACACAATAGCATTACATACATAAGTAACATAATGAACAATAGTGATCAGAGAAATATAAAAGATGATATGAACGTGTCGCACCAATATAACATGTTTAGTTTTGATCAATTACAAAAAATTCGTTAACTAAAGTAGTCAATTACACAAGAACTCAACTAATCATCTTTTGTGTTTCCTTATGATAAGTTTTTGGTTAGTCCTTACTTTATTACTTAAATGATTAATGCGTGAACGAATTGTAATCCTAATTTTTTTACTATATTTAATTAAGTTGAAGATAATATTCACGTATGGAAGTAAATCAAAAGCCACATCAATTAGGCATAATTATACTAATTCTGACCCAAACTCAATTAGAATGATTATATCTTGATTACTTGTCATTAACTTTTAACAGAATATTGGTCTTTGAGTAAAATCAGACGTGCTAAATTCATAAGACTAGTAAGTAGTACACTACTTATTCAATGATGAATTTTAACAGAATATCGGTCTTTGAATTTTTAGCTCATTCTATCCGAAGTTTTTTCTGATGTTACTATTTCCGGCTTTTTTATAGTGTTTTTTTTTATTCTTCCATCCAAAAAAATTGTCTCATTTGTGTATAATACAAATTTTAATGAGAAATTAGTAAAATAAGAGAGAAAGAAAAAGAAATGATAAAATAAAAGACAGGGAGAGAAAAAAATGAATAAAATATGAGAAATGAGAAAAAATAGATAAAAAGATAAGATAAAAACTTTGTTTTTTGAGTAATAGAGCTATTTTTTTTGCACCTCTGACAAAAAAAAAATTTGGTTAATAGAATACTATTACTATCTTTGTTCCTGAAAAGTATGATTTTTTTTCTTTTCTGTAAGTTCCTTAAAAGTACGAATATTCTAATTTTTGGAAGAGAACTCTCTTCTTTATAATAAAGTGAAACTCATTCTCTACTATCAATACTTTAAAAAAAATGGATAATAAAATATTTATTACTTCCTCCGTTCATGAAAATGATGATTTTTTTCCTTTTTAGCCAGTCTCTTAAAAGTACAAATGTTTTAATTTTGGGAAGAGAACTCTCTTCTCTCTAATAAAGTGAGTGCTGCACTGACAATACTTTAAAAACTTTTTCTTCTAACTCTCTTTTGTTTTACCAATTATGTATTAAAACATATACTACTAAACTAAATGTTCATACTTTTCAGGGACGGAGAGAATAATAATTTTATGAATGGCCATGACCCATGAATTTAAATTGGGATTTGGACGGACTTACTTCACAACTGGTACATGAAACGTGATTATCGCCTTAATTATTCTTAATATAAAAATAATGAATAATTCAGTATATTGGATCATGACTTGACCTAATCCCACATAATCCAAACCAAAATTCTCCAAATAGAATGACAGCTGGGATTTTTCAACATGTAGAACTATTTTATGAATCAAAATTTCATAGAAAAAACCTAAATAGTAGTAACAAAACACATAAATTTGAATATAAATATAAATATAAATATAAATATAAATATAAATATAAATATCATGATTGGGAATTGAGGGCATTATGGAGATTTTTTAGTTTTCCAATATTACTATTATTATTTGTTGGGCCGGAATGAACAAAAAGAAGAATAAGCCTCCTGTTTACTAAATGGGCCTCTCATGGACAACTGATTAGACAAGGTCAAATTAATAGTTGTAGTCCAAATTTGGAACTTAAATGTCTTTTTTTTTCTTTTTGATTTTAAGTTTAGTATGATGTGACACAATTTCATGACTTTTGAATATTGATATTATATCTCAATATCATGATTTTACTTGCTCAAAAAATCCAATAACTATTAAGATATTATAATACTGTTATTAAAATATTTGTTCAATAAAAATATGAATCAATAGAATATATGTTTGATGTTTCCTTGGAATAATAATTCTGTTGGACTCAAAATATTATCTGATCAACAAACAGATGAAATATATAAATACTACACCACCTTTGACATCATAACACTTATAAAATTAATAAAATAATTTCAAATAGGTACTTTATATAATTACACCGACATATTCTTAGTTACGTGTTCCGCTTCCTGTCCATGGGGAAATAATTTGTCTATTTTGTGATGGACAATTTCAATAACGTGCATGCATGGCATCACCGTTCCACGTTCCACGTTCATAACCTTATCCATTTATTAATTTCACAAATATCTATGTATTGCTTTTCAGTTTTTCTCTAATCTTTCCTTTCAAACAATTAATTTCATGCTAGTTATTTATTTATTTATTTATAGTGATTCTAAGCATACATTGTAGAATATAGTACTCCCTCCATTCAAAACAAATAGGCATATTGGTGGATGGCACCATTATAATGAGACATTAGTAAAATAAGAAGAAAAAAAAGTATAAAAAATGGGAGAAGTATAAAAGAAAATTTTTATTTTTAAAATGAAAATATTTTTTATGAATATTTTAAAAAATAAAATAAGATTATTTTACTTAGTGAATATTAAATAAAGGCATAAGAGATTCAATACCTGCAGTGGCGAAGCTATATGAGGGGGGGCATGGTCCCCCACCAGTTTCAGTTTTACTAGCATTTTATACAGACATATATCTACAAATATATTATGGATATATAGCACAGGTGGTTGGTGACTCTGCCTTTTTACCTCAACTCCAGTCAGTGGCGAAGCCACGTCGGGGCCAGGGGGCCCATGGTCCCCCCACCAATTTCTCGCTTGCCTATATATTATATGTGCAAACTATGCTTTACATGTTATTTGAATGGCAGTTGGATGTAGGCGTCGTCTTCAATTGGGATCTCCCGAGTTCGACTCCTCTTCGTCCCATTTCCTCTTCTTTCTGTTGAATTTTTCTCTCTTTTTTTTCTATTTATGCATTATAGTGTGTACTTTTCCCTCTTGCTTTCTATTTTTAGAGCATAATATTTGTTCTCTTTTAAACTACTAATTATGTTAATTCAAAATCTTTGTTACTTTGTACTTTCTTCTATCATTATACTTATAATAAAAATTTTAAAAATTATTCTGTTCTACTGGTATTTGTTAAAATTTATACTATTATTATTTTTATTTTCTATAGTAAACATTTAAACATCATAAAAATTCGCTTTCATCCATTATATTTACGTAAAAATCGAAATATTGGTTATTTCAAGCTTTCAACGTCACCTACATCTATCTGTTAACCGTGATTTAGGCCCCCATCGTAAAAATTCTGGCTTCGTCACTGACTCCCGTGTTCGAATACCACAAGGGCTATAAACATCACAAAGTTTTTTTCTAGTTTCACAAAGCTTCTCTAATTTAGTTTTATCCTTAGTCTTGTTTCCATAAAATTCTAAGAAATCCATAAATGTATCTTATAAATATTATTAGTAAATTCAATTTTAAAGTTATGTCACACGTATTATCCATTTTTCTCGTAGTCCCCATCTAGGCCGCATAAGTTTTTGAATGAAACAAAAAATATCTCACAACCATGAAGAGTAAATGGGTCCCTCAACATTAAAATTCTGGCTTCGACACTGAATATGATTGGCTGATTTTCGTATTGTCCAAAAATATCTCTTTTTTCTACAGGTCTCAGCGATAAGAAGTGATAACTTACGGCAATGACTTTTCTTAAATTTAATCTTCATTTGACAGCTATAATGGCTATGCAGAATTGAAGGATAACTAACAAGTTCGGAAGTTCCCAATTTGATTGAGATATCAATAAAGATTACCAACCAATTGAAATTTAAGTTTTACTACTAATTTAAGCTTTTGTTTAAAAATTTCAAAACACTCCTCAGAAATTTCGAAGTTACTTACGTAGGTAATTTGAAAAGGATGTTCTGAATTCTACATTTATTTATCTTGAAAATATTAAATATTATTTGCATAGATATTTATTTTCCACAGTTTCTCGAAAGAAATTGACACCTACAACCTAAACTCGCACCGATATTTATACAAATTAAAAATTTTTTGTCATAATATAAATGAATTACTCTCCTATTTATATGACGTTTGACACCCGTCGGTTATATGTCGAATTATCACATACTACACGTCAGTAAATTAGCCTCATTTGTAGGTGAATATTGCCATCTACCCCCAACCACATGATTGGTTCGCACCCGCATGTGGTGATGCTCGCGTAGCACGAGATCATTATGCGGCTGATACCCGTTCCAACAAACTAGGCTTTAACGCCGATCACGCAAGCGGCCGTCAAGCAGTAGGGCGGCGCCGGCGCCTATTTTTATATAGAATATGTCACTAAAATAGTTTAATTTAAAATTTTTATGATTTGTGCATATATGATAAGAAAAAAGTTACTAGTATTTAATAAAAATTGTACTTCATATACTTATTTTTATGATTTTTAAACCAATATCCCAATACAAAATACCTACAAGTTTAATTATATACATGTGCATTTATTACAACTCATTTCGTTATTCACTGAAATTAATTTATTCCCAAACAATTTTTTGGTTAGTAATCATAGACTCAAGAATTTAATTAGATTCAACTTTCCAATAATTTTTTTAAAAAAACAAACTTTTATATAGACCTCAAAAAAATGAGAGGGCTTATAAACAGAAGAGGTGAATTCATCTACGCAATCGGGCCCTCACACCGCCTACATAATAAGCGGGCCCGCAAAATCTGCTGAGGAGAAAGATCTCATTCTGCAATCGGCGAGCTCGTTCCATGGCAGCCGCGGCCGCCGGAGCGAAGAACGCCGCCGCCAAGCACAAAGAGATCAAAGGCCTCCTCCTCGGCCGCTACGAGGTCGGCAAGCTCCTCGGCCACGGCACCTTCGCCAAGGTCTACCACGCGCGCAACGTGAAGACCAATGAGAGCGTCGCGATCAAGGTCATCGACAAGGAGAAGATCGTCAAGCTCAGCCTCACCGCGCAAGTCAAGCGCGAGATCTCCATCCTCCGCCGCGTCCGCCACCCTAACATCGTCCAATTGTTCGAGGTCATGGCCACGAAAACGAAGATCTACTTCGTCATGGAATACGTCAAGGGCGGCGAGCTCTTCAGCAAGGTCGCCAAAGGTCGATTGAAGGAGGAAGTCGCGAGGAAATACTTCCAGCAGCTGATCTCCGCTATCTCCTTCTGCCACGCGCGCGGCGTCTACCACCGCGATCTGAAGCCGGAAAACATCCTCCTCGACGAGGAAGGGAATCTGAAGGTCTCCGATTTCGGATTGAGCGCGATTTCCGAGCAGATCAAGCAGGACGGATTATTCCACACATTATGCGGCACGCCGGCGTACGTCGCGCCGGAAGTGCTCGCGAGGAAGGGGTATAACGGTCAGAAGGTCGATATATGGAGCTGCGGCGTCGTTTTGTTCGTTTTGATGTCAGGATACCTCCCCTTCCACGACCAGAACGTGATGGCGATGTATAAGCGGATTTACAAAGGGGATTTCAAGTGCCCTAGGTGGTTCTCCCCTGAATTGTACCGATTGGTGACTCGTATGCTCGATGCCAATCCGGAAACGAGGATCATGATCCCAGAGATTATGAACAACAGGTGGTTCAAGAGGGGGTTTAAGCACGTCAGATTCTACATCGAGGATGATAAAATGTGCAGCGTTAACGACGAGGATGTGTTCGAGGATTGCCTCTCCGAGCTATCGCAGTCGGAATCAGACTCTGAGCTGAAGATCAGGAGGAAGCTGCCTAGCTTGAACGCGTTCGACATAATCTCCTTCTCGCGTGGCTTTGATCTGTCGGGGCTGTTTGAGGAAGGAGGCGCGAACAGTGGCACGCGATTTGTGACAACTGCATCGGTTTCGACAGTGATATCGAAGCTGGAGGAGATCGCGAGTGTTGTGAGCTTTACACTTAGGAAGAATGATTTCAGAGTGAGCCTTGAGGGGTCGAGGAATGGTGTGAAGGGGCCGTTGACGATTGTGGCTGAGATATTCGAATTAACGCCGTTGTTGAGAGTGGTTGAGGTGATGAGAAAGGGAGGTGACAGATTAGAATATGAGGAATTCTGTAACAAAATATTGAGGCCTGGATTGCTCAGCCTCACCATGGGAATTGCTAAGGATTCTATACCTCCTTCAACTGATTTGGATTCCGACAGTGAATACAGTGACTCACAAGGGTAAAGGTAGCATTTTGCTATGTTTTCTTGGTTTAACCCCATTCAATACCTAGAGTTAGATGAAGATCAGATGTAAGCTCATCACAGAAGATGAAGTAGGCCATGTAAAATCCTCTAGAGAAAGAATGCACTGCACAACTTAATTGTTGATGTAATCCTTCAAGAATTCTCTATGTAACAATACACACTTTCCTTGTAAATAATACTCCTTCATTGTCCTTTGTTGAAAGATTTGCATTTGATGAAATAAACACAAGACTTTTCAAGGTGATTTACTGATGAAAATCAAGATCCTCATTTTACAAAGAGTTAACAAGTGAGAGAACTAATTAGGATCAGAGCCCTGCTTCTTATGTTTCTTCTCAGCCTTTTTCTTACTCTTACTCCCTCCAGCTGCCTTTCTGCTGCTGCCTCCTTCGCTTCCACTTCCCTTTTGCCTGTTCCTCCCAGACGTGCCCTTGCCCTTCTGCTCGACCCTGTGCCTATCGTTCTTGCTCGCTGCAAAATGATCGTCAGATGTGCAGGGCGGATCGTACACATCCGGACCCCATGAAACCCGGCATTCCTCTGCTGGTCTTCCTTCTTTCTCGCGACTTCCTCTTAGGGCCGAAACCAGATTCAGTTGAGCTGTTTGCGTGCTTCATTCTTCACCAATATTCGATCTTCTAATATATCCTCCTCCTCATTGTCACTGCCTGGGTCAGATTTTACATACCCCATTTGAGCTAATAATGCTTCTTCAGATAAATCATCTTCATCTTCTTCTTCCACCTCCTCAATGTGATAGCTATCTACATTATTTTTCCCATTATTGATCTTAAGCTGAACCGGTATGCTTGTTCTTAGCTCGTCTATTATATCATCATCATGATGATGATCATATCCTGAAGAAGCACGACCGTAACACATAGCTTTCGAATTTTCGAATGTACAGCAAAAGGAAATGTCCTCCATTTACAATCAACAAGATGAATTATATCTGAAAAATAAAAAATGCACAGAATGAATGCAAATATAAAACAGATAGGCTTAAAATCAACAATAATGTGCTACTACTGGTAAGCAAACCGCAAAGAGCCATGAATGAATCAACAGAGAGAAAACAATCATAACAATACTGGAGCAACAGATCTCAACATTTTACGATTGCGATCAGTTATATCGACAAGGGGACGATTAGATTAACTCAATCGTTTGCAAATTAAAAAAAATATTGTGATCCAATAACTGTTTCTGAGAAACTATGCAATCAGAGCAATCCAAAAAACTGCAATATGACTATTAATCATCATCACTCACCTAGTTTACTGACTCTGGCTGCAGATAACACTGGACAATTAAGATTGGGAGGATGGTAACAACTACTTGGAGATCGAGATTCAGAGAGGAAACCTAGAAATGAATAATATCCCCAAATAGGATAGTGAGTGGAGTGGATGGCCTCGTCGTTCTAGGAAATGTTAGTGGGCCTTTCTTGGTGGAGAAGATTTCAAGTAGGCCCAATCATATCTACTATCTTCCCTTAAATAATGATTAGAAAAGGTGATTCCAAACATAATCCATATTTATAGTTAGGGGTGGGTAGGTACGGTATACTTTACCGAAACCATCATACCGTATACCTTATCGAAAATTCGATATGAGAAAAAATCATACATTTACCTTACCAAAATTTTCGGTATACCGAACTTCGGTATACTTTATTTTCAGTATGACAAATTTCAATATCGATGCCATACCTTATTTTCAGTATGTCATATCTAAATTCGGTATACCGTACTTTTGCGGTATACCAGAGTTTTACAGTATATCGGACTACAATACGACATACCAAAATATCATTATTTTGTAAATAATTCTAAATACAAACAAAAATGAAAATAAAAATTCTAAAATACTTAGAAAACATGAAATTTAATCAAACTCAAACATATTCAATAAAAAACTGCAACAATTAAACTCCACGCAGTCACATAACGTTCAACGATATTTGTTTGGAACTAATTTAACTAAAATCTTATATTTGTTTGAATCTAATTGATTCAACGATATCAAGTTTTCCTAATTGAGTTTATTTGATTTTATATTTACATGATTACCCGACAACTATAATGAGGCAAGATTTGATTTCTACATGTAAATATTTATTTGTTTGGTAAAAGTATGAATTTACTTGATATAATTGGCATATATTGATATCGGTATATACCGAAAATTATGGTATATACCATATTTTCGGTAAATACCTAAAATTACGGTATATACCGTATTTTTGGTATACCCCGGTATATGAAAATTCATACCGAAATAAATCGGTAAGGTATGATACCTTACCGAAAATTGCGGTATATCGAAAATCTGGTATTTTCGGTATTTTTTCGATACGGTAAGGGCGGTATTTCGGTATTTCGGTATTTTTACCCAGCCCTATTTATAGTGACTCAATTAGTCACCAGCATGTCAGCATCTGAAATCTAATCATATAGTACATCAACAACCAAATTATAAAGAGCCAACCACATGTATATTACTCCCTTTATCCTAGATAATTTGTCCCAATTTTCCATTTCGGTCTGCCCCACATAATTTGTTTCATTTCACTTTTTACCATTTTTGGTTGTGGACCTCATATTCCACTAACTCATTCATACTCACATTTTATTATAAAACTAATATATAAAAGTATGACTCACATTCCAATAACCTTTTCAACTCACTTTTCATCACATTTCTTAAAACTCGTGCCCGGTCAAAATGTCTCAAATTATCTGGGACGGAGGGAGTAATATTCTTCAATTTCAATTTGACTTCCTCAATTCATCTTAGTTTTATTAGTCCTCAAATCCAAAATATTTTTGGGACAGAACTATCGCATGTGGGATCGATTGGATGATTGAATTTGAATATAATTTTTAGTTATATGTGGGGTCGGCCGACTCTACGCGTGCAAAGACACAGAAGATGAGATTGGGCGAGAAACTCAACGTAGGCAGCATGCATGCTTTGCAGTCCGACCACATCGCGAACGACGCTCTGGTGTACCCTGCATATCCTAGCCTAATGACCCCCTCCCAACAAGCCATTTTCGCCGCGCCGCTCCTCCGAATCGCTTTTGCGGTTCGTTAAGGTGTCCTTGTAACCTTTTATTTAGTATCATTTCAAACATTTAACTCAAAATTGAATTTTTAATAAAATATTCTATCCGTACAACATTAAATATCTCATGTTAGAGTATCATTTTAATATGTTCACCATTAAATGTCTCGTATCACTAACTTATTTTAGAAAGTTATCGCATTTTGGTTTGAACAGACATTGCATCTCGTTATGTTTATAATGATCAATTGGGATTGCATCTCTTTAGTTAGTATATCTATTTTTCGATTTAGTTTGTAACAAGCGAGGGATTATAAGAAGGGGCTAGAAACGTGTTTCTATATTTTGGATCGAGATCTCAATAAATTAGGTTTATGATTCGATTTGATGAGTGAGTGGAGGGGGAGACATATCCTCATTTCCGCAGGTGCTAGACGAAATACGAGAATGAGATCTATCATCATTGTTGTCTGAGTCCGACGATATAGCCACGTCGTACTCGTCATCTTGTTGGGAACCACCTCCCCTACCCCCACCTTGTTGCATTTCAGCGAGTAGCAAGGCGGTCCTATGATCTTCTTCTATCTATAAATGTTATATAAGTTGAAGTTATAAGTATGAACACAAAAAAATTTAGAAAACTCAATTTTATGAAATTATGTAATATGAATTGTAAAAATAAATTTTCATTACTTACTTGCATGCGTTCAGCCTGCACTCGGGAAGCCTCTTCCGTAATTTCTCGATGACTAGGTCGCCTTGATTTTGAGGGACGACTAGTACTTTGATCTTGGGCAATTCCCTTGCCCCGATCACCACGTCACGGTCCACCACGAGAAGAAGACATAGTGATATATGAAAGTAGTATGTATGGAGTATGGAATAAGTGGTAAATTACGAGCACAACAACAAATATAGTAGTAAGTAAAAACTAGTAAACAACTTGAGCAATTAGAGAGAATGAGGAGAGAATAGAGAAATGGAGATTGAGAGAAGGAAATCCTTGTTAACACAAGAATGGGGTGAGTAGAAATGAGGGGAAGAGAGGTATTTATAAGAGTAAAATTGGAAGAAATAAAAAAAAATTAAAATTTCAAATTCGGCAGAAACCGCCGGTTTACCGCCTGAACCGGCGGTTCAGTCCACGGTTTTCTGATGGAAACCGGTGGTTTCTGACCGGTTTTCAGGCCTACGCCTGCACCCTACGCCGGTTTTCTGCAACCCTAGCTTGCACCCCTACGGACCCTAGCCGGAATACCGTCGTTGGAACCGTTGAACCGCCGGTTCCTGTTCCGGTTCATGAACCGGCATGCCCGAACCGACGGTTAACCGCCTGGCCGATTCAATTTGTGCATGTCTACCCCTATATATATATTTATATATATAGGGTTGGTTAATTCAATATTCAAAGGCCCACAACCAGAATTCAATTGCTTCAATATTATTTGAAGTACAAGTATATTTACTAAAATTTCTTTAAAGGAAATAAATGTATGAGTAAGTGCTAGTACCATTCTCTAATGTGCACTCCGAATATTCTGTAATGTGTATAAGAATTAGAAAATATATTCAATCTGAATGGTAATATTAGTGTTAGAATAGCTGTAACCCTAAAGGTTATGCGACTAATCTTTCTCAATTAAGAGCAACATATCATATTTTTCATTTTAATCCATCCATATTCACCAAAAATAAGCCGCATCTTCTACACAATTAATTTCTAATAATCACATGATTGTATTTATCAATTTCATATTAAAAATCTACAATACGATAATATTTTCTTAATTGTATTTATCAATTTCATACTCCATTTGTCCCTCAAGAATATGCACTTTTCCCTTTTTAGTCCGT
Source organism: Salvia splendens (assembly GCF_004379255.2). Lineage (NCBI taxonomy): Eukaryota > Viridiplantae > Streptophyta > Magnoliopsida > Lamiales > Lamiaceae > Salvia > Salvia splendens. The sequence continues at coordinate 2,958,252 of NC_056042.1, forward strand.
CCCATAAAAATATGCACTTTCTAATTTTGAAAAGTCTTTTTTTACTAATGAGGTGAGACCTATTCTACATTAACAATATTTTATTTACTTTTTCTCCCTAGCTACTTCTCTCTTACTTCACCAATTTTACATTAAAATCGTGTCGATCCCAAAGTACATATTCTTTGGGGACGGAAACAGAGGAAGTATTAAAAATCTATACTCCAAAACTACTTTTTTATGGAATATTCAAACATTATATGAGCTGACAAGTTTCCGAAAAGCCATAACGGCTGCTGCAGGTCGTATCTAAGTAACACGTACCAATTTCTGATATTACTGACGTGTATATAAAGAAGATAAATATATAAATTATGACTTTTTTCCGTAAAATTATACTTTAATAATCATAGAGGAATGGTATACATTGGTACTCGTTCGATAATTTGCAGAGAAAACTTAAACCCAGATTAATTAATAAAGTATTTAATACAAGATCACACCGTTTACACAAGAAATGTTGCCCTAGTACCACCACCTAACTAGAAAGAGAATAAACCGAAACATGAATAGTATTTCATGATCTATTCTTTCACATTAGTTAGACTCTATCAATATATGCATAATGTGTACTAGTAACCTAACACACCTCCATCTAAATGATTTATGTGTTTGTGATTTGTATATTGTTATTAATTAATTACAACATTTATTTAGTAACCTTCCCCCATTTCCTCATCTGAATCTGCATCATGGAGGTGGCCGCGAGGAACTGCACGCACTGCATGGGAGAGAGCACGTCGAGAACCCCCTTCATCGTCTTCAGCCTCACGCAGTCGGCCATCTTCATCACCTTCTCCATCCCCGCCACGAGCCCCTTCAGCGCCACCTCCACCTCCACCTCCACCTCCGCTGCCTCCCCATCGAGGCGCGCCAGCTCCACCATCTTCCTGTCCGCCATCGCCACCTGCTGCCGCTCCATCTCCCTCTCCACCCTCTCCTCCTCCGCCTTTATCCTCACCCGCAACGCCTCTATCCCCCTCACCTGCATAAGCACAACAATAATGTAAAAAAACTAAACACCAATTTGGATCCAATATTTTATTTTTTTACAAAAAAGAAATTAAAATATTGTGCTTTATTAAACATAGCGCCATGTTGCGTTTTGAGCCACAGCAGCAGAGGATCCAAACCCAAACTAAATCTAATTGATTTTAGGATGAAATTCTAAAGATTTGTAACGACCTGATCCTCGCTGAGGCCGGCGAGGCTGGAGCCGCTCTCGGAGCGGGCCTCCTTGAGCGAGTCAAGGAGGCGGAAGGCGAGGGAGGGCTTCCACCCGGTGACCCAGAGGTAGGCGTTCTCGAGGGGGCTGAGCCACTCCGGAGCGAAGAAGGGGAGGGCGTCGTTCTGGGCCGAGGCCCATTTGATTCTATAATACTCCTTGTGGTGGGCCGTGAGCTTGTTCACAATGGGCCTGAAGTCCGCCTCCCCCGAATGCTGCTGCTGCTGCTGGGGCGGCGCCACGAGGAGCAGGCGGAGATGGCCCTCCAGCTGCCTTATCCACCTCTCGTAGAATTCCGAGAATTTTTCCTCACCTTGTGAATCCATAAAGACTTGCACTGAACCATCTCTTTATTTTTTCTCACTCTGTATATATATAGGTAGAGAGAGAAATAAAGAGAGAGAGAGAGAGGGGTGAGTTGTGAGGGGAGGAGAGTGACCAGATGGAGGGAGAAGGGTGAGGCCACGCTGCGATGAGGTAGAGGAATGCGTGGCCTTTCGCTAGCTTTGATCACGTGAACGTGTTGTGCGTCTAGGATTTCATGCATGGAATTCAATGCAGCGTGGACTGCTGCAGTACAACTATGTGTTACAGTGAGCATGCATGTAGATGAGTCTGCCCCTTCAACACACGGTGGTGGGTGGGTGGGGGGGACTGTATACGTGTCGGGACGAGAGGGAAGCGGGCCCCACCTGGGGAATATTGTACGATGTTAGTAGGTTGTCTCTATCTCGGATATGAGATACCGACCAATGCAATGCTTCTTAGTTTCAGGTGATTCATTGTTGTTTTCTTCTAATAATACGCACCTTAATCGTGTTTAATCTTTCAATTAAAACCAACAAACTTGTTTGCAGTGTCAACGCGATTTCACCTCAGGTTTTTCAACGCTGCATTGTTTTTATATTTCTTTTTATTGCCCATCCTTAATCTTGTTTTTGTACTCCTAGTTTATGTTCAAATTAGTTAAATAAAACCAATCCATTATACCTCATTTTATTGAACCGTGCTTTCTTTTGGCATTTCTTTTTATCGTCCCTCCTTAATTTTGTTTGATGGTGTTTCAATCTTTAGAAAAGATAATATTGATAAACTATAATTTGAGATATGACTAAAGGGGAGCATTAGGGCGCATCTTTAATTAGATTGCTAACATACATCCAATCACGTGCTGCCACGTGGCACGAAAAAATGCAATATTGTATACAGGAAAATGCAATATACATTTGTCAAGCTGTAAATGCATTTTCGTAGATTGCATTTTAGTTATAGGCAAATTGCATTTTATATTGTTGAGTTTTGCATATTAACATAAATTGTCTAAAATGTAAAATAAATTATATATAAATGCAATCCGTCTATATATAAAATGCAAATAAACCGCCTATATCTAAAATGCAAAACTCAACAATAAAAAATGCAATCTGCCGAAATTCATCTATAATTTCTATAAATGTATATTGCATTTTTCTATATACAATGTTGCATTTTTCATGCCACGTGGCAGCACATGATTGGACGTCCATTAGCACTTAAAATTAATTAGCATATTAGTATATCCCTATGACTAAATAAATTAAATTTGTCTAGCCAAACGGCCTTATTATTAAGTAGTACTAAGGGTAGTTCAGGTGTTATATTTATTTGTGATTAAAATCTATATATGTCTAATCTTATCTCTTAATATATCAGTGATTGTCTTTTTCTAAAAAAATTTGGTTTATGACAATGTATCTTGACTAATGATCTTGTATTTTGTGATTATTCACCTCATATTCACTATTATGATTAATTTGTTCTAGATACACTTCATTTTCATTTATCACGTTATCTTGTCCTAATGAATTCAGTGTCAACCTAGTTTACTAGATGATTCCTAAATGTGCTTTTGTCTATATTATATTATAGGAATATTAAGATTTATAAGTTACACTACTTAAATATCTTATATTCCTCTCCGTTAAGGCGCGAGCCTCTTCAAAGAGTTTACTAATCACCATGAAACAAATAAGTTAATGTGTGTAAAAGCTTCAACAAACCAATGCCAAACAACATGAATTAATCTATGTATACATTCATGTGCCTCACTCTTCAACATTTGATTTCAACAAAAACATCTGTCACTACTCACAACACACTCAACTACTATACACCAATATTTGTGAAAAGAAGCAAACCACTTTATAGGAATGGCATACTTACAAACCGCCTTTTTTTGCTGATATTGCATCAAAATTCAAGCTGCCTCTTGTGATAAGATCTCAAGTTCAGCCCACCAAAGGGGAGAGAGTCTCGGAAATGCTGCTTCGGGTGAGATTTCAAGCACCTGTCTTAATATCTGAATGGCTTCCTGCATCGTAGGTCTTGTCCTCGCTTCTTGTTGCGTGCACATCTGTATCACCTCGCACAGAACTTCAAGTTCCTTGTCTTTTACAGACTCCAAAGATGGATCAACCAAGTTCTTGATGTTGTGTTCATTCAAGTGCTGAGAAGCCTGATAATCACAGTTGATGAAAATAGTATCATTATTATACATTAGACTCCTGTTTCAAACATGCATTGATGGAATGAGGACTAAATGTATACCCAGTTTAGAATATCTCCATTCTCCTTCGAGCAAGGAAGCCTTCCAGAGATGATCTCTAGCATCAGTATTCCAAAAGAGTAAACGTTTGTTTCGACATCAGCAAGTGGAGGCAGTAAGGAATGCTCCGACTCATTTTCTGCAGCAGGAGCTTTTTTGGACTTGGTTATGAGTTCCTCCCAGAAAGCTACATCAGAGATCTGCACAAGCAAGACTCGATTAGTGTAAACATTGTCGTAGCTAATGAGCAATTATTTAGAAGAAGAAGACGAAGAAGAACTTTACTTTGGCAGCATAATCATCGGTGAGAAGAATCTCGTTGGAATTCAAGTTGCTGACTGCTAGTGGCGGATTGAGTTCGTGCATGTATAGAAGGCAATATGCAGTTCCCATTATTATCCGCATCCGTGCTTCCCAGTCAAGGTGCTCGTAATCTTCAACTGAAGACACAGAAAATGCTCAAATTAGCAAAGTGCTTTTTCACCAACTTTTATTGATAGCAACATTTACCATGCAGATGTTCAAAGAGAGTGCCATTTGGAGCATACTCAAACACCATCATCCTTGTGAAAGGTTTATTTTCTTCACAGTAGCCGAGAAGATTCACGAAATTCTTGTGATTCACACGCGACAAACTATCAATCTGTGAGAGGAGGAAAGCAGAGGGTGGCTTTGAAATGTTTAGATTTTGAAGCCTTCCAACATCAAAAAAAGGCTATATCATCTATCTAACCTTCTTTCTAAATGCAAATTCTGCTTGTTTTGACCATGCACTCGTGGAAGCAATAGCAGTTGAAGCAACACATATCTCTACTCCACTGGATAAAGTTCCCTTGTACAAAGTGGACACACCATCGATTGTGGTGATAATGTTGCTGAAATCCTCACAAGCAGTTTCTAGCTCAGGTCTGTTCAATTTAGGGACCCCTGAAGACGAAGAATGACCATTTCAACATGGGAAAATAGAACATTACACATGCTATCATAAAACTAGTGATGGTGAAAGTTGATAGATCACGTTAGAGCTCACCTGTAACAAATGCTTTCTGCAACTGCCCACTCAGTCCAGTTTTCCAAGGAACAATTGTTTTAGCTGCCTTGCTTCTGGAGACGATAAACATAATTGCCAAAAGAATGAGAAAGAAGATTGCAGCCGAAATCCCAATTATAAATATGAGTGATCTTCCCGAATGTCCAGAAGTGTCAGGAGGCTTATCCTCTTGACCTAGAGGAGGTGAGGGTACGGGAGGAGATACTTTTGGAACAGCAGGGAATGATCCACTACTTCTGCTTGGAAGAGTTTCCGTGGGCACCAATGGGGTTAGGGATGGAATATCAGGAGGAAGGGCAACAAGGTTAGTGGACTGTTCAAATAGTATGCGTCGCACAGTATTCCCTTCCTCGTATGTGTTCTGGATGAAGCGTTGCTCTGGCGGATCTAGATATTGCAGGAGGATGTTCAAAGTCATATCAGAAATGCACTAGCAGATAGAGATATCTACTAGATAAAGAAATTGTTACCTGTTAGATTGTTGTAGATATCATCAGCATGAGTCTGGGGTAATTCACTGCCAAAGCTGAACCTTCACAAACAAGACAACCAGTTACCACACATAAGATGCAATTAAGAAAAGATGACATATAGGACAAATGAATACAACTGTGGCTGCTTACTGCGGGAGCAGATTCAGGTAATGAGGTACGTTCCTTTTCATAGGTGTACGGGCAGAATCTGATTTCTTGGGTTGCTTAGAATTCTGCAATATGCTGCACAATACATGCATCATACAACCATAAGAACACCATAAATTTGTGGAACGGTAGGATGGGAGTAGATAACTATGACAAATATAGCCTGCAATAACTTTATGCCTAGAATAAGTGGGAAAAGCATAACTAGCCATGAGCTAAAGAAATTCTGCAGCAACCAATAGCATTTCTCAAGAAAGTCATTGTATCGAAGGACTAGGTATTCAAAGTTACTAATTTAGAAAGAAAATGTACATGTGAGATTGTGAGTGCATTAAATTCAGGCATTATTCTATTAAACGAGGTTAAATTCTGAAAGTGTGCAGCAGACTTGTATAGCCATGTTCAAAACAAGAATTATTAGGTGACGAGATTCGAACTGAATCCAGAAATGGCATATGTAGGAGGCCAGATAGGAATACTTTACCAGTGCCCAAATTTTCTATTTGTGCAGCCAATTCCAGAAGCATCAGAAGTTGTAAAGATGCAATCCAACTGCAAATCAGTTAGCAAACTAAGCTTCTCAATCTCCAGAGGCATACTTCCTTCGAATCTATTATTACAGAGCAACCTAGGACGACACTTCAAAATCAGCAGAGCTAAAATAATAATGCATCCAGCATCGCAAAAGATATTATTACATTAGATGGTTTACTTACAATTGTTTTAAGGAACGCAGTTTGCCTAGTTCTGCAGGAAGTGGTCCGCTCAAGTTATTATCTCTCAGGTCCAAAACTTCCAGAGATGTAAGATGTCCAAACCCTCGAGGAATGTTGCCAGACAGGTGGTTCTTGGATAGGTCACTTGTGGCACAACCAAAATACATTAATCGAGAATATCAATACAATTCAAAAGGCATCATAAAGACCAAATGAATTTCCATGTTATATGCATATTCAAGTTAAGGGAGTGAGAGAAGATAAAATAAGAAATTAGTTCCTTTGAATAGATCAATTCTTTTCCCAGTCAGATGTTTTTGTGTTTGCGTAGAAATAAGGTCAGTTCATTCGATGTTCAAATCTACAATTGCAAACATATATCTCTGTGCTCACTGCTAACCCCGAGCAGGTATGGAGAGAATACACCTATCTCTAAGAATATCGACCAGACTATCTGTAGCCTCACCAGGAAATCATAATCTGAGGGATCTATGGTGTTCTAGTGCAAGATCTGCTTGGGTAAAAGCTGTTGTAAATGAGAGACTCATTTGCAGCAACAAGTCAATAATATGATAGTAGAGCAAACAATGACATTTCATAGGTGCGAAAATTATTTATCACTAAAGAAGGAAAGTGATTTCAGTAAGGAAGAAAGGAGTTGATACTCACAGAAATCTTAAATGATTTAAATTTCCAAGCTCTGGTGTTAACACTCCCTCCAAATCATGTCCATTGAGATCTCTGCACAAAACATATGTTCATGAATTAGGAAACACACAAGTTCATTATACAGCAATAGATAAGTAGAAAGTTGCTTGAGATTTCAAGACAATAGAAGAATTGCTGCACTTGTAAATGAAGTAGGGACAGAAAGAAGATAAAAAAAAAAAAAGAAAGAAGATGGAGTTTGTATAACGGGACTTACAGCGAGACCACATTACCATCCGCACACTCAATCCCTGACCACATGCACGGATCACTGTCATCAGGATTCCAATTTGCTAAAGCACCAAAAGGGTCAAAGTCCAACTTCGCTCTGAAATGAAACAACGCCAACCCTGCATAATTCCCATTTCTGTGAAACTGCAGGATGCACTAAACAACACTTCACACTGATAGTTATACACCCAATTACCTTCCGAATTGAGGGACAAACAACCATGAATTTCCAACGCAATGACCAAAAGTGCGGAACAAAAGAACTCTCTCCCACCAATACTCCATCTACCAGCCATTGCTTGCAGAACCAACAGCCAGGGCTCTACACAAGATGATAAATATACTCTCCAGCTTTATAGTGCAGATAATCCTCCGAGCAATGTCGAATTACTCGGACCAAAAAACACTAGATCGAGAAAACTAGGTTCACAATCACACTACAAAGGCCAAAGCTACATGCCAAGTACACCAATCTATATCAGCTCTATTTAACAAAATTGGGGTCTGTCATCCTGCATCAGCTCCTACTCTTGCTATAACTGCATCATCAGGCTCAATGAACTAATTTTTCGATTCGACCTTCATAAAGAGGAAATTCCCACAATCAATAACATTGATATCCAAACACGCAACGAATCTCAGGAAACAAGCTTATCCAATAGCCCTCTATAGAATAACGGAATAACCCTAAAAACAAGCAACCATTGGAAAAGCAAAAAGGGCAGGAAACGTAATGTGATTACAGAATCAAACTAACCGGACAATGGGAGACAAGAATGAATCCGCCCTCTTTTGTAGATTCTGTGGAAATCGAGGAGAAAACGGCAAAAAAGGTCGACGGTATAAAAAATTATGAAATTGTGAGGTGATGGAAAATGTCAATACGGATTGAAAATTGGGGAAATTTTGATACAACACGGGGAAGAATGCCGTATGGGATTTCGTTGAGTGGCCTTTCCTGGATGATCTTAGAGGTGAAAAATCTCCTCGACCATCTTTCAGAAGGGGGGAAATGGAGAAGAGATTCTCTCTCTTGTTTTCTCACTCTAAAAAAAGAAGTTAGTCCCATCACCACCGGTCGAAACTGTGTTAGTTTATTTTTAATTGTATGCTACATCGATTAACATTAGAATTAAATTGGTTGATTAAATTTGCAATATTCATAGACATTGGAAGGGTGGGTAGAAGTAGAGAAGAGTCTGATGAAATTAAACGGTTAATCGCCGGCAAACGTTTTCGCGGGTGTTTTTGAACGGGTGGTTGTGCGGGCCCCACCCATCCACGCGCTTTTGCAATCCATGAATCAGTCTTTCTCTCTCCCGCTTCATTTTTATGCGTGCCGGCCATTTATATTTCTATATAAATTGATAAAGTAAATACATTATTATTATTATATGTTTTTTAGCAAATTTAATATAATAACAAAATGATATCGATGATGTCTTATGTAATGTAAGGACACTAATGATGCGACACTTAATTTACAAAATCATATTATAGTTATCAGTTCATTAAGAATCCTAATTTTAAGTTATACAAATAAAAACACACCCAACACAATCCTACAAATCATCGACTAGGTTTGCTTGCCGGTTAAAATTGAAGATTCTAAAAGACTAGTACAAAGACAATCGGTCGAAATGCATCGACGATGATAGCTTCTTCGACTTTAAAAATGATGAGGTAACGAAGAACGGAGGTCGTGTTCGGCCTCATGAGTTTCTAGCTACGACTAGGATTGCCTCCTTAGTGCTGAAAAGAGCGGGAGAAAATATCCAACTTTTTTGTAAGAAAATTCAGTATTGCGGATGCACTAATTATACCAGCGTCGATACTCTATTAGATATTAGGGTATCATGCTTAGTCTGTAGGATTTGGTCACCAAACGAGGATAAATATTAATTTTCGCAAATTTTGGATAGGTTACCCACCCCGATTAGACAACCATATAATTGAATTAATTTAGAAATTATATTGTGCGATTTGTTTATTTAAATTTTCTTTCTGGTATTTGTTCTGTGTTCACAGAAACTAGAAAGTCGAAACCCTTCTTTGTAGTGCCATACTCAATACAAAAACCTCATTCTTATTCTGAAAATTATTTCCACATACATCCAATATGAATATTGGGCTTTTAGGATTCCGCATATATTGATTGGGTAATATCTGTGCAACTTGAATTGGGCCTCTGTGCGAATATATAGGAATAGATTTACTCTGCATTTATTCTAATTTTAATTTGTATATTACTTATTTGTTAAATATTTAGTATGAAGTACTTGTTAAATAACTAGATATTACCTATAACCCAAAAAATATGGATTACTATTTGAATACATGGAAAATACACATATATAAATCTAATAGTAATGTCTTTTATTAGTTATATAAACTTGTATAATTGCTACAATGATGAAAAAAAAACTAGCTATAGCATCACTCTTGTGTACTACTATTTAGTACCACTACGTACTACAGTAATAGAGGCATTTCATTTTGAGCACTCGTTTTAAAAAAATGATAATAAATGGTTAAAGTAGAGAAATAGTAAAGTAAGATAAATAATAGCGTAGAGAGTACAATATTCTTTATCTTACTTACTCTTTCTCTGCTTTAACCATTTATTATCAGTTTTTCAAAACGAGTTCTCAAAATAAAATGTATTTGTTACTATGGAACAGAAGGAGTAGTATTTACTAAGGAGAAGACTTGATTGAAACGGATTGGTCTAACTTAAGAATAATTAAAAATTTGAAAGGTCAATCTTCTTCTCAAGAAATCTACGTATATCCTTAGATTTCAGAAATGATCAGCTATACATTAGTTTCGACTTGTATTTTAAAAGAAAACAATAAAATTGAAAAGGGAAGTTGAAAATCAATGCAACATCACTGTCGTCTCGACTCTGATCAATCATCTAAGAATAATATTTATAGAAAAAAAATATTCCAGCATGATGTCGTTTTGTTCATTACACTTTTTCAATGAATGTTGCAGTAACAGTTACGGTTGAACGATAAGTGCTTATAATTCGTTTGATCAACCACTTAATCAAACAAATTAGTAATCAACATGAAAAGTAGAACAAAGAATTAATAACTTGGCATTCGCTTCCAAATATTTTTTTTCTCACAATAGTTTATTTAGCTGTATTTTTCTCATTTTCTCTCCATTCGGAAAATCTATCAATTAATATATAACGTTATCCTTATTAAATTATATAATATTCTTCAAAAACATCCATATTCTAATTGAATTTGACAAATGCATTATATATTATGATGACATCGATGTGTCTTTTAAGAAGAAAAATATAACTTTCATTATAACCCATTCTTAATATATAGACTAAAATTAATTCTTGTTTATTACTACTAGTTTTTAATCTATGCTAGGCTGTTGCTTTATCAGTCCATTACAAATATGCAACATTGGTCCATCGATTTTAACAAAATAGTTGATATATGTGATTTTTAATGGATATTTTAGGATGCCTTACAATTCCATCATGTAAAATTAAGGATGGGGTTTTTTTTAATCAAAATACTAATATATATGGTTGAAATTAAAGTAGAGTGTGACGCTGTGTCCTACAAATGAATTGTGCCAAACCTTTTGTGGAAGCTAACTAATTGTAGTTATGTTCCACTCATGGACGGAACTAGAAATTTAGGTAAGCCGGTGCTGAAAAATAAAAATTATTAATAATATTAATAATTCATTTTCCGAGCCAATTAGTAAACTACCTAATTGAGCATAGATAAAAAAACAACAAAATGAATTAAATTTTACTAAAGATAGTATTTCATTTGATGAACAAAGTAAAATATATTTTCCATCCTTGGATATGATAATCAAATTACTGTTAAAAATCATATGCATTTAATTTCAAATTAGTATCAAAATAATGCGTTTAATAAATATTTCCCATCCTTGGCGTTCAAAATGATAGTTTTTATTTGAAAAAGATAAAAAAGAAAATAAATAAAGAAAGATGTTTATTCTAATAAAAACATAGTTTTGTACACTTAAATACCAAAAAAAACATTTTGTACATGTATGTGATGATTGAGAAAAAAAATAAAAATTCATAGTTTATTATACTGAGTTCGAGATAAATAAATAAGTATTATGGAAACATGCAAATTAATCTGTTAAATATATACAAAATATTAGTGTTTAATATTAATACTATTATTCAACAAAAAAGAGTGCATCTTCGATTATATCATTGTTTTAATTTATTTAAGAAATATACGTACACACAAAACGAAAAGTGGATCCCGCATGACCGCTGTAAAGTAAAATGTGTAATTGTTTTTTAAGTTTAACCCTCTCTTTTCCCTTTTTTGGCTTTCACTCTCTCTCCTTCCCCCCTCTTCTGTCTATATAAAATTAAAACTCGCCGCAGCTGAAACAAAAGCAGTGACGGCCATGGTGAAAGTTCTGCGACCGGGACCGGCTAAGCCCCCGCTGGAGCGGCGGCTTGGCCCACTGTATCTCCGTCCCTGGTTCTTCTACTCATGAGTCTGATTCACATAGCAATTATTTGTGAGTTGTGACGATTATACGCAGCTTTGAAGTATATGAAAATTCAGCCCAAATATAGTACTATAAGTTTTTCATACTTTCTCATAGTTTGAATACGAATTGGTCAAAGCCCATAGCTTGAGATAAATTTAACTATTTAATTACTCTAATATTTTAGCGTATACGTTATATATCTAGAATCTGCAAAGTTCAGTATCTGCCTTCTTAATTGATAGGAAATGAGCTCATATAAACTTTTTATGTTCAAATTTTCAACCTTTGAATAATATTGATTTGAATAAACACTTGTATTTAACTTTGTTGAAAAACAATGACAATAATTTGAACTGTTGGTAGTCTGAAATTGAAAATAAGTTCAACGGTCAAGATTGTAATTCTAAATTTGTACGAATATTTAATTGCTTCAGTTACCAATAATATTACGACAATCATAGAGGTAACCAGTGGCAGTGAATATTTGATGGAATAATGGATGGAAATCATGGAATATTTGAATGTGTTACATGCAGATGTGCATGGAACAAGGGTCAAACAAAAATTATTTAATTTCAAGACAGCTAAGCCCAGACCAATTTTTAAAATTTTAATCCAGGTGCCCTTCTATTTTTCAATATTAGTATATATTTTACTGATCACTGACAACATATTGTTTTTTTAATTACAATTTGTGACTGATCTTTCATAATTTCATTATAACCAAATAAAATTTTCATATCCAGTGATTAATATACATTATGAATTGGTTGATTAATATTTCTGTTATGAGCTATATATTGCGTTTGAAACTACTCACAAATACTATATGGATGATGTGATATATTTTAATTTGATGAGTAAAATTAATAAAACATTGAATATCGAATATAGTCAATGGCATTGTTAGTACGTGAATTTTAGTATTTGTCGACTGATTCCAAAAGTTAAATTAACTATTAATTCCTTCTTAAACAAAACTATTACTGTAACATTTGTTGATATAACTAAAAAAACCATACTATATTACTCATAATAATACTCACTCTAAAGTTATACTTCCTCCGTCCCACAAAATATGGACATTTAAGACGCGAAAATTAATGCACAATTGTTAAAGTAAGAGAGATAGAAAGAAAAAGTAATTAATTTATTGGTGAAGAATGGAGTCGTCTATCTTATCAGAGAGAAATAACTTACCAAAAATAAAAAAGGAATATTTTTATAAGACATCTCAAAATGAAAAATATCCTTAATTTTTATGGATGGAAGGAGTATAAGTGATTTACTCCCTCCGTTCCCCAATTAATAGGGGACTTAGGGAGTACTCCCTCTGTCCCGCTTTAGCAGTCCAAGTTGCTTTTGAGCACTCATTTTGTAAAAATGATAATAAATAGTTAAAATGAATAAATGGTATAGTAAGAGAGAGAATAATATAGAGAAGAGTCTTGTCTACATTATTCTCTCTCTTATTTGACCAATTCTCCACTTTAACTATTTATTATCATTTTTACAAAACGTTGCTCAAAAGCAACTAGGATTGCTAAAGCGGGACAGAGGAGTAGTATTTATTTGTCACCACTATATATGTATAGTTGTAATTTGTAACTATAAAAACAATTAGCGTAATTAATGAAATGTCTAGCCTGTAAGTACTCAATATTAATACTACTAATTACCAGGTGATACATACGCATACAGTATATATAATATGTGTGTGTACTATGTACTAGTACTATAAATTATTTATTTATTTATTTATTCAATAAATGACAATTTAATTTGATTTTATTTTCTGCAATATTTTTTTAATTAATTATTTTTACGAAAGTCGTTCAACATTTATTGGTGATGGAACAAAACATTAGTTCATTAAGAGTAGAGTAATTCTGGAGGCAAATTCTCCATCCATGTATGACGATCTATACTACCTTTACTAGATTTTATTTTTATTTTTATTTTTTACAATACCCCAAGTCAAAAATGGCTCTCTATCATATATGCTTTGAAAATTAGTTCACATAGTGGGTACATATTTATATATCTAAGTTTTTGGTGAATCAACGTACATGACGTGTTATATACCCATGCTACTACATAGTCAACAAACATGCATAAACCATGCTAATAGTAACTTATTTAGATTAGCATTTACAAGATCCTAACATATTAACATATTAGTAAGGTTTGTTTTACTATTCTACAAGCCAACGTTTAGGGTTTTCCCACTATTTCACATTGCAAAATCATTGGAATAAGTTTGAATAGATTAACACATAATTTAACTGATACTCTCTCGTCCACGACTAAGAATTCCGTTTTTTCATTTTAGCTCGTCTGCGAAAATGAGTCCCATGTCATTTTTTATAAATGATACTTGGGCTCCAAATTCCACTATATCATCCCACTCAAATTTAATTTAAAACTAATACTGATATATACAAGTGAGACTCATATCCCAGTAACTTATTTTCATTCGTTTTTCTTAACATTTTTTAAAATTCATATCGAAAAGAAATGATTCTCGTAATGTCGGACGAGGGGAGTATATGCTTGCAAAATCCCCAACCCTAAAAAACAATTAATTATGAGATCAATCTACCTTTTTGAGTTGTTTAAATACTTATTTACTTAAATAGTAGGCCGGTGATGGTTATAATTAACTTGAGTGTTTGCTACATGTAATTAACTATAAAACCCTTGGTGGGGGACCAAAAATGAATAAAAAGTTGGTTAATCTATAAAAACTAATGTGCTACATTCAATTATACTATTGAATGGCCTCAGTTTTAGAAATCTAAATTAATAAATCTTACTATTTAAACTAACCTTGACCAAGCAGGAGTAACTCTTCCTAACATGCCACATTAATTCGTAGGCAAAATAGTAGTAATAATAACAAGTCAAAAGAAGAACTGTATAATTACTTAAGACCATGCTTTAATTCAATTGATTAATAGATACAAGACCGTAAAATATGCCCACTGTGGATAAAAGAAATGTTGTTACATGCATTCTCACGTCAATCATTACAATAATATACTGCTCTACTCCATATAAATAAATATAATTTTGGAAGGCGGTCGATCGATATGTATTTTAAATAATTAATTAGATAATATTTTGCACTTGACATTTTGGTTGAATGTCGACATCCATGAAATATTTATACATAAATTCAATGAATGATTCCAGTCTAAAACGAGAAGAATGTCAACTCTACCACAAAATAGAAGACAAGAAATCATATGTTTTTTTAAGATGTGTAGGGTTTCAAAATATACTAGTTTTCAAGCTTTTATACTGTAAGAATGTTTATTTTTTAAAAAAATTCCATTATCCCCATTTTAAAATAATATAGCCTCTCTCTTGCTAATTCTCTGAGTATTATCAAAATAAAAGTGCGAAAACAGTTCTCATCGGTATTTATATGAGGTTCGGAAACCCTAACAACTAAAAAGAAAATTACTAGAAATTAAAACAAAAAAGAGTATTCATCTAACTCAAGATAATCAGGTTAAGCTTATTTAGATTAATCTACCATGCATTAATTAATTATTTAATTATATTTTAAATTTAATTTTTCTTAGATCAAAACCCAAGTAGTATGTATATATACCGTTAGGGTCATCTTCTATTGCTTATAGCATTATAATCCAAAATCAAGACCAAATCTCCACCATTAGATTTCAAAATGTGTGGATGAGATTAAATCTTACGAATTTCAATAAATAGTAGACAAAATATCAACAAAATGGTAAGATCGTCATTCTATTATCATATCATAAATTTCGTGTTTTTTTCATTATCAACATAGTGTATTACAAATATCAACACAATGACATGGGTATTTCAACACAAGTACACGAAAATATCAGCACAGTTTTATTGAGATTTTACATGCATTATGTTGAGATTTTACATGCATTATATTGAGATTTTACATACATTATATTGAGATTTTTTTTATGTATTTGTTAATAAAAATTTGTTTGTCAAAATATACGAAAACTGAAATAAAAATCATCAAATTCCATCATCCGAACGTCGTCGGAACATATGCAATTGAGATATCGTTAGAATTCTTATAAAATTACCTTTAAATTGATATATTTTTTGCAAAAAAATAATTTAAACCGAGTGAGTTACGTAAATTTAAAGTTTTTGGATAATTTTAATAAGAGAGAATTGACATTAATACTCTTTAATTTTATTTAGTAATTATTTAAATTTAAAATATAATTTACTTGACATTATATCAATCACTAAATCTTTAATTAATAGTTAAAAATTGGTCTTAATTTTAGATTGCTAATTAGTTAGTAATTGAACACATTTTATAATTAATTAAGTAACCAAATTTTTGTCATCGCAAATCCAATTGTTGGTTTAGCAAGAAACGCGAATATTGACTGACGTAACGCTGTAAATGCAGGTGACATATTAATTTAGTAAATTTGGTGATACAGATTCAATTAATTAACTTAGTTATATTGTTTGGTTTTACATGAAAAACAGAAACGTACAAGAGACAGTAGGTGATGCCCGGGCGGAATTGGAAAAAATAGAAATTGCCATCAAAATTGACTAAGTATATTGCAGTTAGATTTCCAACAAGAATGCATCAAATTCCACATAAATGTTCATTCTTTAATTACTGCCATATGCAGCTGTAATGCAATTAACATACGAATATTGGAAGCATTGAGAAATTATTCGTGGCTGAAAAAAATTCTTGTTAATGGCGATTTGATTTAACTGCATTTTCTTGGTCATTAAATTATGAACATGATGGGAGCAGTTATTATTCAACTATCATGCGTGGCTGTAAAAATTTAGAGCATCCACAACCGTGCTCTTGCCAGCGGCACGGTTGTGGGCCCGGGCGATACTATTCATGCTTGCTCTCTGACAAGAGCACAACACCCACAACTGTGATCTTCCGCAAGGACGAGCACAATTAATTTAATATTCAATTAAACATAATCATTTCCATAATACTAAAATTTATTAAAAAATCACAATAAATATTACAAAATACAAATAAAATAAAAAAGACATAATTAAAATCCTAAAAATTAAAAATTACATAATTAAAATACTAAAAATAAAAAATTACATAATTATTGGCTAATATTACCCGAGGAAGACTACTCATCCGGCGGCAACAACCCCAATTGTTTTTGGAGACCCACTATCATGCCCTCGTGCGTTTGAAGTTGCGTGGGGGTCATAGTTGACCTATCGGCCATATTGAGTTGGGCCAAAAGGGCCCACAACGAGTTGTTCGGGGTGGAGGTGGAACATAGGGTGCGGGTTCGGGGGCGGGGGCCGATGGAGTCGCGGAGCGCCGGCGCTCGGCCGCCGCCTTCTTCCTTCCTTGCGGTCGGCGTTGGGAACCGCTTGGTCCGGCGTCGGGGCTACCCAAGTTAGCTCCGGCGAGTTGGCTAGCCACTTCTTCGGAGCCGGAGTCGGATAGGGATACCGACCTTGACCGTTTGGAGGAGCCGCTAGAGGAGGATGTTACGCCTCCCAGATACCTCGGGTGGAACCGCGTTTCATGCCAAACGTTGAGGTACTTGAACGACTTACCGTTCATGGATTGGTATGTGCTCAGCGCCGCAGTGATGATGTCGACCTCGCTTCGGCCGCTCCCGGCATTCCGCTACTCCTGGAGGAAATAGCCATTGAACTTGCCAATTTCGTCGTTGGCTCGGCCGATGCAGTTGCGCGCCATACTCTCGTTGCGCTCGATCGTTCCCGGCGGCCGGTTTGCATTGTACCGGCGAGATACACGCCACCAAAAGTGATCGCCCGATTGGTTCGTGCCAACCGCCGCATCTTCGGAGATTTCGAAGTACGCCTTGAACATTTTATCCATCTCCGCCGGCGTGTACGGTGGCGGACACCGCTGCCGCGAGTAGGAGCTTGCGGAGGTTGGGATGGGGCGGTCGGCCTAGGCTCCGGTGTCCACCCGTATCGTCCTTCGGAGGCACCTTGGTCGTCGATTGGGTATGGACGGTAGCCACCCGGAACGGCCGAATCTTGGGTTTGAGGAGGGGCCGAATATTCCGTTTCCGGACTAGGAAACAGTTGTGAACCGAACCATTCGGGGTTCCAACCGTGGGAGCCCGTAGGGTTATCGCCTTGGCCGGACATAGTGATGTTGTAGGGTATGAGAGAATGAAGATGAAAATGGATATGAGAGATTGAAGATGGGAATGGAGATGAGAGAATGATGATGAGAATTGTGTAGTTTGATGTGAATTTTTGGGAGTGAAATTGGGGGTATTTATAGATGAAAGTGTGTATTTTTGGGGTAAAAAAAATTAAAAAAAAAATTTAAAAAGTGGGAAAAAACGGTTATAAACGGATATAATTTTTTTGGGAAGTGAATTTTTTTTTATCAGTTTTTTAATTAAAAACCGATTTAAAAAAAATTATTTAAACCCAGCGGCTATGCCGTTGACGAATGAGGGCGCGCCACGTCAGCTGCTCGCTGGCACGGCGCTGCCAGCGGCGCGAGCGCAGCGGCGGCGGGTGGCGTCCGTGCCAGCGGCGCGGACGGCGGTGGCGAGCAGCGCCACCGTTGCGGATGCTCTTAAGGTGCTTTTGATCTCGGTACGTAGTAGTCGTGAATGACGGTCACATGAGTTACGTAGCATAACATGTATGCATTGATCGAGTGCAATTGAGTTGAGGTGAGTCGAGCTAGTACTGTTGTTATACTTAATTCACGTAGCATAAAAATTTAAGGTGCTTTTGGGTTGTCCGATCATATCAAATGTTTGCACACATGTATGCATTGACCTACTGATAGAGTGGTTAATGCCCAATAGCCAATGTCTCAGGTTTGTATCCTTTGTGACATAGTCTTTAAAAAAATGTTTGCTCACATATATATTCCTTCCCTCAACAAATGTGTTTCGAAATACTTTGTAACTACGTATAGGGACTATTTTTATTCAATTAAAAACTTTAATTTATGTTTCTAAACACATCATCATCTGCTCTTTAAAAGGCGTCCGGATTCTTAGTTAGTGTTCCATTTAAAACTAAAGGGCGTAAAAGAAAACGTCCCAAAAAAATCTATAGATTAAGGTGTAATTAACAATCTTGTCCTCAATTTAGGACCATTTTCCTTGCACTTTTAAAAGAGTCAATCTAGTAATTGCTTCTCTCATTTTGAGGTCTTTAAGATGAATTTTTCGTAATGGATGCAATATTTGTTGTTTTCTTTATATAATATTCATAAATGAACATAAATTTAAAGGTCGTATTACGATAGACTCGAACTGAACCTTCAATTTAAAGCATTAACCACTCTATCACTAGGCCAACACATAATATATACTATGATATATATAGTGTGTACGTCATATATATTTATTTTTGGAAACCCTAAATAATGATGAATAAACAATGAAGCACATGGGGACAGAAAACTGTGATTTCACATTGTGGACAAACGAAGTCTTTGTTTAGGTAAGATAAGGTTGATACGGAATCCATTTTCAAAGTGATTTCTTGGAAAGCATATAATGCCCAGAAAGATCATTTATTTTTTATTGAGCAATAGATAAATCAAAGTCAGCAGAGTCACTAGCTGAGATGAAAAATAACACTAAAGCAATTAAGATAATCACATGACTAGATGAGAAAAAAAAAATTATAAATAGGACAACTGTCAAAGAAAAAAAGGGGTTTTTTATTTTTAGGGAAGTCACATGTTACTCAACAGCCAATGGGGCCCCATTCTTCATCTGTATCCATAATTCAAGAATTATTGCATTATTACACACTACACAACAAGTTGAGTGTCCGGCCATAATTGAATTTTCATTTTTTACAAGTTTGCATGAAAAAGTCTAGGTAAAAATCTCCATATTCTTACGAATAGTCGTCTTTGGAAATTAATTCCATTGTTGAAACAAACTCCATAATCTCAACCCTCCCTTTCTCTCTCTCTCTCACTCTCTCACCATTTCTTTATCCATCCTTCCATCTTCTTGATCAAAGATTTTCCCCAATTTGATCATCTTGTTAGTTGCATTCCATCTTTGATTCTCTTGATCATCAGAAAAGCATCGATTGACGGCTGGAGTCGGTCGAACGAGAATCCACGGGATCGAGGAATGAAGATCATCATCAGTTGGTGCTAAAAGAAGATCGAATACAACTGAGCCTCTGATTATATATCTCAAGGGTTTGTATATGTCTTGATTTAATTAATATTTACTTCATTAGAAAACCCTGATTTTAACCTTTTTGTTTTTAGACCAATATATCAGAGTCCTTTAATCTTTTCCCCTATGAATTTACTATTTCTTGAATGGTTATTGGTTTGATGCTTTTCTATAGCTTTTCACACTTAACAAATTAAGCAGATTTTAAAAAATCTGTTCAAAGAGTTGAGGTTTTGATCTGCAGATACACATCCTTTCTAGCTAGGATATGTACACAATTAACTTTTATATATACATAATTAATTTATTGTATGCTTCATGTAATACTGCCACTCTTTCTTTCAATCCCATTTTTAGGGTTTTCTGTTACATCATATCTTGAGCTATTTATTTGCAAATAATGAAGATGTAAAGATTATGAGTACTATAATATTTAGAAAATAGTAAAAATATTTGAGAATTTGTAAAACATTGAATAAATTTCCTCTCTCAGTCTATCTCTCTGATTTCCACTGCTTTGATTTTCAAGTTATTAATCTTATCTGGAGGTATAAAATTTTATTTGGTAACATGAGAATATTCTTTATTTTTGCCCCCTTAAATTTATTTTCTTATTCATCCTTGTTTTATTTTAATGGGGTATGGTGAGGGTGGATTTATCATTTATGTATAACTGTATATCAAACTCTTTCAATTTCTTCGTATAAATTCAACTGTCTTACCTGCCCATTTGGAGTTTTTTTAATCAAATCTACTTCCATCAATGAAGCTGAATGAAACAATCAATAAATTCCATACTTTACCATGATCTGATTATCCTTTTTTTCTGATGATTTATTCTATATACATGTATAATCTTATCCAAGAGCCCTAGTGAATGAATCTGTATGGTTTTGGTAAACTCAAATGTGTACTCCATATTTCTGTAATTTAACCTAATTTGATCTTATTTAAGACAGTTGAATCCCAAGAATTAATAATGCTCAATAATTCAAGTACTCAATTAATAATTTAATAATGAAATCCAACTAATATTCTTCCCTACTTATTCTCTGAATTCTTATGCAATTCATATACACATGCAGGTTTTGTATTAGTAGTAATGGCCTTAGAAGGATAGTGTCCATTCTAAGACAACATGGCATCATCAGATTCCTTGGAGAACCTGTCCTCGATCGACTTGAACGAGGAGGCCGGAAGCAATGTAGTAGGCGATCCCACGATTGAAATGTCGGGCATAGACGACACCTCCAAATCTGAAGATGGCAAGGATAAGAAGAATGCAGTTCGCCAATACGTTCGATCCAAAATGCCGAGGCTTAGATGGACTCCAGACCTTCATCTCTCCTTTGTTCATGCCATTGTTAGACTAGGTGGCCAAGAACGTAAGTTTTAATTACCACTACACATATCTATATGCATGATTTCTAATAAATTTAGGATTAATTATTTTAATATCAATTTTTGCAGGAGCCACTCCTAAAGCAGTGCTTCAATTGATGAATGTGAGAGGATTGAGCATCTCTCATGTCAAGAGCCACCTGCAGGTGCACAAGGCTAGCGTAACTTACTACTATATAATATGTCTTCTTTATAAATATTTTTTCTAAAAATTACATATAATATTGTTTCAGATGTATAGAAGTAAGAAGCTGGACGAATCCGGACGAGGTATGTACATTTTTCACATATATGTACACTACTATTTAATTTCAATTTTATAAAAATTTTGTGATTAATATTTGGATGCAACAGTAATAGGTCAAGCAAATAGGGTTTACATTCAAGGGAGAGGCTACTTCTCTACCTCATCATCAGCTTACACTGAAAAATGCAGCCCATTTCATGAGTTGAGAATGGAGAATGGTGGGATTGTCTTTGCAAAGAATTCGAATAATCAGCTCCATTGCTCCGTTCCATTTCCACAAAACTTGAAATCCCATCTCAGTTATGATCAGATCATGCCTCTATCTTCTTCCAGGTTCGTGTAAATTTGTTACGTACTCTAATGTCTCATATTAGTTGTGTAAGACGGCTAGTGTGAGGTTACGTTATAGACCAAGCGAGCGCTCTCTCCTAATATACATGTTTTTGGTAAGGCAGGTATCATCCATGGGCTTCATATCGCCATGAACCGAAAGTTAGGATTGAATCCGGCCGGATCCATGCATTGCGCGAGAGCTACTCGAACAACGGACCACTCATGCCGAGCCAGTTCCTCCAAGGGAGAAAATGGCCTTCTAGAGAATACATCCATAACCAATCCAAAGACAAAGAAATCTCCAAATCCAACAACATTTGGATCAATTCAAGATCACCACAATCTCGATGGAATAGTAATTCAATCGATAGCATCAGGATCAATCATCAAAAATCGCCTCACGAATCCAAGGCATTCAATCTCGAGAATTCCTTGAGGCTTCAGGTAATTAATTAGCTAACAATTTTCATTTCACCTCAAAAAAATTTGTAATTTTTTAGCATAAACATGTTTATAATTAATTAATTCATCTGCAGATGAATGAGGATTTAAAACTAGGATTGAGCCTCAGTTTAACCAGCAATAGCAAGGATGGCGCGGATCATTCGGATATTAACACGAAGCTTTCGCTTGCTCTAGCCCCTCACTCATCTACTGCAACATAGCTATAATTTGATGTTTTTTGATATATTATTCGATCATATATAGCTGATGAATAATATGCACATTTTATAGAATATATACAAAAAAGTGGCTTTAGTACTTGAGATCTGACCGTGTATGCTTGAGAGCATGGTAGTGAGATCTTATAAGTACTTAGTCTTTTAGAAGGATACACTTAGAAATTAGGTGCATTTTTGCATTGAGAGACATGAATAAAATCATCTGTATTTTTATTTTTCTTCATGTGTAATCTCATGACTTACTCTTTTGAACTTTAGTTTTACTTATGCTTTAGATTCTCAACTTTTCTTTTTGGTAGGTTAGCTTTGTCGGAGTTCTTGGTTTTGCCATATTCAATGATTTAATTTAAATATTTAATTGTCAAATAAGAATGGAAAAGAATTTTGCATTTTTTTTTAATTACAGAATGATTGAATTTTTAATAAGGAATGATGGGTAGTTTGGTCTAACACAATACATACAAAAAAAATATAGAAATAAAATTTTAATGCAATCATATGGGAAAAGATGGATTATTTAAGAAAAGAGAATACTATAAATGGTGGATGGTTATCAGTCAATTTGCAATCATATTTAACAATTATTACCTTGACCCCTTCTAATAAATTACATTAATTGAGCTTGATTATGATTTGGACAGGACAATTGAACAACAGTACCTAAAAAGTCCTCATTTTAATTAATTATTGAATGTTGTACTGGATTTTCGTCTTATTTTTTCTTATTTTTACACGACATCGATTCTTATGCAATTTTCGATAAGGAAATCTAAACTTTCGTAAGATAATAAAACACCCATTAATTAAGCCATATTCAGAAGTTAAAATGATTGATGTATCTGATTCTATAGTATTATTTTACATGATATTAACGTGAATGGCCATATTAATTTAGTATTTAATTTAGGCGAGGATTGGACCCCACACTTTGACTTCAAAGGAGCGGCAAATATGATTATTTTGTTCCTACTAACTGCTACACTTAAATTAGAATAATTAGTGATGATAAGTAGGGGACCCCGCCATTGTAAATAAATGAGAAATTATGTTTAACAACCTATTTTTCCTGCCCTAATTCGTTAGTCGTGACATAGTCGCCATGTAGTACTATTAATTTGCTATTGCTGTAGAGTAGTTAATATTGATGTTATGGGCCGAATATTGTAGGCCTAATAGATGATAGAAGTCCATCATCTTGGGCCCAAGCCCAGTTATAAGTAGGCACGTGGTATTAGGCCTCTGGGCTCCTCACAAAAAATACTATTGGGCTTTAGTAAAAACTTTGATCCTATATGTATCAGGAAAATTATTATTTAGAAATTAAATATTATTTTACTATAATTTGCAATTTGTGAATGTCGAAATTGCGGTTTTGGAGTTGCGAACCCCAATCTAGCTTTCGTGTAATGGTGAGTTGCGAATCACATTCATGAACCAAAGTTATGAATCCCAAACACCGAAAGCCTAAAATTCAGATGATGATGAAAATCAAGTGGAATATTTTGATAAAATTGTAATTTATAACTTTTATTGTTAAACAAAAATATAACTTTAACACAGAAGATCGATCCAAATATGGACTTTCTGTGATAATTAGGAGAAACCAATACCACTCTTCATCTTAATCTCACCACCATACAAAAAAGAGGGTTAACAAAAAACTATAACAACTGCCCTTCAAATCTCATCAACTTGACTAGTAGTATTTCCTCAATAAAATTAGTATGATCTGGAAGGTCTTGCAAATCTGCAAGCCAAGACACTTTCCAAAGAGCATTCATTGTGTGGATCCCTACGACTTCATCGGCCGCCTGTAAGAGGCACGATGCCCGAGCTCCTGCAAGAATACAAGCACGGAGTGAGAAAAGATGAGACAAAAACAATGGAACAGCCAAAGCCAAATTTAAGTAGGTGTCACACCTCTGAGTAGCGGACATGATCGTTTCGGGAGTTGGAAATCTTTACAATGGTCTCCCATTTGGAGTTGGTGAGTGAGGCCTTCTGCCCCTGCAGTTTCTTGGAGTGGAGAGGGCTGCCTCGTCGCGAGTTAGCAAATGGATTTCCTAGTGTGATGGAAGGCAGAGTACGCCAAAGCCAAGATTCCGATGGAGATTTTGGGAGTGGTGGAGGTAAAGGAGATCTCGGAGGAGGATCTGTCTCTATTCTTCCATTATCATCTACTTCCTTCATCGTGAACCCCACTTCACAAGGAGCTTCATTTCTTGATTCTGGCTTAGGTGAAGGTATGAATCTAGGACTTGGTCTGTTGGCTTTGGAGGCATCAAGAACTTGAGATTTTTTGGGAGCTGGATTTGTGCTGGGAAGTTCTTTCTTCTTCACGTAATCTACATGCACTGTTTTCTCCACAGGATAGTCTGCAGGGGCTGCGTTTATCTGATTCCTCGACACATCTTGCAGGGCCCTGAACATCTTGCGGGATGAAGCAATCTTAGCATTGAAAATCTCGGCTTCTTTAGGGACGCCAAGAAACCCTGCTCCTTCGCGAAATGGAGACTTTGGGGTTTCGTTGCGATATGGAGAAATGTTGCCACTTCGCTGGCGCCCCAATGGAGACACTCCTGCTGATCTGTGTGCATCACTGGAGTTGAGGTACTGGTTGCTAAACTTGTCGATTCTTGGAAGATCTCGTGACAGCACTCCGGAATGAAATTTCGTCTTTTGTACCACCTGGCAAGCATTCTGCAATTCAATAGATCATCATCAATCAACACAATGTGAATAGATTCATCTGATAAGTGTGAAAATTAGTTGAAAAATGAAATAGGATTGTTTTGAGAGATTGATCACCTTGTCAAGTGGTCCACTGTGTGCATTTCTAGTGAATCTTTTCACTTCACGCGTTGAAGGGGAGGGAGGCCGGCTCTTTGGCTTCGACTTCAATGCAGGGAGAGGATTCAGAAGGCACAGCGAATTCTTGACACAAAATCGAGGGATGATCCCCCAAGCTTTCCCAGACTTTTTACTCGGAGGAGCAACTGACTCCTGATCCTCGTCTTCACTCTCCATGCTATTTATATACTTGGTGTAATACGGTAATGCATCCGAACTATATTGCTTGAGTGACGACTTCATCTCCCTAGAAACTGCTTCCTTCGCCGGCTTCTTCACAGCGTATTCAGGCGTTTCCACAACAACGGCCTTGGCTGCTGGCAGGAACCTATCCATCATGAAATCTCGAGTTTGTTTGTCTACAGAAAAGGTTCCAGACGGCTTCACGCCAGAACTCATGTAGCCACTGATCCCACTCACACTGTAGTTGAAGGACCATGACTCTGTCAGTGAGAGTGTGTCGAGTGCATCTGAATACGCGTCATCCCCACTCTCTGAATCCGAATCGTCTTTACAGTTCAAACTATCATTCAATTTCTCCAAAAGACTAGCATGATCAGTAAAGGAAAATGCGTCAACATGGGACCTGTAAACATTCTGATCGTTCGTTCTTTCACCAGAACAGTATCTCGAGGGACCAGATAACCGGCCAGGAGGAAGCTTTGGGATTTCGCCTGAGCTGCGCCTCATGGCGTCTGATACCCTTGCTGGAGGAAGGCGCGGTGTGGTTGACTCCTCAGGGATATGTGAGTGGCTCTCGGCTTCACCTTTAGGCCTTCCCGGGATATGTTCCCAGTGAAATGGAACAGAAGCAGGTTTTGTCATCATCACCTCCTCACATTCCCATTTGGGTTTCGTTGGTTGAAGAGATTGCTGCCGGGAGGGCTGTGGCCTCTCCACCACCTTCCGTTTCACTAGCTCGGAAGATTTCGAAGGTGATGAATATCTCCTTGCAGACATAAGTGGTGCATTGAAATCTAGTTGCCTCTTTTCCATTTTGTGATTATGCTGTGTTTGTCAATCTAACACATAACAAGGACTAAATTAGTAAGTAGTAATAAAATTCATCAGTGATATACACAATAAAATTTCAACAACTCAAAAGTGTGGTAATTTCTTTTGAAATTTAATCAGCAATAATAGTGTTGATGATGAATCATTGATGGGCACACCAAACCTATGAATTTTTACGGCAAAGAGAACTGACCAATGCAAAGGCATTTACTTCACCCACTTTCACTTATCAACCAAGTTAAATTTCAAATTTAAATAGGCCATGAATGCCTCAACAAACCTCATCAATGTTCAGTTACCAGTCATATTTTCTTTCCCTTTTACAAATACAAACAGCCCATTTCCATAATTTCCCAGAAATTAGTGAGATTGCATCCAAAGTTTAAGACAGTCTGATCCAAAAGGTAGAAAATTTGACTACTTATATCATTTTCTTTTCCTTTTCCTTTTCACCTTTGAAGTCCATTTCCTGAATTTCCAGCAATTATATGCATCTACAGCTTGAATTTTGTGCTTTCATCAAATTTTATCACTAACCATTTATTAACAAAAACACAAAAATCAGAGACAAACTGAGCAGAATCAAAACAAAAATGTACATTCTCACAAATAAACCAAAAGCAAATCAAGAAAAGCTAGTTTCAAGAACTTCTCTACACCCCCAAAAAAAATCAAAGAAATCTTTAAAATCATCAGTCAAGAATGGAAATTTACTAAAACCCACAACACAACACTCCAAGAACTGCACATTGCACAAAGAAAGAACAAGAAAACCTTCCCATTTCAATCCATGAAAATACAAAATAAAAATGATTCAGGCATTTCATCGAGTACCTGGGGAAGAAAGAAGAAGTCCGCGGATTTCTTGGATTTGGAGTTTCTTCCCGCGAATGGTGGGAAAGGAAAAGGAGAAAAAGGAAGAGAGAGAGAGAGAGTGAGTGTTTGCTTTTTAAGGTTAATGAGTATGTAGTAGACAAGAGTAGCGCTGATTACTGACTGACTGAAATGTATGCGGATGGTATGACGTGGTGGGGCTGATTATCTTTCTCAAAAAAAGAAGAGGGCCAATCGCAATTCTTGAATTTCTCCAGTATTATCACTGGAGATTTGTCGTAGACGTATGTCACGGACATACCGTTGGATAACAGCGACAGTTATGAAAAAAACCTAACCGCATTTATTTCGCGCGCCCGTTTTTATTTTGTATCGGTCTTCGCCCGGTTTTTATATTTTTCTGGGCCGGACCCCTCTTTAATGTTCACACCACACAAAAAGCAATTGGATTTATTTATTTTTAGAAAAAATATCAATTTACATAAATTATATCTCTTGTTTTAGAACTGGATCCGATTAGTTTTTTGAATCGGTTCTATTTTTAGCGATGTAATCAAGATTAATTGATTCTTACGACATAATTTTGGATTTCTTGAACACTGTTATTAGGAAAAAAATCATTCGATTATGAATAATTAATTAACATAAAATTAGATCTTATATAATTTATTGCAGTACTATATACTTTTAAAAAAAAAAAAACTAATTACTATTTTTTTAGTTTCTACTTTTTGTTTGCCATTTTGTGTTATTCTCTTGTAACTTGTTTCTTTTTTTCGTTTAATTTTATAGAACGAATCATCACGAGGTATAAATCTTCAAGTCTATAACAATGGAATCATTTATCTGAAAAAAAGTGTTTTTCTTTTGAAATTGGAATTACATAATAAAATAATGTAATACAGATTATGCGTTTTTTTATGTGTTAATTTTATTATTGTTGTATTAATTTTCTTTAGCTTGCATATATCCCTTTTCATTATATATCCAAAAACAAATTGCGATGTGAATGTTTTTTTTTTTAATTGAATTTTAGAGATAAGTGTTTTTATCTGAAGTAAATATTAAACATTATTTCTTTCTTAATCAACATGAGGGCTGATTAATAAACTGAAAATTCAATTAAGATGAATAAATCCCATTATGTTTGGAAATTATGAAAATGACAAAAAAATCTTGATTATGCCTATACACTTACGTAAATTTATCACTATCTCTATTTAATTATATTGTCTGCTAGAAGGCAATGACGAATCTTAAAAAATGGAATTGAGTCATTGATTGCAAGTGAAGAAGAGCAAGTTCAAAGGCTATGTTGTGGAATTGACAGCAATTTCAAAGCGAAATTAATGCAGCTTTTCGACCAACTATCGCTGCAAATGCTTATTTTAATATTTGCCGTGAAGGTTAGGAAGAATAGCTTTAATTTCTCCATCTGCTGCAACTATATTTCTACTCATTTTTCAATAGCAATCTTTAATTTCTACGAAAATCTAGGTTTTTTTTTATAAAGATATTCAAAGTTCGTGGTAAATATAGTACTTATTAGTAAATTGTATATAATTTTTACTATATAATTCTATAAAAATAATGATGACTAGTCATTAATTCTGATTCTATCAATTACTTTAAGGTCCACTAATATTTTGTGACTATGCCTTAAACCAAAATAAATGCCCCTGATGATTTGTCGTCCGTTTATGGCGTCAATTACGTGATTTACGTACAATTTCTTCAATCTGAAATAGGATATCATTTGAGATTTGACATTCATGATCTCTAATAGTCGAGCAGTAGTGTGTGTGTTTTTTTTTGTCATTTTCCATACTAAAGATGCAATTTATTTCTCTTATATTACTGGCTCTTACTATAATATCTTTCTCAATCTGAAAAATAACTTATACTACGACTTTACTGTCTGCCATTAATTAATTGTTGACTAAATCAATTCAATCAATGTAATTTTCTTGTTGGTAGGATACACTTTCGGCTCGATGCATGTTATGGTATCAGTGGCGGATCCAGGAATTTATATTCGGGGGTGCGAGTCATATGATAAATCATTATAGAACATACCAAAAATAAAAACTAATACTAAAAGCAATATATTTGAAATATACAAATTTTAGAGTTATACATTTCAAAATACAAAAATAAACTACATTATATCTAATTTATTTTTCGACGAGTCTTCATTTCTTCAAAACGATTCACTATTGATTCAAACTCCACGAACACGCCCTTCTTGAAAGAGAATATTGATTCAATTAGTCTTAAGAATATACATAAGGTGCATCCTATGTTTGAGGTTTGATCAAGATAACTTCATTCCATCAAAACTTATGACTCTCTATTTTTAAAGAGACTTTAGAAGTAAAAGACATCTATTGGGAGAGAACTCATTAAGCTATTAGGTTTCTATCTTTAAGAAATTAATTAAAAGAGTAAAATAGTTAAAGCTAGAGAGGTTCAACTAGGAATAAAATAATAAATCATAAGATCAATTATTTAATCACCCCAAACAACTTAATTAACAAACAAACCATAACTCTTCTATCCAACAAATAGAAAAAAAGTCCATTCCTCACTTAGAGTCCAATACTTTAATTAATGAGAGGTCAAACTTCTCCTTTCTCTTCTAAACAAATCGGCCCACATAAAAAATAGTCCAACAATTTAAGAAATAAAAACTAGCCCAAAAGGAGGCCCTTCTTGAGTTGAGCCCTAGTTCTACCAACTAAAACAAAAATCAGATTTTTGAAAAAAAAAGAACGCCTCTTCTTCCTAACTCTCTCAAGCCTCTTTCCACCTATCTCTCTCGTCACTCTTCGCGGCCGGCTATAGCGTCGCCGGTCGTGCTCTACCTCCTCTCGGTTCTCATCTTTCTCCCTCTCCCCCATCAAAATCACAGCTCACTTCCTAATACTACTAAAAAAAAAATTTTGGGGGTACACTCGTACCCCCATTGTTCCTGCTCCCTCCGCCACTGTATGGTATAGGAATAGATTTTTCCATTATGTTTTAAAAGAAAAAGACAATCATCTGATATTAAAAATATTTTGTTTTGATTCTACCTATGAGACAAATATGTCACATGGCACTTCATCAATCCCAGGATTTTGCTAATCACTGATGTTGCTTTTCTTGAAATACTAAATTAGAGTAAAAAATTGGATTTAAATGGTATTGAATTGTCACCTACAATTAGTTTATACTCGAAAATACCTAAATCTTGGACTGTTGTATATACACAATCAGTGTTATAATTAGTACTCCACACCAAATAAAAAACTACTTAAATATATTTAGTACTCCACTCATTATATATGGAAAGTCAAACATAAGCAGCCAAGTCAAAGTTGCTATACTTCAATCGGATCCCTTAATTAAAGACACATCTTAATTGATTAATTATTAATCAAGCTTTTATCTTATCATCCGAAATTTTCGCTGCCTCTAACTAATTTCTCCCAAATTGTGTCACTACTTTATTAAGGTTATAAGAATTAGAATTTATGTACCCACACATACTTTTGTCTTGGAGTTGTTCATGAATATATTATATTGTTTCCATATGACAAATTGTCTTCTTTTTGGTAAGGAAATTGGGGAAATATTATTTTTCCAGATGATGTATGAGAAAAATGGATTTTAATCAGTCCATAAAGGTTGAGAACAGACCAATTGGGCTCTTTCATGGGCCTCAATCATCAACCGAAATCAATATGATCGAAAATTTAAAATCTCGTACATTAATATTGTTTGATACTAGTAGCAGTATTTAATTACATATTCAATGAAATTACTATGTACGTGCTAATTTTTAAATTAGTGCTAGTAAATAACTACTACCTCAAGACAAGGGTCGATTTCTTATTCATTTACTTGCTGATTTGGACTAAAGAAAAATAGTGGAATATAGTATTATTGAGTAGTAAAATATTTTATGTATTTATTTTAATTCCAATTCTGGGCCTTGCTCTTGGAACTGTCATCATAATTTCATTACTATGGTTATGCATGGTTGTTGAGAAACAAGCCATGCCCTACAATTAAGGAGCCTCTTATTCCAGAGAAAAAATAGGTCGGCGAATTATACAGTATAACAATATATTTGCATTTTTAATGATCATAATTAATTAATTTGATCCTTAATTTCGTAAATTACCTTGGTCTAAAAAAATCATCAATGGTCCACTTAATAAGTATAGTGACTAGTGAGGCTTGTGACCTTGTTGGGAATAGGGATATTGACTACAGCGTGAGCATGCATGATTTTATTGAAAATTTGGAGATATTTGTCTTGGACTATAAAGCTAAATCTAGTTTTATTTTCATAGATAAAGTCAAAAAAGTGTCAATAGTTATTATCTCAAATTACTTTTCATTTTCAATATTTAACTACGCAAACGTTGTAGGGATGGAACCTCTATTTCAAAGTGTTTACTAGTATTTATATCAAAAATGAATTATTAGCTCTAATTATGGAAGTCAAAAAAGCCTTTTACTATAATTTAGTGCATGCATAAAATTTCTTATCAAACTTTAGCTCAACTTTCGAAGTTGGTTTGAAACTTTGAACTCTCAGTTGCAATTAAGTAATTAAATGAAATTGTGATATTTTAATAAAAGTTGAAAAAAATAATTAAAAAGTATATCATGAATGAAGAAATTAAGTAGTAGTACTACATAATTAGTTAATCAAAATCAATATAAAATGACAAAATTTTTTGAATGAGTGCAAAATTTAACAACGCTAGGAGTCGTAGACGTTTATTGATATAAATATACATACATTGTATTAGACGGTATTAGACGTAGGGTTGGGTAATCAATATCATTCTTATTCACTGTAATTAGATGATAGGATTACAAGTTATATAGAAAGCTAGATATGTACAAAAAAAGGAAAACATAATTTACATTGATTGCTTCCTTTATTTTAGGCTAAATATATTCCTGTATCTTCTCTTGATTTCCCGTGATATTCTCCGATATCTTTCAATATCTTCTAACACTCCCCCTCAAGCTATGTAACGGGATTGCCGATACTTAGCTTGCACAATACATCTTGGAATGACTTTGAGTTCACTGCCTTCGTCAATATATCAGCCAGTTGATCTTCAGACTTGACATAAGGCATCTCCACCACTTTTGCCTCAAGGTTCTCTTTTATGAAGTGTCGATCTACCTCCACATGTTTGGTTCTGTCATGTTGGACCGGATTTTCTGAGATACTAATGGCCGCCTTATTGTCACAAAAGAGTCTGCATGGATGGGTTGGCCGTAGGCCTAGTTCTGTCATCACTCTCCTTAGCCATAATATCTCCGTTAATCCACTTTTAATTCCTCTGAATTCTGCCTCGGCACTCGAAAGGGCTACCATCTTCTGTTTCTTGCTTCTCCATGACACAAGGTTCCCTCCTACAAAAGTAAAGTACCCAGCAGTTGACTTTCGGTCGTTTGGGTTACTTGCCCAGTCTGCATCAGTAAAACCGTGTATCTCCATGTGTCCATGTTTCTCGAACATAAGTCCGTGTTCTGCGGTTCCTTTCAAGTATCGAATAATCCTCATGACTGCCTCCCAGTGCTCTTCCTGTGGCGCATGCATAAATTGGCTTACCACCCCGACTGAGTAGGCGATATCTGGTCTGGTATGAGAAAGGTAGATCAGTTTTCCAACCAATCGTTGGTATCTCCCCCTGTCTGTCTGCTTCGCACCTTCCTTCATCTGTAATCCATGGTTCTGAACCATAGGAGTGTCTGCCGGCTTACAATCAATCATCCCAATTTCTGCCAATAAGTCCAGTATATACTTCCTCTGATTTATGAAGATTCCCTTCTTCGACCTGAGTACCTCTATTCCTAAGAAGTATTTAAGAAGGCCTAGGTCCTTCATCTCAAACTCCTTGAAAAGATTCTTTCTTAATTCAGCTATCTCATCTTCGTCATCTCCTGTAATGATCATATCGTCTACATAGATAATCAGGCACGTGATCTTCCCGTTCCTCTTCTTAATAAACAGAGTGTGGTCGGAATTACTCTGGGTATAATCATACTTCTTCATCACCTCGGTAAATCTTCCAAACCATGCTCTCGGAGACTACTTTAGTCCGTACAGTGTCTTCTGAAGTTTGCATACCTCCCCTGTACCAAACTCACTCGCGAACCCGGGTGGGGGTTCCATGTAAACAGGCTTCGGCAGTTCCCCATGCAGGAAAGCGTTCGTCACATCGAACTGGTGTAGTGGCCAATCCTTGTTCGCCGCAACTGAAAATAATACTCTCACAGTGTTGATCTTCGCTACCGGTGAGAAAGTCTCAGCGTAGTCAACCCCATATGTCTGGGTATACCCCTTTGCTACTAGCCGTGCTTTATATCGTTCAACTGTGCCATCTGGTTTTCTCTTGATTGTGAATACCCATCTGCACCCAACAGTCCTTGCTCCTTCTGGTAACTTCCCTTTTTCCCATGTACTGTTCTTCATAAGTGCCTTCATCTCGGTAAGCATTGCTTCCTTCCACTTCTTATGTCTCATTGCCTCTTCTGCTGACTGTGGGATTTCCTCCTCTTCATATAGTGCAGCTTCAAATGCACGCGCCGTTTTAGTCAGATTCCCTTGTACAAAATTTGCTACTCCATAGCGACTCCTCTTCCCAATTTTCTCGGGTGAGTATCGTTTAGGAGGGACTCCCCTCGTAGTCCTATTAGGGAGCACATACTGCCCTGTGTCACCATCAACTGTGTTGTCCTCGTTTACAGGTTCTGTATCGCCAGGGTCAGTGGTAACTGTATTCTCGACAAGACTTGGTTCAGAAGTTACCTCGGATATCATCGGAGAGGGATTGCCTGGGCTTGGATGAGATGACTCTTGTGGTGAGACGTGCTCGGCGGCAGTGACTATCTCTGGTTCTGTTAGATCCTCAATCGAGGAGCTTGGAACTGGCACGACCCAACTTAGGTAGTCCGTTGTACCACCTGGATCACTCTCCCCCTGACTACTAAGGTGGGTATGGTAGAAGAATTCGGTTTCCAAAAAATTGCAGTTCATGGTCGTGGTAATTTTCTTTGTAAGTGGGTCAAAGCAACGATAACCCTTTTGGTTCATCCCATATCCTACGAACACACATTTAGTGGCACATGGTGAAAGTTTGGTTCGCTCATGTTTAGGAATATGGGTGTAGACAGTGCAGCCAAAGACTCTGGGTTGGAGGTTCAAGTGTTCGGGGATGTTGGCTTGCTTGGATAACATGTCAAGGGGGGTTTTCATATGAAGGATTTTAGTGGGTAGGCGGTTAATGAGATAAACTGAGGCGGCAACTGCTTCTGGCCAAAAAAATTTGGGAACCTTAGATTCGATCATGAGGGCTCGGGTCATTTCTAGAATAGTTCTATTTTTTCTCTCCGCTACCCCATTTTGTTCTGGTGTATATGCACAGGAAGTTTGATGGATTATACCGTTATCCCTACAAAATTGGTTCATGGTGCCGTTTAAAAATTCCCTCCCATTATCTGACCTAAGTGTTTTGATAGTGATATGGTATTGTGTTTGAACAAGTTTAAAGAAAGCGGTAAATCTATCAAATACTTCAGATTTATGTTTCAAGAAATAGATCCACGTCATTCTAGTGCAATCATCAATAAACAACACAAAATAACGAAAGCTATTCCCCCAATAACCGGTGCCGGCCCCCACACATCAGAATGTACTAAAGAAAACATAGATTTCATACGAGTGTTTGTTGGTCTAAAAGATTGTCTGTGGCTCTTGGCCAAAACACAAGTCTCACAGGCAAAATCAGATGGAATAGAAAGGTTTGGATAAAGTAATTTAAAGTAACCCGGAGAGGGGTGTCCTAGTCTTCGGTGCCAGAGCCAAGTTTCCTGTTTTGTGGATCCGTGAGCCAGCATCGCACTGCCATGTTGGGCTATCTCGTCCACGTAATAGAGCCCATCTTTCTCAGTGCCACGCCCAAGTATCCTCCTCGTCTGAATATCCTGTAGAATACAAAAGTCGGGATGCATCAGAAGAGTACAATTTAATTCCTTAGTCACATGACTAATAGACATAAGCCGTTGAGACAATGTAGGAACATATAAGCAGTTCGTGAGTCTTAGAGTTGGGGATATCTGAATTGTGCCCGCCCCAACAACAGTAATCAATTCCCCATTAGTTGTTCTTATGTAGGTTTTTGTCACTTCACTAAAGCTAACAAAATCATCTTTTTCGGGAGTCATGGTATCAGTTGCTCCACAGTCAAAAATCCAACCCTTCGATTTTCTATCAGATACATAGTGAACATGGAATGCAGCGGAAATTAAGGGGGCAAACTGATTTTTAGACACAAAATTCGGGGTATTTTCGGAAATTAGGGAAATTCTGGACTTAATTTCAAATATATCATAGTCTGGGGACTGACATGAAATAAGGTGGGGTCTTTTTTGATATTTTTCGTTTTTAAAGGGGGTGAGGTGATATTGAGTAAAAGCTGATTTAGGGTTTGGTTTTAACCCAAACCCTTTACCTCTACCCTCCTCAGCGCCGCTCCTCGATTCCGTCCGTTCCGCAAAATTTCCGGCGCCTCGAACGTTGCCGCCGGCTGACTGACCCTCCAATCGGACCCCGGCACCCTGTCCAGTGTTTTCCCCTTCGCTTTTCCGTGGGTTCCCTTCACCGTCTATCCCGACGGCCATTTTCGCCTGGGCCGTCGCTGCTCTCACCTTTTGCCGTTCCTCCCACCACTCTGGGTACCCCACACGCTTGAAACATGTATCCCATGTGTGTTTCTGCTTTCCACAGTGTGAACACCATAATTTGGAGGTGTCCGGTCGATTGGAGCGGTTGGGAGCGCCGGTGCGCGGCGGTGGAGGCCCGTTTCGGTTCGTGGGGCGCTGACTCTGGGCGGCGAGCCCTTGTCCGATCTCCCCCCCAAATGATGAATCGGCCGATCCAGGTGCTCCTACGGTTGGTGGAGAGGACGCCGGTGGCATGATGTTTAATCGAGCCGCCTCCTTCTTCACCATGCCGTAGGCAGCCTCGACTGATGGGGTCGGATCTTCCTTCAGAATTTCTCGCCTGATGGAGTCATACTCGTGATTCAGTCCCGTTAGGAACTTGATTAACCGCTTCTCGGTTGAATGCACTCGGAATTGGTCGATTCCTTTATCGCAAAACTGATCGGCTGTTTTTGGCATCGATCGATGTTAATCCACAGCCCGTGGATTTTTCGGTAGTATGTTTCCAGATCCATGTTGCCTTGTTTGATGTATATTGCTTGTTCTTCCAGGTTGTAGATGAGGTACCGATCTGCTTTGTTCTCGAATGTCACCGCAAGGCTGTCCCACAGTGCTTTGGATGTTTGATGGTGTGCGAAATCGGAGATGATATCGTCTTCGATATTGTCAACGATCCACGAGAACACTACCAAGTCGTTCTCTTCCCATTCGTCGAACCCTTTACTCCCTGGGTTCGGCGGCTCGTTTCGGATGTATGAGTAGGCTCCTCGGCCTCCAATTTTCACTTTGATCAATCGTGACCAAAGGGGGTAATTTCTTCCATTCAATTTGAATGCAACAGTAATTCCCTTACTGTTTCTCAGGCTCGTAATCGGCTGTTCTGTGGCTGTTTTTGTATCTTCTGCCTCTGACATTTTGATGCAGGATTATGGTTTGCTCGGTTGGTTTTTGGCTGGGATTGGTCGGGAAAGGTATATTGGCTATGATGAAACGTTTCTGAGCCAAGGATCGATTTGCTCTGATACCATTTTAGACGGTATTAGACGTAGGGTTGGGTAATCAATATCATTCTTATTCACTGTAATTAGATGATAGGATTACAAGTTATATAGAAAGCTAGATATGTAAAAAAAAGGAAAACATAATTTACATTGATTGCTTCCTTTATTTTAGGCTAAATATATTCCCGTATCTTCTCTTGATTTCCCGTGATATTCTCCGATATCTTTCAATATCTTCTAACACATTGAATAGCGACAAAATAATCAAACTCGATTGATTTTCACTTTTAATAATGACGCGAACGTAGAAGTATAGTTTAAAGGTTAAAGCCACTTCTTCCCAGATTCAGATTGCCATGTTTCCGGTTATCATTCTCAGATTTATGGCTGCAGATCTTCCGGTAACTCTCCGTCGTCATTGTTACCGTTGTTTCTTATCTTCAAATTCTCGTTAAATTGTTCCATTTTCAACTTTTATTGACGTGGATTCGTTAATAGACTGCTGCTCGATTGGTTATTTGTTCCTTTGTACATAATGAACGGATGAGGAAGTTTTGTTTGGTTGATTAATTAGAAATGAATCGGACAAAGGAGTAAAACAAGTGTTTAAGCTGGATTATTCTGTTTTCAGTAGTTTAAGCTTGATTTTGTGGTGGTATATCGGCATTACTGCTATCGTCTTCTTTACTTTTAGTCAGGGATGTGCATTGGTTTTGTTTCTGTTAATTATTGACTCTGTCACGAGAATGAGGTTTTTCCCTTCCTATATTGACTTAATTGATCAATAATCAGGTGAATTTGATCCTTCATTATTGTTTCTTATAATTTCCTTATTGTCTTGTGTGTGTGCGGGCGCCTTCGTGCTTGTGTATTGGAGTCGTGGAGAGACGGCTGCTGTTTGATGGCTTTGTTGGAGAAGTAGATTGTCCTTTTAGCATAAGTAGAGTGCACATTTGATTTATCACAGGGGTTTCTGGTTTAGGAAGAGTGTATTATGTTATTGGTTATCACAGTGCATTCTGTTGGCTAATGTAGGATAAGTTGGAGCAAGTTTCTGTTCTCTTGTATAGTGAATTTTACAAAATCTGTACAAGCAAAGCCTAGTTTTACTAATTATCGAGTGCTGAAAACTAGAAATAACGTGCAAGCAGTGTACCACAAAAACAAAGACAGAAAGCTTGTTGCCTAAGCTACGAAAGTTAGTTTACAGTGAATCTTCCATGCTGGAAGGCGAATGTGCTTCTCCGTTATAAATCACTCTGATGCCACAGAAGATAAAGAAAGTGGCATGCATCAACTACAACACTTGTCAGGATTTTTTTCATATTAATTGACATTTTTGTGGACAACATTTTCTCAATGTAGTTTTATTTCAAAACATTCTCGTGGAAAATGAATAGGTGATCCTGAAAATGTTTCTTTTATATATGGTGTTCATTTTGTTCCATTTTTTGGGAGGAAATGGAAGTTTGTTTACTCGGTTACAAAATGCTAATTCGTACATTCTGTTATGGAACACAATATTATAACCACTGTAAAGACTTCTAAGCTTTCTCATATTTTCCCCTCCTTTTCAAGTTGCAGATTATTTGTTCTACAGTCAGATCATAGACAAACTGTTTATAAACATTTTCTGTAGCAGAGTTTGTGTTGGCTATGACTCTTATGCACGTTACAAGTTACCAAACATGACATTGTATTTTGAATTGAAGAATACATGGAGGAGACAACAGACGATACTAGGCTGGTGGAAAGACCAGTTCATAGTGGCCAATGGTGGCAGTCAGGTCGTATTGATAAATTGCGGAAAATTTCTCTGGCTTCTCCAAATGAAACCTCAAGTTCTAAAGCAAAAGGTCAGCTTGACTGTGGGAGTCCAGCATTTCATTTTCCTCTGTATCTCTTGACCATTAGGTTAGTATCCGTTTTTTTTAAAACTTATCTAAGGGGCTGATGTTTCAAATGATGAGGAATATGTTCATTCCCACGTCTTATTTTGCATTCTAAAATATCCCTATGATGTGCCACCTCATCTTTCTATTTGCATAAGCTAGATTCACAATAAATTTCATTCAGGCAATAATTTTCCTTTCTTTGCTGAGAAAATTATTTTGGCTCTCTATATATTCAATCCAGTGTGTGAGCAAGTTCTTTCCTTAATTTTGTGAATTTAGTTCACCTGTTGATGTAACTTATAGTGACTATTTCTTCATGTATGAAATTCTGTAATGTTTCAGTCCCGAGCATCCTCTATTCCGTGGACATGGGCAATCTTTGCTTGGAGATTGCAGCCATTCATTCCGGGAGTATGACAACGATATAAATGCATCAAGGTCTGTGGTCTTCAGCATTTTTAATATAATAGTCAGTTTACAGTTATATTAAAAATGATTTGTCACTATAAGTTACATCAACAGATGAACTAATCATGGATGTAAGATGTCAATCAGGAAGTCAGTGTCTGTTTACTGGTTATTTTCCTGTAACTGGAATTAAGCCTGGGAAAGCATTGTCTAGCATATAAGCTTGTGATAAAAATTGGTCAGCATATAAAAGTTTTGGTTAGCCTGCCATTGATTTATCTCATTGTTTAGTTACATGCATATAGCTAGCTTTCTTATCTGTCTCATTAATATTGATCTTGTGAGTTTGTTCATAATGATAACATCTCCTACCTTGGCCTTGATACTGCTAAAAATATAATAGTGGGCTAAAATTAAGGTAAAAACTGAGAACGTATACATTTTTAATGCCTATTGCATTAACTGTAACCAAAAATAAACTCAAGTCCTAAACTTTAATTTGACCTTATACTCACAGATTCATTTTAACATGCATTTCTACCAATCCCTCTGCTTACGTTTTCTTTAGAAATACGTGTTGCAATGCCTTTTCGCATGTAGTTCACGATCAAATTCAAGGTCTGTTGGTGCATCTCCAATAGAATCTCGCAGAAGAAGACGGCGATGTATTAGCATGGTTGCTGAGATTGGTGATGATATAGTGAGATCGTTCTCTCTTTATGCTTGATTTTGTTGTTGTATCTTAAAATCTTTGGTATAGGGATATAAATTGTATGACAATTGTACTATGTGAAGGGGTCAAACCTTCTTTATCACTGAAGATGGAATGACTATATGATAACTAACCAGCACCAGATGATGGGTTAAATTACTCTTACATTCCATTTGGCTTCCGGAAAAAACTTGTCCATGTGTTTTATGAAGGTTAATATTGATATGATTGGGTGGAAAATAATCCATCGCATGAATTATGGCAAAATTATGATCATTGCAGAAGTTGATGTGAACTTTCTGATGTGCCTGGCTGAGCATGTTTATGAAAAATTTAAATTGAAAATTTATGCCTGGTTTCATGCATTTATTATTATTTCTACTTGTGTATTCTTCTTGAAAGAAGCGCTAATTGTTTCAGTTATTCAAGTGAATTCTATCTTTAGCAAGGCTGTCTGCTTTCTATTTTAGAAACCTCTTCAGCTCGGGTTGAAAAATATTTCTTTACTTAGCATTTTGTAGTTTAACTGTTGTTTTGTTAAAGATGCAATTCTGCACATGGTCACCAAAGTTTGAATTCAGGGCTGTTCGAGAAATGAGTGAAACTCTCAAGAGAAACCGTCATCCAGAGGAACAAGTATCTTCATCTTATAGCTGTTCTGCGAGTGAACAAGAAGACTGCTCAGACCTCCTAGGAAGTGTAGGCACCTTCTCTTCTGTTATTCCTTACATTGAGGAGTGTACTTCACACAGTATTTAGTTGGTGATAAAAGAGTCAGAAAAATATTTATTTGCAATGAAAGTTTTCTTTAATTTTAGTTTGAGAATTATTGTCTTGTAGTTAGTGCTGAACTTGAGTCGGCAGTGGTTCATATTTATGCTTTCCATTTTCATTCCTTAGTTTCTTACCTATTGTCAGTTTTGCCTTTAATAGACTTGTCGCTTTATGCATGAATATGTATACATGCCTGCTATTCATCTTCAATCTCTATGTTGGTAGTTGGATTTTTTGTATTATGGCCATCTTTCCTTTCCAGGTGTCAAGGCTCAATCCGGACGCACATGATGGGCTATATGGTCAAAAGCCTTCGACATATAAACTTCCCCTGAATCTGAAACAATTACACTCTCACAAGGCAGTCTCTATGCCTTCTTCTCCTCAGAGGTTTTCCAGGAAAGCTTCTCTTATGAGTGACACATCAGAAAATTTTGCAAATCCTGATATGATATCAACATTCAATAAAGTGCTTGAATCGTCAAAGTTCCTCAACGAGCCACTTCTACCCTTCGAAGAATGGAATATTGATTTTTCTGAGATAACTGTCGGAGCTCGTGTAGGAATTGGTAAGTATGTTCTTATATCGTATGATCACTTGCAATTCAAGACTATTTTATCTTCTTCCTTGTGTATTAGGATTCTTTGGTGAAGTTTTTCGTGGCACCTGGAATGGGTTAGAGGTTGCCATTTAAGTATTTCTTGAGCAAGATCCGACTGCTGAGAATATTGAAGACTTCTGCAATGAGATATCTATCTTGAGGTAAATATTTGCTGTACCTCTGATGTTAAAGTGTGTTGTGATAATGATTTTAATTTGTTGGGAATATGACATATTCAGTTTCCTAATGATCCCTTTTCTATCCTGCAGCCGGATTCGCCAAATGTTTGTTAGAAAAAGCACATTATCTTCTTAATCCAGTTATATTATTCCTTGGTGCGTGCACAACACCTCCGCGCCTGTCCCTAGTTACTGAATTTATGGAAATGAGTTCGCTGTATTACTTAATCCATGCAAGTGCGCTGAAAAAGAAGCTGAGCTGGCAAAGGAGACTCAAA
The DNA here is from genome assembly GCF_004379255.2 of Salvia splendens. Classification (NCBI taxonomy): domain Eukaryota; kingdom Viridiplantae; phylum Streptophyta; class Magnoliopsida; order Lamiales; family Lamiaceae; genus Salvia; species Salvia splendens. The sequence goes on from NC_056042.1 coordinate 3,000,104, forward strand.
ATGCTTATTGATATATGCAGGTGTCTTGCTGAATATAGCGTCTTTGTTTCATTTTTTTCATGCTTACAGCATTGGGCTTATTGGAATATAGCATCTTCATCAGAGCAAAAATAAGACCACAAAGGCTTGATTCTGTGCACATTCTGTTCGGGCTTTTCCATAATGTAGTATGTTTTGTCGATTCTAAATGTTAGGTGGTATCTATAATGTCAAATGAGATTGTGAACGAATTGGATGATGTGTTTTATTGATCTGGTATCATTAGGATCACGAGCAAAGACTGTTGGGATTCGCACACACAAGGCTTTCACACACTCAAGAAGATCACACACACACTCACTGTTGTATGAGATCACACAATGCAGAAACACACACACTCACACTTTGAGTATTGAAGATGATAATCTTGGAGAGAAACTGGAAAACTCTTTATTGATAAAACTCATACTCACTACATACACGGTTTATGAGCTATTTAAAGCTCTACAATCAAGTAGCAACTGCTACTAACTAATTACAAGAAGAATCAAGAAAACAAGAAGAATAACCGTTACATCTCAGCTAACTAACTGCAGCTCCAACGGCTAGTTCGGCTAGGTTGCTTCTTCCTTCTCGGCTCAAGACCGAACTCCCTTCTCGGCTCAAGACCGAACTCCCTTCTCGGCTCAAGACCGAACTCCCTTCTCGGCTCACAACCGAACTCCCTTCTCGGCTAGTTCCAGCTCAAAGCCGAGCTTCCTTCTTCTGCCTTCTTCTTCTCGGCTAGTTCCAGCTCAAAGCCGAGCTTACCGAACTCTGCCTTCTTCTTCTTCCAACTGAAATGAGCACTCCATTATTACAATTCTCCACCTGAGGGCTCATCTCAGTTCTTGCACAAACATTGATCAACTTCTTGCAATGATCAAACTTGTCTCTACCTAGAGACTTTGTTAGCATGTCAGCCGGATTGTGCAAGGTGTTAATCTTAATCACCTTCACTCTCCCCTTCTCAATCTCGTCTCTAATAAAGTGCAACTTTATGTCTATGTGCTTGCTCCTTTCATGAAAACCCGGATGTTTAGCCAAGCACATAGCTGAGCTGCTGTCACAATGAATCACCATTGTCTTTTGGTCAAAACCAAAGTCAGAAATCACTCCCTGAATCCAAAAGCTCTCCTGTACAGCTGCAGTGAGAGCTATATACTCTGATTCTGTTGTTGAGAGAGCAACAACACTTTGCAACCCTGATTTCCAGCTGATTACAGTTCCAAACATGGTGAAAAGATAACCTGTTTGGGACTTTCTGTTGTCCAGGTTTGCAGCATAGTCTGCATCACAATAGCCCTGCACAACCTCCTCAGATTCACCTTCCCAGCCATTGAAGACAATTCCCCAGCCACTGGTTGACTTCATGTACCTCAATATCCACTTAAGAGCATTCCAATGCTCCTTCCCCGGGTCAGCCATGTATCTGCTAGTCACTGAGATAGCATGTGCCAGATCTGGTCTGGTACAGATCATAGTATACATAACACTTCCAACCACACTAGCATAAGGAATAGACTCCATCTCCTCAGCCTCTTGCTTAGATTTAGGGGCCTGCTCCTTTGAAAGCTTAAAACTCTGGGACAGAGGAGTTGATGCAGCTTTTGCATTTTCCATTTTGAATCTCTGCAAAACTTTCTCAATATAGTCAGTTTGCAGCATCCACAGCTTCTTGCAGCCTCTATCTCTCTGAATATGTATGCCTAGGATCTTCCTTGACTCTCCTAGATCCTTCATTTCAAAGCTTGACTTCAGATCTTGTTTAACTTTCTGAATTTCTGTCATAGAAGGCCCTGCAAGTAGCATATCATCCACATAGAGTAATAGGTAGGCAATGGGAGTCCTGCCTGCCTTCTTGATGTAAATACAATCATCATATTCTGACTTGGAGAAGCCAATCTTCTTCATCTGTGCATCAAACTTCTTATTCCACTGTCTAGGACTTTGCTTAAGTCCATAAAGACTTTTCTGTAACAGGCACACCTTGCCTTCTTCTCCAATCTTCACATAGCCCTCTGGCTGTTCCATGAAGATAGTTTCCTCTAGATCTCCATTGAGGAAGGCTGTCTTCACATCAAGCTGTTGTAGCTCCCAGTCAAGCTGATTCACCACAGCCAATAGGATCCTAATTGAAGTGTGCTTCACAACAGGTGCAAACACTTCATTGAAATCGATTCCCTCCTGCTGTGTAAAGCCTCTAGCCACCAGCCTTGCCTTGAACCTGACTCTATCCTTATCAGTGGTCTCAATCTTTCTTTTAAACAACCACTTACAGCTTACCAGCCTCCTTTCCTTACCATCTGTACTCAGCTTGGATTTGTCCACCAAAATCCATGTTTTGTTCTTGAGTAAAGACTCTATTTCCTCATTCATGGCTTCAATCCATCTTTCTCTATCTTTACTCTGCATAGCTTCTTTATATGTGAGTGGATCTGCACCATCAATACTTTCAGCAGCCTGGTTGCCCTGAGTTGGAGCCTCTTCTTTATCTGAATCAGACTCACTCCCTGAGTCAGTGACTCCACCTGCTCCTAGGCCAACCCCCACAGGCTCCACCTTGAAGAAATCACCCTCATCTTCACTGGAGTCCAGCTTATCTTTCAGGTATGGCATCTGATCCTCCAAGAACACCACATCCCTACTCACCAAGACCTTCTGCTTACCGGGCTCAATACACCAGAGCCTATACCCCTTAACACCCCTCTGATACCCCAACATAATACATTTCAGAGCCCTAGCTTCAAGCTTGCTTTGCCTAGCATGAGCATAGGCCACACACCCAAACACCTTGTACTTTGAGTAGTCACTATGAGCTCCATACCACATGTAATCAGGAGTTTCAGATTTCAGGGCAGTAGATGGGCATTTATTGATAAGATAGGCTGCTGTATACACAGCCTCACCCCAGAACCTGCTGCTCAAACCAGAACCAAGAAGCAGGCACCTCACCCTCTCTAGGATAGTCCTATTCATCCTCTCCACAACACCATTTTGCTGGGGATTACCAGGAACAGTACGGTGCCTCTTCATACCCTTCTCTTTACAAAACAGATCAAACTCAGCAGACAAGAACTCTAGGCCATTGTCTGTTCTTAAGCATTTAACACTTCTACCCTTCTCTAGCTCAACCTCCTTACACCATATCTTGAACTTTGTGAGTGTTTCAGATTTTTCTTTAAGAATATATACCCACAACTTCCTTGTATAGTCATCAATGATAGCTAGATAATACTTTCCTCCACCAATTGAACACACCGGTGAAGGCCCCCAAAGATCACTATGTATGTAGTCTAAAGGGGCTGTAGAAGAGTGAATACCTGTAGGATAGGGTGCCTTCTTTGCTTTTCCAAGTATACACTGCTCACAGGGGTCCATCTTGTTGAAATCTCCAGAGATCAGGCCCTTCTTGATGAGTTCTTTCAAGCTTCCTTCTGCTGGATGGCCCAGCCTTTTGTGCCATAGCATTAGGGAATCATCTGACACAGCATTGCTTTCTCCATCAACAGCCTTAGCCTTCAAATAATAGAGAATATGCTCTCTGTCAGCCTCCATCATCACTGCATCTCCAGATTTCACAAACAATTTTCCTTGACTTATTAATATAGTGAACCCCCTCTGCTCCAGCATTCCCAATGAGATGAGGTTCCTCTTCACTTCTGGAATATACCTCACCCCAGTCAGGATCTTCACAGAGCCATCTTGTAGGCTTAGCTTCACCTTCCCTATCCCTTTTATCTGACAAGTATGATTATTTCCAAGAACAACCGTACCCGATGCTTCTTGAAGATCATGAAACCAGCTTCTATTGGGGCACATATGGAAGCTGCACCCCGAGTCCATTATCCACCTGTGACTGACCCCACTGTCACTAATATTCATAAGTTGAGCCGGGGGATCAGCACTCTCCACACAATCAGATTGGTTGTGTCCCTCAGAGGCCATCTTTCTCTTCCATGCATGACAATCTTTCTTCAAATGTCCAGGTTTCTTGCACCAATAGCAAGCTCTGGTTTCCTTCTGAGCATCAGAACTTGAGGGTTTAGGGCCCTCAAACTTCTTCTTGAAGTTCTGCTTCTTGAACTTCTTCACATTCAAGGCCTCTGCAGCTTGAACATTGGAGCTTGCAGAGCCTCTGTTGGCTGTCTTCTGGAGTTCTTTGGCCATCAAGGCTGAATAGACTTCTGCATAGGTGATAGGTTTATCTCTTCCATTGATAATTGCATCACTTAACTGGTCATACGAGCTAGGCAAGGCATTCAATGTGAGAATGGCCTTATCCTCATCTGAAATCTTGACATCAACAGATCCCAGGTCATCAATGATCTTGTTGAACTCCTCTAGCTGCTCAATGATGGACCTATCTCCAGAAAAACTATAGGCATACAGCCTCTTCTTGAGATACAGCCGGTTAGCCAAGGATTTGGCCAAGTAAACTTCATCCAACTTGTCCAAGATCTCCACCGCAGTCTTGGCTTCTTGAACATCCCTCAAGACCTTATCTCCAAGGCACAGAATCACTGCAGAATGTGCCTTGAGCTGCATCTCCTCCATCTTTGCCTGAGCTTTATCATCAAGCACTGGAGCCTTTCCTTTCTCCTCTGGTTTTGCAAGAACTGCGGCCAAGCCTTGTTGAATCAAAACCGCCTTCATCTTCATCTTCCACAGGCTATAATCATTCTTGCCTGTGAACTTTTCTGCATCAAGCCTTGCTGTCATCTCTGAAACCGTTTGATCCTCTGCAAATCAGCTTCAATATCCCTTCCCACAGACGGCGCCACTTGTTGGGATTCGCACACACAAGGCTTTCACACACTCAAGAAGATCACACACACACTCACTGTTGTATGAGATCACACAATGCAGAAACACACACACTCACACTTTGAGTATTGAAGATGATAATCTTGGAGAGAAACTGGAAAAATCTTTATTGATAAAACTCCTACTCACTACATACACGGTTTATGAGCTATTTAAAGCTCTACAATCAAGTAGCAACTGCTACTAACTAATTACAAGAAGAATCAAGAAAACAAGAAGAATAACCGTTACATCTCAGCTAACTAACTGCAGCTCCAACGGCTAGTTCGGCTAGGTTGCTTCTTCCTTCTCGGCTCAAGACCGAACTCCCTTCTCGGCTCAAGACCGAACTCCCTTCTCGGCTCAAGACCGAACTCCCTTCTCGGCTCAAGACCGAACTCCCTTCTCGGCTCACAACCGAACTCCCTTCTCGGCTAGTTCCAGCTCAAAGCCGAGCTTCCTTCTTCTGCCTTCTTCTTCTCGGCTAGTTCCAGCTCAAAGCCGAGCTTACCGAACTCTGCCTTCTTCTTCTTCCAACTGAAATGAGCACTCCATTATTACAAAGACAAATACTTATGTTTTTCAGTTTATGATATGTTTCACTTGGTTGATTCTTCTTCCTTTTGCCACTAATTTTGGTCCATTCTTTCCTGGGCTATGCAGGGGATTAGCAAGCATCCATCGAATGAACGTGGTACACTGTGATCTGAAAAGTGCGAACTGCCTCGTGAACAAGCATTGGGTGGTGAAGATATGCGATTTTGGACTTTCGCGGAAACTGATCACCACGCTGATGAAAGACTTCTTCTTCAGCTGGAACGCCAGAATGGATGGCACCAGAACTTATTCGCAACGAGCCATTCACAGAGAAATGCGACATCTTCAGCCTGGGCGTCATAATGTGGGAGCTCTGCACACTCAAAAGACCATGGGAAGGCATACCATCTGTACAGGTAAAACCTCAGCATATACAGCAACCATCACACGAAGTCACGAACAAAACTCCATTTATATTTAGCAAGCCAGAGAGGGTCACATGATGCACATTTGTTGTTGTTCTGACGAGCAGATAGTTTATGCTGTCGGCAACTACAGGCAGACACTTGAAATCCCAGAAGGCCCTCTGGGAAAGCTCATAGCAGGTATACTACTTAAAGCTCTGTGTTCCTTTTTTAGAGAGTTACAAATTTTATTATCTTCTACATCTTCTTCAGATTGCTGGGCTGAACCAGATGAACGACCAAACTGTCACGAGATCCTCTCGCGCCTACAAGAATGCGAGCTCTTATTGTGCTAATATGCGACTCTCTATTCATTTATTTCGATTAATACATTAATGCTGCCTTTTCTGTGCACCAATTGCACATACAAGGTGTGGATGGGCATTGTTGATAGTGAGCATTACAAATATGGGCCGATAATTGGTAAATGTGGGGTAAATTAGCATTCTTTAGTAGTGCTAATCGTCACTTGAATATCAATTTTCTTGACAGAATGTAAACTATGATCTGATACAATTGTATGGAATGAAACTGAGCAAAATGTTTGCATAACAACACTTTCAGAGAAACTTGCTGATCCTACAGTTGCTTCTTTTCATATAAAGCAGTAGGCATGAAAAGAAATACACATTCAACAAAAAAACTGTGAAAGGTAACTTATTTCCTTCAAGTATGACTGGAATTCCATACATATGAGCATGTTGGGGCCGCTACATTATTCAAGAATCGGATTTATCTGTCTGTTCTCAACCATCACACTGCATTTCATCGTATGATATGTAAACTTAAAAGGCTAAGAACAAGTACAAGAATGAAGACGAGACCCTGTAATCTGTTTCTTTGTACACCAAGAGATGGAAGGAAGAACAACGAAAGCACACCCTGTATTATGGCGCCCTAGGGTCTGTTCCATGTTGCCAAACATAGACAAGCTCATCCCAGCCAGTGCTCGCCAAGAGCCCCTCAACAAGCACGCTCATATCAACGCCAACTGCAAACTCTGTGTGGTGATCGTACCTCCCAATGAGTGCATCCTCGACCATATAATCCCATAGGCACACGCTCATGTCATACGAGCAAGACGCTATCATGCTCGCCCTGTGGGGAGAGAACTTCACCTTCCTCACTGCGTAACCATGCCCGTTTAGCACAGCTAGAGGCACTCTGTAGTTCCTCACATCCCAAACTTTAATCGATTTATCCACTGATGCAGTTGCTATGATGCAGTCCTCGTATTTATTCCAATCACACGCCAGGATTTCAAATTCGTGAGCAGGAAGAATCATCGTAGAGCCTGAATTTTTTTAAGATCAGTAAAATTAGAGGCGATTGAGCAATTTTATTCGAATTTGTTCAACTACTGAAAACCTAATCAACAAAGACCAGCTCAATTCGCATTCAAATTGGACAGGTTGATACTTCATCTGAAACCTAAATTGCATAATTTCTGGTGATTGACTGATTGAGCAATTTTATCTGAAATTGTTCAACAAATGAAAACCTAATCCACAAAGACCAGCTCAATTCGCATTCAAATTGGACAGGTTGATACTTCATCTGAAACCTGAATTGCATAATTTCTGGTGAAATTGAGCTAACCTGGTTCTCTCACATCCCAAATGCGAGCGGTGCAATCACCGGAAGCGGAAGCGAAGACATCGGCGTGCCTAGGGTTCCACGCGGCGGCGTACACGCAATAAGCGTGCTCCTTGAAAGTCCTCACGCTCGCCGGCCGATCGACGGTCCACAATTTCACGGTATCATCCCACGACGCGCTCAGAAACGAATCCTTCCTGACGGTGTTGAAATCGACGCCGTGGCATTCGCGAGCGTGCTCGTGGAGCGATCGGATCGGATTGGCCGCCGCCGGCAGCGAGAGGTCGTAGATCTTCAGCGAGCCATCGGCCACGGCGGCAACGATGAGCGAGTCGTGCGATTCCGACCAGCAGACGTCGTAGACTCCGTCGGCTGTGTCGAAGGCGGCGCGCTCGGTGATGGTGGGGCCGAGCTGGAGGACGTGAACCCGGCCGTTGCCGAGTATGCCGAAATTCTGCGCGGTGGCGACGGCGACCTGGTTCTCGTAGAACGGGCTGAATTTGACGGAGTAGCCGTTGAACGGCGTTTTGAAAACTGGCATTTCTCGGCGGCGGAGATTGGGGTTTTACCGGTGCTGGATTAGATTATCTCGAGTGGTGTGATTAGATACAGCGCCCAATTATTCGACAACACCAACTCCAGTTAATATCTCTGCAGTTTCCTCCAGTGAGAGAGCCATCTTAGCTGAGACTAGGCTTCGGCTTGGGCTTATTTGGGCTCAGACAACATATTTAATACTCTATTTGGGCTTGGACTCCAAAAATTGAGCAGTGATTATAATACCAAATATGTGGACAATGTCATACCATACGGCCCTACGCCTATATTGACTATTTCTTTTTCGATATTGCCTAAAAATTATAATCCCTCCAAACTTTTTTTGACTTGATTATTAATAAATTGTTTGATTTTCTAAAAAATTAGTGAAATATAAATCTCACTTTTATCTACAGAGTATTAATGATACAATATAACTTGAGTGTTTTTTATATAGTCGAGTGTGGTGTTCACTAAGTCATAAATGGAAAAGGGTCAAATGGTTAGTGGACCTTTAAATTGTGGATGTTCGCATATAGTAAAATGGATCATTATTTTATGGACGAGATGGAGTACAAGAAAGGTAAGCTACGCTATAAATATACTTTGTGATAAAACTCAATCTGTTGGATAAGATGATGCACGTACATGCACAATTCAGTTGGTAAGACCATTTTTTCACCTGATGGATTGAACATTCAAATCATTGTTGATATTTGAAAACGCAAAAAATTTTAGTTTATGAGCTGTTTCAATTTTATAGTATTTGAATATTTCCACGTATAAATTTTTACTTTCTTATTGTCATTCCGGTCACAATATTTGTATTTCATAGTCACTATCCCAGTGCAGAGATTTATTTCAATGTAATTTGTTAAGATTGAGAATCCAATTGTCCAGGTTTGCAAGAAATGCATAGTGCATTTTTTAAAGGAAAAAATTAAGGAAATCCCCTATGCTCATGTCCCTCTGCAACTCAATTTCTAATTCCACTTGCTCCATTTTATAAGTATTCAGTTACATTATTTTAATAAAGATATTGAAGGGTCCTACATCTCTATTTATTTTATTCCTAATTAATAAATGGATTAATTCACAACTATGTACTACAGATGCCTGGCTAATATTGGTTTGGATTTATTCACTTATTTCTTGGAATATGTCAAAAGAGTTGGTGGAGTTGGCCAACAGAGCCAAACAGAAACTTATGGTGCGTGATCAGATAGTATTTTCTGAAAAAATAATAAAAGTAAGTACTCCTTTCGTTTCTTCATAGTTGAGTCATTTTTCTATTTTGATAAGTTTTTCATAGTTAAGTCATTTCTTTATACAGTAACTTTTTTCTCTTTCTTACTTTATTCACTTTCTACTTTATTCTCTCTACTTTTTCCTTCTCTTACTTTTTTATCTATTTATTTAACACATTCAACGTCTCTTTCTTAAACTTCGTGTCAAAAAATTTTACCTCAACTATGAAGAAACGGGCATAGTAATACTAACTAAAATTTAAGAAATAAAGTTAAGATTCAGACAGCCCATGACGTGACCTCAAAAAATTCTAATGATACCTATAACTAATTAATGTTGGTTTTCTTAAACCTAATCATCCACAAGCAAGTAGATTGAGTAGTACTTTCACTCACATTATAAGGCCACCCGAAATGCGTTACGCGGGTGGCCCGTATTTCGTTCCTGCGTGATGAAACCGGGGCGGGACGCGTTGCAGCGTCTCGTCCCGTCACCAGCCCGCCCCCAACCTGTCACCAGTCCCGTTCAGCCGTGAGGAAACGCGGGACGGCTCGCCACGCGCCGAGGCGACGTGGCGCGCTCCCAGACCATGCGTGACGCCTACTCGCCGTCCCGCGAGTGGGCATCGTCACGCTGACACAATAATTCATTTTTTAAAAAAATTCGGATTAAATAAAAAAATTAAAAAAATGTGCAGCCGTTTTTCCTTTTTTTAATTTTTTTAATTTTTTTACTCCATAAATACTTCTAATTCGTCATCATTTCGCACACAACTACACATCTATTTTTCCCAAATCATCACCATTTCCTCTCCAATTTTTATCTAACATCTAATCACAAAATATCCGGCGACGGAAACTCCGGCGGTGGCGGCTCCGGCTCATGGGATCTCAACGCGTTCGGCGACTGGGGGAACATGTACAACACATTGGGTGGTTCCGGTTCGTCGACGCCGGGCACCCAGGGTTCGTCGACGTCGGGGGGTACCAGCCACCCAATTTTGATGTGGATGCATATACTCGTCCCTCCGCCCCGCGGTATTCGCAGGGACTCTCCCAGATTCGGGAGGATTATCCGGTTCAACCCACTCCGGAAGAAGGCCGAGGCGGGGGAGGAGGATCTAGGTCAGCATCCGTACGGCCCCAAAGAAACTCTGGCGGTGTACAACGCCTGGATCAGCGTCTCGTACGATCCCATCGTCGGGAATCAACAACCCCGGAAGTGCTTCTGGGAAAAGGTCACCGAGGCCTACCACGAGATTAAGCCGTAAAAGACCCGCCGCCGCACATATAAGATGCTCCGCGCTCACTTTGACCGAGTCGACAGAGAGGTCAAACGATTCTGCGCCATCTACAAGCATGAAGCGGCTCAGTACCAAAGCTGAGCCACGGGAGCCGACATTCTGAGGTCGGCTTTGCGGGTCTACTTCGAAGACACCAGCAAACAATTCAAATATGTCGATGTTTGGGAGGTCGTCAGGGACGAGGAAATGTGGGCCGGTGGTGTGCGGTCCAGCTCGGGCTCGACCTCGAAGCGCACGAAGCACACGGCGAGTGGCCAATACTCGTCTGGTAAGGGCGGTTCGGGCAGCGGGCCACAAGAGTTTGCCTCGCAGGAGGAGGAGGCCCCGGCAGACGATGCCGGGGGGTCCTCCCGTGGGCGCCGTCGGCCGCAAGGGAGAAATGCGGCGAAGGCGGCTAGAGGGAGGAGGGGCCGAGCCGAATCAAGCCATGCGGGCTCGGGCTCGGGGGGACCCTCGAACTCTCTTATGTCCATGTACATGACCGCCACAATGGCGGACACTTCTCGCTTTACGTCCACCCAATACCAAGTCTGGCTTAACGGAATTATGTTTATGGCTGCACAACTTGGCATGCCGCCTCCTCAAGGCTTCGGTGCACCTCCACCGCCTCCTCCGGGGGATGATTCGCCGGCGGAGTAGTTTTTTTTTATTTTCTATAAAATTGTATTTTAAATTATGTCATTTTTATTTTTTTTAGGATTTTAATTATGTTTTTTATTTTTTGAATTTTAAGTTGTATTTTTATTTTATGTTGTAATGTTATTTTCTTTTTAATGAAGTGTGTTTTTTATTAATTGAATTTGTTAGAAAAAAATAAAAAATTGAAATTGAATGAATTGTAATTTAAGGGACGGTTAAGGGATGGAGGGTTGCAGGTTCCGTCCCTTAGTTAAGGGATGGAGTAAAAAAGTACAGTGATGCCCGCAAATAGTAATTTAAGCGACGGTTAAAGGACGGTATAGTGACAGCGTTGTGGATGACCTAAGCATCGATCGTATTCTTTTCTTGTCTATCTCATTATAATTAAGTCATTTTTTTATAGTAAAAAATAATATTTTATTTTCTGTTATTTTATTATACTTTCTATTTATTCTTTTGTCATTTTAATATTTTAATATATCTCATATTTTATTTTCTCTCTACTTAATTTATTAAACATCATTTAAAAATATTCTCTCTACTTAATATATTAAACGTCGTTTAAATGATTTAGGAAAGATTAAGATTCAGGTAGAAAGCATGAGAAACTCTCCAAAATGGACCCCTCTCATTCATCCTTCACATGCCGCCCACTAACATGTACATTTCTACCATTAAATGATATGGGTCCTCCAACTCCATTAGACCATATATATATACACCCACAAAATTATTATTTATTTAGGATATTAATCAAATCATAAACTATTTCGTTTCTATCTAATTTGCTAGTGACCTTTTCTTTTTGTCCTTGGCCCACGGGGGTGATATACATCAAATCAGTTATATCTAACTAAATTCTTTGGATATCTGTCATTAATAAAAAGAAATATTTTTACGAGTCATCATCTTGCTTTTGAATTTCTTTATATGAGGTTAAGTTGAAAAGACTAATGGATAGAGCTTAGTTATAATTTAGAGAAAAAGTTGGTATTTTTGCTAGGTAATAAGAATTAGATGCCCAACTAGGATCATGGTTTAATATTTGTCTATAATATTATTCTTGGAGAGGGTGTTACTAATCAACATCAATGTTTAAAATAATTAATGAGGGTTTAATTTCTTGAAATTGTTAAGCTTGTTTATCTGGTTAGGGATTTCTTATATAGCTAGTGAAAATATAAAGGGTGTTCTCCAAAGATTTAAAATGGATCTTGGATTGGATTAATGGTATGACAAACTTCACCAAATTGGGTTAATAAGACAAGTAAATATCTCACAAGTCAAATGTATTTAGCACTTCCAAAAACAAAATAAAGTTTTAAGTCTATCATATCCCTCACTTTCCAATGAAAACCACAATCCACATGACCTTTTCCTACCTTGTGGATATTGGAAGATCACAAATCCTCTCAAAAGAATATGTACAATTGTACATCCAATACACCCCAATTGTACAAATCCTCACAAGAATATGTACAATTGTACATCCAATACACCCCAATTGTACAAATCCTCACAATATCTTGATTTCATATCCTAATATTTCCATCCTCAATCTAATAAACACCATAGAGAGATTCTTCACCCTCTTTCTCCCTATCTCCCACTAAGGGAATCTCCGACCATCCCCTAAAACCCAAATTTGCAATTGAAAACACCTCCAACCATACTCCTAAACCCATCCCAAAATGTCCTTTTTTTGCGTTTTTGAACAGTTTTACTCCAAAGATGGAGTAGCACTGTAGCAAATACAAATTATTTCTGATAATTGCAAATAAATCCCTCTTGTTGTGAGATATACCTGATTTATGGAGAAGGAATAACCTATTTGTTGAAGAAGATGAACCAGAAACATTTACGCGAAGAAGACGGCCTTTTTTTAGGTTTTTATTTGTAGTTGGTCATATGGGCTTTGGGCTGATAATTTTAGTAAATAAAAGTAAAGCCTAATAAATTAATTTGACTGGAAATGGGTATATTTTTTTGGAGATTAGTAATCGGAGATTAGCGATAATTTAATTTTTTTTATACTATTATTTGAATTGCTCACTGAGCAGTGGACGCATAGTTTTTATAAGTTGTCACATATTTCCAATTATTTGAAATTCAGTTTACAATAAGTAGTATTAATTATTTTTTATAATATGTGATTATATATAACATGATTTAATACTATAAGTAAATAAATCAAATAAATTATTGATAAGTATTGTGGGATTAATGTGTAATTTAGATAAATATGTAGGTAAGATTGAAAAAGTAAAAAAAAGGTAAATGTGGAATATTCTTTTAGATTTGGGTTTGGTGTAAATGGTTGGAGTAAAATTACTGTTTGACGTGACATATACTGAAAAATGGATTTGAGTTTGGTGTAAATGGTTGGAGATGACCTAAACACTAGTAGTACTAAATTGACGCAAGCAATTATAAATAGAAAAGTGTCGTATTTCTATCTCGCATGTTAACTAGAACCCACGACCTATCGGATGAGATGACTTGGCGAAACCAATCATGGACAAACATGTGTCTCCACAAGCATGGATCCAACTCCTCACACCCAACCCAAATTATTGAACTTAGTGATAGAGTGAGGGGGGATGGCAAAGGGGAGAACGAATGATGGATCCAAAAAGGCAAAGTACAACACTCATTAAATCATGGCAATTGTTTACCAAATAAATAGTATGTATATATGTGTGTCATGATTATAAAAATGAAATATTATTTGCCAACATAAATAAGTGGAAATTGAAAAGAAAGGTCCAAAAGCATATAATAGAAACATGCAGGATAAAAACAACAACTCAATTGAAGTGATTGATACCCACCACCATTCTTCTCACTAATAATTCTCCACGAGATAACTCGAACGTCATCATCTAAGCTGCGGATCATCGTATTTATTTCTCTTCAAATATAAGAAGTGAATAAATAGAAAGAAACTTCTCTTCATCTTCATCTTCATCTTCATCTTCATCTTCATCTTTCTCTCTCTGAAAAAAATGGCAGCCATGAAAAACACAATCAGGTGCTGCATTTCCTGCATTCTGCCGTGCGGTGCGCTCGACGTGATCCGAATCGTGCACACGAACGGCCGCGTGGAGGAGATCAGCGGCGGCGCCGTGACGGCGGCGGAGATCATGAAGCTCCACCCCAAGCACGTGCTGAAGAAGCCGTCGACGGCGGCGGACGGCATGTGCCCCAAAATAACCGTCGTTCCGCCCGACGCGGAGCTCCGGCGAGGAAAGATTTACTTCCTGATGCCGCTGCCGCCGCAGCCGCAGCCGAAGAGGAAGAAGAGCGAAGCTTCTAGAAGCGGCAAAATCGCTTCCAAAAACGCCGAAAATAACAACTCCGTTGCCGAATTGCTCGTTTCCGATCGGTATTTGAGCGAGATTTTATCGGAGAAGGTGTCGTCGCAGAGAGATCGGCGGCGAGGGCGCGGCCGCGTTTGGAGGCCGCATTTAGATAGCATTTCCGAGGCGGCATCTGACGCTTGATTCATGGCGAGTGATTTTTCCTTTTTCCTTTTTCTTTTTTTGTTTCCTTTTTTTAGATTATTTAATAGGGTTTCTCAAACGAATAGCTTAATTTCTTGTTTTTATTTATAGTTTTCTTATTTTTTTGCTGCTTTCTCCAATGTTTTGCATGAGCATTCAAAAATTCAAAGTTAAGTAAAGATAATTTAAATAATTGAATTTGTTGGAGTTTGAATACCTGTCCGGTCTGACGTGGCAGTGTCTCCGGTACACGTGGATTAGTGCCATAAATAAATAAAATTACATCAATAAACAACAATATATTGGAGTAGTATATTTATTTGAAGTTTTTTTTTTAATGGAGTTGGTGCGCAAAAATTGGGATGAATTGATATGAATATATGTTTACTTTAGTTTGTGATGGTAATTACAACTACTAATTAGTGAAAGTCATATTAAATATGTATAGATATGTGATTTATTTACAATGTATATTACTGTATAAGTGAGAAAGAAAAGCTCAAACCCGTTTCCATGTTTTCTTGCAAAATATATGTAGTGGTCGTATATATATAAATAAGAGAATAAAGAATGTAAAAAATTAAATTTTTGAAGGCTGTGATGTCGGTTGGAATAGTTAATTATGGCCAATTCGGTTGGAATAGTTAATTATGGCCAAATAAAATTGGGAGGATTGGCCCTACTTTATATGTTGAGTATTACTCTCCCGTTCCATATTAATAGAGTCATTTCCTTTTTAGTAAAAGTCAACACATTTCTCCACATCTACTTTACTCTCTCTTACTTTATTCTCTCTTCATGTCTCTACTTTTTTTCATTTTCCACTTTATTCTCTCTTTACTTTACTCATCTAACACAATTTTTTTTAATCTCCGTGCCGAAAAGAAACGTCTTCATTACTATGGAACGAAGGGAGTATATAATGTGAAAATATGTTGAGTTGTATAATGAAAGTCCTTTTTAGACGAAGGAAATTTTAATTTGCTATAATAATTATGTGATTAAAATTTGTGAGCTAGCTTAGACATTTAATTTAACACAAATTAAATGAATTTTTCAAGACTGTCTTCGCCTGGAAAAAATATAATCCGGCCTCTTTCGAAAAAATATAAAACACGAGGATTAGTTGGAGTAATATTTTAGTCTATAAGTAATGCTTTATAAAAGTAGCTAGAATAGTTAAAACTTAAAATTATTATAGTTCCCTATAAAATATTACGTTTTTAATGATAAATATTATCTTTCAAGAAAAAAGTATTATTACATTTAAATTAAAGTATTACCTTTTGAGTTAAAAAATATTATTTTGTACTTTGAGTGTAAGTATTATTCCCTTAATGAGCATTGCATTTTAAAGATATTAAGTGTATATAATCCATGAAACATATCTTAGTTGAAGTATATTACTTTCTCAACAAAAAAGGTTCACTTTTTATTTTAAAAGTACAAAGTATAATAAAAATGAATTGCAGTAATTCAATAAAAAAGTGTTAATACTATGATTCTCCTTAAATAGGGAGTGTTATTTATTTCCTTTATTTTTTATTATAGCAAAACCTTTTGATGTAGCCATTAGCCAACTTCGACCATTCACATTTTGAGCATATATAATGTGTGTGTGGATGACGATTGTACCAATTCTAAAATCTACCACACATATGTATGTATAAAAGTTTAGTAAGTTAGGGGATTGTATATATAGATGAGAGAGAAATAAATATTTTGGGGTTGGATTGAGTGTAAGTCACTGATGAAGATAGTCTAAGTACGGTCTTGGAATCTACACAGATGAACCATGTTCCGATGCACACGAGTTGGATTCATTGTTATTGCTTTCGATCCTTGATCATTATTGTTAGACAAAGATGAGTCAATATCAACTCCGGCCTAGTGTTAGAATCAACCTTGTCCTTAAAGCAAATGTTTAGAAAGAAGATAAACAAGCATCTCGACAGACTCTCAGGTAGCATAGTCCATAAGGCCATCCGATCGAACAAATTAACCTTTGCTTATATTGGAACGAAGACCGATTGGCCTCTGAAGAAGGTGTCTAATAGCACGCCTTAGTAACAAAATGGTTCAGTTTATTTATATTTTCAATAATAACATTTTCAAAATTTTGAGGGATAAGGCTATATTATTTTATTGTTTTATTATATATATTAGACAGAGAAGACCATCTTACCAATTAAGCTACAGTAGTTTATGTTCAGTTTGATACTCCAAATTAATGATATTTAATTTCAGCAAATAACATTTATCTGTATGGTTTAAAATCATTAAACCACCATGTATCCATTTGATTAATTTGGTGACCCAAGCCCAAGTGTTTTCAGTTTATTTAACCCATCATTTAATAAATTTAGCAGACAAGCCCATTTCATCCCACATGTGAAGTCATTATGTTGCCAAGCTATTAGGCCAGCAATTTTTCTACTCATGGAGTACTACTATAAAAGGGGAAATAGTTTAAAAAATTGATGAAATTCGGTCAAATTTTAATTTATCATAATTTTTTTAAAAATTTATTAAATTATAATTTTGATGATTTTCTGAATTGTTATATGAATTGTAATTAAGGGCAACAGAAACCTATGATGTCATTTTAGTCCAAGTCATCTGTTCTCGATGTCCATGTTACACTTAATTTTCTCCAAATTCAGATTCATTAGATAATTCAGAAAATAGTAAAAGTTAAAATTTAATCAGTCATTTTGTTAAAATTATGGGATGGATCAGAATTGATCATATTTCTGACACTTAATTTCTCCAAATTCAAATTCATGGGATAATTTAAAAAATAGTTAAAGTTATAATTTAATAGGTCATTTCTATTAAAATTATGGGATAGATCAGAATTTGATCATATTTTATGGCATAACGTAGTACTATAACTATTTTTGTTTTTTTACAATCCATGACTATCATGGTGCGGTGGCCTCATTGCCGCCTCCGCCATAAGCGCCGCCGCAGCTGCTAAACCGATAAAACACAACAATTGCTATTAATCAACAGCTTGTTTTGTTTCTATTCTTATAAATTTTCAACTTATGGGCTTGAATACTTTGAGAATTAAGAGAACTTTAACTAATGTCGAATCAGTCTCATATTACAGATTTAAATAACTTATGTAGTGTTGCCTCGTCTAATAATAAGCCACGAGATCAAATATTTTTTTCATAAAAGATACTAAAATTACTTCCTTTAAAAATTAATAAAGTTATATAACATAGTTTTACGTAGAATTGGTAAAATAAGAAAGAGATTGAGAAAAAAGAAGAGATAGAGGATCAAATTAGTTTTTTTTGGGGGACGGGGAAATAGTAAAGTTGATTGTTAAAATTTAGATTGCTTTTCAAACATGGTTTCTTATGTAAATAGAGCATAGGCAAATTTATTACTTTCTCTGTCTTAGAAATTATGTCACTATTTTTTATTTCCGTGCATCCCATAAAATTTGTCACATTTCCTTTATATCATTTTTGTGGCAGTGGATCCCTCGTTCCACTACTTATTCCCATTCACTTACATTCCAGTTAAAATTGACTATTACATCCCATAAAATTTCTCGCACTTCCTTTATACCATTTTTGTGGAAGTGGATCCCAAGTTGCCATTCACTTACATTCCATTTAAAATTGTCTGTTATAAAATTTGGGGGACGGAGGGAGTAAATCTTAGTACTACCTTTCAAAAGGGGCAAAATCCCAAACCCTAGAAACCGCAGTCTACCGGCGCATCCTCTCTCTTCTTCACGTCGCCGATTCTAGAAGCTTCCTGCTCAATTTCGCGGCGGCGGCCGACGGCGGCCAATTCATACGCTCCTCTATTCTTGCAATTCCAGCCCAAAACTTGCTCAAGCATGTCGATTGCTCAGGATCTGTATCCTACCGAAGAGGACTACCTCTACGAAGAAGAGGTACTTCGAAACCCTAACAATCTCAAATTGTGGTGGCGATACCTAATCGCGAAGAGCGACGCGCCGTTCAAGAAGCGCGCCATTATCTACGAGCGAGCTCTCAAGGCCTTGCCCGGAAGCTACAAGCTTTGGCACGCCTATCTCCGCGAGCGCCTCGAGATCGTGAGGAATCTACCGATTACTCACTCGCAGTATCAGACGCTGAACAACACTTTCGAGCGAGCCCTCGCCACGATGCACAAGATGCCCCGCATTTGGACTATGTTTTTGCAGTCTCTGACGCATCAGAAGCTGATTACTCGGACGCGGCGCACGTTCGACCGTGCATTGTGTGCGCTGCCGGTTACTCAGCACGACCGAATCTGGGAGTGTTATCTGGTGTTCGTGTCTCAGAGGGGCGTGCCGATAGATACGTCGCTGAGGGTGTACAAGAGGTACCTGAAGTATGATCCAAGTCATATCGAGGATTTTATTGAGTTCTTGGTTAATTCGCAGTTGTGGCAGGAGGCTGCAGAGAGGTTGGCTGGGGTTTTAAATGACGACCAGTTTTACTCTATAAAGGGGAAGACAAAACATAGGCTATGGTTGGAACTGTGTGATTTGTTGACTCAGCACGCCACTGAGATATCGGGATTGAATGTGGATGCGATAATTAGAGGGGGGATTAGGAAGTTTACGGATGAAGTGGGGAGACTGTGGACTTCGTTGGCAGATTATTATATTAGGAGGCAGCTTCTTGAGAAGGCCAGAGATGTCTTTGAGGAAGGGATGACGACTGTAGTCACAGTGAGGGATTTCAGTGTTATTTTTGATGCATATTCACAATTTGAGGACAGTGTGTTGTCAATTAAGATGGACAATATGGATGACAGTGATGAAGAAGATGGGAATGAGGATGACATAGAGGAGGATGATGAGGAGGATGATAGGTTGGATATTGAGAAGTTGAGGAAGAGGATCAGCTGTTTTTGGTTGAAGAATGACAAGGATGTGGATTTGCGGTTGGCGAGGTATGAGCATCTGATGGACAGGAGGCCGGAGTTAGCTAACAGTGTGCTTTTGAGGCAGAATCCTCACAATGTGGAGCAGTGGCATCGGAGAGTTAAGCTTTTTGAAGGGAATCCCACAAAACAAATTTTGACTTACACAGAAGCTGTGAGGACTGTGGATCCCATGAAGGCTGTGGGGAAACCCCATACTCTGTGGGTTGCATTTGCTAAGTTGTATGAGACTCATGGAGATGTTTCAAATGCCCGGGTGATTTTTGATAAGGCTGTGCAGGTTAATTACAAGGCTGTCGATCATCTAGCAAGCATTTGGTGTGAATGGGCTGAGATGGAGCTCAGACACAGAAATTTAAAGGGTGCACTGGAACTGATGAAGCGTGCTACTGCTGAGCCATCTGTCGAGGTCAAGAGGAGAGGTACGATTTTTAGTTCCCCCGTCACACACAGATTCCTTCTCCCTTTATTCATGTGTGAGGATCTTTTATTCTCATGAAGTTGAAATTAAGTTATACAGTACTATGTTCTAAAAAATCTTTATGACTTCCAAGTAAGCTTCTGTGCTGTGCTGTTTTGGTGAGTCTAGTGCTGAATTGGGTCAAGTGACATGGAAGTCACATTTTTATTGACAAAATTGATCACGGTCCATGATAATGCTGCAGCTATATTATTTGGTATACATGTAAGCGGGAGGGACACTTGTAATTTCAATATGCATCTTGTGCTATCATCATTGCCAGTTGGTTAAATCTGTCACTTCTAGATTCGAAGAAATTCATAGAGCAAGAGTAGCATGTTTATTTTAATGTCTCCCCTACCAAGAAACTTTTGTGACCATTTTGTTTCTCTAGATTACTCTTCCCAATTATGAGCATGTGTTCATGGCTAGTCTTGATATCTTGTTTTCTAGTGAGTGTTGCACGAATCAGAATTTATAATATTCTACCCTGCCCACAAAAGCTTGAAAGTTGAAATACATAACTTCCTTCCTACAAGTGTACTGGAGACCATTTTAATATAAGGTGGATAAATTTCTCAAGTTACTTTGCTAGCAAATTAGATAGTTTATTAACAGAAGCACTGCAAGTTCAGTTAAAGTCTGCTAGTTTGTTTTATCTTTCTCCATTTGCCTATCTTGACTTTCACATATTTATAATACTCCCCAGTCGGTCCACGAAAAATAGACAAGATTGTGAATGGCACGGGTTTTAATGTATAAATGGTAAAGTAAGAGAGAGATAGGAAAAGTAAGAGAGAGGGAGGGAAAAGGTAGTGAAATGAGTGTTAGTGGATTGTGGGGTCCACATTTAGAATGATGTGCAGGGTTAGTATTGGTTGAAAACTTTCCTTTTAGTACTTAGTCAATTTTTTGTGGACGGACCAAAATGGCAAGACTTGTCTATTTTCCATGGACAGAGGGATATTTTCCATGGACAGAGGGAGTATATTCAAAGGGATTTTATGGATTATGAATGTAAGATTAAAAAAAATACTCCATCAATTTTAATTATTTTAGTTTGCATCAGGCCATGCTTTTTTAGGCAATCTAAGCTGTAATTCGTACACTTTTTCTATAATCAGTTGATATGATTGGAATTGAATTCGAATGCTTATTGTGCTTACCCTTTTATAGTTGCTGCTGATGGAAATGAACCAGTGCAAATGAAGGTTCATAAATCCCTTAAGCTTTGGACATTTTATGTGGATTTGGAGGAAAGCTTGGGTACCTTGGAGTCAACTCGTGTAGTTTATGAGAAAATATTGGATCTAAGAATTGCTACACCCCAGATTATCATAAACTATGCAATGCTTCTAGAAGTAAGTGCTAATCCTAATCCTCTGGTAGTAGTAGTTCTCTCATTCCTTTCTCCAATTCGCTAGATTGAGAAATAACTCCCTTGTGTCATTTTCCAGGAACACAAGTACTTTGAAGACTCATTTAAAGTTTATGAGAGAGGTGTAAAAATATTTAAGTACCCGCATGTGAAAGATATATGGGTCACATATCTTTCCAAATTTGTTCAGAGATATGGAAAATCAAAGCTGGAACGAGCTCGAGAGATATTTGAGAAGGCAGTTGAAGAGGTATGTTGATTCCTCATTTGCTATAGATTGGAGACATGTAGATGATTTATCCTGCTGTTTTGCAATTCTTTTTTATTATCTGTGCTATAAACTTGCAAAGCAGCTTTCAGTCAGTGCCATGATTCGCTACACGATTTGTTGGTGGCTCATTTACATGGTCTGCTTATAAGTTGCTTAGCTGACAAGTTTTGTCCATTGACCATTTCGTATCTGCTTTGAGAATGCGATGGCTGAAGCTTTTGAGCTCTTTCACAAATTTAAGGTTATCCCCACTTTTTGGGCCAAAAAGTAAAGGAGAAAAAAGGACGATCTTATGTTGGAAAACTTAGTCATTGTAATGCACAACACTGTGATTGCTTAAAATTTTAAGCTCTGAAAACATCTTATATAGCATGTATGATTTTATAACTGTTGAAATAAGCTTCTTGCTGAATATCTTAGCAGAAAGTTTTATAAAATAATCTGTTTCTTTCTTTAATCGAAACTATTGTAACTGAGGGATTTTGCAGACATTCTCTGTTGATCAAGCATAGAAGTTTTTGTAGCATTTTCCTCTTGAGTTACTGGGAAACTCCTCTTACTTCATTCTATAGACCTTGGTCATAGTGTTGTTTTCGTTATACCCTGTTACTGATATGTGTATTATGGCCGGCCTTGGGTTATGTGAAGCTTTGCATGCTTTTGTTCATAAGAGCCTGTGTTAATCCTCGATCAACATCCTTCTTTGTGTAAATGCACAAGCTTGTGCATTGTTTTATTTTTATACCTTCACAGATGCTGATTGATTAAATAAATTTTCCCTTGATTAGGCTCCTGCAGAATCAGTGAAACCCCTGTATCTTCAATACGCGAAATTAGAGGAAGACTATGGTCTGGCCAAAAGAGCAATGCGGGTGTATGACCAGGCTACAAAAGCTGTCCCACCCAGTGAGAAATTGGGCATGTATGAGATATATATTGCCAGGGCAGCTGACATATTCGGTTTGCCAAAAACTAGGGAGATTTATGAGCAAGCTATTGAATCACGGCTGCCAGACAAGGATGTAAAGGTCATGTGTTTGAGATATGCTGAACTCGAGAAGAATCTTGGTGAAATCGATCGTGCTCGTGCATTATACAAGCATGCATCACAGTTTGCTAATCCAAAATCTGATCCTGACTTCTGGAACAAGTGGCATGAATTTGAAGTGCAGCATGGAAACAAGGATACATATCGGGAGATGCGCAGAATCATGAGAAGTGTTGATGCTAGCTATAGCCAGGTAAAATATCAATTCTACAGGTTGCATGCTGCTCTGTTTTTTTTTCTGGAAACGTTTTCCCTTGACCGTTGTCTATTTGCAGACGCACTTTATCCTACCGGAGTATCTGATGCAAAAGGACCAGATGCAGACCCTTGACGAAGCTAAGGATGTTCTCAAGAAGGCAGGCGTGGCTGAGGATGAAATGGCTACACTTGAGAGGCAATTACTGCCCACTACCAATGAAACCAGTGCTAAAGATGGTGGTAGACGATTAGGATTCGTGAGTGCTGGTTTGCAGCAAAATGGAGAGACAACAGCAAATACAGAGGATATCGAGCTTCCAGAAGATAGTGATCCTGAAGATGAGGAGAAGGTTGAGATCGCACAAAAAGAAATTCCAGATGCAGTGTTTGGAGGATTGGTGCGGAAGAGAGACGAAGCAGACGACAAAGGTAAAGAAGCAACTGATACGGAAAACAAAGAGAGCGATGGTCATCTAGGTGCCTTGGAGAGAATCAAACGAATGAGACGAGGCGCCTAGATTCATCTATTTGAAGTTTTTGTATACATGAAATGGAATTTTGTTGATGTATCTTACTTCAAATATTGTCTATGTGAAATTCAAGTATGCTTATTTCCTTTTGAGATCTCATAACCCTGACTTCCTTGTATGGTGCAAGGCTTAAAAATGAGTTAAATTACGAGTGTAATCATGTTTGGAGCTTGAAACACGATAACTGATTTATGAGTATGATCTCAATTGGATCTTAAACTAACCAAATTATCCCTTTCAACAACTTATGTTCTAAACCCTAATTATGTTCGAGTATCGCTCAATGTGAATGTTTCGAAGTCATATGTAGAGATATTGATGCTCAAATATCCGATGAGAATAGTGTCAACCGTTAAGTTATTCAAATACATACTCTTCCCATTTCATATTAATTGAGTCATTTATATTGTGTACAAAAAATTAATTCTTTCTCTTACTTTATTCACCACCAATTTAACACAGTATTCTTAAATGACTAAAGTCCCAAAATGGTCCTTAACATATGACGTTTTTTTTTATTTTGGTCCAAAACATTATCTTTTGAATTATTCGGTCCCTCACATTTGAAATCAAACCACATTTAGTCCAAAATTGACGGAATAGTTAAAATGTAACGGTCAACAGAATTTAAATCAATTTTGACCGGATTAAGATTTATAACTATGTTTTATTAAGGACTAATACCTAATTAACCTAAAACTTAAAAATGTAAAATGTAAAATAAGTTAAAATATAAAACTTGCAAATAAAAAATAAAATAAAAATGTTCGACTGAAATGCGAAGCGACGCAACCTTCATCCACACTTCGAACAAACTCTTCCCTTAACTCTTCACAAAATTCGAATAGATTAGGGTTCTTTCTGCACATAAATTCCAATCGACACTTGGAACCCTAGATTTCGCCGGCGATTCAACCCGTTTCTCGCCGGCGATTCCAAAGTAGTTCGCAATGAGTTGGTACGTGTATGACTCCTATCACCGTTGCCTCGATGATCCTCGTGATAACAAATACACGTTTGAGAGGAGGAGGAAGGCGTTGCACAGTCAACCAACGCCGAGTGAAAATCGAGAAGGTAAGCTTTACTTCATGTTTAATCTCGTTTCGAAAGTGGTCCTAAATTTTTGTGTCAATTTGTCCTCTATTTGTCTCAATTTTGTCTTATTAGGAATTGATTTGTCTCGATTTTGTCTTATTAGGAATTGATTTGTCTCGATTTTCACTTATTACGCGATTAGGGTTTTGTCTCGATTAGGATTTTCACGCTGAGTGTGCTGAGCATGTGGGTGTGGTGTACTGAGTGTGCTGAGCATGTGGGTATGTGTGTATATTCTTTGATGTGTGTTGGTGGGGACCAAGGTTGGTGATGTGTGTTTTGCTTCGAATTTTAAATGCTTATGGTATGGTGTTGAGGAACAATCTTGGTAGTGGGGACCACACTTGTTAACATAAATATTTGATTGTTTAAAGTAGATGTTTTGGACTGATATGATTCTCATTTTCTTTTTATTGAAGATGGTACCTTCACAACAAAAGTGCATTATTCTGGATATATGGATGAAAGCCGTGGAAAACAATACGTGGATGAGATGACTGAGTACATGCACAAATGTGACCCAGAAAAATGGTCGAAACTTGAAGTAGATGACTTTGTTGAGAAGAAGCTTGGTCTAGATGTAAGTGTGTTGGAGTACTTTTACTTGAAGACTGGGATGAATTTAAAAGAAGGCTTGGTCCGCTTATTTGACAATAAATCCTCCATGGATGTGGCTGAAATTAGAGTAAAAGCAAGGATAGTTGACCTCTATGTTGTGGAAACAACTGGGGTAGTGGTCAGTCAAGTAACTCAAGACCATGGAGATGATGGAAAGTCCACTGACAAAGGAAATGAAAGGCTAGATGCGGCTGCTAAGGGGAAGGGCGTGGTTGATGTTGATGAGGAGGACAATGTGGAGGTGCCTCCATATGTTTATAGTGACTACGACCTTACACAAGACCATGGAGAGGCTAATGTTGATGATGGAAAGTCCACTAACAAGGGAAATGAAAGGCTAAATGCGGTTGTTAAGGGGAAGAGCAAGGTTGATGTTGCTGAGGAGGTCAATGTGGAGGTGCCTCCATTTGTTGATAGTGATTATGACCTTAGTGATAAGGATGAAGATAATAATATGGCTGCCCAAGTGGAAGGGTGGAAAAGGGTCGTGGATGTAATGTCAAGGCACCATACAGATCATACTAGTGACAGTGATCAACTTCCTAGTGACTCACCAAGTTCGGGATCCGAAGATGAAGAAGAGCAAGAGCATGATGACGATACAAGGCGTTTGACTAGAAGATATAAGGCTGACACTGATCTCAACGACCCGATATGGGAAATCGGGTTGCGTTTTAATTCCAAGGCAGACTTCAAAGACTTAATTCGTCACCAAGGAGTATTGTTGGGGAAGAAGCTGAGGTTGAAAAAAAATGACAAACATTCGTTGCATAGCTCACTGTCGAGGGGTACTAAGAAGCAAGAAGAATAGCGAATGCCCGTGGCTCGTGGTATTGGCTCATAGGCCTGCCCATGGGTTTTGGCAGGTTTACCGGCTCCACAACAAACATAAGTTTGGCGGGGCTTCATATAACCATGGATGTGCCAATGCACGGTATCTCGCTAAGAAATACAAGGAAGATATTCGAGTCATCCCTGGAATAACTGTTGGCCAATTTATAGAAAAGGTGCATTGTGACATGAAGATCACCATTTCTCCAGGAAAGGCCAAGAGAGCTATGCAACATGCACAGAGGCTGATAGAAGTCGACTTGGTGAAGCAGTACAAGCACCTACATGACTACAAGGCTGAAATTCTCAGGACTAATCCGGGAAGCACGGTTGTCTTAGCAACGCAACGACTTGAGGATGAAAATGACAGGTTTAAGGCCATTTACATTGCTTACGAAGCATATAAAACTTCTTTCAAACGCCATTGCAGGCGCTTGATAGGCCTAGACGGGTGTCATTTGAAAGGGCAAGCCAAGGGAATTCTTTTGACAGCCATCGGATTGGATCCGAATGATCAGATTTTTCCCATAGCTTTTGCCGTAGTTCAAATTGAAAATACTGACACATGGAATTGGTTCCTAGAGCTGTTGGTGCAAGATTTGGAAATTACGGACTCTAGCAAGTGGACTTTCATCTCGGACAGACAAAAGGTACAGTAAGCTAACATAGTATGCTTAAAGGTTCCTAAGTTTAAGCATAAGGCTATTTTATGTTATTGAACCAGAAACTAATCAGTATGTTTTCTGTGATTGGCTGTATATTTTGGCTGTTTTCTGTGAATGAACCAGAAACTAATCAATAACAGGGGCTAACAAATCTTTTTGTTAATGGCAGGGGCTAATCAATAGCATGAGAAAGTGTTGCCCGCATGTCGAACACCGGATGTGTGTTTGGCATATGCACAACAATTTCAAGAAATTGTTTCCTTCAACTATTTTGAAGGACTTGATTTGGGAGGCAGCTCGAGCAACTAATATTCATGGCTTCGAGAAGGCGATGAATGAATTGAAGGTAGAGAATGAGCAAGCATACAAGTGGTTGGCAGATCACACAACGAAGGAGAATTGGAGTCAAGCCTTCTTTGGGTTTGAAGCAAAATGTGACATCCTTGTTAATAACATTTCTGAATGTTACAACAAGGTCTTACTATTTGCTCGGGAGAAGCCGTTGTATGGGATGCTCGAGTGTATTAGGATGTATCTCATGGATAGGTTTACCACAAGGAGGAAGATGGGGGCAAAGTTGGAGGATGCTTTTGGGCCGAAAATCAGAAAGAAGCTTGAGAAGACAAAGGAGAAGATTGGAGAATGCATGGTGAGAGAGGCAGGGGAGTGGATTTATCAAGTCAATACAAAGTGGAATGACCAATTTGTTGTCGACCTGCGGGACCGCACTTGTAGCTGCAGGCGCTGGATGTTGACTGGATTACCGTGTCAACATGCCATTGCAACGATTGAGATGACTTTGGACAATGTTGACGACTTTGTCGCAAAGTGCTACTCAAGGAAACCTTTGAATTGGTGTATGAAGCCATCATCTATCCGATCCAAGGCCCACAACTATGGACAAAGACGGCCCACCCGAACGTTATTCCACCCGAGCTGACCAAGCTGCCGGGACGTCCGAAGGGAGCTAGACAAAAGAGCGTGCAAGAGGCTCGAGAAATAATAAAAGAGAAGGCTCGGGCAGCCCGTATAGTGCAAGTTAGAGATGACATTAATGGAGGCCAAAAGATGTCACAGAAAGGGTTGATGATGGATTACAAATGTCGGCTTTATGGAGTTGTCGGTCACAACAAAAGAAAATGTCCCCAACGTGAGCCAGCAGCTCCGAGGAGCCCAAAACGCACAAAAGGTATAATTATTTTCCATGTTATAAACCCTAAAAATACATAAACCTTACTAATGTTGATTGTCAACAACCTGTTTTGTAGGGAAGAAGCGGCAGCGAGGCTAAGAGAAACGAAAATGCACATTGTGTCATCATCCCGGTCACAATAAGCTATGATGCCAAACTGTTGTTGCCGATATGTTTGTGGATCAGCCCTCCTCGGCCGTGGGTGACAACCATGCTACTTCATCAACTGTGAAGAAGAACTGAAACTATGCTAATGTGTTTTTGTCTATGAAACAATTGTGTTACCCCCTCAAAACTCTTGTGTTACCACCTGAAATTCTTAGATTTTGGCTGATTTGGTTGATTTTGGTTTGGGCAGTGCCCATTGTGGTGGTTTATTGCCTACTTGTTGTAGGTTATGGTGGTTTCACTTTATAAACTGGTGGTTGATTTTGGTGGTTCTCATTTTGGTTAATGTATGTTGAATATGGACAGATTGCAAGGGAAATGAATTGTATGTTGATACTTGTTATATCCCAATCTTAAAATTTCATTCTGAATTGCTAACTTCATTTTGAACATACTTGTTATATCCTAATCTTTAAATTTCATTCTGCATTGAGATACTAATTGCAAGGGATGCCTCGTTATATTCTGAAAAGATAATCACCAGATTGAAAATATTTTTTGCACTCTTATGCAACATATTTATATAAGATTACACTGCCAATTTGGTCCTTAACATTTTGATAACATTTTTTGCAATCTTCAATCATACAACTCCTCCCCCGAGATTTAGTCCTTAACATTTTTTGGTCCATCTAAAATGCTTAGATTTGGTACTTACATTTTTTGCACTCTTAGAGCATACAACTCCTCACCCGAGAGCATCAAATCCAGCCTATAAGCCCCTAAATGCACCTCCTCACCCAAGAGCACCAAACTATGCGATACTCACATTTTGAAAACAATGTATATGTAATTCATGGCAACTCTAAAATCATGATATGAAGGTGTAGATCAGTCCATGCCACTGAAAGTCCAGTAACAGCCAACAAGAATATATGCATAGAGTTGCAGATATTCTTGCCCTTCAAACACCAAGAAACGCAATTTTGGAGTGCAATTCATACCATTCTGGAGTACAACATACACCAAGAAACGAAATTTGATTCAGATTCCAGATTTGATTCACCATTGGAAACGGAATTTCATTACTTGAACCCTAATATACAAACAAACACCACAACAAATAAACAAAATCCATACATCACAACACTACGTAATTTCTCTATTGCCCTATTATTCTCCTCGATTGATGACAAAATCAAACTAAAACTCTCACTTTCGGTCTCCGGCAGCGGCATTGCAGATGTCACGGCATCGTCTTCATCGATTGGCTCACACCACTTGAAAAAACGGCAATCTTTTCTCTCACAAACAAAGTATAGCTTCCCCCTTGTTGGTTTTCCATGGGTGTTGACGATTCTCAGCGAAGCCCGATTCTTGCAATGGCAATTCATACCGGAATCGGAGGTTACGTCTACCGCCACTCTCAATGGTCTCTCTGCTGTGGTTCGAATGGTCCATGGTTGGGGAGTTGGGGTTACTTGATGTTCTTCCGAGAACTAGGGTTTCTTGCGTTTATCTGCCTTCCTCAGACGAAGAAGATGAATGGAAATGAGAGAGAGAGAATTAAAATTAGTTTTATATTTATTTTATTAAATATAATTTTGAACCAAATTTGCGTTTATTTCAAAAAAAATTGAATTTTTATAAAACTTAATCGGGTCAAAATTGATT
Source organism: Salvia splendens (assembly GCF_004379255.2). NCBI lineage: Eukaryota > Viridiplantae > Streptophyta > Magnoliopsida > Lamiales > Lamiaceae > Salvia > Salvia splendens. The sequence continues at coordinate 3,029,743 of NC_056042.1, forward strand.
AAAATTGCTTTGACTGTTACATTCCGTTACATTTTAACTATTCCGTTAATTTTGGACTAAATGTGGTCCGATTTCAAATGTGAGAGACCGAATAATTCAAAAGATAATGTTTTGGACGAAAATAAAAAAAACGCCATATGTTAAGGACCATTTTGGGACTTTAGTCTTCTTAAATTCATTGCCAAAAAGAAATGTCTCTATTAACAAAGAACGGTGTGAGTATTAAATATTAGTAGTATTGTTTGAACTAGTTAACTAAAGATAAGCCTTACTCATGAGTATCATTTTAGTGGTGTAAAAATAAGAATGATGCAACGTCCACGGACGGAAATTGATTTTGTATTGAATTGATGCAAACTAGTGGAGATACAAAATATCAACTGGCTCTAGATTACAACAATGAAGAACATTCAACTCCGGTGACTCGTTTCTCACCGAATCTCACTCAGAAAATAACTCTCTCAACCATGGATGAAACTCTCCTTTCTTCTTGCCTAATCGCTCAGAGATATTTCTCAATTCTGCTCTCTTTAGCTCACACACACCTATTTGTATCAATGCGTGTGTGAGTGCAACATTTACTTCTACCAGCTCAGCTCAGCTCAGCTCGCAATGAGCTCAAGCGGTTGTCAGCACTTAAGAATTGAATTGTTAATATAGTAAACACTTAAATAAGCATTGAAATCAAATAAATAAACCCTAATCGTCTGTGGCTAAATAGATAGGGTTAGAGTATCCACAATAGGGGCGGCGTGGACGGATGGAAGGGGGCGGAAGGGCCATCGCCGAGTAGACGGCGAGGACGCGGTGGGGTGGGGGGCGGCGCAGCGATGCACGCGGCGGGTGAGCCGCGACGGTGGACAAATTTTTTTTTCTCATTTTTTTAAATTTATTTTAATTGCCTATAAATACACCCCATTCACCTCATTATTTTCACACCATTCCAACTCTTTATTCACACTGTCTCTTTAAAATTTGTGGATTCCATTGCTATTAAAAAATGAATGATTTGTGGAATGACGCGTGAGATTCTCTGATTCAAGAGGTGCAGAGGGAAGCCGACGAGGATGATTCTTCAATTTTAATTTATTTAATTAGCCATTTTTTTCTAATTAGGTATAGTCCGATAATTTTAATATTCATTGAATTAAAATATACAAAAAATAAAATAAAATAAAGTGAAATGTGGCAAAAAAAAGTATCCACTATTGCAGTGGAAACTTTTTTTGTGGCTGTGGACAAATCAGAAATGGCGGAGGACAAATTGAGCAACAAGAAAGGGCAAAATCATCATTTCACGGTCACGGCAATTGCATGACCGGACACATCTTCCCCAAATCCCACGCTCAAGTCATCATCATCGGCCCATCCGCACCGTGCGATCACATTTTAAGGCCAAAACAAATTTTTTTTCTTCTTTTTTTTTTTGACTGAACCTAGACAAAAAAGTCCCTAATTGTCCGCACCAAACAATCAATCATCGCTAAAAACCTAACCCACAGACGTAGCGTGACGCAGTTACCAATGACAATTCGGCCGAATTCGCGTGACCGTCGTTCTCACGCGCTCCCCCCGCCGATTACCAACACCCCCTCTCCCAGTCAGCCCTATCCCCTTTTTCTCCCATACATATCATCTCTCAACCCACAATCGCCTCCCGCCGCCTCTCCTTTCCCCCCCAATTTCCTTTCCCGATTCCTTCCCCTCGTTGAATTGAATTCGCTAGGGTTACCGATCCATGGGCGATTTGACGGAATCTTCGACTCCTCACGCGCCGGCACCGCCGCGGCAGGGGCCTTTCCGCGAGGACTGCTGGACGGAGGAGGCGACGGCGACGCTCGTCGATACCTGGGGACAGCGCTACCTCGAGCTCAACCGCGGCAACCTCCGCCAGAAGGATTGGCAGGAGGTGGCCGATGCGGTGAACGCGCTCCACGGCCACACGAAGAAGACGCACCGCACCGACGTGCAGTGTAAGAACCGGATCGATACTCTGAAGAAGAAGTACAAGACGGAGAGGACGAGGATCGCTGAATCCAACGGCGCCCTAGCCTCGTCCTGGCCGTTTTTCTCCACTTTGGAGCACTTGATCGGATCTAATTTCAACAAGCACCAGCAGAGTAAGGTGATTACGTCGCCTCAATCTGCGCCGCAGCTGTCTCTGCCTGCTCCGCCGCTGGCTGTGCCGTTATCCTATCGCAAACCGATGAATCCTGCGGTGGTGACGCCGTTTAGTCTGCCGCAGAAGCGTCCGATGTCGTCGCCGGTCGTGGATAAGTCGTTCTTCAGGAGAAATTACTCGGCGATGGCTGCTGCAGCAGCTGCACCTGACGATGAGGCTGATGATGGTGATGATGAGGAGTTGGAGGGTGATGAAGTGGAGGGAAGCGAGGATGGGGCTGAAGAGGAAGAAGAGGTAGGGCAAGAAGGGATGAGGAGACTGGCAAAGGCTATAGAGAATTTTGGGGAAATTTTTGAGAAGGTAGAGGGTAATAAACTGAGGCAGATGGTGGAGTTGGAGAAGCAAAGGATGCAGTTTGCTAAAGATTTGGAGGTTCAAAGGATGCAATTGTTTATGGATACACAGGTCCAGTTAGAGAAGGTCAAGCGAGCTAAACGACCTGGTTCATCTGATGGTATAGCTGCTATATTGTGATATAATCACTTTTCTATCAAATTTTGACATTTAGCTATATGTTTGCCTGTTCTTTTTCCTTGCTTGGTTGATTATATAAATGAAATTGCATAAAGAGGTTGCATAGTTTGGCACTATGTACTGCTAACTAGTTCGGACTTAGAATAAGTCTGTAATACTGTTCAGGTTGAGGCCTGTATTACCTTGGTGATTCTGGTTGGTTCCTTACATGTGTTTCTCATATAGTAGCTATTAATAGTTTGTCATTGCATATTGACAATTGACTTATATATGTATGTGTGTGTGTGTGTGTGATTCTAGCCCGTTCCTACATATTATTTGCTTTAGTTATAAATAAGAATTGGTCTGCATATTCTGTTATGTTAGCCCTTGGTGCATCTTGTTGATGTTGATATTAGGATTATTGAGGGAAGAGGAATGTGATCATGTCACCATGCTGGAAACTCGTTCCAAGGTCTTCAACCCACTTTTCTTAGTATTTCTTTAAACCCGTGCCGGAAAGAAATGAGACTCCTATTCGCGGATGGAGGGAGTCCTTATTAAAAGAAGTGTTGGCCTCTAAAGAATTATGAATGCATGAGTGATCTGAGTCAATAATCAGCTTTTCTTTTGTGTTTGATGGACTATAAATCCTAGATATAGGGTCTTAAGTTTGCTTTCATCGTACAATGTTCCTTAGGATGAACTATGAAGCCTGGGTTCGGCTTTGATGGCTGACAAACTCTCTTAGTTGGGGAGTAACATTAGTTGCATGCATAAGTATAGACAATGATGATACAATGAAATAGAAGTAATACTGAACTGATTGCCGACCATTATGATAATATCAAGTTAGTTTTGCTTTATCCTATATTGTCACAATGCCACTGTTGCTTTATTTTGAATGTTTCTGCAAGATTACATATTTAGATCTATACAAGATTCATTTAAATAGTAGGACTACTATATTATTGAGCAAGGCTTTTTTTTTTCTTCTTTTCATCTTTGTTCTATCTTGATATCTGTGCCTTTTCATACTGGATGGGCTACTATAGGTTCAGTACTTCAATCAAAATGGCCCCAGTTGAATTCTTGGACCCTTGAATTGAGTTTTTCATTTACCTCAGTACAATTTGTTGTAATCTTTTCCCTTTGCTTTTTGACTTCAGTGGTTATAAGTCAAAAGTGGATGTAAAATTTGGAACAGTTTCACATTATGATTATGGCCATTGCATAATTTGGAACAGTTTCTCTGCGGAAAGCATTGAGTTGTTTGTATCACCATCTATCTACATTTCGTATGCACTTATTCTTGATTTGTTTTCTGAGTTGCGATTTTCTGGCAATTATGCAGATATGTATAGCTAGTGGTGTGGACTGGGACGCCGTGCAAATCCTTGGTGCGGTCGAGCATTGAGCAGCTGAACAATATGGTATTTCTTCTTGTTGATAGGTGAAGAAGATTCTTTGGCCGGGAAAGAAATTGACTAGCTAATTTTTATGTAGAAGAGGGATTCATGTCAATGTTAGGCTTCCTTTGATCAAAATCTACTTTTGTCTGCCTGTTTAGGATCGTTAATTTTTGTTCTTGTCAGTTCATATAGCAACTTGTTAGTGTTTGAATGTGTTTTCATATAATCATTCGTTGTTTATTTCAGTTTCTGATGGTAAAGAGTTCTCTACCTTTGCGCCTATGCATAAACTATGTATACAATTGCAGAACGATTTATGATGAACTAAAAGCGTGTAGGAAAATTTTATCTATTCCAAATTACTATAATTATTGGTTAGAAATATATTTCATAGCTTTATTTTCTAGGTTTATATAAATCAGTTTTTATTGTGTAAATCAAATTTGAAAATAAGGTTTGATTGTGTAATATAGTGTTTTAATTGTTTAAATCACATTTTAATTATGTAAATCAAGTTCGGGGTCGTTGTCGGGTAATTGTTGCATCATGTCAATTCATATTATATCGCATCTTTAACGGGTTCATGTTGGATTCAGATTTATAGGTAAAAAGTCGGATTCGTGTTCGGATTGAGAATTTTCTTAATAAAGCGGGTTTGAGTTTTGTCTTAGATTAAGTCTTTATCAGATTGACCCGATAACGATTTAAGAACTGCACTTCCTATTTCAAGTGGGGCAGTAGTGGAGGAATGAGTTCTTTCACCTAAAATGTGCAGGGAGGGTAATAAAGGCCCAACTGAGTTCACGTGATGAGATTTAATTTGAAAGCATAGATCCTAACTTGTCATACTATTTTGTTTGGAGAGTACATTTTCGAAAAGCATATTTCTTTTAGAATTTTTAAACTTTAGTTCAATTGGGAATCTTGTTTTTTTATTTATTTAATATTTGGGAGAAAGAGACTTGTCCCGTGAATTGTGATCAAATTTGTACTTTGAAAATAAAAATATTGGGTTATGATTTGTAATTTGAATCTCGTGATTAAATCTGCTGAATTTGTAGACTTTATAGGTTGTTTTATTATTGTGGGACTGTTGACTATTCTCAGCTAAATGAATTGCATTTGGTTGATATATTTTGCAAATGTTATTATTTGAATACGAACTGGTTTCCAGAAATACTAAATTGTCAAGATGACTCAATCTCCCATCCTATAAATCAGAGGACATATTTTTATCAATTAAGTCATATTAATTGTGGTTGTATCTGGTCTAGTTACATAAGAAACATAAGCTCGAAATTGCACGATATATATAATAATCCACCTGTTATACAAAAGTATCTTTTTCCATATCAATCTCTATTGGGAATCTCATTTTATTTTATTATAAATAATAAGTATAATTCATTTAACTTATATTTTATTATAAAAATAATATATAAAAATATATTATCATATTTTTATATCTTTATAACTTATAGTAAGTTTTTTCATTTTTTAAAACTCATGATGAAGAAGGGAATTCATGAGGGAGTGTTATTCTAAGGGCGTGTTCAGTTTCCATTTTTCGCTTTGGGCAGAGTTGAAACTCGATGCTAATTGAGTGGGTGGGGCCCACCAATTCTTGAATGAATTAGAACGTTGAGTAAGCTTGAATTGGAATTTTTCTCTGCAACTTATTTAGCCAAAATTATGTGTATGGACTAAAAAACTCCTCTCCCTCCACCATGCGCCACCTCCTCTCCAACACTAATTTGGTTATGTAGAGATGCGTGCAGTTGGGGAATTCATCACTCAACACATTGTTTCCTTCCTCTCATCTATTGCTAATTTCTCAACAAATTTGGCCGTGAATGGAGTTCAGATTACCATGCCCAATGCAATTGCATTACTCTCTCTCATCGTGGTCAGATCTGAATCGGAATCAGAATCATGAGGATGTGGAGCGGCGGCCTCACCGACGCCTCCTCCCTCCGCCGCCCAATCCTTCGAACGTCGCCGTCGCCATCGGTTCCCTCCGCTTCCTCGAGGTTGTCCGCTCCAACATCGCCTCCTCCGGCAGCTCCCATATCCACTATTACCAAGCCAGTCCCCCTCTCAATCCGAAACTAGAAAATCATTAGAGTTGCGGGCTGAAAGCCGCGTCCTTCGGCGACAATAGTGAGGCGGAATGAATCTTTGTGGAGCAAGAGAGAGAGAGGAGTGAGCCAGTAATGGGATGAGAAAGAGGAGAAATGAAAATGACTGGGGTAAAAAGGTAATCTTGTTCCAATTCTAGGTTTAACTAGCACGCCCAGTTCCAAAAACCACCTCATCTTCAAGATTTCATTTTGGCCCATTTCCTATAGTAACAGTGCGGGCCCAACCCATATCTAGGGCTTTCAAGGATTTAATACAAGAAACTGAACGCTAGATATTACCCAGAATTAGGCCTAATTCTTGGTATATCCTAAAAACTGAACACGCCCTAAGTATCCACCTATATTTAGTAGCATTCTTTCTAAGTATGAAAAATTTGCATTTTCAGAAACTAATAAACGAAATTTCAAATGGACTCTATTACACAAATTGTATAGTATAAAATTGTAATTAAATGAGAACCACAAATCATATTATTTTATTGATTCATTAATATCAATTGACTTCATAAAAATTGTTGACTTTCAATATAAAAAAAATCTACTAATATTAATTATGAATTAATGATCTGATATTGAATCAGATATGTTTTGTAATATCAATTAATACTATTAATTCATCAGCAAATTGATATGGATATCAGTTTCACTTTAATGGTGATCTTATAGAATATGATACAATAGTTTTCCAAGATAAATACTACTATTAATTAATTAGCAAACTGATATGAATATCAGTTTCACTTTAATGGTGATCTTATATAATATGATCATATGTATATAATTACACATGTACAATAGTTTTCCAAGATTCAATGCAACAAAACACGAACCCCCTCGATTGTATAAATATATTGATCAACTTTTTTTGAGCTTGAAAGTTGAAACCACAAATAATTCGAATGGTATCTAAATGTAAGCCCTCTAGCTAGAGTACTACAATAACACCAAACTACAACAACATACATAGATATAAAATTACTATATTAAACTATATTATATGTATATTTACTATATTAAACTACATCTACAATAATATAGGATATGCTCTTGATCTTGCAGTACTTTTACATCACTTAAAATGTCTGTTATTCATTCCCAAGCTTTCTCATGTGGTGACGAGTAACAATTTACTTCTTCTTTCTCCATCCACTACAACTTCTTGCTATGTGAATTTAGACCTGCAAATTAGAGAAAAAAAACAGTAATAGAAAATTTAGATTAAAATTATTTTACAAGCAAACACATGCATATTGATTAGAAAATTTTGCTCTTGTTCCACTAGATAGATTGAATCAGAAGTTGATCATTCTGCATAATCATGCATAGTCTACACGTTTTTTTAGTTTCATGATATGCTCATCATATTAATTCTAAAACCAAACCAACAATATGTGACAATTTTTTTGTGAATGTGAATGCAAAATGATCAAAGCTAAGGAGATGGCGAACAAAGTCCACCAAAAACAATCGACAATCCAAACATCTACTACAAACCAACATATGAACAAGGTATACTAAAAAAAACAACACAAAAACTGAACAACGGACAAAATCAGCTAACACACAAAACAATCTCAAGTCCGCCTATCTTCTTTAGGAGCGGTATCGATCTCGCATCATGCATCATATCCAAATAATATCCACGCAACAAACACAAAAATCATGAAAAAACAAATACTCCACGAAGGCAAACAAAAACAAAAAAGCATAGCCTTAAACTACTCAAGTCGACAGTTTTAGAGAATCTAAATATGTCATCTGTTGCGACAGTCGACAATGAATGCCAAGGCGATTAAGCTAATTTACCAGAACAATGTCTATAAGATTAAGGCATTGTCATACTTGGTGTTTGCTTCCAATGATACTAAGAAACACTTAGATTTAACTTCAATTCGTCGGTATCCAAGAACTTGTTGAACTTTGAGATACAAACTTGACCGGCGAAAATTACACGGAAAAAACAAGGAACAAATTACACGGAAAAACTTGTGGAAAGCGGTAAGCCGAGTCGAGGAGTCCTCTTTCCGCAAAACGAGATACGCCCCGGTAGTGCTCTCGGTTTGGCGTGTCGTCCCCAAAGATAAAACGGCTTCGTCTCTGAAGTAGCAGCAGAGCTCCGACGAATGGGAGTAAGGCGGAGGTAGAGCTTCGACGGGAAGATTATGCAGAGAGCGTGTATGCAAGAATGCTTGAGTTTGTTGTGTGTAGAATGCAATGGATGCATGCCTATTTATAGGCCAAGTCCACCCACAGGGGTTGCTGGAGTCAACAGACATAATGTCTGTCATCAAGGCCATTGACCGTAACCGCCGAGGGTTACTGACTGGTGTAATAGCCGTTGGGAGTTGAAGAGACACGATGCATCTGGACACACTACACAACGGGGTACACCATGGACCGTCGGGGTCCATCGGGGACCTTTTGTCTCCTGTTATACGTCGGGAACATGACGTGGACCAGGACCACCATGAGTCGGGGTCCGTCGGGGATAACGTGGAGTTTGAGGTGGTCTAAAAAGAACAAGCGGGGCTTGAACCATGCTCAACGACCAGCTCCAAAGAACAGCCCAAAGACCACCCAAAGACCAATTGCCAAGATCCAAGGCACACGACGCTCGGTGCACGGGTCACGGTGCGCGGCTCGCGGGGGGGCGGCGGCGCGCGTGTGCGCGTGTAGTCTCTATCACCCATCTTATTCCACGATAATTATTACACATAATAATTCATTTTATTAAATACTTCATCAAAGAAGTTTATCATCCCCGATGTGGGATAATTAACACTCAGTTAATTAATCCCTTAGTTTTTCTCATAGCTCATTTCTAGCTTTATTGTGACCAACTTTAATATATTATTTCTCACTCACCTGGAATCGGATTTGAGAAAATGAATATACTACGGTCATCTACTCGGAACGTAGATCGACGCTATTGCATTTAATTTCACAAAATTAAATTTCTTGTAACATTTATTATTAGTCAAAGTCATTTGACCAAGCACGATTCTAACAATCCCCCACATGAGTGGAAATTGCCAAATGCATATGTATGCAAACACAAGTTCAACCCTCAAGAGGTATGTAAGCATAAGGACATGTAGTTTTTGGCTTTAAACCATCCATAGTCAACACCATCGGATACATAGGCGGACTAGTAGCGCGATGCTTTGAACTATTTCAGGCGGACTAGTAGCGCGATGCAAACACAGAGACAATGATATCAACACTTAAACACATCAACCTCATCCGTTCTCACATTTTGTGTCCATTTCAGGCCTTGGACACCACTTTGGATTCATAAGTGTATTGTTTGAAGCAGCCCCACTTCACACTTACATAGGTGATTCCTCGTTAAGTATCTTGCCATACCTGGTCTCCTTGAGAACTTCACCTCAACGGATACTTTAGGGATCATTAAAAGTCATAGACTTAACCTCACCACTATGCAATTTTTTTCAACACTCTATTACTCTCTAGGGAATAGATATAGATGAGTGTTCACACGAATTCTTATAGCTTAGTTTTCCCATTGAACCAAGTTCTTGGATCTCCAATCATCATGGTTGGGTTACCACTATGAAAATTCTTTTAGTTTGTGGATTTCAAACTCATTTCCTCTAGCAATTTATTCATTTGATCACGATTTAACCCTTTGGTTAGCGGATCCGCTAGATTATCCAATGACTTCACGTAGTCAATTGTAATCACCCCTGTTGTGATCAAATGTCTCACGGTATTATGTCGTCAACGAATGTGTCGAGACTTACCAGTGTACAAGCCATTGTTTGCCCTCCCAATAGCGTCTTGGCTATCACAGTGAATTAACACTCGAGGCACGGACTTTGACCAACATGGAATATCTTCAAGGAAGTTTTTAAGTCATTCGGTTTCTTCCGCAGCTTCATCTAAAGCTATGAATTCTGATTCCATGGTGGATCGGGCTATACATGTCTGTTTCATGGATTTCCACGAGACAACACCACCCCCAATCGTAAAGACATATCCACTTGTTGAAAGTGAGTCTTTGTTATCGGATATCCAATTTGCATCGCAATACCCTTCAAGTACCGGGGGTATCCCGAAAACTGTAGCCCATGATTTTGAGTATACTTGAGATACCTCAAACCTCTTACAAGAGCTTTCCAATGCTCTTTGCTTGGATTGCTCGTATAACGGTTTAACTTATTCACGGCGCAAGCAATATTAGGTCGAGTTCAATTAGTAAGATACATAATGCATCCAATGACCCGTGCATAATCTTCTTGTGCAACTGGCTCACCATGTTCTTGCTCAAGTGAACATTGAGCTCTATAGGCGTCTTAGCCGGGATGCCATCATAGGCGTTGAATCTCTTTAATACTTTCTCAACATAATGAGATTGTGTTAAGGTGATTCCTTTGGATGTTCTTAGAATTTTCATTCCAAGAATTACATCGGCGAGACCCATATCCTTCATGTCGAAGTTTCTCTTTAACATGGCTTTCGTGTCGTTAATCACTTGGGTGTTACTACCCATGATTAACATATCATCAACGTAGAGACACACTATAACGTATCCATTATCAGTGTTCTTAATGTAGACACATTTGTCACATTCGTTGATTTTAAATCCATTTGATAACATCACGTTATCAAATTTCAAGTGCCACTGCAACGACGCTTGTTTCAATCCATAGAGGGATTTAACCAGCTTGCATACATTTTTCTCTTGTCCAGGTACTACAAAACCTTCAGGTTGTTCCATATAGATTTCATCTTCAAGGTCACCATTTAGAAACACAGTCTTAACATCCATTTGATGAATCTCAAGATTGCGTACAACAGCAATCGCGAGAAGCACTCGAATTGATGTTGACCTTTGTTTAAAGCCTTGTTCGATACCTACTCATCTTCAAGGTCACCATTTAGAAACACAGTCTTAACATCAGGCCTTGTTCGCTTGCGCGATTCTGGCTCTTCATCCGCTGATTTAGAACTAGTGGCTTCATCCTCAATTCTCGTCTCAGAATTGGGTGCAATATTTTCCTTGTCTTTGTGAGGAAATATATTTTTAAGAAATACAACATTTCTTGACTCGATTGTTGTTCCCACGGTCACAGTCGGTATTTCAGACTTGTGGACAACAAATCGATATGCACTACTATTGAGTGCATACCCAATAAAGATGCAATCAACTGTTTTAGGACCGATTATAACTTCTTTGGACGGAGGAACCATCACATTTGCCAAACACCCCCACACTTTGAGGTATTTGTAGGATGACTTCCTTCCATTCCACAACTCATAAAGAGTAACGTCCTTACCTTTGCGTGATATTTTTTTAGGATGTAGTTGGCTGTCAAAACAGCTTCTCCCCACATGTTCTGGGGCATCCCCAAACTGATCAGTAATGCATTCATCATCTCTTTGAGAGTTCGATTCTTGCGTTCTGCAACATCATTAGATTGTGGTGAATATAGAACATTCGTTTGATGAATTTTACCACTTGCGTTGCATAATTCCTCAAACGAGGCTACGTATTCCCCTCCTCTATCACTTCGAATCATTTTGATTTTACATCCAAGTTGATTCTTGACTTCGTTCTTATAATTTTTGAACGCTTCTATTGCTTCGTCTTTACTTCTTAAAAGATAGACATAATAATATCTTGTGCAATCATCTATGAATGTGATAAAGTATTTTTACCACCTCTAGTTTGCACTAATTTTAAGTCACATACGTCCGTGTGAATTAATTCAAGGGGTTTCGTGTTCCGTTCAACCGAATGAAACGGTAACTTAATCATTTTCACCTCAAGACAAGTTTCACATTTGTTTTGAGTTTTTACTTCATTTGTCTTTAGTAAATCTAAACTTAGTAATCTTATAATAGCATTTGGATTTACATGTCCCAATCTATTATGCCACAAGTTAGAACACTCAGTCAAGTAAGAAGAAGTAGATGCATTCTTATTATTAGCCAACGACTTAGGGACATGGCGTGTAGCTACACTAAGCTTGAAAAGTCCGTCGGTTACAAAACCTTTTCCAAGTGAATTTCCAAACTTGTACAAAGAAAACCTATCAGGTTCGAATACAATTTTAAACCCCTTATTCACTAGTATTGATCCAGACACTAGGTTCTTGCGGATGTCCGGGACGTGCAGCACATCCTTCAAAGTGATGGTGACGCCAGACGTCATCATGAGAACCACGTCCCCAATGCCGAGGACTTGAAACGAGTCTTGATTCCCCATATTGATTTTCCTCCCTTCAAAAGCGGTGTAGGAGTCGAACTTGCTCTTATCGGCACAGACGAGGGCAGTAGTTCCAGTGTCGATATACCAACCACCTTTGTTATCAACAAGGTTGACTTCTTCCGTGACCACAACAACAAGGTAACTTTCATCCCAATCCTTGAACTCTTTTTCAACAACGTGGGCAGCCGGCTTCTTCTTTGGCTTGCGGCAGTCTTTGGAGAAGTGGTCAGGTTTGCCACAGTTGTAGCAGTTGCCTTCAACTTTCCTCGCAGGCTGCTTCCCCTTGCACTTGTCCTTTGTAGTTGGACGAGAGCATTTGTTGGAGGGACCGCCCCGCTCCAACAGATTGGCCTTTGCAACAGGTGGGCCATGACCCTTAGCCAAATCATCGCGTTTGCGCACGTCTGACTCGATGCACAGCTTCACAATCAAGTCTTCAAGATTCATCACCTTTAGCTTGTGCTTAAGGTAGCTCTTGAAGTCCTTCCAGCCGGGTGGAAGTTTTTCAATGACCGTGCCCACCGTGAAAGCTTTAGGCAGGGTCATTCCCTCTGCGGCGAGGTCGTGGATGATCAGCTGGAACTCTTGCACTTGGTCCATGATTGGTCGGGAGTCGACCATTTTGTAGTCCAAGTACTTGGCTATTACAAATTTCTTAGTGCCCGCATCATCACTATGATACTTCTTATCTAGCATTTCTCACACTTGTTTTGATGTGAGAATAGTGCAATACACGTTGTAGAGACTATCATCTAAAGCACTAAAAATAAAGTTTTTACAAAGATAGTCTCCTTTGAGCCAAACGTCATACTCGACGTACATTTCAACACGTGCCTCGTCCTCACTTGGCGGGGTTGGCTCGTTCTCCTTGAGGAAGTTTACGACGCCCAACGTTGTTAGGTAGAACAACATTTTCTGTTGCCACCTCTTGAAATCCGTTCTCGTGAACTTCGATGGCTTCTCGGCGGGTGGCATCATCCTTGGTGCTATTGGTGCCGAGTTTGTCCCATGAAAGGGACCAACTCCTTTGCCCCCGTAGGAGCTAACAATTGGTTGGGGCACATTACCCCCCATATTTGCGTGGAGCATAGAGGCCCCCGCATTCATGCCGACTCTGAAGTATCCAGCACCCGTGCCGACCCCGAAGGATCCAGCACCCGGGCTTCCCCTGAATGAGCTAGCACTCATGTTGACCCCGAAGGATCCAACACCTGTGTCGTGCCCGAAGGCCCCAACACTCAACCCAATGAAGGATTCAATGGAACCACTGAAAGTGGAACCGACCGATCCACTCGAGGTGAATCCGGAAACCGTCCCAAAGGGGTTGTTGAGGAAGAAGTTGAAAAGCCAGGAGTCGGAATCATCGTCATGTTCGACGACGTGTTGACGGGTGCAACGGGGGACACAGTGGATGGAACGGTGGCAGCGGCGGTAGACGGGTCAGTCGACATCTCCAAGCAAAGGTGCTGATTAAGTTCAGTTGGTGTGTGTAAACTCCTTTAGTGATAAGAATATCTCGTCTTGCGAATGTTGAACTTTGAGATACAAACTTGCCGGGCGAAAATTACACGGAAAAAACGAGGAGAAAATTACACGGAAACAACTGAAAAATTACACAAAAAAACTTGTGGAAAACAGTAAGCTGAGTCGAGGAGTCCTCTTTCCGTAAGACGAGATACGCCCCGATAGTGCTCTCGGTTTGACATGTCGTCCCCAAAGATAAAACTGCTTCGTCTCTGAAATAGCAGCACCGCTAGCAGCAGAGCTCCGGCAAACGGGAGTAAGGAGGGGTAGAGCTTCGACGGGAAGATTATGCAGAGAGGGAGAGAGCGTATATTTAAGAATGCTTGAGTTTGTTGTGTATAGAATGCAATGAATGCATGGCTATTTATAGGCCAAGTCCACTCGCAGGGGTTGCAGGAGTCAACAGACATAATGTCTGTCATCAAGGCCATTGACCGTAACCGCCGGGGGTTACTGACTGGTGCACTAGCCGTTGGGAGCTGAAGAGACACGATGCATCTGGACACACTACACGGCGGGATACACCATAGACCACCGGGGTCCATCGGGGACCTTTTGTCTCCCGTTATGCGTCGGGATTCATCGGGAACATGATGTGGACCAGGACCACCATGAGTCAGGGTCCGTCGGGGATAACGTGGAGTTTGAGGTGGTCTAAAAAGAACAAGCGGGTCTTGAACCACCACCCAAAGACCAGCCATAGACCAATTACCAAGATCCAAGGCACACGGGTCACGGTGCAAGGCTTACGGCTCGTGGGCGGGCGGCGGCGGGCGCGTGTGGGCTCTGTCACCCATCTTATTCCATGATAATTATTACACATAATAATTCATCTTATTAAATACTTCATCAAAGAAGTTTATCATCTCCGATGTGGGATAATTAAAACTCAGTTAATTAATCCCTTAGTTTTTCTCATTGCTCATTTCTTACTTTATTGTGACCAACTTTAATATATTATTTCTCACTCACCGGGAATTGGATTTGAGAAAATGAATATACTACGGTCATCTACTCGGAACATAGATCAATGCTATTGCATTTAATTTCACAAAGTTGAATGTCTTGTAACATTTATTATTAGTCAAAGTCATTTGACCAAGCACGATTCCAACAGTACTTTGCATCGAACCACCGTAGTTTGCAATTATCGGCAACTTTAGTGCAAAACAAAGTGATAGATTTCGGAAAATGCAAATGCGGAACTAACATACGCTGTCAATTAGATGGACAGACTCTTGCAGTAGTCCATTGAAGAGTTTGCTTAGGGCAACGAGTTGAGATAATCAGAATAAATCTTGAAATCTTTGCCAACCGAGCCTAACGCCCATACATATATGGATTCATCCTCGCGGCGGTTTCTAACGGAGACTTTGAAATTTCATACTACTATTTGATTTATTTATTTAACATAAAGATCAAAACAATAGTACCATAGGGATGTGTGAAATTCTGTCAAAAATCAAAGTAAATCTCAGTCATTGGATCGTGTGATATAACCGTTAGATTAATGACACGTGTCATTTAATAATGTAGATTGTATAGTCTAATAATATATTACGTTTTAGTCTAATAATGTAGCTCGGATATTATTATCACAACCATCCAATTTAAGGATTCAAGGGCTGAAATTTGCTTTGATTTTTGACAGAATTTCACTTATTGACCATAGTACGCCCTGGTACCATATATAGTAAAATATGCATGAGGCATGTTTACATGTGCAAATATAAATTAATGAGAGATTTAGCAGCCTCTACATGTGAATTTTAGATTGATATGTTGATTTATTGATTACACAGTATAATATGAGTAAACACATTTCCTACAGCATATTTGATTTAGGAAAAAACGAAGTGTTTCATACGGAGTACTACATTTTAATGAAATTCAAATTCACAAAATAGATTTATCCATGATAGACCTAAAACTTTCAAAAACATCTGTCATTTGAACCTTTTCCCCAAATATGATTCACTAGAAACTTATTTAGAGGTTTGAGTTTTTGTAACATGTCACGATTCTGATGACTTTTCGGGAAATTTCTAAGTTTTCTTGGGATCAATTTCTAAGTTTTTTTTATTAATGACATCGACCAATTTAACTAGATCAAAAGGGACTAAAAGCGCCAAACTTATGAAAGTCTTTAATATACTCTGCTAATTGAGATAAAGTTAAGGGACTAACATGGTGTCAATATATAATTACAAGGCTAAATAACCTTTCAAAGCACTACTTTATGTTTGAAAGAACTTGGCTCAGTTCAAGTAGGTCAAAAGAGATAATACATACATATGGGGATACATATGCTCAAAAGAGTTGGATTATAACCTAATGTCAATAATAAAATTAATTAACTGCATTTTTAAGGCTTCTTTAAAAAACCTTCACAATCCTTCTAGCCTACATTGCACTATCCCAAGTCACATGCACACTATTCAAGCAAATGCTACCCTTGTTTCACCTTTGAGCTGCATTTTCTCCATTAAAATATCATTATAATAATTTTTATTCAATTTTGCATAGATATCTACCACATCTTATGATATATATCCTTTTTTTTATAAGTTCCATATGAAAAATATGGAATGACATATAAAAGGGAATAACCCTTTATCTTTTACTATGATTTTGGGTAAAACTAGGGCTCCCAAAAGGGAATTATTGATACATATCCCACACCGATTTGGAATGACATATAAGACCCAAGGGAAAGGGTAACAAGTGGAAGGTGGTCATGTGGCTTTGGGTTTGCCACTCGGCGTGGGCCATTCGTGAACGTTTCATTCAAAAGGAAGATGGATTGATACGTATCTCCCGTCGATTCCACATGAAAGTTTGGAATGCGAGGGAGTCAACCTCTTTCCATTTCACCATGGTTCTGTATTAAGTTACGACTCCCTATTTTTTTTCTTAAAGAAAGGGGTTAAAGCTGAAGACAAACCAACTAATAAATATAAGGAACACCTAATCTATCATGGATCAACCAACAACTGAGCTTCAGGGGTGGTGACTCTAAAACATGAAGTCCTTTATCAAAACTATAAGTAAAATGCGATAAAAAATTAGTAGAAAAATTACTAATGCACACAATGAATCACTACTAAATCAAGAACTTGAAGTAACCCACACACTTAATCCACTATGGAGCGACAATTAAAGAGACATCATACTACTTCATGATCATAGAAGCACACACAAAGCTTTCACTTTTGACTCCCTATCTTAATACTCTTATCATCTCATGAGAATCCACAATCAATATTCAACAACTTTTTTATTGTAAGAATTCAGCAATATCAAACACTGGTTGTGTTCAATAATTGGTGAGACACTCCAAACCTTTACTACATGTCTTCAATGATTAATACATAATTATTTCTTTGGCCTAAAAGGTTATTAATTAGCGAATTATGGCCTAATAAATACTCTAAGAACCTCTCTCTCATATTATTGAAATGATAATCAAACAAAATAAACATATGAAAATTGAAACAAAATATAGTAGAATAGAAGAATCCTCATGTCGGCAATCTGATGCTAGCTATCTTCTGATTATTAGAGAAAACGTTCCCTTAATTGACAAATGTTACCGACAAAACAAATCAAATCTTTCACAACAACTAGCTGATCAATTGGTATCGTCTGGAAGTAGAAACAGATTTTTAATTTGAGAAAATCTCGTGAATAACTTTTCCAAAGCATTCTATAGACATCTTTGACCTCACTATATATAGAGCCAACCACAAAATTTATCAGATTGGTGAATACAACTAAATACAAGTAGTATTATTTAATTTTAAGTGGTTTATAATACATATATGTAAATACATTGCCAGCACTTCAGCAACATCCACAAGATTTATTCACAGAAGAAATTTTTAAAAAAGTTTTTACAGTTGAAATTTAATTTTACCGTCATTGGTCACCTAGCTGTACAACTAAATATAATCAGTGATTAATAATCAAAACATTTACTCCATACACAAGCTATAATTAATTCAATGAGTCTTTGACTTTAATGGATGCAAATCGAATCAATCTTTTCTCAACCGACATGAACATCTCTATATATGGAAAAAATGAAAATTAATTATAGTCACTTTTCAAAAAAAAAAAAAAAAATTGAGGAAAACTTACCTACATGAAGTGTTTAATTTTTGTCAAAAGAAAACGAACATTAGAACTATATATATACTTCAACACCATCATTTATTTATAGAAATTTTGAATTTTTATTTCTGATTTGAATTTTGCAAAGAGGGAAGACTATTCGAAGCAGAATAATACAGATCGAAGGAATCGCATTAATCAATTAGGGACCTACACTTAGCATGGTGCATTGCATCTATTTGAGTATATATCTTATCACACCGTACCTTTTTTTTCAATATTTTGAAATGTCTGCAAATTTAATAGGACTTTAATTTCAAAAACAGATAATGTTACTTCATCTTCTTCATTACTACTATAAATACATATTGGGAAACCTATAGCATATGGAATCTACAAAAAAGTGAGCATTATATAAATATAGACACACAAGCCCAATCATAAATAGTACTCAAATCTCTTACAAATGAACAGAAGGAGACAATTTTGGATTCAAATGATTTGTAGCTGTTAAATCTAACTACTAACCACTATGCAACCATATATACCTATGCATATAGTTGAATGATTTATACATACATATGGTATTAAAATACTACAAATTTGTTTATTTTAGATATTCCCCTAATCATGCAAAATCAATACGATGAAATGTCATTCATGTCCCAGATCCCTAAGGCCCAAAAAATTGTTTATTAATCACACTAAATCATAGCTAATTTTTTAATCCCCCATGATTTGAGAGAGAAACAAACAAACCAAAATAGATCAGTAGATACATGTAACAATTTTTATTTTTTAGAAAATAATAAAGCTTCTGCTCAACACCACCAAGCCTGAAACTTCCCATTTCAATCAGAATTAGGGTTTCCCAAATTATGATTCTAGGGTTTCTGGATTTCAGAAAATGTACTGTATTCTTAAATATACTATTGCGGTTGAGATCGTGTGGTCCTCCCCTCTCTCTCTCTCTCTCTCTTCCCCAAATCTATTACTACTATTAATTCAGCAAAGTTTAATCTCAAAGCTTTTTCAGACACATCACCTGTCCCTTTCCTAGTATTCCGAAGCTCAATTTCATGTTACTCAAAAACATAAAAACTTACCAATTATTGTTTCTCTCTCTCCGATTCAAGCAGGCAGCTTGGGGTTCTTGACAAGCAGCTGATCCTCATGCTGCTGCTGCTGCGACGACGTCGTTTGATTGAATTTCCGCTTCTTCTTCTTCTTGTACGGAATTCCTCTCGCCTTCGCCTGGCAGTCCTTCACCTCCCGCAGATAAACCCGGACCGCCCCGTTCCCGAACGGGTTCGTATCGGGCTCCCCCCCGTGCTCCTCGTAGGCGGCCCTGAGCCGCCCCACGAGCGCGTCGAGGCTGCCCCAAGCCTGTCTCAGCGGGCACGTGCACGGGGCGGGCGGGTCGGGCAGCCCAAAAAACGCGCACCCGTGCAAGTGGACCTTCGTCTTCCCGAACTGGTCCAAATACCTCATGAATTCGAGAACGTGGTTGCAATTGCACTGCGCCACCGACACCGGCGGCCGCTGGTTCTTCAGATACTGCCCGAACGTATTCCAGTCTCGTCTCTTCTGAGACTCGTAACGGCTCAGGGGCGGCTGATTATTAACAACAGCCGCTCCTGAGCCGCTAGCCTGATTATCGGCGGAGAGGGAATTGGAATTATTGTTATTCATGGCTATTTTTGGTAATTGGAAAAGAGAAGAGGGGTGAAGAAAGATTTAATTTGATCATAAATCAAAGTTTTTGAGTCTATGGAGGGGACATGGGGTGGGGCCTAATGAGAGTGCTTTTTGCTCTTGCTTTAATTTAATTTTTTTCTTCTCTCTCATGAATTAATTTTCAACGTCTCTTTTTAAATGCACTCCGATTACTTTTTTAATTTTTTGTCTTAGATTTTAATTATTGGTGTGAAAGCATCGTTTTAGGTGTATTATTGTGGTTTTTTGTTGTACATCGATGAATTTATGATTCCTTTCTCCCCGTGAATGGAGTGTCACGCCCCCCTAATTTTCAATAGTATATGTACGTATGTTGAGAGGAAATTTGCGTTCGAATTTTGAAAAGCTTGGGAGAAAATTAGGTTGTGCACGTGAATAACATTAAATAGTACTACTATGGCTTAATTAATTCTTTAGTTTTCTTGTGGAGTGATTAATTCGTGAGTACTATATGTTGATTATTCTTTGGTTCTTTCTCCGTATCAATTGATTATAACTTATCGGCGCTCACCTTCATGTGTTATATCTATTGACTAAAAATTTTCCACCTACATCAACGATTAGAAGTTCCAG
This sequence comes from Salvia splendens, assembly GCF_004379255.2. NCBI lineage: Eukaryota > Viridiplantae > Streptophyta > Magnoliopsida > Lamiales > Lamiaceae > Salvia > Salvia splendens. Next base: position 3,050,113 of record NC_056042.1, read on the forward strand.
TTTAGTTCATCGATAAAATGTAAGTGAAAAGAATTAGTGGAATGCGAGACATACTTGTCATTTATAGTAAAAGTGAATCGAGACTTCTAACTGCGGACGAACCAAAATAGCAAATCAAGACTCCTAATCACGAACGGAGGGAAAATAAATTGGATCGGAAAAAATTATTATTGGTATATAGTATATCTTGTTAAGAGCATCCGCAGCGGTGCTCGCTGGGACGGAAACCGCTGGCGCGGCACCGCTGTCGCTGCTGCTGCACTCCCGCCGCTGGCACGGCGCTGCTCAATGCATCAAGCACGTCCGTGCCGCTGAGCAGGCTACGTGGCGCGTTTCTATTGGCCAACGGATTATCCGTTGGAAATTTATTTTTTTAAATTGAAAATAATGCTAAAAATTAAAAAAAAAATTATTTTCAGATTCCCAAAAATATGGCCGTTTTATTACCGTTTTTCTGATTTTTTTTTATTTTTTTATAATTTTTTTTATTCCCAAAATCATCTATAAATACACACATTCATCATCCATTTTTCACATCAAATCATCTCCCATTCATCTCTCATTCATATTTTTTCATACAACTCATCTACATCTTCCTCTCTCACTCAAACCCTCTCAAATGGATTTCACCGATATCATGACGGAAGTGGAGCACGAAGAACAAGAATACTATGAACAATATCGTGCCGCCTATGAAGCCTATATCGCCGCCACTATTCTTCACCACTCTTCAATGTGTTTTGAATGGTGTAGCACTAGCGATCGACTTCACCGTCAACAGAAATGCATACCACATGAGTTACTATCTCGCCGATGGTATCTACCCAAGGTGGTCGACTTTCGTGAAGACGTTCAGCAATCCGCAAGACCCGAGACGGGTTCTTTTTGCTCAGCGTCAAGAGTCTGCTCCGAAAGACGTCGAAAGAGCTTTTGAGGTCCTTCAAGGCCGATTCAACATTGTGAAAGCCCCGTCTCGGCTGTGGTACGTTAAGAATATTGCCGACATCATGTACACGTGTATTATTTTACACAACATGATTATAGCTGACCAAGGACCGAGGGCGGCTAACTTTTACGACGAGGATGAAGCCGGAAGCTCAACCGCAAGGTCTCCCCCACGCCGAGGTGTGCATACGACGGTGGGCGAGAGGATCGAAACAAGAAACACAATGCGCGATACCCGAACCCACACTGAGCTACAAGAAGACCTAATCAAACATATTTGGGCAAAATTCGGCCACGAGTAGTGGGGTTTTTTAATTTTATGAATTTAATTATGTAAATTTTAATTTTTAGGATTTTAATTATGTAATTTTTAATTTTTTGTAATTTGTAATAGTATTCCGGGTATTTTTAATGCATTTTAATATTATGAAAATGTTTTTATTTAAATTGAATAATAGAATGGTGGGACCCTTGAGCATGTCCTTGCGGAAGAGCATGGATGTGGGTGTTGTGCTCTTGCCTAAGAGCAGGGAGTAAAAAAGTAATAAACGTGGGTCCGGGCCCACATCCGTGCTCTTTGGTAAGAGCACGGATGGGGATACTCTAAGAATTCAAATGGTAATATGGGAAAAGGGCTAGACGTGACCGACGACAATGTTTGGGAGCTAACTCAGAGTGGTGATCTGGAAAATAAGCCAGACACGATCAGCATGACTATGATAAATGATGATGTTAGCCCGTTGAGGAGTCGATTGTTGCAGACTTCAGTGTCCTAGTACTATTGTTGTGTGACATATCTCAATGTCTTAATGGTATATTGACTTGAATATGACTTCCATATATTTATTATGGTTAGATGTTATACGTATTGGCAAAAAAAATATTAGGTGATCATCAATTGCACTATTTAATAAATAATTCGAATACGATAATTTAGGGTTATGAGGAGAGAAAAAATAATTACGGTGCCGGTTGAGTGGGAAATTGAAGTTACAGCTAATCAAAATTTGGAGATTTGATACGAACCTATATTATATTTATTTAGTTTAGATATTATAGGGATTTAGCAAATCTTTTCCATATCTTAGTTTTCTTATTCAATAAGTTAGGGTAGTATTCTAGTATTATAAATAGGAGAGCTTGTTATCATATTTAATCATCCATCAACAAATATATTATTTTGGCCAAATGCCTCGAGTTATGCTTTGAATCCATAATTCCCTACGCTATCTGCTGCCCGACGGAAGGTCTCCGCGCACAGCCGGAACGTATATCTGATCTGTAGCCGTTGCCCGACGGGTTGGAACCCGCGCACAGCCGCCCAGATCTTTATCTCCGCCGACCCTCACGAGCGCCGGATTATCTTTATCTCGTTATTGTCCGTTTTATCGGATCGTTAGGGATTAAGTCCTTAACAACTGGTGCTTTCATCGTGAGCTCACCCTCCCACCATCTCGAACCAAAGCTACACCACTGCCCGACGGAAAACATTCCGCGACAGTAACTGCTTTGGTTGTCGAGCCCCGCCTGTCCGCCGAGCTCTAGCCGCCGGACAACTCTACTTCTGCAACGCCCGACGTGAAGGATTCCCGCGTGCCGCGTCGAAGTCAGACGATCATCACCACCATTTCTACCACAACCACGATTCAGTCCGTCGACATGTCATACGACTACGCCGGCTATTGCCATCGTAAATACAATTTCCCTCAACCCGTGCAGCCGTTTTACCCCTGCCACACCCGACAGCCCACTTGCTGGGACCCACCCTGCACCCGTCGGAGACAGCCCACTTGCTGGGACCCACCATGCACCCGTCGGACCACTGCATATCAACATTCTTCATCCTACGAGCTAGATATGTACTCGCCATCACCGCCCAAGCGCCGACCTACTTGTTGGGACACACCTGTCTATCGAGAGACACCAAGGCAACGCCCCTTCAACGAGGTCTCGGTGTATGATCAGCCGCCACCCAAGTACAGGCAGGAACCCGTTTCCAGTAAACTAGATCGCGTTTTGGACATATTGGACAAATTCGAGGCTTGGAGCGACGACACAGATCACCGCTTCGAGAAGCTTGAGGAGTATCCGAGGCGACACCAACATCTTCATAATGGCCGCGCCGAGCAGCCTACATACCGGTCACCGCGGTCCGACCGATTTCTGAGTCACGGCACAGCTCCGTTGACTGTCGTTGCCCCGCCACGGTCCGGCGTCACGCATCGGCCACAACAGTCCAGCAAGTTTATTGATTCGGGGAAGCAGTGTGGTCTACCCAATACTCCCAATCTCATGGTTCAATCACTCACTCCTGTCCAACAAGCGGCATTAGACGATTACAATGAGAAATTACGTATTTATAGGTTAGAGCAAGCCGCTTTGCTCGCCAGTTTGAACGGGTCGTTTGAGAAGAACATTCAAGATGAGAATTTAGCCGAAGAAAAAACTGATAATACTCCCACGATAGTATTCGGTGTTGAGGTTCCCAATGACATTACCGATGTTCACAATGATGGCGCTCCTCCTGATGTTCCAAACAACGAGTCCCCTGGAGAGTTCATCAAGAACAAGGGGATTGTCAAGAACGACAATGAGCCACCACAAGTGCTCGTTGGGGTATATGATGAGAAGATTGGTGAAAAGGAGGAGACATTGCTAGTAGATAAAGAGGAGGATGGTTCTATTGGTGAAGTGGAGAAGATAATCGCCTCACTCAATGTTGTTCAAGTGTCATCCAAAAATGTAGTTGGAAATTGTTGGGGCAAGAAAGGAGATAGTGCTTATACCGATTTGCCCGTAATTGCTTGTGTCAATGTGGATTTGAATGTCAGTGATGATCCAAATATGAATCATCGATCAACATCGTTCGACAAAGATGCAAGGTTGATTCCTCCGGGAAATGACACGCCGTGTTTGAGCATTCATGGAGGTGTGGCAAAACTTTTCATTTCAGCGTTGAATTGTCGTGACAACAATGTGGCGGGGGTGTCCACCATATCTTATACCCAACACGGTTCTCTATTGGTGATTTTGGGTGGAAATGATGAAGGGAGACGCCCAACTATTCGGTGGGCATTTGATCCAGGAGGAGATAAATCGCCAAAGCTGCTTCTTTCAACTCTTCGTAGCTTCGTGGTTCCCACCTTGAGGACAAGGTGGATTTTAACCGTGGGGGAGTTGATACGAACCTATATTATATTTATTTAGTTTAGATATTATAGGGATTTAGCAAATCTTTTCCATATCTTAGTTTTCTTATTCAATAAGTTAGGGTAGTATTCTAGTATTATAAATAGGAGAGCTTGTTATCATATTTAATCATCCATCAACAAATATATTATTTTGGCCAAATGCCTCGAGTTATGCTTTGAATCCATAATTCCCTACGCTATCTGCTGCCCGACGGAAGGTCTCCGCGCACAGCCGGAACGTATATCTGATCTGTAGCCGTTGCCCGACGGGTTGGAACCCGCGCACAGCCGCCCAGATCTTTATCTCCGCCGACCCTCACGAGCGCCGGATTATCTTTATCTCGTTATTGTCCGTTTTATCGGATCGTTAGGGATTAAGTCCTTAACAAGATTGCACAATCATCAAATCCATTTGCGTGAGCATTGCCTAGACTATTTGAAACAATATCCAAGTCAACCTGTCACGAAAACTCAAATCAGATACGATCTTGAAATAAAATATTTTCTAATGCACCTACAATATAAAATATTAAATAGTTGGACAAATTATTCAAGCCGCCATCATTAATCATAATCATTATTATATTTACTGGTGCCACTGCTGATTAACTCTTCCATTACTGGTTGATTTTAGATAAAGGCGAAATTTGAAGTATCCAGAAAAAAAAATGATTTAAGGGTGTAATTTAAATTTCAAGTATTAATGTTTATCATCCATATTAAAAATGTCTATTTGCTACAAAAATAAAAGTTTAGCAATTAGAAGCAATAAAATGAAACTTCCAAGGACCTGAAAAAAATATAAATAGTTTAGGGGGCAAAAAAATATATTTCTTCTTGAATTAGCTGTTTTTGATTTAATCCGTAAGAAAGAGCAAAGTTGTGGTACTACTTGTTTGGTAATTTTGAGCTAAACAAATTTGTACATTTATATTTATGTAAATGCGTGACAAACTGACATGGTCAAAGGAATCACACCCATCATCAATTTTTATTTGTGTACGTACGTTGCTGTCTTAATTTAGAGGTGTATTTGATGACATGATGACTTATCTTTTTCACCTTTATCTGTCTCTAATAAAGCCACCATTAATATATATGTTTCGTACAATGTAAATTGTTAGTACCAAATTTAAAATGGTAGGTTTTGGGTGGTAATTTAGCTCGGTACCCAACTTCCAAAATTGTGCAATTTTTAGAAATGTTTTCAAGAAGATGAAGTCTTGTCTTGAATCAGCGCAGCATATATAAGCTGACAAATGCTTTCACAGTTCAAAGATACAGAGAGGCTGTAACAATTTTATTACCCTCTCCATCTCATTTAAAAGTAAAACAGTTTCGAGATGAGATTTTATATGATGTTATAGTGTGTTAAACTGAACGTAAAATATAAACCAACCAATTTCAAGAGTTTTCTTATAAAGAGGCAGAGGAGATATTAGACATTGGTTAAATCATAATTTTCAAGATTTATAGCAGGAGTTAGAAAGGTGAGATTGAGTTTTATCTATTTACTGTTCGAAAACTACTCCCTCCGTCAGTGATTAGGAGTCCCGTTTCTCCAATTTTGGTCGGTCTGCCAATAAAATTTCCCATTTACTTTACTACAAATGTTAATTAGGTCTCGCATTCCATTAACCATTTCAACTCACATTCTATTATAAAACTTGGAGTATATACAAATGAAACTCGCATTCAACTATTTTTTTCTACCCAATTTTCTTTATAGTAGTACTCCCTCGGTCCTAACTAAGTTGATACAAAACTTTTGGGCACAAAGGTTAAGAAATTGTGTTGGAAGGTAGGAGAGATGAAGAGAGGGTAAAGTAGGTAATGGAAAAAAGTAAGAGTGATGAGATGTTTTGTTTTTAATCAAGAAAAGAAATGACTCAACTTTGTTGGGACATTCCAAAAAGGAATACGACTCAACTTAGTTGGGACGGAGGAAATACTTATTTCTTAAAATTTGTACCAAACTCATTGTACAGTACTTGCTTTTGTTTGTATAAATCAATTATTTTATAAAATTTAGTTATTAGACAATTAATGCAAAAACATTCCATCAAAAGTTTAAAAAAAGAAATTAGAGGAATGTGCATAACATTACAAAAAAATGAAGAAATTGTGTGTATCTAAAAGTATTGAGTCGGCAATATTTCTTTACTCCATCCTATTTGACGGGACCATGTTGGTATCATATTTGGGCGAACAAATTCAAATTAAAAGGCTATGCATAAAGTGTTTTTTGCATTGTTTTCATGCAATCTAAATTAGGTTAATCAAGGAGTATCAATTAAGAAAAGATGAAAATTATCTTTAAACAAAAATAGTAGTAGTACATTTTTTAGATAAGACTATCTAGAACTTTTCAAGAAAAAGGAAAAAAAAAGTATGGGTATCTAGAAAAGAAGAAAGATAGATTTTGAGATAATATGATTATGAATGAAGGAAACGAATCCAGAATTGGTAAGAAACTATCATCATTATTCATGGATAAAACATTTACAACGAAAAGGCTTAGGCCTTGAAACTAGAAGACTATATGGTTATACTTCTTTGAGATAGATTACAAATATTTTAAGAGTTACTAAGTTATGTGAATGTGTACGTTTAAATAAAATCTCTTAAGCTAGAGATAGAAAATGAAAGAGATATATATGAAATATATTGGCATTGTATGTATTGTAAATAATAATCCTTATGTTCCCAAAAGGTTTAATGGAAATGTATATATTTTAATAAGAGTGTTATTAATGTATTGTGAATTGATAAATGGCCTCTCTCCACAAGAATAACATTGGTAATGATTAGTAAATAGTGTGACCGGAGAAAGTCACATAGTCATGTGATTTTGTGATAGAATGACATTTGGAGGATTCGAATTAAATTGAGATTTAGAAAAGAAAAGATTAATTTTGTACCTTTTTTCGTGGATTAGAAACTTTTTGCCCTATTTTTCCACTCTCAATTACCTCAGTGACAGAAGATTTGAGTGTTATCAGATATTTGCCTATACACTAACAATATATTCTTTGTTGCACCTTCTCTATCTATGGTAGTACTCCTTCGTCTCTTCATTCATAAAAAATAATTTCATTTTGCATTTTAAAATATCCACAAAAAATAGTCACATTTTTTAAAATAAAAAATTTCTCTCTCATACTCTAACCAATTTTTCTCTCATCTTCTTACTTTACCCACTTTTTTGTCATTCTTTCTCTTCTTTAGCCACTTTTTCTCATTTTTTTTAATTTATCAATTTTTCATTAAAATTCATGATATCCTCAAATGAGACTATTTTTTTATGGAGGAGGGAGTATTATTTTATCATCTTTGTTGTTTGGATCGAGTATGTGCGACCACTTGCTCCTTTGGAGTTATTGTTCGCCATTAGAGATAGATTTGATGTGATATTCCTTCCGTTCCATAGTAGTGGATGCATTTATTTTTGATACGAAGATTAAGAAAATGATGTGTAATGTATTAAATAAAAAGATAATAAAGTAAGAAAGAGAAAAATAGACATAATAAAGTAAGAGAGAGGAAAAAGTAAGTGAAAAGAAATGTGTTGGCTTTTACTAAAAAGGAAAATGATTCCACTACTATGGAAACGTATCAAAATGGCAAAATGAGTCTTTTATTATGGAACGGAGGGAGTATCTTTCTTTGCTCGTTGGATTAACATTATTTAGACTTGGTTTGAGATTTGTTCTCTTGTTCTTTTATGTTGAAATATTTTGAATTTTGTCGCGGATTCTTGCTCACATTTTTTGGGCTTGAACTTTTTTTTTATTAAAAATAAAAATGGTAAATTAAATAGCTTATTGCCTTTTTTGTAGCTCGCCCGTTTTTTACTTGAGTATTTGCTTTTCATAAAAAAATAGCTTATTTATATTGTTTAGAGTTTGTTTTACAAAATACTTTTCAATAAGTCAAAAATTAATGAACAGCTTTTATGTTTTTTTTAAGGGACTTATAAATAAGCTCAGTCAAACAATTTATATCAAACGAAAAATTACCAAGAAAAATATTTTAAAAAACAGCATAAACTGTATTAACATTCCAAATTAATCGAGCATAAACTGTATTAACATTCCAAATTAATCGTTAATTAGTTTCTACATCAAGTAAACCAACGAGAAAAATCAATAAACGAGTTCATATTTTCGAGTTTAGAGGGATGCATGCACGAATTAGAATTACCACAAAGCGTATTCAGGTTAATAAAATATTCTAAAGTTATCTGTAAATATGCGGTGTGTTAATTAAAGGATATAGTGGTTACTTCTAAGATTGTGAAATTTTAGTAAATTTTGATTTATTTTGTAGTAACTTTTAAAACTTAAATGACAATCCACGAACTTTAGATTTTTCTCATGACGACCAATTTTAAGCTAAATCAAAATTGATGTGGTGGGCGAAAAAATCTACATGGAAAAACATTCAGTGTTAAAATTATAGAATAAACCAGAATTAACAAAGTTTATGTTTTAACAATAAGTATCCCATCCCTAAGATATGGGACAAACTAAAATTCAACCAAAGTTTGTAGTTTTGACTTCAATATCCCCTATGACTCAATAATCAGCTACAAAACATTTATTAAACATGTAGATGTCATCTCAACTTCGATTTAGCAGAAACTTTTGTGTGGAATAAATCGGAAGTACATGAAATGTAATTCAAAATTTGAAAATTATATATGGAATAAATCAGAATTAACAAATTTTATAATTTAACCTTAAGTAGCATTTAACTAATTAACACTTTATATTTGTCTGAGGTAAATTCTATATGATGTTAATATTCCCAGACAAAAAATACAGGGATGAATCAGATTCAAGAGAAAGGCTGAGAGTTGCCTAAAGATGATAAATCAAGAATCACATAGGATCAAAATTGGAGCTAGAATTCCCAGAGATAATTTATGGGTCCAACCATTAATAAATGTTTCCATTTCAATTCATGCAGCTTCCCATATATAGTTGTAGCCTTGTAGGGATTTCTTTATCCGGGTGAGATCGTTTTATGTGAGAATAATATGATTAACTTTACCACATGTGCTCCCATATTTCTATTCTTTATTAATGTTACAAAAGGATTTTCATTTGTGAAAAAAAAGAAAAGAAATTGCGTTCGATATACTTTAAATAATTCAGTTTGGGAAAATGATGAATTACTCTTTTGGTCCCATCATTCATTTTTGTTGATAGAAATATTATTATCTTTAGTTTATTTCTTCATACTGTATAAAATCTGATTAAGAAATGAAACATCCAAATTTGAATAGCACGAAAGAAAATCTAGAGGTGAGATTCTCATGTCCGATAACTTTGCCTTTTCACAATTTCTTTTTCGGTTAATTAATGTGGTGTCACTCAGTCCATGTGTCCCATCAATTTTGATATTTTTGTAATTCATATTTATTCATATATTAAAGAATATAATCAATTTAAGTGTAAAATATATTTGATCGAGTAAAATTTTTTTATTCAAAAAGTCACAAACCATCATAGTGGTGAGTGAAAATCTACAATACAACGATACTACGATGGTACATATCAAATATGAGAGTTCATCCTAAAAGACTAGTTTGTGAAGAGAGAGAGTTCATTTAGTCTATACACCCCACATTAGTTGTTCTCACAATAGATGTGGGAATTGAGTCTGTAACATTCGACCCTCCTTTAAGGGCAAACGTCCTCGTTGGTCACGGCTGGTTCTTTGCCAGACCACCACTCTGTGGGTCACCACTCCGAGTTCTCGTTGGTCACGGCTGATTCTTTGTCAGGCCACCACTCGGTGGGTCAACCCTCCGAGTCGGCCCCAAACGCACTCGTTGGTCTCGGTGAGTTCGTTGCCTGATCACCACTCCGAACCGTTTGAGCTCTCAATGAAAACACCAATTGATACAGACCAAACAGGAGAACTCATCCCAAAAGACTAGTCTGTTAGGAGAGAGAGTCTATTTAGTCTAAATACCCCACACCAGTTGTTCTCACAACCGATATGAGAATTGAGTTCGTAAAATACGGTAAGATCCAAAACACAACAAAAACAGTAAAAAAGCACTAACCAGCCTCTAACACACATCCAAAGTAAATAGAGCATTAAACAAATACAGAAACCCAAGGAAAAAGGATAACGCATCACATTGGATGATAGCAAACAAGTATTGTTACTATTTTTTTGTTCCATGACGGTGGAGATATTTTTTTTAGTGTGAAAATTAAGAAAAAAGTGTGTAATGTGTTAAATAAAAAGATTAAAAAATAGGAAAGAAAAAAAGTAGAGATAATAAACTAAGAGAGATGGAAAAGTAAAAGTGAGAAAAAAAAAGAAATGACTCTACTATGGAACGTTTAAAATAAAAAAATGATTCTACTGCTATAAAAGTCATAGGAGTGAGTACTATGTTGTTGATTTAAACTGTGGGAAATATCTGAGAGATGTGTCTGTCTTATGTTAATGTGTATATATTACACGAGAAAATGCTATATTTTGGCTCATCCTCGACTAGTAGCTGAGAAACTATAGCTTGTTTCTTTAAAGTTGAAAAACAAAACAAAAAAAAAATTAAATCCTTGGTCCATGGATGGCAGACCAAAATTTTTGTTTGAGGATCGAAATTATAATTTTCTAATAAATATAGTGAAAAAAGAATAATTGTAATTGCAAAAATCCATATTTAATTAATGTTAGGTAACTCTATTGTCTACAGTTCTATTCATCTAATTAATGGGAGATTTATTTTGTCTAAGCGCGGCCGATATAAATGCAATTGTCAAATTGGATATATGTACGTGTTTCCAAATTCAATGTCAAGGATTGTACTTTTAAAAAAAATAATACTACACTCTGTAGCCTGATTATATACTATAAAAATATACTTCTACGCTATAATTCAATTTTGACATAATAATGGTACTATACCATTTTAGGGTTAATTAATAAACGAGTTATCCTCAATTAATAAAGTGATACTGTGATGTTTTTTTAGAGGGAAGTATATATGATGAAATCGGTCACATATATATGTTTGATAAGAAAGATGAGATATAAGAAGATTTGCAAAGTAAAATAAGAAATGCGGACTTCGTGAAAAGATTAGCTTAGATGAGGGTTTTTTCGTTGTTGATTGGCAGACAAGAAATGAGGCAGAAATGCTATCCGACCAAATTTGTGAGATACATATCCTTGTATTTTGAGTAAAGAACTGCGGGCATGGATGGACCATAGACAGTGGAGGATCTAGAATTTCTAATCTGGGGGTGCGATAACTAGTTATAACGATATAGAGTTTCAAAATTCGACCGATATTTTAATCAATTTATATCTTTTTTTGATAATAAACTTCATTATATATAAAAATGAGGATAATTTATAGTATTATATGAATAATCTATTTGAAGTTTAGCAACAACATATATTATTTTTATGAAGAAATCATATTTTCAATTATCTAAGTAAAATTTAGTCATTTTTCAAATAGAAAATATAAAAGTTTAAAACATTAGAAAGAATAAAATAGTTAAAAATGCATTAAAATAAATTAAATTGTTTTGCAAAGGATCAAGAAATAATAAAAATAAAATAAATGCATGATAAGAGAATTAAACAATGTTTATCTAATAAATTAATTAGAAGTTTTTGAATGTAAAATAACAAAAAGATACTACTAAACAAAATTAAATACATTCAAAACATTAAAATACTTTACAAGATTTTTACAATATTTTGAATGTACAATAACAAAAGGATACTACTAATCAAAATTAAATACATTCAAAACATTAAAATACTTTACAAGACAAAAGATAGAAACTTTAATGCATTGGCAAAAATATCATACTCCCTCCGTCCCCGAATAAGAGTCGCTAATTTTCATTTTGGGCCGTCCCCCCATTAAGACTCACTCTTCATTTTTACCATAAATGGTAGTAGACACCACATTCCACTAACTCACTCCACTCACATTTTATTATAAAACCAATATAAAAATGTGGGTCCCACATTCCACTAACTTTTTCAACCAACTTTTCTCTAAATTTCTTAAACTCGTGCCCGGTCAAAGAGCGACTCCTATTAGGGGACGGATGGAGTATGATAAAAGAGAGAAAAAGGACACTAAATAGGATAACAAATGGAAGTGTAATCCACAGGATTCAAACCCGGGTCTACCGGATGACAAGTTTATATGTTTACTGTTGGAATCGTATGCCCGGTTAAAGGACTTTGACCAATAATACTTCCAACGAGACATTTAATTTTTTAAAATTAAATGATATAGCGTCGATCTACGTTCGGAGTAGATGACCATAGTATATTCATTTTCTCAAATCCGATTCCTGGTGAGTGAGAAATAATGTATTAAAGTCTTGCAAAATTGTGGGCTATTTAATTGAGCTATGAGAGAACTCATGGGATTAATTAAGTGAGTTAATTATCTCACATTGAAAGTAACAAGCTTATTAAACAAGTATTTAATAAGTAGGATTATTACATGTAATAATTCTAGTAAACTAAGATGGACTGTAGAGCTTCGAGCTTTGAGCCCGTGTCCGTGTCCTTGGCAACTGGTCTTTGGGTGGTCTTTGGACTGTTCTCTGGGCCTGGTCGTGAGGCTCGATGCTTGGGTTCGACCCAAGGCTGGTTGGTCTAGTTCTTTTTAATGCACCAACGTTTCCACGTCAGCGAGCCAAGCGGGATGACACCTCGTCAGTATGACGCGGTAAAACCTACATGGCTGACACGTCGTGAACGAACCTAGACGCGCAACGTGTCCCGATACGTCCGTCCAGGGTCAGCCTCTCAAGCTCTCGTAACGGTTTGTAACGCTTTGTAACGGTCGGCGGTTACAGACTCGCAATGATGACAACCATCATGGCTGGTTGACCCCTGCAGTGGACTAAGCCTATAAATAAGCTAGCCATTCCATGCATCTCTACACCAATTCACAAGCATACATAGCATCATAAGCTTTCTCCCTCTCTGCATTTTTTTCTGTCGAAAGTTCTGCCCTCTCCTCCATCCAGTTCGCCGGAGTTCTGTTGATTGCGGTGTTGCTTCATCAGAGACGTAAGCCGTTTTATCTTTGGGGACAACATGCCAATCCGAGAGCACTACCGGGGCGTATCTCGTCTTGCGGAAAGAGGCATCATCGACTCGCCCTTTTTCCACTATTTTACTGTTCATTGTTTCGATTTCTTCGTTGTAATTTAATTTCAGTTTATTTTTTTATTCCTTCTTTTGGATTGTATTACGCCCGGCTAGTGTTTATCTCTTGTAATCCAGAAAACCAACACTTACCGCTGCACCACTACTAGCATTTTGTTTAGGAGCATAAAGTAAAAGGGTCAAAAGCTGAGTAAGGCCATCCGCAATGGCGCCTAGCGCACCGCCTAGCCGAGCGCCGGCGCTAGGCGGTCTATTGCAACCGCCCAGAGGATTTTGGAATTAAAAACCGCCGAGCGCTCGGCGGTTTCGCGGCGCTAGGCGGTGGGCTGGGCGATCCGCTCAGCGCTATTGCAGCGCTCCGGATCGCCGAGCGCATCGCCCAGCGGATTTTTTAATTTTTTTTATTTAATATTTTTTATGAAACTCATTCTTGGTTGTTTCTCTTTTATAGAGACATCCGTGAATGTTTTATGCTCCACTTTCGATGTGGGACAAACTCATTCTTAGTTGTTTCTCTTTTATAGAGACATCCTTGAATGTTTTATGTTCCACTTTCGATGTGGGACAAACTCATTTTTGGTTGTTTCTCTTTTATAGAGACATCCTTGAATGTTTTATGTTCCACTTTCGATGTGGGACAACCTCATTCTTAGTTGTTTCTCTTTTATAGAGACATCCTTGAATGTTTTATATTCCACTTTCGATGTGGGACAAGCTCATTAATGAGGATGTTGTAATGTTATTTTAATTTTAATGAAGTGTGTTTTTTTAATTAATGTACTTTTTAAATTTTAATATTATTATTGAATTTTCTCGTATCTGTGTGGTAAATTTAATTCCGTATTTTGTGTGATTGTTAATTATTTGTTTTATACAATTTTGAGTGATGTGGCTAGGCTATGGCTAGGCTGTGGCTGGGATTTTTGCTTGTTTTGATGATGTGGCAGGAGGATTTTTAGTGTTGATGATGTGGCAGGAGGAGTTTGTGGCTAGGTTATGGACTTATGACTGGGCTATTGTTAGGCTATTCCTATTGTGGATGGCCTAATATGAGCAACTAAATTAATGTTGAGGGAAACGCCATTATTTTGCTTATTAATTGTAACCTAATGTTATAATAAAGTCAAATATTCTGCTCACAGCTTTTTGACATTTTTACAGAGTGTGACATAGTCTGTAGTTATGTACCCCATGTCGAAATAAAGTCTTAACTATTCTATTTATGTTCATTTAATATCTCAAAGTGTCCTAACCCTATTTTATTTTTTCTCAAAAAAAGTACTAGTCCTTTACTTATTTGTATTTCTTGGAGGAATGTATTATGTATATATTGGGGGTTTTCTTTTACTTTTTTTGTTTATTTACTTATTTGATAGCGATTTTATATGAATGTATAAATAATTGCATTTCCTTACTTTTTATATTAACTATATGAATAATAATGGGTCATGTTTGTTTGAGATAAATATATTATGTCTAAAAACATTTATAAAGTGTACAAAAATTTCATGAAATGTCTCAGAACAATAAAAAAATAAAGTGTCCCTATTATTGGCCAGGCTTAATAAAACGAAAAATGGGGACAAACCGACTCTTCCTTTGATTAGTAACAAGATTTAGTAGGACCACCAAAGATATCAGTTACATTATTTGAACTCTTCTTTCTTATAAATAGATCCAGTCATGTATCCAAATTTTTCAGTTACATAAATTGATCTCTTCTTTCTTATATATAGATCCATCATGTATCCAAAAATTGTAGTCTCGATGATGCAATAAATAATTATAGTAATTTAAAATTCAAATTATGATTGACCATTTTTCTTTTCTTGAATATGTTTTTTAAATCAAAATCTCTATCTTTATTTTCATTAAAAAAATGTTCACTACAAAAAAAAAATCTTTTTTAAGGAAACAAAAATCAAGACGCAGTTACTTACGTTATAAGTTTTTAAAATGTAACAACAATTTACGACGCAAAAGAAACCGTTTTTAAATTAAGAATAATTTAACTTAATATTTTGTTTCTTAGGACGCTTCCATTTGCGTCTTCTAATTGTAGTTGGGACACTAAAATAAAGGTTCTTTTTGAAACGTTGATGATATATTTAGAAACACAAATTAGTGTTTTAATTGTATTAAAAATGTCATTAATATTTCTTTGAAGTGATTGTATAATAAAAAAATTGGATTGCCTTCTAATATTACTACGACGACTTTCACTATTTGAAATAGAAGTTTTCAGATTTATTATGAAAAAAAAGATTTGCATTATAAAATAATTACAAAAAATTAGAAAATTAAAATATAGAAACTAAAAATAAAATGCATTATAAAATAATAAAAAAATGCTGTAGATATAGATACATATTAATAATAAAGCTAATGTCATGTCTCAAAAATCTATATCAAAATTTTCTAGCAACACGCCAAATTTTGATGTAAAGCATACTCTAAGAAATTTCAATCAGAAATTTCAATCACTGCTCATAGATCATTTGAGGAGTGAATCAAATAAGCAAATAACGATAACAACCCTCCCAAAAAATATAGACATTTTAGTTTAGTTTTACTCAATTTTCTGTTTATTAAAATAAATACTCAGTACATAAATGAATGTTTACAAACTAATCCAGATAAATAGCTGATTTAATTTGTTGCCAATTCAGCTTTCAATAATTCGACAATTATCTATTTTTCTATTTTTCCAAATAAAAAATTTGCATTTCCCCTAAAGTTAAGCTGCTTTTATGACCACACAAATATAATTTCAAAAGAAATGCCTTTGCCGTACGTTTTTTTTTTCTTTTATGTTTTGGCTTTTTGTTTGTTGTATTATTTGGTTGATGATGTGCTTGAATTTGACATTTAGTTAATTGAGCCCCTAAATCCTTGTTTAATTTCCTAATTAATCACTATGATAAAAGATAAAACTTAGTTTATACCTGTCTTAACTTATTATTTATTGTTATTTTAATATTTTAGTACTTTAGTAGTTTAACTAACTTTGCTTCTTTTTACTTCACTTTTATGTTTTCAGTATTTTTATTCTAAAGAACTTATTTTCATTAATTATTCCATAAACATGAAAAATAAGGAATTTTGTGTGAGAATATTAACATGACAAATAGCCTAATTAATTATTCCCTAAATATGAGAAATGGGACGTATGAACGTCCTCCAATTTTAATGATCATATTCCATTATGATAAAGTATTAAATTACAAAAATTAAAGATTAGAAGAGGAAATAAAAGAGAATTTTCATGACATGTCTGTGTCAGTAGAAAGGAGGAGGAATAATATTTGACGTTTTAGAAAATTAAAATACAAGTAATGTTTGATAGATAATCGCCCTTTAGGCCATCCGCAATGGGGCAGACGATGGCACGCCCGATGGCGCGCATCGTCCGCGCCCATCATCGTCCGCCCCATTGTGGGTGTGTGACATAGGCCTCGGACGATCGTCGCGCCCTATACTAAGGGCGCGGAGTATAGCGCGGACGATGCCCATCGTCCGCGCCATCGTCCACCCCATTGCGGCCTACGCGGACGATGGCCGCCAACCATAGGCCATCGTCCGGCCCACTGTGGGCTACGCGGACGATCGACGCGGATGATGGCACGCGGTTTCATTTTTTTATAAATAGAGCTCATTTGTAATTTCATTTCACGATTTCACTTTCGAAACTTATTACATTTACATAATTACTACGAAATGGATTCAAGTCCCAATAGTCCTATGTTTAGCGGAGAGGCGCGTTGGCCGGGTACAGAACCCGACGAATATCGTTCGTTCGACGCCGACACCCAGTACGATCCCGATTTCAGTACGGAATCGTACGGGTTGTCTGACATGGAGCCGTCTCCAAACCGACCAAGCGCTCCCTCCCGCCGTGATGCCGCAGCGACCGATCCCGAACTCGCCGCGACCGCTTCCGCCCCAGCCAAAAAGAAGCGGAACCGGCAGCGGGCGCAGAAGTTGCCGCCTCCCGGAAATTGCTATGAGTACGCACCCGGCCGTACGAACTACACCGACGACGAAACCCTTATTTTGGCCCGAGGTTGGGTAGATATATCGGAAGACCCGTTTTTCGCGAACAACCAGAGGCAGGGCGCGTACTGGGAGCGCATCGCCGACCTCTACAATGAGGCCAAGCCGCCGACCGCCAACAAGCGCAAACGTGAGCAACTCCGCAAGCACTGGGATCAAGTGAAGAAGCAAGTGAACTTGTACGCGGCGGAGTTCGAGAAGTTCACGCGGGCACAGGGGAGCGGCGGGAGCTTGAGCGACGTGCGCGCTAAAGCGCTGTTGTCGTACCGGTCGATGTACGACGACTTCAAGCACGAGGCCATCTGGGCGCTCTTGAGGGACAAGCAGAAGTTCCAAGGTGGAATTCTGCACACTGGTGCGCCGAAGAGGACGAAGACCACCGAAGCTGGTGATTACACGAGCAGCGGCAGCGGCAATCACCCGATTGACCTCAATCGGACGTACGTAGATGAAGGGAGTTCTAGCACACCGGTGTCCTCCCGGAGTCCGCCCGGCGTCAAGGCTGCGAAGGCCAAGGGGAAGGCGGCCGCGACCTCATCCTCGACCGCTACAAACCCATCTTCGTTCCCGGAAACGCTCCCGACCCAGACGGCCACCGCGTTTGAGTCGTTGGCAACAGCGTCGATGGCGAGGACGTTATTGCAGACGCACACGGCCCTCAAGAAGTGTACCGACCCCGACGAAGCCGAATATCTCCGGGCATTAATCGATGAGCTGCGTCGGAAGTTGGGAATTGCACCGACTTAGTTGTTTTTTTTTGTAAGTTGAATGGTGTAACTTTTTTTTATTAATGCGTCGCCATTTGTTATTTAGACGTTTTTTATTTACTCGTTACTTGTTATTTGAAAACATTTAAATTAATTAAACAAAACAATAAAATGATGATGTGGCGCGCCATAGGGCGCTCCACTACAGGTGGGGAAGTAGGAGGATAAAACTGATGACGTGGCGCGCCATAGGGCGCGCCTTAGGGCGCCCACTGCTGATGCCCTTATAGGAAATGCTTTAATTGGGACATTTTTAAAAGACTTGTCATTCCACGTGACTGGCTGGCCCCACCATCGTCTCCTCTTGTCTTACGCATCGCTCACGGGCCCCACATTATTCATTTGTGCTTCCATTCAATTATTCACAATTTTATTTTGGAAGACCAAAAAATATTTTAAATTGCATTGAAAAAATACTCATTCCCTGTTCTATTATGCGATATTAATCTTAAATGATCAGAGAATAAGTACAGAATATAATAATGTAAAATAGAATGGTGTTAATTTTAGAAAAAAAATTCACTTTGAATGAGATATTTACTCGAAATAAAATATCCTAAAAAATTGTCATTTTTCATTCGATTCGATTAATTCAGATTCTTCACGTCTTTTAAATTTGGAGTATTCGATAGAAAAATTATAAGTGCATAATATGTAATGCTATCAGATACGCGACTCAATCTTGTTATCACAACGAGATCGATTCCGGAACGAGAAGAACGAATACTTGATATGAAAATGAATAAGCAAAAAACAATTCTTGGAGAGTCAATGGAAATCTTGTGTTTTATTTGTGTGGAAGATTACAAAACTCATGGATGAAAAATTCTCCCTCTTTTTCCACAGCTCGGCTCTATTTAACTAGTTCAACCTAACGGCTTTCATTTAAAGCTAACTAACTAGTCGCATCCGACGACGTGCATCAGTTAATAACAACTGTCAACTCCGGACTCGTTTAAGTTCGGCCAACACCGAACACGTTTAAGTTCGGCCAACACCGAACACCAACACCGAGCACTGAGCACCGAGCTCAACACCGAACATTGAGCTCGGTTAATCCCTGAGCACGACTACAAACTCGACCAATCACCGAGCATGATTGCAGTTCGTCAGATCACCGAACAGCATATCGGTCCCTAATCGCCGAACAGCATATCGGTCCCTAATCGCCGAACAGTATATTGGTAACCGAACTGAACTGATTGTGCAGTTTTGCCCCAATCCTCATAACAAATCTCCACCTTGGGACATAACTGGACAATCCATAGATTTCATCCATCTTCCACAATCACTCCAGCTGAATCAGATTCACCAAATCCATGCAATACTTCAACTTAAGTCCGGGCAACACCTTTGTTAGCATATCAGCTGCATTGTGCTCAGTAGCTACCTTTTCAATCTTCACTGAGCCCATTTCAACTTCATCCCTCACAAAATGAAGCTTAACATCCACATGCTTGCTCCTCTCATGGAATGTCTGATGTTTTGACAAACATATGGCACTATTTGAATCACATAATACAGTCACAGCTCCTTGATCAACTCCAAAATCCGAGCAGATTCCTTTCAGCCACATGCTCTCCTTTACGGCCTCAGCCATGGAAATATATTCTGCCTCAGTTGTTGAGAGTGCCACCACAGATTGCAAACTCGACTTCCAACTTACAGCAGCTCCATACATGCAGAAAACATAGCCGGATTGGGACTTCCTTGTGTCAATGTTAGTAGCAAAATCAGAATCACAATATCCCAATAGAGGCTGTGCATCAAAATTCTTACTTCCATCAAACAGTATGCCATAATCCTGAGTACCATTCAGATACCTTAGTATCCATTTTAAAGCATGCCAATGCTCCATACCTGGATCTGCCATGTATCTGCTCACAACACTTATGGCTTGGCTGATGTCTGGCCTTGTACACACCATGGTGTACATGATGCTTCCCACTATGTTTGCATATGGGATTTTATCCATCTCTCTTCTCTGACTATCATCTTTGGGGCACTGATTTACACTGAGCTTAAACTGCTGGCTCAGGGGCACACTCACTGGTTTGCTTTTATCCATCTGAAATTTCTTGATCACATTCCTGATGTAATCTTTCTGAGTTAGCCATATCCTTTTCTTGTCTCTATCCCTTATGATCTCCATTCCAAGGATCTTCTTTGCATCTCCAAGATCCTTCATATCAAATTCAGATTTCAGATCACCTTTCACTAACTCCACCTCTTCCTTATGCTCTGCAGAGATCAGCATATCATCTACATACAATAGTAGATATGCCACAGCAACTCCACCTCTTCTCTTGATGAAGACACAATGATCATACAAAGACTTCTCAAAACCGATCTTATGCATGAACTCATTGAACCTGAGATACCACTGTCTTGAACTTTGTTTTAGACCATACAAGCTTCTTTTCAGCAAGCACACCTTTCCTTCATTTCCTGGTTGGACAAAACCAGGAGGCTGCTCCATGTAAATTTTCTCTTCGAGCTCTCCATGAAGAAAGGCTGTTTTGACATCGAGTTGCTGCAATTCCCAATTTCTCTGAGCAACAATGGCAAGTAGAATCCTGATGGAGCTATGCTTTACCACAGGGGAGAATATTTCATTATAATCTACTCCCTCCTTTTGTGTAAAGCCTTTGGCCACCAACCTGGCTTTAAATCTGATTTGATTGTTGTTGAAGGCCTCAATTTTCTTCTTAAAAATCCATTTACAACCAACTGTTTTCTGATCAGTTGGCCTCAACACCAAAATCCATGTGTGATTTTTGTACAAGCTATCAATCTCCTCCTGCATGGCTAATAGCCACTGATCCTTCTCCGGACTCCTTATTGCTTCCTTGTAATTTGAAGGCTCATGATAGTCCATCTCCTCAGCTATGGCCAGTGCATAGTGCATCATATCAAAATCCTGAAATCTGGAAGGGAGCTTGATCCTTCTTCTGGTTCTGTCTCTTGCAACCAGTCTCTGTGGAGTCTTGATGTTACTTTCATGTTCAGAGGATCCACCAACACTGGTTTCTTGTGAATTTCTCACAGTATCTGGTGGACTTCTTACAGCATCAGATGAGGATTCCCTCTGACCCTCCACCTCAAACTCAACAGTCTGAACTTGCTTCATGAAGAAAGGCATTTCAGATTCCCTGAAAATAACATCCCTACTGATGACAACCTTCTTATTCCCTTCCTCACAGCACCATAATCTGTAACCTTTAACTCCAACGTGATAGCCTATCATCACACATCTGAGAGCCCTTGGTTCCAGCTTTCCTTGTTTGATGTGAGCATATGCTCTACACCCAAATGGTCTTAATTTTGAATAGTCTCCATAAGATCCATACCATCTACTATCCGGAGTCTGATTTTCAATGGCAGCAGAGGGGCATTTGTTGATTAAAACAACAGCTGTGGAGGCTGCTTCTGCCCAAAATGGTTTTGACATTCCAGATGCTATCAACATGCATCTTACCCTTTCAAGAATGGTTCTATTTATTCTCTCGGCGACCCCATTTTGTTGTGGGTTGTGAGGCACCGTTCTATGCCTTTTAATTCCTTTTCTCTTGCAAAACTCATCAAACTCATGGGACAAAAATTCCAGCCCATTGTCAGTTCTTAGGCATCTCAAAGGCTTCCCCTTTTCTAGCTCAACTGCAGTACACCACTCCTGAAATTTCTTGAAGGTCTCTGACTTTTCTTTCATGATCATTATCCAAACCTTTCTTGAAAAATCATCAACAAATGATAAGAAATACCTGCCTCCTCCAATGCTATTTACTGGTGCAGGGCCCCATATGTCACTGTGAACATATTGGAGAGGTTGTGTTGAGTTATGTTTGCCCACTCCATATGGCAGCTTCTTGTTTTTGCCAAGAATGCATTCTTCACACGATCCAATGGCTCTTTGTATCTCTGAATCAGCCATCTGAATAATGCCTTGCTTTACCAGCTGCATCAGCCCAGTGTCCCCCACATGGCCCAGCCTAGCATGCCAATTGATGGTCTTTTGTGTGTTGTTAGCTGTTCCAGCAACTGCCTCAGCTTTCAGATAATAGAGCACATTGTTTCTGACAGCCTTCATGATCATTTGGCCATCCTTTTTGACAAGCATCTCTCCACCAAAGAGAGTCAATTCATAGCCATTCTTCTCAAGAAGACCCAAGGATACAAGATTCCTTTTAATGGATGGGATGTATCTCACATCAGTGAGAGTTCTGAAAATTCCATTGTCCATCCTCAAACATATGCTCCCAACACCCCTTACATCACACACATGGTCATCTCCCAGCAACACCGAGCCTTCAGATTCCTTTAAATCTTGGAACCAGTCGAGATTGGAGGACATATGGAAACTGCAGCCTGAGTCCATGATCCATAGCCTTGATAATGGGCTATCCTCCACCACATTGAGAGCTCTTGCCTCTTCAATTTCCTCAGTGATAGCTGCTGTACCATCTCCTTTGTGATTTTCAGATTGCTTTTTCTTCCAAGCAAAACAATTTTGCTTGATGTGTCCTGGTTTCTTACACCAGAAGCAGCTTCTAGATTCCTTTTGATCTTCTTCCTTAGATGATCTTGGCTTCCACTTGTCAGATGGGGGTTTCTTGAATTTGAATTGTTTCTTTGAAGTTGCCTTCACATTGAGGCTTTCAGCAGCTTGATCGATTGGCTTGCTGACACATTTCTGCATTGCCTTCAGCTTTAATGCAGAAAATACCTCCTCCAAAGTCACTTTCGAATCCCTTCCAAGAAGTATTGAGTCTTTGAATTGCTCAAAACTCTGAGGCAGAGCATTCAATAACATCAAAGCTTTATCCTCATCTTTCATGGGATCATCCACACCCTCAAGATCATCTATATACTTTCGAAAATCTTCCAGCTGATCCGCCAGATTCTTGGAGTCAGAAAATCTAAAGTTGAACAATCTTTGCTTGAGATGCAACCTATTTGAGATTGACTTCTCCATATATATTTTCTCCAATTTCTCCCACACTCCCGCGGCATCATCCTCTTTCTGAACCTCCCTCAAGACTCTATCGCTGAGGCACAAGACAATCGAGCTATACGCCTTGTATTCCAGTTCTTGACATTTCGCCGCATCCATCCCTTGAATCTCTTTCTTGTCCGTCTTGGATTTCACATAATCCCAGACGCCTTGCTGCATCAGAACAGCTCTCATCTTCAATCTCCACAGGCCGAAATCATTTTCGCCGGTGAATTTCTCAACGTCGAACTTTGCGGTAGACATTGTTGAATTCGTCGTCCTTCTTCGATTCCCACAGACGGCGCCAATTTGTAATGCTATCAGATACGCGACTCAATCTTGTTATCACAACGAGATCGATTCCGGAACGAGAAGAACGAATACTTGATATGAAAATGAATAAGCAAAAAACAATTCTTGGAGAGTCAATGGAAATCTTGTGTTTTATTTGTGTGGAAGATTACAAAACTCATGGATGAAAAATTCTCCCTCTTTTTCCACAGCTCGGCTCTATTTAACTAGTTCAACCTAACGGCTTTCATTTAAAGCTAACTAACTAGTCGCATCCGACGACGTGCATCAGTTAATAACAACTGTCAACTCCGGACTCGTTTAAGTTCGGCCAACACCGAACACGTTTAAGTTCGGCCAACACCGAACACCAACACCGAGCACTGAGCACCGAGCTCAACACCGAACATTGAGCTCGGTTAATCCCTGAGCACGACTACAAACTCGACCAATCACCGAGCATGATTGCAGTTCGTCAGATCACCGAACAGCATATCGGTCCCTAATCGCCGAACAGCATATCGGTCCCTAATCGCCGAACAGTATATTGGTAACCGAACTGAACTGATTGTGCAGTTTTGCCCCAATCCTCATAACATAATATAGTCAACGAAAATTCAAGTTGGGGTCAGTTGGCCGACGAGGCTCACCGTGAGACTATGAAGATAGGAAACTCTATTACACCATTACTGTGACTCAAAGCACAGTAGGGGGTGTTGTTCCATAAAACATAATATTTCATTCTAAAACCATAATATTAAAATATTTTTTTATAGTATTGTGTTGTACGGAACAACACTCCTTGCCGTGCTTTGAGCCAGATGAGTCGACCTCCCGCAGCCATGCTAGTTCCACCCCCAAGTCTTCGGTGTTGGGGTGCACTTTGGTTTTTCATCTATCATGATAGCTGTACTATTTATAACTTCTGATGAAAGTGACGATCTCTTTCACAATGTCCAATACCACAGTTCCATTTTCTAGATTTCCCATTAATTATAATTGCGATGTAGAAGTTATAAACTAATCCCATATTTTATCTGTGTGTGACATAATTGTTTTGTTACTATATTTTGAACTCGCCTCCACAACGCATGGTTTTGCCTCTTTTCGATTACAAGTGATTCTTGTTTCATATACTTTTGAATTATTGTTAAAACTGTTAAATCTTGTCCCACATTATCGATTTGGTGATGATCCTAACTTGTTTATATAAGTATGGATAAGAGGCTTTTTAAGGGATGAGTGACTCATTTGTAATATGGTATCAAAGCGGGCCTTTTAAGGGGTGAGTGACTCATTTTTAATATGGTATCAGAGCAGGCCCAAGTCAATGATGGATTTATCTCTTTATCTCTTCTTTTGCCTACCCACGTGATGGAAGTTCGATGTGTCATTTCGGCCTACACGTGAGGGGCGTGTTAAAACTCTTAAATCTTATCCCATATCGACTTGGTGATGATTCTAGCTTGTTTATATAAGTATGAATAACTCTTCCTTTATAAGGCCTTTTAAGGAGTGAATGATTGATTTCTAATAATTGTAGTGCTTTTTCAGTATTCATATAATGAGTATGTCTGAATTTGATGTAGAGGACTAAATAATGAGAAATTTTATCAATGTAACCTTGACTTCAAAAACATAATCGGATTGGAAAATATTGTCTGAAGTAGCCCAAATCCTATTGACAAAAATATATCTATACAATGGGCCATATTAATAGGCTCCAACCCCATGTGAGATCCCACAATTTTGCACCAAAGGTGCCAAAATTCCTCTGAATCATACAAGGATGACGTCATGGCAAAAGAGTTTTCCTAGGATTGGTCCTCATCCCTTATTTACCTCTTTTTGGCTATTCTAAATTATATTCATTTTCTATTTTTATTTAATACTCGTTCTGTTTTTCAATAATTGTCTATTTTTATTGCAACACGGGATTTAAGAAATATAAAAGAAACTGAGTTGAAAAAGTTAGTGAATATATGAGTCTCATTTTTATAATAAAATATGAGGGATATAAGTTAGTAGAATGCGAGACCAGTTTACTATTTATGGTAAAAAAAATGGAAGTGGATAATTGATGGGGGATAGATAAAAATGACAAAAGTGAATAATTAAGGGGAGATGGAGCAAGTACCATTAATCAACAAGTGACAAAGATAAAAATAAACCAAAATAGTATTTGACATTATTTTTGCTTGGGCTATACAAATAGTTGGTCCATTAAGTGAATGGGCCTAAGTGAATGGGCCACACACGTTCTTGAACAACTATAGTCCATAGAAATAAAAAGAATCTTGTTTACAAGCCACACAGTTGGAATAAAAGATTTTTGCATATATTCATCAGATGAAATGAAAAATGGGTCTAAAATATGATTGATTTTTCTGCAAAGAAAACCAGAGCCACAAGAGAAAGTCTTGGCTCTCTCTTTGTCTCTATATACATCATGCCATTTTATGACTAATATTAGCCGGTTCATTTTTTTTTGTAATTTTGTCTCATTATTTCTTTTATAATAATTATTATTCTTTTGAAGAAAAGGAATGTGATAGTACTTAGGTGTTGCTTGTAACTCTGCTTGAGGTCCCATGAATGACCTTCAGAACAGCTATATTCATATAATAATGTTGTTGATTAATAATACCAACCCATGTAGTGATATTTGTACTGTGTGTATTTGCAATAGAAACATGAGGTAAATTACTAGAAATTAGTTTAGACCATCACATGCTTATGCATAGGTGTTATAAGAGTGTCCACAATGGTTAGGCGCGGCTATAGCCGCGCCTCGGGGCGATCTCGGGGCGGTCCATAGTGGCGGAGATGTCCGCCCCCGGGGCGGACGAGGAGATGGGGGCGGTAGGCGGCGGACGACGGATAGGCGCAACGAGGGCGAGGACGCGGCGGGTCTCCTTTGCGCCGCGCCTCCCATAGTATCCGGCGATCGGCGCGCCGGCGGTCGAATTTTTAATTTTTTTGTAGGAAGAAGATAGAGAAGCTGAATGGAGGGAGAAGAAGGGGGAAGAAGAGGATGAATAGGAACAGCGTTTAGTTTAGGTTTTCTTTTAATAGATTCTATGTATATTTAAATGAATATAAGTAGTAACACAACGAAAATTCGACTTTTTTTAATATTCGTTGTATAATTTTACTCTTTTGCAATACAACGAAAATTCGGGTCCAATTACCTCGTTTTCTAATTATTTATATTGCGATGATTTTAATTATACTTAATTGAAACTAAAAACATTTTAAAATAAAAATTGATTATAAAATTT
Organism: Salvia splendens; assembly: GCF_004379255.2. Classification (NCBI taxonomy): domain Eukaryota; kingdom Viridiplantae; phylum Streptophyta; class Magnoliopsida; order Lamiales; family Lamiaceae; genus Salvia; species Salvia splendens. The sequence continues at coordinate 3,076,808 of NC_056042.1, forward strand.
GGGGGCTATTGAAAGTGTCCACCATAGTGGCGGAAATAAAATTTTGGGGCTATGGACAAAAACTGGGGCGGGGCTATTGGGGTGTCCGCCTTATTGTGGACCCCATAAATGTACATACAATGATAATTGTACACTCCTAAATCCTAATATTGTAGTACAAGCCATTTATTTCATACTTATTTGATCGTGCCACCGTTTGTGTTTGATGCGTGGCGGGAAAGGAGGGGTGTGGATGTTATTGGCCTATGATGAGTTTTATCAATTTGTATTTTTATTTTAAAAAAAATAATAAATGTACTTTTTATAAGAATAAAATAATTTTTTTTACGATTTATTCCACAACATAATCTAACTAAATTAATTAGTGCCACATCCTAAGTTACTAAACATGTAGCGACAAATTCAACTAAGAGTACTCCACTATACTGAAATAGGCCTATCATATACTTCCCCAGTCTTATAGAAATATATCATATTTCTTTTCCAATATGTTCCATAGAAATAGTCTATATCCATTTATGATAATATTTTTCTCTCTCTTTTACTTAATCATTTATGGGATCCACTCCACGAGAGAAATGAGTTAGGCAGCAGCAAAGATGATGTATGTTCAAGTTACTCAATGAAAACCAAAGAAGAAAAATCAAGAGGACTGTCAGCTCAAATGACTGGAGATTACTTGAATCCCATCAAGGCAAAAAGCATTGTTTCTCGTGTAGGAAATGCTCAAGGGAACTGTGCAATGCTTCATGGGCGAAATGAAGATCCTTGTTCATCTCCTCCACTCTCTCACATGAAAATATCAGTCCAACCAATTGGTGGCTTTGTGACTTCAAAAAAGAAACCGAAATTCATGCGAGGCATCATTGATCATGGCAGCGTAGATGTATTGCCTTCATTTCAGTTACTTCCAGAGGTTTCCAGTACTGGGCTGAATGTTGCTTCAGACTCAGACGATGAGACATCCCGAGCAACATCACCTTCTTTATCAGATGGCTCTGAATCAAGTTTGAGTCCAGAATCCAGAACCAGCCATTCCGATGTGAGCCAGAATTTGCAACAGCTCCTGATCTTCCTCCTCTACCCCCTGTAAAATGGTGGGCATCAGAAAAGAGTCATGACACGATGCCTCAAATCTCCAATAACGCGTTTGATCTTATGCATGCGGCATCTTCAAGTTCTCAGCATAAGCCAGCCCCCTTGAATCATGACCACGATTTGAAGACTGCAAATGAGCTGAAAAGCAAGGTCTACCATTTAAACTCCTTCTTTATAAATCATGCTTAAGCTATAAATGTGATCTGATTACAGTCTTGTCTTTTTTAATATGCAGTCATTCAGTTCAGAGAAGTCAGATACCAAAGGAGAAGAGAACATTGATGAAAACAATTTCCTCAACCAAATTAGAACAAAGTGAGATGCTCCGTATATTATTGCATTACAATTTCACACGAAACTATAACAACCTTTGCCTCTCCTTATATGTTGTGGTTTCAGTTAATGAGTCTGAGACCAGCTGTGCCATCAGGGACCTCTACTAATGTCCATGGAATGACGATTCTTGACAAGGCAAATGCCATTTGCAAGGTCTCTCTGTCTCCCTCTCTCTCTCTCTATCTCTCAACTAGTAATATCACCTTGTCTCCACCTCTAACTCTAGGTTAGCTTTCCTCTACTTGTATCAAATCTTGATTCTTCCTTCAATATCTACCACTTTATTGAAATTAAGCCCAACTTAATGTAAATGAGTGAGCTCTGGTCCCTTTTTTCCTTTTTTTCTTTTAGTTCAAAAGAAGTGATTAGCCACAGAATAGTAATGAACTCCTTTTTCATACATTTATTTCTCTTGTAGTAACTATGTTTTATAGCTATTGTAATTGCTATAACCTACATAAGCAACCAACAAAGTTATTTGGACTCTAATACAATTATCCTATTTACGTGTTTGGTACGATGGAACGAAGAAGGAAGTAGAATGATGATTCTTATATTTATTCCCATGCTAGGTGTGACTCTTTAGGAATTACTACTATCATTTTTCCACTCAATAACACAGTCATTCATTCCTTCCTCAATCCATGAATTGTTATTCTATTCCATCACAAAGGGTATCACAATTATCATAGATTCGTTTCAATCAGTTTATCAGTTACATGTACTCGGAATTCTGATTCCCTTTAAAGATACTCCTATTTATTTTTAAATAAGGCTTTCCAAAAGAAAAAAGTGTCTCTTCGACAGTGGATATTGAAAAGGATGTCACATTTGACATTTCCTTTTTGAAAAAACTCTCATATATTCATATAAATATACTATTTTCTCTCTTCACCTAACACATAAAACAACATTTCCTACAATCCCGTATCATTCGCTAAATATGTCATCTATTATGGGATGAAGAAATATTATCAAACAAATAGAATGAAGAAATATTATCAAACAAAAAGAAAAAGAGGAAGAAAGTGGGGAAGGAAAAAGAGCAAGTGAGTTTCGTATTAATTAATTAAATTAATGTAGTGAAACTCTATCCATTTAATGTTTATCCTTTATCTATTTTGCTCGCACTTTACACTCTACACACCTGGCATGGGGGCCCACTTCCCTGGTTTTCAAACTAAACAAGATTATGACATGGACAAAACGTCGAGCATCACCTTTTTCACTAATCGAATCTGTCTAATTGGTTAATGAATCTATTGATATATTTTAGTGAAATGAATATAATATTTATGAAATATTGATCATATATAAATGTGATAAGTATTTTATTTTATAATATAGATGATTGTCATTTGAAAAATAATTTTTTATTAACTTCAAATTAATTTTACTATTTCTGAAATTACAATATAAAATTATACTAGTAATTTTTTATGTGATATCAAAAATCGAAATTGATGTTACAAATTTAAATATGATATGATAACAAGATCATATGGTTTTCAAATAAATTGCCATTATTTTAATTAACATCCAAAACAAAATGACGGTTTTTACAAACAATGTTGTTTTGTTGTTACTATTTAATTTTTGCCATAATATTTTCGACTTTGACTATTATACAATAATTGCAAAATTTTGAGCAGTTATGTATCTGTTTCAAAAACTATGGAATTGAGCAAAAGTCCATACAAATTTATAGTTTAAATGATAATGACCTCTTTTATAATAAATGTGGAAATGAAAAATTCAAAAAATAGGAGTTATTCAACATTATTCATTACATAATACTAGTATTACTATACATATATAAATGATTGGGCGATTTAGTTCTTCACAAGTCAATACCCCTTATTATATAGTAGAACCTCTCTCATTAGACCCATTACCAAAGAAGTATAAAAAAGAAGATTCTTACATTAGTAAAATACGTCAATTTAAACATCATTTTGTAGATGGGTAGGATAATTGAGACAAATAAAAACTTTGTGATTTAATATTCAAACTTCAAAAGTTATGGAACAAATCGACAAAATTTTATAACTTACAAAAAAATTGAATCGATGTCAATGCTCAATAGACGTATCCCTACTTTGCAGTGAAACAAAGTTACTGGCATAAATGATTGAAATGTAATGTCAATTTTATAATAGTTTTACTCTCTAATATAATGGAATATTGGTAAACAAAATGAGACTTGTAATTTAAGAGGGAAACTATGACTTGCACTTATGTACCCTTGAAAATGCGAGTAAAACGCGTGGACTAAGTTATAAAAATTTATATGTGCTGATGAATTTGTCTTCTGACTTACTAAGGTACATGGTTCCCATAATTTACAAACCAGTTCTTTTCTCTCTCTTTTTTGGTTTATTTAAAACTGGAACAATGTGAAATCAGATATTGTATTTGTTCCTCAAATTTTATACTTTATTCGTCTCATTCTAAGTGATCAAATTTCCAGTTTGGATTGTCCCATTATAAGTGATTGATTTCCTTTCTTGGCAAAAAGCAACATCTTTGTTTCTCTCTTTATCTCCTATCCTTTTACCTCTTACGTACTGTATTCACTGTATCTAACTCAATAAATATCAGTTTTTTAAATCACGTGTCTAAAAAAATTCCTCACTAATAGTAGGATGGAGGAAGTAGGAGTACTTTATTATGTCTCACTTAAGCTGACACGTTTTCCTTTTTTGTTTGTCTCAACTAAGATGACACATTTTCTTTTTTGAAAACTTTCTCTCTCCAATTAATACACCCAACCACTTTTTTCCACTCATATTAAAATATTCATCTTTCTTTCTCTCTCTATTTTAATAATTCCACCCACATTTTGTCTCTCCAATTAAACACATTAATCAATAACTCTTAAAATCTCGTGCCAGCTAAGGAATGTGTCATCTTAGCCGGGATGGAGGGAGTATTATAATTTTAATAGTCCATTAAAGTTTATTGATATATTTTTTAAATAAAGCAAATCAACTTTATTGATATGCTTTTATTGTAACACAAAATTCCACTTCTTTTTTTGAGGAGAAGACTAGTATCAATACTTATGCTTACATTGTAGATATGAGTGGTTGGGAATATGAACTATATTTGAATGAGCTTATAGAAATTAATGCAGCAAAAAATTGGTATTTAGGCAGGAAACTACAGACAGACACAATGCATGGTTGGTAAATACTGAGAAGTCTTCCATTTTTTTTCCGAATATGCATTGGATTATGGGTTTATGAACATTAATTTTACTCGATCCATAACAACGGAGGTGATCTTCATGTAACGAAAGCTTGCATGGAATATTAATTATAATAATTGTCTATTTGTAGTGGAAAACTAGAATAATACTAGTACATATTTTGCAAATTTACTGTTAAAAAAATAAATATCAAAAGACCAAAAATACATGTACTATTCTCTCTATCCCATGATATTCTTACTTTTTTTATTTAATTTTTCTATTTCGACTAGTCCTAAATTATTTATATTATTTATTTATTTATATTTTCAGAAGGAATATGATATTTAATTCACTGCAAAAATTAGTAGTTCGCCTCGAATCATTTTGAAACAACTAAAGAAGTTCCATCCATATTCATTAATTCACTGCAGAAATTAGTAGTTCGCCGGGAATCACCAGTTGTACGATTGATTCATCTATGGAAGCATCTGATTATTAGGCAGTCCTAACATCAATGGGGGACCGGCACAGGTGTACTCTCCTCTTTCTCTTCGATCGTTCTGTATCCAACAAATATCAATCAATTCGTTTTTTTGTTTTCTTACTTCCCAACAAATTATTCAATTTCGATCCACATTTTGGTTGCACCGTAGTAAAAATCCTTGTTTTTTTAGCTTCGATTTCGATCTTATTGTTTAATCTTATTTTAAGCGACTCGTCGGAGAGAGAAAGAGAGCGACAGAGTCACGATTGAATGCGGCGGAGCGTGCATATGACGCGTCGCATCTCACCTGTCGCTGACGTGGCCGCATTATCGGCTATTCTATGCTGATTTTTTATTATTTTACTATTATTTACGAATATAAATAATACAGATGGTGGTTTCTCCACCTTTGTTTCACTCTCTCTCTCCTCGAATCAGCTGCCGCCGGTTTACGACGATTTCGGTTAACCGCCACAATTCGCCACCGCCGTCGTCTTCTTCCAGCTCCTGCTCACCTTCACCTAATTCTTCTTACTCTGCTTTCTCGTCTCATCGCCCGGGGCGTTATTGGAATTTCATTACTTTCTCCGGTAGCCTCTCTTATCTCTCTCCCTGGAATAGTGTAATCTGTGGACGAAATTTGCTGTCAGGATTTTCACTTTTTTGTGATTTACAGGCAATGGAATTGTGGAATTTCTGGAGTTTCGTGATTGGCGTATTGGTTTTTTACTGTAAAAACCTAGTTCCTGTTTCTCTTTTAATTTGATTGTGAAATGTGAACATCTTTGTGGAACCTAGATCACGAATTTTGTGAAAAATGTGCTATATATAAGTTTTACGCCTTTCCAAACTGAAATTTTAAATTCTAATTCCGTAACCGGCCAATGATTGAGTCACTCCATTATTTATCTGAATGGATAAAATTAAGATCATGGAACGTGGTAGCTATCCCTGCCTCTTAATAATTTCTAGATTGATTACTAGGTTGGTGCTTAGTTTATGTAATGATTGTTCCTGTGGATCTAGTTTGTGAATAAACCATACTATAATAGCTCAATGCTTTGAATATACCTGTATGGTCTAACGAGCAAGGTACGTTCATTGATAGCATATCTGCTTCAATTCAGTATATTGATCAACATCTTGCAGGCTTGAAAGTTATCCGGAAGCATCACAGCCTTAAGGCTCAAGCGATGAGTACTACTCAAGGAGATCTTTCATCTCCAACGGCCATGATAAATTTGGAGGACAAACCCGATCATCTTCTCGTTCTTGTTCATGGCATCATGGGGAGGTATGCTGATTATCGTACATGGATTAAGTAAACAATGATTTTGCTATCTCAAGAATTTAAAGTAGATATTGAATCTGATACTGCATTAAGTTGCACATGATGTGTCAAGAGTTGAGTTTTGCTTAAGTTTGTTAGTGTTTCAGCCCAAGCGATTGGACGTATTGTGAAGCAGAGTTGAAAAGGCGATTAGGGAAAAAATTCTTGATATATGGTATGTTTTCTTTTCTAATTGTTTTACATATAAGGTTTAACATGAGCTTCAGTCCAATTTTGCGTTGTGGAAGGTATCACGTTGTATGATATTGACATGAGGATTAAACCGTTAAGAGTGCTTACTTTCCATGAATAATGGGGATACAGATATAGATGGGCTTTTTAGAGGATGACTAGAGATTTTATATGCAAAAGCATGCCAATGTTTGATGAATTTGAACTGACAAGTTCTCATTTTAGGATAATCTTAAGCTGTACTGAAACTCATTTAAGATGTTTACTTCCTTCTATTGCAGCGAGTTCTTGTAATATGTATGCCAAGACTTTCACAGGCATTGATGGTGCTGGTAGACGACTGGCTGACGAAGTAAGTTCTTTCGGTTATGGGCTTGTACACACCCCTTTAATACTAGTGTGCTTAGGTCGTGAACCAACATTTTTTCATATGCCTGATCCAGAAGTCCTTCTACTTGAAGAGTAGAGCCCTGAATTGACAATTGAAGTATTTCTCTTCTTTACCCTTTCCCTTTTTTTTTCTGGAACAGGTCACGGAGGTCGTGAAGAAGGCAGATAGCTTAACAAAGATTTCATTTTTAGCCCATTCACTTGGTGGATTAATTGCAAGATATGCAATTGCTGTCTTGTACACACCTAATGTTTTTTCTGATTATCCTGATGATACATACACAAACTCCGAACCCTCATCTCCTCCAAATGGTGGCTTGATTGCTGGCCTGGAAGCAATTAATTTTATTACCCTGGCGACACCACATATTGGAGTAAGAGGGAAAAAACAGGTATATTTTGCTGATGGCAAGATTAACATGAAATTATTAATCTTGTTTGTGTTGATTTGGATCAAATGGCTTATTCTTTAAAACCAATCTCAGGCTATAGAATATACTATTAGCTTATAATTGTCATGTGGGACCTGACCTCCAGACAGTGAATTATCTTCAATATTTCAGCTTCCATTTCTTTTGGGTGTGCCTTTCTTGGAGAAAATTGCTCCGCCGATTGCGCCTATTTTTACTGGGCAAACTGGCAGTCAGCTCTTTCTCACTGATGGAGACGCCGATAAACCTCCTCTCTTATTACGAATGGCCTCAGACTGTGACGAAGGAAAATTTTTGTGAGGAGACTTAACTTGTTGTCATGCTCTTTTGTCAGAATTTTAGGCTTATTTTTCTGAGTTGCATTGCAGGTCTGCACTAGCTGCTTTCAGATGTCGGGTCCTTTATGCAAATGTGTCTTATGACCGTATCCTGATTTCAATTACTGTACTATAAATGTTTTTTTTTTCTGTTGCATTGATTAGTGGGATTCTTAACGATGTCCAGATATGGTAGGTTGGTGCACTTCCTCCATTAGAAGAGAAGAAGAACTCGTTAAAGTAATTTGACATTTCCTAGTTGTGTATAATTATATTGATTAGTCAGATATCTAATTTTGACACTGGCAGCCTACAGATGGGTCATTGGATGGCTACGAACACATTGTGAACGTGGAGTATTGCCCCCCAGTTTTGTCTGAGAGCCCGAATTTCCCTTCGGAGGCAGCTGAAGCGAAGGAGGCTGCTCAAAATGATCCTAGCACACAGAACACAGTAGAATATCACGAGATAATGGAAGGTACAATCCCAATTGCTATGAATTAAGATGCTTAGAGTATTAAGACGTAAAACTGTTGATATGTTTGGGAAATGAAAGTTGTCTTGTTTCAGATGAAATGATACGTGGATTACAACGATTGGGATGGACGAAAGTTGATGTTAGCTTTCACTCAGTACTCTGGCCGTTCTTTGCACACTACAATATTCAGGTAAAGTAAACTTCAAACTCCTCATACACCACTAGGCCTGTCAAAATGGATATCATACCCGATATCCGTACCCAAAATAGTCAGGTAATTGGATACCCGAAACCCGATTTTTCGGATTTTGGATCGGGATCGAGTACTGAAAATTTTGGATTTTCACCCGATCGGGTATACCCGAATTATCCGATTTTTTAAAAACTTAATAAATAGTGTGTTAATTCTAATTTGCATATTCTTACTTATTTACAAACCCAAATAGGAAATCTGTCCGCTTTATAATTTCTAATTACTAATAATACTAGTAATATATTAGTTCTAATTTTTAAAGTTCAAGTAATTAAATATTATGATTAATGGTAGTCACTGAGTTATAGACTTACATCACACACGCCTCCCCCCCTCCTACTCTCTCGCCTGCGTCCCCCTCCGCCGGCGTCGTCTCCTCTCCCAACGTCGGCGTCGTCTCCTCTCCCAGCACCGACCCTCATCTTCCCCAGCGCCGGCCGCAACGAGCTCTCCTGTACTGCCCAGCCGCGGCCCTTCTCCTCTCCCACCGCCGCCGACCTCTAATGCCCAGCTCTCCTCAAAATTGAAATTGAAATCGGGGCTGGATACCTGATTATTCGGGACTGGATACCCGAGTCGGGTATTCGGGTATCCGAAATCAAAATCGGATCGGGTATCATGTACTAGATTTTGGGAAATTCGGGATTGGGTACCCGAAATTTTCGGATCAGGTATCTGTGGATACTCGATTTGACAGGCCTATACACCACCACACGGCTTATAGAAGCGACAGTCCTTCAATTCATACCTTGATTGTAATAAACAGGTGAAAAACGAAAGGTTTCATAATGCTGGAGCCGGAGTGGTGTCGCACGTTGCCGACACCATAAAACAATCTTCGCCATGTATAGGTGTTAATTAGTCGTTGTACGCTGACAACATGATGGAAAGTTCTAGTTTCCACATAATGTGTATCATCATTCTCAGGATGATAATCTTTTAATTATATATGATGGTTATATTTTCATCCACCAATCAAAGGGGAGAAAGTTTGGTTCCACATTATGTTGATGTTGATTTTGATTTTGATTTTGATTTTGGTATCTGCAGAAACTGCATTCAAAAGTGTTGCTTTATCTTCCATTTATTACATTACAGAGCAACCCGTGGCGTTTTCGTCGCTAAAAATGTCGGTGGTGCGAATGTCAATAATATCAGACCCGGGTGGCTGCTGGTAGTAGCCGTGGTCGTGGCCATTGTAGCCATGTTTACGGTAGTTGTATGTGGAGGTTGTCGACTCAGCTGTGAAATAATTCGCTGGGGTGCTGTAGCCGGAGGAATAGGCGTAGCTGGCCAGACTCCCCCCCCCCCTTGAGTAGTGGCTGTAGTAGGCCGGGTTGTATGGAAACGGCCACAGCTCTGCTGTCCGGCCAGTCTTTCGTACGGTTTTCAGAACCTTTTTCTGGCTCGCCCTCCCCGTCAGTCACCTTTTGCATGTTCATATCTACGTCTATGTTGTCCACACCTAATTAAGTTCTTACTTCTTAGTCTGAATTTAATAATATGGACGAATCATAATAAAAGGAATTGAAAGTAGAGGGTTTGTAGTTTGTACCATCTAATTTTGAGAGGGCTTTAGTTATTTTTCTCACATCCAGGACAATCCATGTGCACTCTCATCTCCACAATCTGCAAACACGATATTCATGTTATATAACTTATGTGAGCATATTCTGTGAATACTTTTACGGAACGGGAAGCTAAAGCTAGCATGCGCACACATACTAATCAACACCAGCTCATCTTTTTCCCCCTTCTCTACGACTTGAAACCGAAGTCTGGACAGTCGAAAGCTTCATCGTACATGCATACGTATACATACATACATACATACATCTATGCGTGTATATATATATACATCGGATGCATTTGGAAATTCTAGAGAGGGAAAACTAACCGACATGGCGAGACTTCAAAGGTTATATTAGTGTCTTTGTTCGGACAATTTTGCTAGTATGATAAATTGTCAAGATCGTATGCCATTTATATATAGCAACGACTTTCATGTATGTATCATGTACGTATGTATGTATCTGTTTGACTTAATTAGAGAGCAAGTAACTTTGTTACTTGAATATGATTTGTCTACGTATTAATTATCACAATGTTTTTCCTCTTCCTACTATTATAATGTATGCTTCTTGAAAGGAGGACCGAAGCGTGAAATTACACTGAAACTATTTTTTTGTTGCTTATTGCATTTGCATTTTTTTTTCTTTCTGATATTGTATTCGTATAAATGTCCTTTTGACAGAGTCTTTTGTATAAAAAAAATAACTAGAAGAATAAAATATGTGGTTTAGGTTGGCATGTTAATCCTTTAGTCAAATAAACCATCTATGATCTCTATCACTTATTAACTAAAGGATATATTTAGGCAATAGTTAGAGATATAATTTGGTCGATGGCCAAATTCAAGTTAAAATTGTGAGATGTGAGATTGTTGAACTAATCAAAATCCATGAAACATGAGATATATCTAATAATACTTCCATCCACTATCAATAATCTTGATAATTGATGACAAATTTTAATTTTTAATTTAAATTTATAAGGTAGAGAAAAATAAAACTTACATGCATTATTTGTAGAGAATGAGATTCAGGAAGAACTTATCAATAATAGAATGTGACTAATTTTTCTGTACGAACCAAATAAAAAAATTATTGGTGTGGATAGACATAATTATGATGAAACATAAATTTTATGATAAAATTATCTCAAGGTTTATGACCAAAAGTTTTGCGATTAATTGTTTGGTTAGAGATTTCTTTATTCGAGATTTCTTTATTCTTCTTTTTGATCTTTTAAATATTTAAATTTTATTATTAAAAATCTTACCGGATTTGTCACGGAATATAGTCTAATCTGACTATTACGATATTGCCTAACATGAATAATCTAATGCACAGTTGAAGAAAATGCCAAGTTGCATTGTTTTGCAAACTGTGAAGTATATATTCTAATAGATTAAGTTAAGTGATATAACCAAAGCTAATCATGTTGGTTTCTCCATTGCAATTTTGTATCTTATGGTTAAATCTTATGTATAAATTCTGATCAAGCAACTACTTCAAAACCCCACAAATCTCACAACTAAATTAAATAAACAGAGACCCTTTTTCAAGAATGGCAGAAAAGGAAGGAGCACTAGTGAAGCAAGGCCACGAAGAAGGGCTAAAACTCGCCACATCCCTACTCGAAGAGTTCGAGCTGCCAGGTGGCCTTCTCCCACTGGCTGACGTGGTCGAAGTAGGGTTTGTGAGGAGCAGCGGGTACATGTGGATCCAGCAGAAGGCGAAGGTGGAGCACAACTTCAAGATGATAAGCAAGCTCGTGAGCTATGACACAGACATAACAGGCTACGTGGAGAAGAAGCGAATCAAGAAGCTCAAGGGAGTTAAGGCCAAGGAGCTGATTCTATGGCCTCCTGTCGGTCAGATAACCGTTGATGATCCACCCACCGGAAAGATTCACTTCAAGAGCCTTGCTGGAATCACCAAGACTTTCCCGGTCGAGGCATTTGCTCTGGGACAGTGATGGATCCATCTTTGTTTAGCCATCACTGATTCTTGATGGCCCTTTGTTTCTCATCTTCATTTGAATACTTCCACCACTTCAAATTTCCAGTGTTAATATACCAAATAAAGAGCTCTGTTTCAAATATCACCAAGCTTAAAAAGCATTCACAATACACCAGATCAACCCTTACATCTTATGATGATGATGATGAACTCAAGAAAATGAATTTAGAACGAAAAGGCGAAGCTTAGACTACTAAAAGTACTATAAAGCACTGCATATGTGTATACATATAAACATCGATAAAGTTCCAACAAAACTTCGGGAGAGGATAAACTAAAACTTCGGGAGAGGATAAACTACATCCTTGTATTAAACAACACACTCAAAGCAATGCCAACTACTAATAAGAAACATTCTAACATTCGAAATAGATAAAGTTAATTGATGCATTCACAGGTAGCCTAATGTCTCATTCTCAAAATTCAAGATATAAATGTAGAGACTTAGTAATGGCACTCATCTAAACGACTCTTGTGCAGCTGAAACGCAGGATTAATGCCTGCCCAATTGAAGGAACCCAATCGCGCTTTGCAACCGATGCACTGGAGCTTGTCTCCCACACAGCCCTCTTCCACTGCAAAATAACCAAGCTAGATAAGGATTCCTCTGACTCTAAGACAGTTATGGCAATCTCAAGTGAATGTTAAGGTTGTACTAACATGCTTCCATCCATTTCATGGGCTCCACAAAGATAGAGGAGCATTCAAGAACCTGCACATCGGCATCAGCACTTCACTTTTTCCACTTGAAGCTCTTCTGCCCTCCTCCGCGCTCGTGGGAAACAATGTGATCCCCTGAAGCAACGATACGTAACCAGGGGCTTCGGATCAGAGCCTACAGCACTGTTATTAAGATCTGCTTCCATTGCAGCTGCCTCCATCTCCAAACGCTCCAAACTACCACAAACATAATAGCAACATTTTTTTTAATTTATACACAAAATATCCAACCTACCACAAACATGAAAGCAGCATTTTTTTTATACTACACAGCATAAAAATAGCATTCAGGAGCGAAATTATAAAAAAAAATCTAAGCTTTTGGAAGAAATTAAAGCGGTAAAGCATGAATGAAGTAGGCAGGAAAATCCAGAAATCTATATACATACAATTTTAAAACGAGAGAGTTTAAGCAAATTATATGAAAAAAAGGTAGGATTCCAGAAAACCTAGCACCAACCATCTTGATCAGTAAACAAATAAGTAACTAAATTAAGCATTTTACAAAGAGAAGCAACTACAGAAATTGCAAATTTAGGGGTTTCTGAGAATTAGTACGTGAAATTAAAACATCATTGATAAGATTTCAGGCGTGGCATAGTAAAATTAAGAAGAAGAACGAGATGACGAAGGGTTTACCGACCAGCAAAATTAGGAGCTCGGCGCCGTTCTTCTACTTCTGCTGCGTCTGGTAATTTATTTACTTAAATTTTCTCTAAAATCTAAATCGAGTAGAATATAATTACCATATTTATTTTCTTCCATAAATATTCATTATTGAATGGTAATAATATTTGAGAATGTATTGATATAACTTATTCAATATTGAAGAGGTATATTTACTCTTTTTTTCAACACAAATAATAAATACTCCGTATAGCAATTATTTCTATTTACTTTTTCAATATTTACGTATTCAATATTTTTATGAAAATATATTTATATTTATAAAAGGTACTACTAAATGACAAAGTACCTTCCCAATTTACTTTTTTACTTTAGAGATCGAATGTTCAAAATTTAAATGATAAATTTTAAAATTTTAAAAATTCTAAATTAAATTTTGTTTTGATTTTAGATAAGAGGGAACATCTTTTTTGGTCCACGAACTTTGTCAAAGTATCATTTTAGGTCCGTAAACTTTGAAAATATCATTTGAGGTCCACCAACTATAGATTAATATCATTTGAAGTACTTTTTAATATTTCCAAGTTTTTTTGGATGAAAATAACCTCAATACCTTAAAGTGTATATATTTTTAATAAATTTATCATATACTTATATTTTTTTATAAATATCTTTACAATATATTTTTTACTAATTTTCTAAATATAATTTGACCTTAAATATTATCACTTAATTTTGTGACATGCAAGTAAAATTGCTTATTCAATTTTTTATATTAATTTTTTAAAAATTGAATAAAGAACTTTTCTTTAATAATAAAAAATTGAATACAGATCTTTTCTGCATGTCACAAAATTAAATGATAATATCGAAGGTCAAATTATATTTAGAAAATTTGTCAAAAATATATTGTAAAGATATTTATAAAAAAATATGAGTATATGATAAATTTATTACAAATATACACTCTTTAAGGTATTGAGGGTATTTTCGTCCAACAAAATTTGGAAATAGTAAAAAGTACTTCAAATGATATTAACTCATAGTTGGTGGACCTTAGATGATATTTTCAAAGTTCATGGACCTAAAATGATATTTTGGTAAAGTTCGTGGACCAAAAATGATGTTCCCTATTTAGATAATTAATACACAAAATATCAATATCAAATTGCAACAATTAATTATTGATTCTCTCATATTTTGATCAAACTCATATATAATACTCCATCCATTCCATGTTAATAGATAATATTGAGGTATTTTGGTTTTAAAATAATATGATTACGGTTAACAGTTGCTGATCCAACAAGAAAATTGAGATAATATTATCATAGCAGTTACTTTATAAACAAACAACGAAAACTTAGCATCTAAGCACCAGTGGTCTAGTGGTAGAATAGTACCCTGCCACGGTACAGACCCGGGTTCGATTCCCGGCTGGTGCATTTATAATATTCTAAATTTTTTATATTGTTGATGAGAAATAGGCATTTTTTTTACATAATCTTTAAGCTGACCGATGCGTTTTGTGTGTTTATGCAACTAATAAGTACTGTCGATGACACACCTTAAACAAGGGCGGCGGATCTAGGAAACGCAACACGGATCGGTTACGTGAAAAAGCGCAACATGATTTGGTTACGTGTAAAAAGGTCATTGTTGACATTGGAAGACATAGTCAGTGGAAGAGACACTCCACTCCTAACAAGAGATGCTAGAAGAAAATTGGATTTCATTGAATTTTGTAACTCTAGTGGGCCAGTAGTGGAGTCAGTTGATCTTTGACCCCACCTTCATTTGCCGCTGACTTCGGATTTGGGCCGTCTCCACTCAGGTTTCTGAATATGCATTTTTTTCTTTCAAGAAGGACAACGAAACGAGGACTTTGAAGATTCTTCAAGTCACCTCAACTCGTTGCTACCCCTTTTGCTGAAATCAAAACAAACGCAGCTACATTCTCTCTCGTTTCCACTACTTGCAAGTAAAACAGTGTCAATTTGTAGTGGAATTCCTAATCCCTATTTCTTCACATCTGCATATTCTCAGTGGAACATAAATCAAAAGTCCCAACCAACACTACTAAATTACTAATTTATCACTACCTCACCATGTGTTTTATCAAGGCACGTAAGAATCCATACAAATATACCATCCACATTTCATTGGATAAGACACGTTGCCATAATATCTTGTAGGCAATTGCATTTATTTAATTAGTTTATAAAACTCTTACTTGATATATATTGGAAGGTTTGTTGTAGTATATTATTGATGGTGATGAGATAAATAGACACGTGTGTTTGAAAATCTAAAATCGACGCAACATTGTGGTTGGTAGTTTCAAGTGGATGTTATAGGAGAACTAGTATCACCCCGTGCGATGCACGGGTCATTTTAATTTCTTCATATTTATTTCATTATGCAAAATAAAATTTGTGAAATGATAAACAAAAGAATATTCGACATCCTCTTATTTTGGATTATACTTTTTCAATCACATTAGCCCCACATAGCCACAAGAGTGCGTTTAAATGCTAACTTTTCTTAAAAATGTCAATACGATCACATTAAAATTTCAACACATATTTGTGTTGACGTTTTAATAAACTGTTTTGACATTTAAATATCAAACTTAAAATTAAAAACTATTTTAATTCTGTGAAAATATGAATTAACCGTTGAGTTATAACTGCAGGAGCAAATTTACGTTGCAATAATTTAATATTGCACTGGTGAGACACTTCCTAGTCGAGATTCATTTCATTGCAATATAGTGACCCTCTACACTAAAAACCCAAGCCTTGAAACCTAAATCCAAAACCCTTAACTTTAAAATATACTCATTATGACCAACAAATGAGCCAAATATCAATAAAATTATCCCTCTGCCCAGTTCAGTTTTACTTTGTTGATCACTTATTCTATTTTGGGGTTTTAGATCTGGATTTGATATATACTTTATTGTTTAATGAAAGAAAACAAAAAATTATTGACATATATATATGCAATGGTGCATGATTGACATGTGCAAAACCAAGTTAAAATATCATATGTTTAAACTCATTTAATAAATTTATTAATAAAGAAAATTCTATACTTAGATACATAAATTTTATGTTTAATATAAATATTGTATAGTATATTTTTTATTTTTTATATTTCACAACAAATTGGATTAAATTAGTGAATTCAATTATAACAATGGTGGGACATTTATCGTTTTACTGATACAAGGGTGTCTAATGAATTTGATGGCTTGGTCGTAAAAACTCTTGCAGATGCACAAGAAGATGTGGTCATTTTTCCCCATTCTATTTGCTATTTTTGTTTCTTTATAGATTAATTTTATTTAACTTAAAATTAATTATTGCATTCTGTAGGATGGTTCTTACTGGATTTGTGGTAGAATTGAAGATGTTGAGTGTCACTATGGCCAATGGTCATACATGGCATGCAAACAATGTGTCAAAAATGTTGTGGAGGTTAAGAATGGGTTCAACTGTGAGGAATGTGATAATTCTGGTGGGATTGCCATTCCGAGGTTTGATATTTCCCATTGCTTATCATCATTTATATTTGTTTCCGCATTTGACCTGCTCACTTGCTTTCGTTTTGCAGGTTCCGGTTCATCGTGAACGTTGTTGATGGTAGTAGCAATGCATCATTGCTATTATGGGATCGAGAATGTGTCCAACTATTAGGGAAAAAATATTATTTTTTTAGTATTTTAAAAATTTATTCCAATCAAAGGAAGATCCTGCCTTGTTATTATTTTTGAGAATTTTGTATGCATGTTTATAATGATAGATTGAAATTAAAGTCTAGGGGAAAAAATTGAATCTTTATTTCATTACATCTGTAAATCTATTTGGAGATTTTGTTTATAAGACCAATTAATACTACTATTGGTCTAAATAGCCAAAAATAATCAATATGTACCTTCATTTTATCATTAACCACGATTATGGGATAAAATTATGAATATATGTAATCAAAATAATCCATAAATATATATTAAAAGATACCTAAAGATCAACATCGTCGTCAACAACAAATATAATATGATACTTGATAACATGCAAACCAAAATATAAAATTGAATAGAGTGATGGACGAATTACCGATAGCAAAAAATAATGAACAATCGAGAAACCAATTAGTAAATGAACAAATCAAGAAACCAATTATTATTACTATTGGTCTAAACACTAAAAAATAATTAATAGGAAATACCTTTATTTAACCTTTCCAGAACCATTAGCAACAATTTTGTGATGACACCTCGAATATATATCATCAAAATAATCTATAAAATATTTTAAAAATACCAAACATTCAAAAATCATCATCAGCAATAAATATAATAACATAATAATCAAAATATAAAAATGCATAAAATGATATGCGAATTAAGAAAATCAAAAAATTACTACATATTGGATGGATAAATAGATAATTCCTTCAAAATGAAGGTCTTCACTAAAAATGCCACAATACAATACTCTTTTTCTTTGTTTGATGCCTTTTCTCAAACCTCCCGAGGCATACACACACATATATATAGTGTTTACAACTTTGAATCTTGAAAAAAACATAAATGACAATATAATGATAATAATGGAAAGTAGAATGCACCCTCCTCCACTTCTTTTAACAGCCAAAAACAATAAATTTTTATATTCATAATGATGAATTTGCCACCCCACTTTCTCATGCAGCAAAGATTGAAATTGTTAATAATCGTATCAACTTATTACTACTATGAATTATTATTAGTTTTGATATAGTAAATAAAATTGTAACGGTAGTAACTTATTACGTTTGAACTATATAATAGTTTTTATTCTTAAATGTCTAGATTATAGTATTTAAATTATATATTTAAGCTTAAATGATAATTCCATAAATACCCTCAAAACTCTCCCTTTATATATGTATAGATTGGCACGTGTGGAAAATATGAGTGGAGCACCATGCATATTCTACATGTGTGTATAATGTATATATATCGATGGATTGTTGTTGTTGGGGCCAAATGCAAATGCCAATGTCATTGCCAACTTTTATTTAAATAATCTGTTTTTTTTTCATTCAAAGATGAGATACCATTTTTAATTGCTAACGTAAAAGGGACTCACTCTGATTGTTCTGATTAGTGATTGCATTGATGAACTTAGGAGACCTACAAATCGAAATGCAAAATTATCTCAAAACAATTTCAATAGAAATAGAAAAGTGATCAACTCTACCTTAGATATGGAAGACCAAACCTCCACCTTGAGCACACGTGTCTTGCGATTTCTTATAGAAATTTATTAACTAGAGTTCTACTACCTTATAAATGAATCTTGCAGAATATATATTAGAATAAAAATAAAATACGGATTATTGGTGTAACTTGTGACGTGGAAACTGGAAAGTTAACTGTACAATATGCATCTAGATTTTGGTCCGAGTCCAAATTATAAGCAAACTACTAGGTAACATGTATATGAGCCGTATTCAGCAAAGGCAATAATACTACGTGCAATAGTTTGATATATGGAGGCAATTTGGGGGTAAGAAATGGTATTTTAGAGCACCCACAACCGAGCTCTTGCCAGCGAGCACGGTTATGGGCCCGGCCCCACTTTTTCTGCATGCTCTTAGGCAAGAGCACAACACCCACAGCTGTGCTCTTCCACAAGGACGAGCACAATTCAATTTAAATAAAAACATTTCCTTAATATTAAAATTCATTAAAAACCGAAATAATATTACAAATTACATATAAAATAAAAAAAGACATAATTAAAATCCTAAAAATTAAAAATTACATAATTAGATTCGTAAAATTAAAAAACTACGCGTTGCCGAATTTCGCTCACATGTGTTTGATTAGGTCTTCTTGTAGCTCAACGTGGGTTCGGGTATCGCGCATTGTGTGCCTTGTTTCGATCCTCTCACCCACCGTCGTATGCACACCTCGGCGTAGGGGAGACCTCGCGCGTGAGCTTCCAATTTTGAGTGAGAGATGAAGGTGTAGATAAGTTGTATGAAAAATATGAATGAGAGATGACTTGATGTGAAAAATGGACGATGAATGTGTGTATTTATAGATGATTTTGGGGGGAAAAAATAAAAAAAATAAAAAAATACAGAAAAGCGGGCATTTTTTGGGATTGAGAAAATAATTTTTTATTTTTGGTATTATTTTCGATTTAAAAAAAAAGATTTTCCAACGGATATGCCGTTGGCCAATCACACGCTGTCACGTCGCCTGCTCGCTGGCACGGACGGACGGACGTCGTCCGTCCACCGTTGCAGATGCTTTTAGTAATTTAACATCATAATTATATTCATTAATTATTGTTAATTTATTAATTTATAAACTACTCCCTTTGTTCCATATTAATATAATCATTTTACTATTTTAGAAAGATCAAAGTTAATTAAGTCATTTCTATTTTTAGATGAAAAGTAACAATCTTTTACTTTAACTCTTCATCTCTCTTACTTTATTCATACTTAACACGCTATTTTTAATCTCTGTGCCAAAAAGAAATGCATCAATTAACAAGGAACGAAGGGAGTGCTAAATTATTATCTTGTTTTCTCCCAAAATAAATATAATGAAATTGTAATAAATTAATGGTTTTTTAGTACTAGTATTAAATTTTTATAAGTGAGTTGAATTTGTGTTTTGGTTACAAAATGGACTTTGACAAGAAAACTGTAAAATGTTTTATTAAATGTCTAATTTCGTTATTTTTGAGTATATATAGAGAGAAAAGATATGGTGCGCGCGAGAAAAAAGATACGTTGCACGTCTTAGTTAGCGGTTGTGAGTCTGTGACTTGTGAGCACGCCTGTATTCTACATATGATACACTTCCCAATTGGATTTTGCAATCTCAAGCCTCTTTCATATATATCTTTATTTCATAAATATATATGCACACATGCATTTGAAAATTCAGATGATAAACAAATACATATAGGATCCAATATTTATAAGATCTTAATAAAAAAATTCCATGTCAGCCTACATGTGTGAGGACAACTGGACAACAGGTGGAATATATATGAAACCTGACTATCGATTCTCATCGCCACAAGCAACTAATGTTGGTTCAGAATTACCACTCCATATTTTAAGAATACAAACTAACTCTTAAATCTTAATTAACACCATAAAATCCGTAGCTTATCAATGGAACCACAAATCACACTATCACAGAGTATTAGTATGGGAAGAAATCATATGTAATTAGGGAGAATAATCACCTAGGAAACTAAGGGATCTCTTACATTATTACCAAAGATTGTGAACGTGTAAAAGGATTACAGAACTTATGTGAATAAACACAATTCCACACAACATATTTTCTACAAATGGAACCACAGCTCACAGATTATTTCACCTTAAGCAGTAAGTATTTTTCCATCCATATAAAAAAATATTTGATAATATTATAAATCCCACCGGATCTTTTAGTTAATACCTATGCGATATTAATTAATACTATAATAACAATTTATTATTTTGCTTAGCCCTAATTTGACTCTTATTAATTCTAATTCTATGATCATGTCACATCTCACTAGTGTCAGTATCCCAAATCGACAGCCAAGTAAAATGCTGTATATCACATGGGCATTTGTGGGAACTCCAAAAACTTTATTCACCCTCTATTTAATAATCCCATTGTATAAATTGGTGAAATTTCACTAGGAGAAAAAAATTATTTTTCCATTCATCCCTCGAAACAGACAGATTGCTTAAGCTGCATGTGCTATCCTCTTCTTTTGTATTTTCTCGCAAAGCCTCCTTCTGCATCTATATGATTCTCCCACTTCCTCTCCTAATCCAAGTCAGAAATAAATAATTATTTAATAGTAGTGTTAAAATTAAATTAATTGATTAGGCAAATACAAATTCGAACTCCAAGTCCTTCAAATATGTCCAATTCTTTAACTAACTGCTTCTTCACTCCAAGATTTCTATCGCGGCTGAAATCGGCCAAGAAAGACTGCAAACCGCCGGCGGCGGTTGAGCCTATCGGTACAGTTATGCTTACGTGTCAAGAATCCAAGGTTGATGATCGTGATTGGATGGCGGCGTTGAAGAAATCGGTGAAGTTGCTTCATTTTGGGAGATGGGAGGAGAAGGAAGCGGCGGCGGGAGAGATGAAGAAGCTGGCGGAGGAGGATGCGAAGCGGATCCGGACCATGGCGGAGCTCGGCGTTATTCCGCCGCTGGTCGCCATGGTCGGGTCCGAGGCGGCAGCGCGTCGGAGATTGGCTGTGCAAGTTCTTATTCAACTCGCCAATGCCTCTTTCACGTGAGTTTTTTTTATTTAATTTGTGTGATTTCTAATTCAATCATCAAAATGCATGATCATGATTAACTGATGATTAAGGTTCCTTAATCAAAGATGATGATAATTTTTTTTTGGATGGAGAAAACAGAGGGAAGAACTGTTTCATCAATTGGAGCAGACGAATTTAGTTGGGATAATTGAATATATTTAATTGTGGGAGGGACCAAAAGCTATACTTATTCTTAGTTAATATAATGAGTTGGGAAAAATTGTTGCACACAAATGGAAAATGGAACCATAATGGAGGCCTAGAGGCCATTATTATTGACTTGTGGGTGGGTGGAGTGGGCGGCGCCACCGCTCTCACCGGTATTTCTTGCTCGCCGGCGAAGTCTTTCCTTCGCCGGCATTTATTAATCTCAAAGTTAGGTGTCTCGAACTAATTTAGTGCTTGAAACTGGTTTACTGAGATGATACAACTTAGAAATTGAAGTTTTTGGACTAAGGATATGATGCAGTGCAGCATCATTAATTCTATTTTTCTATTACCGTCCATAAAAATTAGTCTATCTTTTATCTGTAGTAAAAAAAAATTCGTGAGGGTTATTTTTTCGTATTAACAATACTTCAATCATTTTTTCTTTGTATTATCTTCTTCTATACCAATGTTGCACTAAAATTAATGACGTTCAGTATAAGACTATTGGTAGTGGATGGAGTGAATATAATTTAGAGCCATATGTTGAAGACAAGGATAGTCTGTTGAGCTAACATCACTTTTTTAACTTGATCATATTGGCACGTTGATGTACATCCAAATATAATATGGAAGCAAGCATATTTTGCATATTTCAATAAATTATTGCGTTAATGCTCCAAGTGGGAGTGGGTGTGGTCTCTTTTGGTTGCTGATATTATGTTTCTTGTGTTCAGTAACAAGGCTGTAATGGTGGAGGCAGGAATTTTAACAAGACTGCACAAGAATTTGAGTTTGTTAGATGAAACAGATAAGCAAGAATCAGCAGCGCTTCTCCTGTCCATATCACACCTAGCCAACAGCCAATTCCCCTTTTACACATCAAGAACCATTCCAATTGTAGTCAGCATTCTCGAATCAAATCCAAGCCTCAAAACCAAACACCTCTGCTTGAGCACATTGCACAACCTCTCTTCCCTCCTCGACAACGCGCCAGCCCTGATCTCGACCGGGGTGGTCCCCACCCTAACGAAGCTGGCCTCGCTGAGGGAGACCTCCGAGAGAAGCCTGGCCGCGTTAGGCAACCTGGCAGTGACCTCAGCCGGGAGGAAGGCGCTCGAGGTGGACCCCACCGTGCCCGAGGGCCTAATCGAGGTCATGACATGGGAGGAGAGCCCGAAATGCCAGGAGCTCTCTGCCTACATCCTGATGGTCCTGGCCCACCACAGCTCCCTGCAGAGGAGGAAGATGGCAGAGGCCGGTATCGTGCAGGTGCTTCTGGGAGTCGCGCTGCTGGGGAGCCAGCTGGCGCAGAGGAGGGCGATGAAGCTGCTGCAGTGGTTCAAGGACGAGCGGAGGGTGAGGGTGGGGCCCCACTCAGGGCCCCTGCAAGTAGGGGGCGGGGCGATCCTGGGATTAGGGTCGCCCCTGAGTGAGAAGGAAGCGGAGGAGGGGAAGAGGATGATGAGGAGGATTGTGAGGCAGAGTTTGTGTAAGAACATGGAGAGGATCACGCGCCGCGCTAACAACGGAGCGGACGGGGATGCAGCCAGGCTCAAGGGCTTGGTGGTTAGCAACAGTTCTAAGAGCTTACCATATTAGAAAACTCACTAAGTTTGTTTTTTTTTGGTACATACAAAAAGGAAAGAATGAGTACTACTTGGTTCATGTTTATAATTCTGATTGTAAATCATGGATGATTTTTTAATAGTAGTGATTTTTTGGGTGATTGCAATGAAAAGAACATATTACAGACGAGTATAGAACATGTTTGATGTTTGATGCACATTTCGATTCCTTTACAAAGTGTGGCATCCGTTCCCAAATTGTGATCATCACATCACATGTGAAAATTGAAATGAACCTCAAAACTTAAACGTTAATGAAAATTTGATGTTTAATAATTTGGTCATGAATCGTTGGTTTTCTGATGACAAAACATCTATTTTGGTAGAACACCGTCTCTTTTTTTTTTTTTTTTCTGGTTTCGGTTCCAATCTAAATCAACAATTCAAAGCCAATAGCAAACCACGCACCTCTAGACTCTAGTAGAGCTAAATGGTAAATGCAAAAAAATATAGTGTACGTATGTTGGTCTAGCGATAGAGTGGTTAATGTCAGGATCAAAAGGTCACGAGTTCAAGTTTATCGTGATGCTACCTTTAAAATTTGTGTTTATTTTCCAATAAAAAAAGTTAATTTTATTTTAAAAAAAATTAAAGGAAAATCCTTAATAGTAGTATTGATTATCCAAGCATTGTGGGCCACTTCAGTGAAGGATAATTGATATACAGTACTACATAGTATTTCTGTAGAAGGCCCAGAAGGAATATATTAAAACGCAGCGTTTGGCAAAAGCCTCATTATATATCGTCCCTTCCCCCAGTAGGGTTTCCTCTTATCACAGTTACGACAAACAACCGCAATTAGGGTTTCCACCACAAACTCAATTCTTACTTTCTCAGCCATGGATCTCACCAAGAAACGCAAGGCCGATGAGAACGGAAGAGCGTATCCCTTAACCGCCGACCTCGGGAACCCTATGGCTGCCGTGCCGCCGTCTTCGATGGGCATCCTTGCTCCCGAAGACGCAGAGAAGATCCTCGAGCCCTTCACCAAGGAGCAGCTCCTTCCGATTATTCGCGCCGCCGTGCTCCGCCACCCCGACGTCTTGGAGGCCGTGCGCGCCGTCGCCGACGCCGATCCCGTCCAGCGCAAACTCTTCGTCCGCGGCCTCGGTTGGGAGACCACGACGGAGAAATTGCGTCAAGTGTTTTCCACTTATGGGGAACTGGATGAGGCGAATTCCATCGTAATCACCGATAAGAATACCGGGAAATCGAAGGGCTACGGGTTTGTGACGTTTAAGCACATCGATGCTGCGATATTAGCCTTGAAGGAGGCGAATAAGAAGATTGACGGGCGGATGACGGTGACTCAGCTTGCCGCTGCTGGAAATTCAGGTCATTCTCATTCGAGTGATGTGGCTTTGAGGAAGATTTATGTTGGTAATATCCCGTTTGAGATTTCCTCCGAGAGATTGTTGGCTCACTTTTCGATGTACGGTGAGATTGAGGAAGGGCCGTTGGGATTTGATAAGCAGACTGGAAAAGCCAAGGGTTTTGCCTTTTTCGTGTATAAGACAGAGGAGGGTGCGAAGGCATCATTGGTAGACCCCATGAAAACAATTGATGGTCATCAGGTTGTGTGTAAGTTGGCTACAGATAACAAGAAACCGAAGCCAAATGCTGGACCACCTGGCGGAATGGCTCCTGGTATGCCGAATTCGGGGCCTATGGGTATGCCGCCACGGAATTATGGTATGGGGGGCTATATGGGATACGGCCCAGGGCCTAACATGCCTCAGCCTCCGCAGCAGGGTGGAATGATGCATCAGAATGTAGGCTATAACGCTGCAATGGGTGGGCCTGGAGGACCCGGAGGTCAAGGTTATGGTGGTGGATATGGAGGTGGTGCATCGGGGTACGATGGAGTAGGTGGGGCTGGAGCCGGGGAGTATGGTGGAGGCATGGGTAATGCTGGGGGATACAGAATGCCTCCTAGTAGCTTGGGGATGCAGGGCTCTGGGGGTTATCCTGATAGTGGGAGCTATGGGCTTCAGTCGGCATATCCCCCGCAGCCAAACCACCCTGCTGGTCCAGGGCCTAGACTTCCGGCCTACCAGGGCATGCCACCATATTGAGGTAATTGATTATATATGACTTATTCAAATCTCATGTGGTGTTTAGTGCATGATTGCTTCGTATATTTTTGGTAGCTAAATGTTTGGTTCTAATTTAACATCTAATAGGTAGATAAAGGTAGTTTCTTATGATTGGGTTACATTGAATTAGATGTCTCAGTGTAACTCTACATAGATCACTGCTTTCACCCAATACTCCTCGTTTGATCGTTGTCTGACTGAAGTAGGTTACCACGTACATCTTGGTTATTAAAAGAATGCTCCTACTTGTCGTTAGTTGTGCGGTTACAGACTAGGGGGTCATGCTTCCTGATGGTGCTTCTGGTTTTTTATGTGTCATGGCTTTTGACTGTAAACCTTAAACAGATTTCATGCAATCTTTCCTAATTATAAAGATTTAGGGGCAGTGATTGTAATTCATGTTGATGTGCTTGATTAGCTGAGTTCAAGGATGCATCACTTCGTATCATAGTATAATTTTTCTGTTGACTTGTTTTTTGAGTTTGAATTGGATTGATGGATTCGGTTTTGCATTTATATGTTCAGGTATTTGACAGATTCTTGGGCGCAAATGTTTTAAATGGTTGTGGTGATTATGTTATTCCCGACTGTGAAATCTTTGGTTGATAAATGGACTGCTGTAGATCTTTGGATGCTCAACCTACTTGTGGATTTATGAGCTATATTTGTGCTAGAATGAGCTCAAAGTTTTTACTTGAGACTTGCTGTATTATGTGATAAGTGGCTCTGAAGTGTTCTAAACATGGGTTTTCTCTTTAATGCTGAGCTTTAGTTTTATCCCTGCTGTGTGTTTCTGTTTCTAGTTCAATGGAATATCTTTGCTCCAGTCATTTTTACGGATGTTACTTTCTTGTCTATGTTCTCTGCTTGAATGTTTTAAGTGCTTATGCTGTGGCTTCTTTGGATGCCCACCTATCTTTTGTGTCGTAGATTTCAGGGTGAGTTGGCATCTTTTTGTAAGGTCATGGACCTCATGGTATAATGAAACTGCACTGTAGTCCACTCCTGCACTTAATAAGTGAAAACTTGCTTTGGATTTGATTTGATTTCCTTGAATTTTCTTTTATAGAATAAATTGGTTCTCTAAAGATCTGCTTTGACTTCATGGCAAGGATACTATGCATTCCTCAAATGTTTTCTTGTTCTCTAATTCCTTTCCAATTGAAATTGATCATTTTGCGACTTGGTCATAAGTTTGGTCTTTTTATCTGTAGGTTTCTCCTACTTCATATGTTGCCTAGTTTTTTGCATGCCCCTTTTTCCACCTGTCAACTTATGGATTTAGGAGGTTCTTATTGAATGGAAAACCAGTGTTTGATGTGCTTATGTTGTTGGTTACCTTTGAATCTTTATGTTGGGATCTGCCGTTTCATTTACATGGTTCCCGGTTTTTATGAAATTTTCATTTTGGTAGTCGAGTATGAAAAGGTCCTATTCTTTATTGCTCTGAACATTTGTTTTGCTCTTTGACATGATTGTGGGATTAACCTTTTACATTGCCTACAATATTTGTTCTGTTAGATATAATTTGTTTTGGTGTTATGCATATGAATAAAGACTTGTGAGAGAAGTTGGTTGATTTTTTAAAACTTGTTTTTGTCCTATATGTTCCGTCATCTTTTGAGGTTATTTCTTTAATGATCCAATTATTTGGTGGAAAATATGGACCATCTTGACAAATCTGGCTTTGGCTAGCAAGTTTTATTATTTAACACGCGTGGATTCATGGTTTGTAAGTTAAGCAAATATAATCTTTGAAAGTGGGAGCTGAAATATATATTTAAATGTAAGATTGCAAGAGGCTGTGCCGGAGTTCCTCTTACTTTCATTCTCTTATGTTTAATAGGGATAATGCATTGTAATAGATTATACAAACAAGAATATATATTTATTTATTTGGCCAATTTCCATTAGCATTTCTCATATACACAATGAAATAGTAGACGAAAGCCCATGCAACTATTTGATCCCTAATTGTGTTTATGGTTACTTCGGTGCAAACCTCTTAAATCGACTTGGCTAAAGCAACAAAGCAAACAACTTTTTCATCCTCTTCTTTTTTTAAAAAAAAATTAGCTAAACTTGCAGAGCAAACCATTTCATTCCTAATCGGTTTTTCTGGTTATTCGTCCTGAATTGTAATCATTCAGTTAAATAATTGATTAAGGCTCGATTGATTGATTAATTATTTAATAACCCTTCAGTAATGTGTTTAGAAAAATATTTCTACTTGCATCGACGGAAGACGACAGGCAGAAAAAACTAACAAATTATTGTATGAATAAGTAGAATAGTTAATAATTTAAAAGAGGTCAAGTAATTCACTTGAGATGAAAACGTTGTTGAAATGTGAGATTCTATAGGACCAACGTCGCCGATATTAGATTCTCAATCGTTCTAAGTTAATGTATTTTATTTTAAAATTAATTGGTGATATGTAGAAGGAATAACCAATAAGTTTTCTCATAAAATTAATTGTTGGTTCATAATACTTGTACAACAGTTTCATTTGCAAACAATTTGTTGACTAGAAGAGAGTCATCCACTATCATACTGTAAGTGGGTAAATGGACGATTTTGTCCTATCGTTTATTTGAAAATATCTCATTTGTTTCGGTGATTATCATTTAGTACTCATCGTTTCTATTTTTTTAGATTAAAATGTCTTGCAAAAAAAATAGGCAATTGGAATATTGATCTGGCAGCCGAAATCACACATTATCTAAAGGGATATCCGCACTTAATATCATGGAACTTTTAAAAAGTTGGATTTTTTCCCACGAACTTTACCCCGAGTTTGTTATTTCTCACCAATGAAAAAATTCCAGAAAATAATATCATGATACAAAATTTTTTTTGGTATTTCTCGACAACAACTTCGAGAGCTTCAAGTTTTTCAATCTTTGAAAATAGTTTTTATTAAAGCACACCCTCCAAATTTGTTCTACAATCTATTAATATAGCTATAATTTTTTCATTGGTGGAAAATAACAAACTCAGGGTAAAGTTTATGATATTATTTGTCAATTTCAAGGTTCATGGGAAAACCTAACTTTTTGAAAGTTTCATGATATTAGATGCCAATATCCCTTATCTAAATTACATGTTGAGCACTCAGTTGACATATAATTTTGGTTGTCGCATTGATATTTCGATTGTCAGAAATTTTCTACAATTCATATTATTCTTGAAAATGAAACAATGAATACTAAGGTCATCCGCAACGCTGTCTATTATCCGTCTCTTAACCGTCTCATCTCTTAACTATTCATGGGCTCCACTCCACTGTACTTTTTACTTCATCTCTTAACTAAGAGACATCACCTGCAACCCTCATCTCTTATCAGTCTCTTAATCATCCCATCCCTTAATTATTCATTCAATTTCATTTTTTATTTTTATTTCCAACAAATTCAATTAATAAAAACACACTTCATTAAATAAAATAAAATTACAACTTAAAATTCTAAAAAAATTAAAAACCTCATTAATAAAATCCTAAAAAAATAGAAATACATAATTTAAATAAAAAAAATATATTTTTTATGGTGGATTAATTTGTGGGAATGATTTGATATTTATAGAAGTGATTGGAGGCTTAAAAAAATTTTAAAAAATTAAAAATTTTCAAAAAACGCCTATAAACGGCTAGTATATTTTTGGGGATTTTTTTTAATTTTTCCTGAATTTAAAAAAAAAAACAAAAAAAAATATTTTTTCGGATAAAAACGACGCCCACTGACGCCCACTCGCGGGCCGACGAGTGGGCGTCACGGACGAACCGGAGCTTGCCACGTCGCCAACGCGCGTGGCGGGACGTCTCGCGAGCTGTCCCTCCGAGACGGGATGGAGACGAAAGGCTGCAACGCCGTCTCTTATCTCGTCCCGGAGATCTCTTATCCGTCTCGTCTCTCCGGGACGAGATAAGAGACGGCTAAGGGATGCATTGCGGATGGCCTAATTATTATAACTTAAACCGTGGGAAATTTTGAGTAAACGCCTTATACGATTGCACAAAATCTATCATTTATTATGCTATTGTAGCCCATGACATTAATACTTTCGTTTGCAGACAATTTCGTCGATTAGAAGATTTGAGTCGTCCACTATCATAGTGCAGCACATTATAGCACTTATACAAGTTTCATTTGGCACAAAATTTTTAATTAGAAGAATAAGTCTTCCACTATCGCACGTTAATTGTGAGATATAGAGAGTAGTAATTCTCATCATGATTTGATTTCTGTCTGTTATTTTCCACTATTAAGTCTCCTTTCTTCTTCGTCTTCTCCCTTAATCCCTCCTTCGAGTTTTCTTTCCTGAATTCTATCATTATTTATCCTTTAACCGAGTGCTGCATAATCAGTCGTATCGTGTCACGGAAGCACAAATCAAAGTGAAACTAGTTGTATAAATAGGTTGATCACTTCACTCCAAATTCTCACATCAAAACACATTTCTTATATCAACATGGCACCAACACTTGTAACTAACCTTATTTTGACTGCATTTTTTGTGCTTCAGATTTGTGCGTTTGCGAGCGCACGGCGCACCTCATCAATGGCGAAGAGGCACCAGCAGTGGATGACGGGATTCGGCCGCAGCTACAAAGACGCCGCGGAGAAGGCCCACAGGTTCAAGATATTCAAGGCCAACGCCGCCTTCATCGACACCATCAACGCCGCTGAGAACCGCTCCTACACGCTCGCCATCAACAAGTTCGCTGATCTCACTCATAAGGAGTTCCTGTCGACTAAAACTGGAGCCATGGTGGGAATGGGATCTCCCCGGGCCTCGTCTGCGTTCATGTACGCCGACGCTGATGACGATGACATTCCGGACAGCATCGACTGGAGAGACATGGGCGCCGTCACCGAAGTTAAGAGTCAAGGCCAATGTGGCAAGTCAAACACAATTTTTATGATTCAGTTTAGCGACGATGTTCTATATATATAGAAGTACCATTTTGTTAAGGATTTCACTATTCCATGTTGGTTGTGTAATTGGTTTACAACCGATGTGGGACATTGAACCGTAACAAACGCCCTTGCTGGTCACGGTTGGTTCTTTGGCATGCCTCCACTCTGAGTTGACCTAAAACGTACTTGTTGATCACGATTGTCTTCTGCAGACCACCACTACGAGTCATTTGGGCTAATTTAGTCTATAAATCTCTCACAAGTTGCTCTAACAATCAATGTGAGATATTGAATTTGTATTTCATTTAAAGGTCCCAACCACCTATAGTAGTGGCCTATGTAATGGTGACATGGAAAATGAGTCACTCGTGACCAAAGAGTACGTATGAGAGCCAACTTAGAATGGTGACCCATAACATTAAAAGATGACATGACATGACCTGACCAACGAGAACGTTGCAATGGCATACCTAAGTGGTTACAAGAGTTTAGATTATTAAAGACATACAAAATTGGTTCGATTCGTAATTTTTTTGTTTTAAAACAAATTTTGTGCAAATAAGCCAAAAAGAAATGAATTTTATAGTATGTAATCACACACTCTTAAATCGAAAATCTGAATACATCACAAAGACATTGGCTTTTAAGTTTATAGTATGTAATCACACATCTCTGTGTTGATTGACATAGAAATTTATGGGATAGGTTCTCATATTTAGTCGTTAACACATTTTGAGACACGTGGGATATTGCAGGAAGTTGTTGGGCATTTTCGGCAGTTGCAGCAACAGAAGGCATAAACCAACTGACTACCGGGGATCTGGTTTCTTTGTCCGAACAAGAGCTTATTGATTGCGACAATACCCATAGCCGAGGATGCAGCGGCGGATATCCCGACAAAGCATTCCAGTACATCGCCGATAACGACTGCCTCTCACCCGACTCGGACTACCTCTACGAAGAAGCCGATGGCAGTTGCAGCCCCGAGCTAGCGACTTCCCGCGCCGGCAAGATCAGCGGGTACGAGTATGTACCGAGCAACGACGAGGCGGCGCTGATGAAGGCCGTGGCTAACCAGCCCGTCTCCGTCGTCATTGATGCTGGCGGAGCCGGGTTTCAGTTCCACAGAAGCGGCGTCTTCACGGGAGAGTGCGGGACGCAGATGAACCATGCTGTGGCCGTCGTCGGCTACGGCGAAAGTAGCGACGGAATCAAGTATTGGTTGGTCAAGAATTCGTGGGGAGCGGAATGGGGAGAGGATGGATATGTGAAGATTCAAAGGGAGAGTGGAAATGTGGAAGGACTTTGTGGCATTGCTAAATGGGCAACCTATCCCGTTGCCTAATAATAATAATAATAATAATAATAATAATAATAATTATTATTATTATTATTAAAACGTCGCGCACATCAAAAGATTGTGCTATTAAATGAGACGTTTATAAAAAAATTATATATTATACGGAATATTTTGTTGTTAATTTTTCCTCACGAGTTTCGTTTTATGAATCCAGCTGCATCGGTAGTCCAAATCAATCCAATTCACATGAAAATATATGGATATGATCAGTTGTGTGATAATTTAACTTCAAATTAGTTAGGAATGTTGAACAATCAACTCTACCAAACAATAGCGGAGCAGGAAAATAGAATGTAACAGAAAAATAAAGTAACTGTAATTGATAGGATTTCAAAGGGGTAAGAAAATTCAATTCAGAAAATAGAGCTTTCAAGGGAACAAGAAGAAACGGATTTAAAGATGAAAACTTGTTAAAATGTTTAAGTAGCAAATAAATGTGAATAAAATTAAGCTCGATAGTAGTATAAATCAAACTGGCCGTTCCCATTTACTACATTTTTTTAAAAATGAGTAATATCAAGGGTTTCTGTACGCGTTTGTACGAAAATATCTCACTCTCTTTGAAAGCTAAACCCTAAGGTCAAGAGCTAGCAACAAATGGTGCCTTTTAAGAAAGAATTTAGTGCGCTCAAAATCTTACTTTTTTGTAAGTGGGGTTATAATCTTGATTTTTGTAAAGTTATTTTATGTCTATTATTACATGTAACTTATATGAGGTTTGAATTATGTATGCTTGATGAAAAAAGATTAAATACGTAAGTTTTAATTATCATAAAATAATTATATATCTCTTGTTAAATTAAGAGCAATTTGTCAAATAAATTATCAATTTTAGTCAAATTTGGATCATTCCTAATACTTTTTAAAAAAAACAATAATAAATCACAAAGTTTAAAAAAAAGTGCAATTATCCAATTCCAAATTTTTGAGGAATTCCAATGCCGCCGGAAACCGCTCTTACACGCTCGCCATCAACGAATTCGCTGATCTCACAGATGAGGAGTTCCTGTCGACTAGAACTGGACTCAAGATGGGATCTCATTCTCACCAGAACGTTTCTTCTTCGTTCATGTACGCCGACGTCGCTGATGCTCCGGCCAGCGTCGACTGGAGAACCAAGGGCGCCGTCACCGATGTTAAGAATCAACGCCGCTGCGGTAAGTCGATGACCTAATAAAGGGTAAATTGTCGGAAAAACATGAAATTTAGTCAAATTGTGGTATATCCCGCAACTTTAAAAATCAAACAAAAAAACTAACTATTAAGTTCGATGTTAAGAATCAACGCCGCATTCGACTACATCGCCAGCAACGGCGGCCTGTCAACCGAGTCGGACTACCCCTTCGAGGAGGCCGACGGCAGCTGCAGCCCCGAGCGGGCGGGCACCCGCGCCGGCGAGATCAGCGGGTACGAGAGTGTCCCGGCCAACGACAAGGCGGCGCTGCTGAACGCGGTGGCGAACCAGCCCGTGACCGTGGGAATCGACGCCGGCGGGGCGTTCAAGTTCCACCGCAGTGGCGTTTTCACGGGAGATTGCGGGACGAATCTGAACCACACGGTGACGATCGTGGGCTACGGGAGAGTGGCGACGGGATGAAGTATTGGTTGGTGAAGAATTCGTGGGGGGAGAGCTGGGGTGAGAATGGATATGGGATGATTGAGAGGGAGAGTGGGAATATGGGAGGGCTTTGTGGCATTGCCATGCAAGCATCCTATCCAGTTGCTTAGATGGATTATGGAATTATTTATATGTATTGTATGAATGTTTGTATCCTTTCTCTTCCATGTAACACAAGAAAATAAATATTAAACCCCAGGTATTGGGTAGTACTACCAATGGAGTGAAGTGTCATAGTTGATGAGTAAGAGTTGTTTCACTTTTGGTGTTGTTAATTAACCATGAAATGTTAATTGAGAGCTATTTTTTTCTTTGTCGATTGTTATCAATCATTTGATGGTGATGGTAGGAAACAAAATCGTGAATCTAATGCACATTTACCCAATTTAATACAATGTGCATGTAACTAGGTAGCCAATTAGAATTTGGAGGTGCGTAAGGTTTACGGTTCCGGCGGTTAATAGTGAAACCGTAGCCACTGATTACGGTTCTAAACCGGAACCATGAGAATTTACCTGAACCAAAACGGTCGATTTTAGAACCGTGATTCGGTTCAGGTTTGAAAATTTTTGAACCGAAACCATGCCGGAGCCGCGGAAAACCGTGAACCCAAATCGGAACCGCAAAAAACCGCCGAAACAAATGGTTTGTAACCGTAAAAAACCGCCAGCTCGGAATCAAAACCGAAACCGGAACCGCGAAACACCCTCGCAATTCAGTTCCGGTTCGGTAATTTCCAAAACCGGAATTGGCGGTTCCGGACCGTAACTGGCGGTTCCAGAACCGTGGGCACCTCTGAATAAGGGGCCACGGATATTTTGATGGGTATTTTAATTGGCGTGGGTATTTTTTGATGTAATTGTGGCATGGATATCAGTAGTCTCATGGGCCCTAAGGCCCACTTTATAAGCCCATATGCATTCTGTAAGCTAGGAATGATCTATAAGTAAGCTCTTCAATACTTTCAATTCTACTTGTTGTCATTAAGCTTGTTGATTAGCATTTTCAAAATTGTAAGCTCTTCAATTATGATCTCAATAGTTCATCGTATAAAAAAGTAAGGATATTAGTTGTGTGACTATTTATAATCCAAATTGATAAGAACTTCAAAATTTGGAGTGTTGAACAAACAATTACATCTTCATCCAACTGCTTTTAATTTTCAAGAACAATCAAAATAACTGAATGGCAATGAATAAAAATGTGCAAATATCAAGTCCAAAACCAGCTAGGTTGCAAGATCATCAAGCTGGCTTGTTGAGGCACAATTTAGAGTAAACTAGAATTGAATCTAGAAATAGCCCTTCCTTCCCACAACAAACAACTCAGAGGATACACCAAAATAGTGGAATTAGCTATAGATGGATTTGAGAGAAAGAAACAGACCAGTGACGAGATCAGGCTCGTTTGCCGCTGCTGGGGTTTGTTTTTGTGCAGAGCTTCCAGCGGCCTTTGGCCCGTCTGCGCTTAATGAGTGCTCTCCCACTGGTGGTGCTCATACGCTTGCGGAAGCCATGCGTTCGAGCGAGTGATTTTCGTGATCTGTTCCTCTTGGTTTGACACAGCAGATATTTACCTGCTCTCACAACTAGCCCGCGCCTCTTCTCACTTGCCTTGCCAATGCTGGCACTCAGAAACAGCCCCAATGACAATCCTAGGATTAACAACACAAACAAATTTTCAGCTTATGAAAAGGGGTGAATCCTAAAGATCAAATTTTTACTGTAACCATACCCAAGTTTCATGACAGCATTGAACTAAAAGAGACAAGCACTAAGTATATTCTTTAATTCTTGAATCCAATAACCATAACCAAGTTTTGTGACAGCATTGAACTAAAAGGAACAAAAACTACTTATATTCTTCAATTCTTGCATCCTAAAGATCAAATTTTATTATAACCGTGACCAAGCTTTATGACTGCATTGAACTAATGGACAAAGACTACTTACATTCTTCAATTCTTGAATCCAAATATCAATTTTTATTATATCCACTACTTATATTCTTCAATTCTTGAATCCAAAAGATCAGATTTCATTATCACCATAACCAAGTTTCAAGACAGCATCCAACTAAAAGGAACAAGGACTACTGTAATTCTTCAATTCTTTCAGAAGATCAAATTTTTAATATATCCATTACCAAGTTTCAAGACAGCATTGAACTAAAAGGGACAAGCACTACTTATATTCTTCTTAAACACACAGCATACGTGCAATTGGAATAAAAACAACCCACCCCACACCACACC
Organism: Salvia splendens; assembly: GCF_004379255.2. NCBI lineage: Eukaryota > Viridiplantae > Streptophyta > Magnoliopsida > Lamiales > Lamiaceae > Salvia > Salvia splendens. The sequence continues at coordinate 3,112,614 of NC_056042.1, forward strand.
CTACTCTCATCTATGATGTTCTAACATCTCAATCACACAGAATAACAATATCAAGTAAGAAGGAAACTGAAATTGAAACAATATACTTATATTGGAACACAATGCCAGAATTCAACTGCAATACAAATAAATCAAAAATTACCAAATTTGAACAGAGAAGCCACAACCCTAAAACAAAACCTGAGAAGGAAGAAGCGGAAGAGAGGGAAAGAGAGGAGGGCGTGAAGGCAGAATGGAGAGGGCCAGAAGAAATCTGCGCCTTAGGTCTGGCGTTGAGGGAAAGAGAAGTAGCAGTTCTTGAAGCTAGTGAAAGTGAAGCTGAAGGTGTGCTGAAATTACTCCCTCTGTAACACAGAGTCGTTCCCACTGAAAAGCAGGACGCCATTTTTTTAGCTGATCTCACTCCCTGGTTTCGACCTTGTTATCCCAATTCAGAGGCTTGTTTCTTCTGCCTTATCTTCCATTTGATTTAACCAAACGTTAAAAAATTGTGGGCTTTGTCATGTCACTCAATATTTGTTGGGCCTTACTTTGACATCATGGCCCATTTTATATGGGCTCCGCTATCAATTAATTGGGCCTAACTTTTATAAATGTTGGGCCTGCTTTAAGATCATGACCTATTATGATTGCATTATCATTGAATTGGGCCTAAAATTTGCCCAAATCAAAATATTTTTGTGTTTAAAAGATAGTCAATTATAGTGGACGGAGAAAAAACAAATGGTAGGAACTTTAATGTTTCAATAATTTTCTACGCAACAATTTGTCGAATATAATTGTTGATAATTTCCACAATTTATAAAGTGCAAAGAAAGAAAATAATTATTCCAATTCTTGTTCCATAATTGCTGATAATTTCCACAATTTTAGAGAGAAATTATTTTATCAACTCAAAGCGCAACTCAAATTGATTTTGAGTCTTAAAAAGCTTTAAATTATGTCGATGTCTATAAGTATACCAAATCATGTCATATCATTCTCAGATGGCTTAAACTGACCAACTAAAATGTAAGACCAAAAATCAAACTTCACTTAATTACAATGTTCATTGCAATCTATGATTAATAATATAATATAGTCAATTAAATCAAACTTCACTTGATTTTTTAATTTTAGAAGCAATTATTATCCCCATCCAACAATGCTTTATGAAAAAGAATAAAAATGAGGTGGCCACCATCAGTAGCCCAAAACTTTAATTTAATAGTCTTTTTAAATAATTATTTTCCGATAATAATAGATTTCACTAGAAAATTATTTAATCAGCACAGACCAATGTGCTGCCGTGACTCATTGTTTCTGCATGGCAATAAATTTCGTTTGACACTTCCATTATTGGTTGACTATTACTACTTTGTCACGACATACCAATAATCATCAAATAATTCCGAAATATTCTTATCACAGCCTCATGCCATGGGCGGACCCACATAGAAATAGGGTAGGGCTAAAGCCCTTAATAAAAATATTTTTTAAACTATTTTCTTTTATACATTTTTAAACTTTATTTAAATTTAATGTAAATTATTATATAAAAACCCTTATAAATGATCTAAAACACCAAAAATATAATTTTAGAATAAAATTTAAAAATCACAACCCCTAATCATATTTTTTTCTGCGTCCGCCCCTCCCTGCAATGGTTATCATGTAAGTGAGGAATCACAAGTTCCATCCACTATCACAAATACCAAACTCATTTAACTAGAAAGTTGGACCATAATTTTCAACTAGTTGCAATCAAACTCAATAACAAAATTTTGAATGTGACTACTACTTTTATTAAGAAAGTTACTTGTTTAAATACAACTCCAAGAGTAGGTTGACTTGCATCATACGTCAATTCATGAAATTTTATATTTTTAGATGGTTTAACTAATCCACTTTCATTTGTCACTTAAAATGTCATTAATGTTGGTAATCGGTCGAGTCTAAAACTCAATAGATTTGAGTACAAATATTTGATGCGAAATTTAATTAGTGGTATTAAAATCATGATTATTTCGCCCCAAACCTCAACCCAAAAAGAAAGTGTTACAATTTAGAATTAATAAATACACACATATTATTTAAAAAGTATAAAAATACATACAGGAGTTTAAAAAATAATTTAGAAAACGATTTCAAAAATTAAAATTTCATGTGTACAAATAATTTTTAAACAAACTAACTTGATGTTTCTAAAAAATTATGATGTTCGTCATAACTTTTTAAGAAATAAGATTTCAAGAAATAAAATATTTTGAGGGTGTGCCTGTTAAAACACTCACAATCGCTGACAACATTTGGCATGATCTGAGGCATGGGCACAAACTCTCCATTGCATGTGACCGGGGATTGGACCAATTTGGTCTGATTCGAGGTGCAGGCACAAACTCTCCGTTGCACGGGAGTGAGGATTGGACCACTTGCATAGATTGTAGAGCGGTCCAAGTCGCGTGGAATCGGTCAATCTAGAAGTGCCGATCAATTTGAAAATTTTGATTTTCCTCATTTTCTTTGTATTTTAACTCTTTTTGTGATTTGGAATTTTTATTCTCGGGTCTTATTTGTGGCATGTGAGTTATGAATATTTGAGGGATAGCATGAAATTATAATACATGTAATAGTATAGGTATGACTCAGAATTTATGGTATGCAGCGTGAGTGTCTTAGTATACAAATTGGGACCAAAACTTGACATACCTAAAACCAATATCATTTCGAATAGCCATTCCATATAGATGTATTATTATCTAAGAAGTCTTATTTTCAATTTAATATGTTCTACTTTTCTATTGAAAGTATTGTGGGTAGCCGCCAGGGGCGGACACACATAGGAGAAGGGTGGGGCTTAGAGCATCCACAACCGTGCTCTTGCCAGTGGCACGGTTGTGGGCCCGGGCGGTACTATTCATGCCTGCTCTCTGGCAAGAGCACAACACCCACAACTGTGCTCTTCCGCAAGGACGAGCACAATTAATATAAAATTCAATTACACAAAAACATTTCCATAATATTAAAATTCATTTAAAACCCACAATAAATATTACAAATGACAAATAAAATTAAACATTGCATAATTAAAATCCTAAAAATTAAAAATTACATAATTAAAATCCTAAAAATTAAAAATTACATAATTAAAATCCTAAAAATTAAAAATGACACTACTCGTTGCCGAATTTCGCCCACATGTGGTTGATTAGGTCTTCTTGTAGTTGATTGTGGATTCGAGTATCGCGCATTGTGTGTCTTGTCTCGATCCTCTGGCCAACCGTCGTATGCTCGCCTCGGCGTAGGGGAGACCTCGCTGTTGAGCTTCCGGCTTCGTCCTCGTCGTAGAAGCTAGCCGCCCTCGGCCCTTCGGATGGCACACGTACACTTCTGCAACGCCGTGATACTTTGCCGGCCGGCTGCATCTACACCTGTTTGAAAGTATTCAACACGTGCGGACAATGTGTTGACAATTCGCATGAACAAGCGCTTTGACATGCGAAAACGGCGCCTGAAGTAATCTGCCGGAAACCGCGGCTGGTCGGCAAAGTAGTCGGCAACGAGCCTTTCGTGGGCTCCCTCCCGGTCACGATGGATGTACCGTCGATTTGATCTGGTTCGTTGAGGAGGAGGAGCAGGGGTATTCGCCGCGACATATGCTTCGTAAGCGGCACGATGTTGTTCGTAGTATTCTTGTTCTTCGCGTTCCGCTTCCGCCATAATATGGGTGAAATCCATTTGAGATTTTGAGTGGGGGATGAATGTGTTGATAGTTTGTATGAGAATTATGAATGAGAGATGAATGAGAGATGATTTGATGTGATAAATGGATGATGAATGTGTGTATTTATAGATGATTTTGGGGAAAAAAAAATAAAAAAAATCAAAAAAATTCAGAAAAAATGGGAAAAAAACGGCCATATTTTTGGGATTTGGAAAATATTTTTTTTTATTTTTTAGCATTATTTATAATTAAATACCGATTTTTAAAAATAAAAAAATAAAAAAAAGTTTAAACACAACGGCTATGCCGTTGACGAATGGGAGCGCGCCACGTGTGCGTCCGCTGGCACGGACGTGCTCGATACATCGAGCAGCGCCGTGCCAGCGGCGCGGCTGCAGCGGCGGCGGTCCTGCGCCTTGCCAACGGCGCGGACGGCGGTGGCGTCTTTCGCCACCGCTGCGGATGCTCTTAAGCCCTTACCCAAAATGTAATTTTTTTTTTATTTTTTCTACTTCTAAGTTCTTTTATATTTTTGAAAAATCATCCATGGCCATTACAAAATAAGTGTCTTTGAAGACTAAATCATCAAAAATTATATGATAAAAGGGCTGAAATAAATCTGAAAATATAAACTGCAGACAGAAATGGACAACAATGGCTGCCGAGTACTTGTGAAGAAGATGATTCAATTTATAATATAATAATACTACTAGTGTCTCAAAAACTGTATCAAGTTATTTATTGAATGTAAAAGACTTTTCTTGATTGTTCATTTATTGTTATAAATTAATAGTGCTACTATTCTTTTCCATAACGATACAACAGATACAATCTTGAAATACATATGATGGTTTTCTTTTTCTCAATAGATTAAATATACTTTGATGGAATCACAAATTGCATAGTACGGGTATTAATTTTCCTTCCAAATTCATAACCTATTTTCAATAATCTGTATTCTATAGGTTCCAACAAAAATAAAATATTTTCTTTTTTGAGTTATTCCATTAATAATGAAAATACCATTATTTGTACTTTTCTCTCTCTTATTTTTATCTCTCTTCATTAACTTACAAAATAACATTATATCAAATCTTATGACAAAAAATAAATGTTTCATATTTAATGAGACAGATGAGTGCTATATTAACAAATAATAAACCTATCAATAGATTTAATGTTTTGGGTTTAATGCATTTTTATAGTTGTTGTGTTTGTGATTTTTAATAGTGTAATATTTTTGTATGTACTATTTTCGTTGTGTAAAACTAGATAATTTTGAAACGATACGAGTTTTTAATGTGCAATTTGTAAAATAAAAGAGGGATCGAAAGAAAATGATTTAAATATTGTTAGTGGAAGTCTAACAAAAATAAAAAGAATATTTACTATTCTTGAACGAATAAAAATTAAAATAGTGTTTGTTTTTACGTAACGAACGAAATATAGTAATACTCCTATATATAGAAGTTATACAACACATATTTATAGTCAGCCCCTACTAGGATATTTTTCTGGGTCTGCCCCTGGTAGCCGCCAATGGATAAAAATGGTTGACAACTAAAAAGAATAAAGAAAAGCCTATACTACTCTTAACATATTATAATTGTACGTTTATTTTTTAAAATGTACTATCTACTTATATACATCCATATAAATTATGTTTTTACTTTTTAGTTATATTTGATTCAACAATAATCATTTAATTATGCTAAAATTAAAAAGCATCGGTAGCACAGCGTACGCACGCCTTACTTGCGGATCCCGGGTGAGTGGGCACGGGACAAGTACGAGTGCGTGTTGTGAGCCCCATCGTCGCAGCTGCCTCCAACCCCACCAGAAAAACTGTCTCTGCGTGGCTATGCTCTACTCTTCTCTTCTCTTCTCTTCTCTCCTCTCCTCTCCTCTCTTTGTTATCCTACTTTCTCAACAATATTGGAAACTTTCTCAAAAAATACCCCATAGCTCAGTGCTCTTAAGTACTACTCCTAGTAAACTATCTTCATCGAGCCTCATAATTACTCACCACATGTGGACTAAAACCAAATACATAAATTCACTAAAGTAGTAGAAAAATGATGGATCCGCGAATTTCTGATGTTAGTAAATGCTGGTAGAGAATAAAGACTACGACACAAAGAATTTACGTGGTTCGATTTACTGAAGTAAATCTACGTCCACGGGAAGAAGGGAGGGCAAGATTGTATTGCTTGATCTGGGATTACAGCTTACAACACAGACTTGCTATATGATATTTTATCTCTAGAGAGCTTAACCTTTTTCTATCTGATCTAAGTTCTATTTATACATTGAACTAAGATCGTGGCTTGCATCACCACTAATGATGGTTGTGGATGTCGTGGAGGTCATGGCCTAAGATCGTGGATGTAGCGTAGGTCATGGCCTACGATCGTGGCCTGAGTTGACACCACGTGGTAGTGGGTGTGTTGGAAGTTGTGGAAATCCTGTATGGGTCCACTAACTCCTTGTTCGGTCGAATACTGAGACCGAACTGCTTTGGTTGCCGATCTGAGAGTAGAGCTTGATGCCGACCTGAGAGCAGAGCTTGATTGGTTGGCTTTTACCGAGCTGTAGGCTGAGGCCGTATTCGACCGAACTGCTTTGGTTGCCGATCTGAGAGTAGAGCTTGATGCCGACCTGAGAGCAGAGCTTGATTGGTTGGCTTTTACCGAGCTGTAGGCTGAGGCCGAACTCTTTGGTAATGCCGAACTCATACTCTTCCTTGGGCTTTGGGCTGATGGGCCGTCATGGCTGTTGGGCTTGTTTAGTACGCACCCCATCACTACCCCCCCCGAAGGGCGAAGTGAATCACTTCGGCAAAGTGAGTCACTTCGGCATTCTGGATAAAGGCAAAGGGGGAGGCTGATGTCAGGGGACGTGCCTTGCATTAAATGCGACAGTAAAATCCGGCCGTTGAATCCTGAAAAGGTGGGATTCGAAACGGTGCGACGATTTTGAAATCTTCGCCGAATCTGATAAATACCTCCTTTCTTCATCATTGAAGCACTTTTGCGACTGCTTCTTCTGCACTCTATCTCCTTTGCGTAAAAATTTCCTTCCGCTTTCAAGAATTTCTTCAGAATTTCTTCAGATTTTGCGAAGAGTAAGAACCATGTCTTCTTCTTCTTCTTCTGAGTTAGGTAGCGGTAGGAAAGGGGGCAAGGGGTCTTCTAGCCGGAAAGAGTCCGGGGAGAAGACTGTAGAATACTTTCACAGCGTCTTGAGTAAGGACACCGTGATATCTCTACACGAAAAATATCTTCTTCCCGGGGGGAAGGCGGTGGTTCCCGACGATGATCATAGGGCTAACGACCCGCCGGAGGGTTATGCCACCGTTTACGAAGCCTGCTTAGAATGCGGGCTTCGTTTCCCTCTTCCCCCACCTTTTGTAGAGCTTCTTGATTTCTTTCAACTCCCTTTAGGTCAGGTGACTCCGAATTCTTGGAGGCACTTGTCGGCTTTTGCTGCCGAACTCCGTAGGCTAGATAAGGATCTGTCTCTGCGGGCAATCCTTAATTTTTTCCAGTTTAAAAGGAAGGGATCTTGGTTTTACTTGATCCCCTTACAGCCTTTTAGGGCCTTCTGCAAAACCAAGTGGCCGAAATGGCAAAACCGTTTCTTTTTTTATAATAGGACTTCGGCTCCGGGCTTTCCTTGGAGAGGGCCGAAGTCCGTGATTCCTCATCCTCGGTTAGAACCGTTGGCCGAGCTCGAGGGCGAGCTCAATAAGATTCCTATGATTAGGAAACAGTACTCGGAAACTGAGCTCGTCAAGGGCGACCTCGTGTTCAATATCTCGTCTTCGGACGAAGAAACTGAGGGTGAGGATTTCTTTTTTATGCTTTACTGCTTTAGCGGCGAAAACTAACCTTGCTTTCTTGCTTTTTGGCAGTGTACATGCTGAATAAGGCTATCCGAAAGTCCTCCGAGCTTGTGGAGCCGGAGAGGCAGAGAGCCCCTCGCTCGGCGTCTGAAGCCGAGAAGAATCCGAAGAGGCAAAAAACCTCTTCTTCGGATCCGAAAGAGCCGGAGCCGAGTTCGGCTAAAGGGAAGGGGAAATTTCATGAGTCCCCAAGAGTGCCGGGGAAAGACCTGGTCATCTCCGAGGTGGTTGCAGACATCCCGGAACACGTCCCTGAGCCTTTTCAATGGCCGACGAATTTTGTGGAGGTAAGCTTTCTGACTTGGCTTCTTTTCCACATTTTTTTATGGCCATTCTGTTGAGTTTTTTCCTTGTTCATCTTCAGAGAGCCAAGCTCGTCTCCGTGGAGCTCTCCAAAGCATCCCACGACTACGAGGAGATGCAGAAGAAGTTGCATCTTGCTCGTAGTCTGGCCGAACAGGCTGAGGCCAAATTTGAGAGGGCCCGAGCTGCTAGGATCTCGGCTCAGGATGAAGCCCGGTCAGCCAAAAACCAGCTCATCATCCTGCAAGAGCAGACGAAGCACCGGGAGGCTCAGAAGGAGGCTGCCGCCGTGGCTGCCCAGGGGGAGGCTCTCCGTGTTTACACGGAGAAACTCTTTTTGAGCGGCCAGTTCTCGGCCTTTGTCGGTAGTCTGGTAAGGCTAATTACCGATAAGGGCGAGCAGGGGGCCGACGTCGTGCTGCCTCTGTACAGCCGAGAGATAGCAGCTCGGCTTCAGAATCTGCCGCTCCTTGAGGAGCTCGCTTCATCCTCGGTCCTGCTTTCTGCAGACCGAGTCCGGAGTTGTCGAGCTGATCGGGACGAGAACCTGGAGGCTATCTTTGCCTCCGTGGGACCCGTTTCACCCGCTTCGACTTACAACGGAGAGGGTGAGGCCGAGCCGCTGGAGCGGGAGGCCGAAGTCGAGCGGGCCGGGCATCCGGAGAAGGAAGCCGATCAGGAGGCGGAGGCGAGGCCGGCAGGATGCGAGGCCGAGGCTGAGGTAGCTCAGGAGAAAGAAGCTGAACCAGACCGAGGAGCCGGAGACGAAGCTGGCGGAGTATGATTTCGTCTCCCTTCTCTTAGTCTAGTTTCTTCCTTGTAAAATGGCCTTGAAGCCCTCCTAGTGTAAAAAATTTTCCTTGTGAATGAAAAATTCTCTACACTTGTCTTCGTATAGCTTTTCGTACTCGCCTTTATTCCTGTTGTATTTTACTATCTGCTCGGTACAGCTGCCGAACTAATATAGCTGCTTTGTACTCAAGGAGATGGAGATACTTCACTGGAAACGGCTGTACTCTTCGGCTTTAGACGAAGCTGAGAAAAGAGCTATAGCCGATCAGACGAAGAATGACGAGCTTCTGGCTCGTTTAGTGAAGCTGGAGGCCGATAATAAGGACTTAGAGTCCGATAAGAAGGATCTGGAGGCCGAGCTGAATACGACCATTGCTGAGAGGACTGCGTACGAGGATTACATCCGTGTGCGCGGGGGAGTGACCATATCAGATGTTCAGAGTCGAGTTGACGAACTGTGGGAGGAATATCATGTACTCCGGAGGAACAATGCGCTGGAGAGCTCGGCTTGCCAACAAGTTGTGAAATCATTACGGCGCTGGGCTTCTCGGTACGACATCATTCTTTCCCGGCGTCCCTCAATCGAGAGATTCCTTAGGCATTTCCCGCCAACAGATGCTCGCACTCCAGATCAAGCCTCTGGTTCCCTTGTTCAAAATCCTACTCCAAGTCAACAACGAACTCCGGAACAGCCGGAAACGTCAAGACGAGAACGGGCTCAGGAGCAACCGGAATCGTCAAGACAGGGACGGACTGAAATTCGCCGAGGAGTTGTGACTATGAGCGAGCAAGATCAGCAGATGCTTATTGCAGAGACTCTTCATCGCCGAGGGGTTAGAGCTTCTGGGGCTCGCGGAAGAGGTGTTGGGTCGAGGATAGCATCTCGTCGACCTGCTTATTCTTCATCTGCTCGGAACAACCGAACTCGGCTTCCAGAGGATTTTGCAGATAGGTGGCTTAACTTTAGCAACCGAGGACAGTAGAATAGTCCTTTGTAATGGCGTAATGCCTTCTCGTAGGGGAGCTGAATTGTCAGCCGAACGAGATTTAATAAATGAAATTTTTTCCTTTCGCTTTTATCACTGCTTACTTACAGCTCTGCGAAACAATTTCATCGTGCTCGTCATCGGTCTTATGAAGTGAGCTTCTTTGATCGGACTCGTATTTGGAATTTGAAGTAAGCTTCTTTGACCGGACTCGTCTTTGATCTTATGAAGGAAACTTCTTTGACCGGACTTGGCTTTGGTCTGATGAAATAAACATCTTTGACCGGACTCGTCTTTGGTCTGATGAAATAAACATCTTTGACCGGACTCGTCTTTGGTCTGATGAAATAAACATCTTTGACCGGACTCGTCTTTGGTCTGATGAAGTAAACATCTTTGACCGGACTCGTCTTTGGTCTGATGAAATAAACATCTTTGACCGGACTCGTCTTTGGTCTGATGAAATAAACATCTTTGACCGGACTCGTCTTTGGTCTGATGAAATAAACATCTTTGACCGGACTCGTCTTGTGTCCTAATTTGGCGAGTTTTATCGCTCGGATCGGACTTTCCGTTGTCCTAATTTGGGGATCGGACTTTCCCTTGTCCTAATTCGGCGAGTTTTATCGTGTGGATCGGACTTTCCCTTGTCCTAATTCAGGCAAGTTTTATCGCGTGAATCGGACTTTTGTTGCAGTTCGTTTCAGACGAAGTGCTTGATTCTTAAGCTGAATTGTGGTCTTGTATCTTCTTTAGAAGCTTGGACTTCACAATCGTTGGCTTATTGCAGTTCGTTTCAGACGAACCGCTTGTTTAAGCTGAATTGTGGTCTTGTATCCTCTTTAGAAGCTTTGACTTCACAATCGTTGGCTTATTGCAGTTCGTTTCAGACGAACTGCTTGTTTAAGCCGAATTGTGGTCTTGTATCCTCTTTAGAAGCTTTGACTTCACAATCGTTGGCTTATTGCAGTTCGTTTCAGACGAACTGCTTGTTTAAGCTGAATTGTGGTCTTGTATCCTCTTTAGAAGCTTTGACTCACAATCGTTGGCTTATTGCAGTTCGTTTCAGACGAACTGCTTGTTTAAGCTGAATTGTGGTCTTGTATCCTCTTTAGAAGCTTTGACTCACAATTGTTGGCTTGTATATGTTCTAAGAAGGGGATCAGCCTTCGAAGAACAAGATACCTCAGTAACATTTGTAAGAGACGACACGCACAGAGACAGACAAAACACACAGACAAAACGCACAGAGACAAACAAAGACCAAGCAAACCAAAGAAAGCACATTGACCGAACAGGACTCAAGACTGACTGACCGGACTGTCTCTTACAAATGGAACTTTTTGAGGTTGGAAACGTACCATGTTCGGGGTACTTGTGCTCCTGACACGTGAGTCAATTTGTAAGACCCTTTGCCGAGGACTTCTGACACCCGATATGGACCTTCCCATGTGGGTTCGAGTTCGCCCAGCTTTTCTGCTCGGCTTACTTCGTTGTTTCTCAAGACGAGATCTCTCACTTGAAATTGCAGCTTTTTCACCCTTTGGTTATAATACCGGGCTACTTGCTCCTTGTACTTGGCTGCTTTTATGCAGGCCAATTCTCTTCTTTCTTCGGCAAGATCTAGTTCGGCTCTCAGTCCGTCACCATTCATTTCTGAGGAGAAATTGAGTTCGGGGACTGGGTATGCCGATCTAAACCGGAATCACGGCTTCAGTGCCGTACACCATCGAGTTCGGCTCCGGTGTGACTTCGGTCATTTCGCCTGCCTCTGACTCCGGCTGCTGTGATTGCTATGCTTGATGGTGCCGAGCTGATTGCTCGGCACTTTTAAGCGCAATCTGCAAACTCTTGCTCTTTTTTGATCACCTCGGATGACCGCTATCCCTCCTTTGGTGGGGAAGATGTTCGGCGAGGAAGCCTCTGATCGCTATGATCGGGCTTCTTTTCGTCTCCTCTAGATGAGCTGTCTAAAGACCGTTTTCGACGGTCTGCCTCATCGGCTCGGGAGAACTGGTCCGCAATGTCCCACATCTCTTGAGCTGTTTGCGGACTGCATTCCACGAGCTTTCTGTAGAGAGCTCCGGGCAGGATTCCATTTTGGAATGCCGAAATGACAAGTAGATCATTGAGATTATCTACTTGTAGGCATTCCTTATGGAATCTCGTCAGGAAGTCGCTGATCTTTTCGTCGCGACCTTGACGTATAGAAAGCAGCTGAGCCGAAGTGAATCGGGCTTCCGCTTTCTGAAAGAACCTCCTGTGGAAAGCATCCATTAGATCTCGGTAAGATCTAATGCTGCCTTGGGGGAGGCTATCGAACCACCTTCTCGCGCTCCCGATAAGCAGCTCGGGGAACAGCTTGCACATATGGACCTCATTGAGACCCTGGTTCGCCATATTATACTGATAGCGTCCCAGGAAGTCATGAGGATCCACCAACCCGTCATAAGTCATCGACGGAGTTCGGTAGTTCTGTGGAAGGGGAGTTCGGGTGATATCGTCCGAGAACGGAGTCTTCAATGCTCCGTACATGGCGAACCCGACATCTCTTCGGTATGGAGGAGATGGAGATCTCCTGTGATTCCGGTACCGAGGAGGAACAGGAACATGCCGGGGTTGAGGATTCTTCTTCCTGGAAGACACGGCACTACTGCGGTAGTGACTTTCATGTCTGGAGGAGGAGGGAGAATCCACCGTTTTCGTCTTCGGCTGTTGGCTCTTTTGCAGGAAGGCTAAGAACTCATCCTGCTTCTCAGCCAAGAACAGCTTAACAGCCTCATTCAAATCAGGCTGCTGGGAAAACTCGGTGTGTGGACCTTTTGAGCGGCTTGTTCCTTCATCGTGAAAACTGGAAGTAGCTGTCTCCCGAGGCTGTTTTCCGGACCTGCGGGCTGGACTAGCTTCCTCATGGTTTTCACGAACGGTATTACGGGTAGTGTGTGATCTGGTATGCATTTTTTTTGGGGTGGAAAAAGGGTCAAAAATTCGCTTTATCACAAATTTTGTTCTCTGGTTCCCACAGACGGCGCCAGTGATGGATCCGCGAATTTCTGATGTTAGTAAATGCTGGTAGAGAATAAAGACTACGACACAAAGAATTTACGTGGTTCGATTTACTGAAGTAAATCTACGTCCACGGGAAGAAGGGAGGGCAAGATTGTATTGCTTGATCTGGGATTACAGCTTACAACACAGACTTGCTATATGATATTTTATCTCTAGAGAGCTTAACCTTTTTCTATCTGATCTAAGTTCTATTTATACATTGAACTAAGATCGTGGCTTGCATCACCACTAATGATGGTTGTGGATGTCGTGGAGGTCATGGCCTAAGATCGTGGATGTAGCGTAGGTCATGGCCTACGATCGTGGCCTGAGTTGACACCACGTGGTAGTGGGTGTGTTGGAAGTTGTGGAAATCCTGTATGGGTCCACTAACTCCTTGTTCGGTCGAATACTGAGACCGAACTGCTTTGGTTGCCGATCTGAGAGTAGAGCTTGATGCCGACCTGAGAGCAGAGCTTGATTGGTTGGCTTTTACCGAGCTGTAGGCTGAGGCCGTATTCGACCGAACTGCTTTGGTTGCCGATCTGAGAGTAGAGCTTGATGCCGACCTGAGAGCAGAGCTTGATTGGTTGGCTTTTACCGAGCTGTAGGCTGAGGCCGAACTCTTTGGTAATGCCGAACTCATACTCTTCCTTGGGCTTTGGGCTGATGGGCCGTCATGGCTGTTGGGCTTGTTTAGTACGCACCCCATCAAAAAACATTCTATAATAAAATAAAGATGACCCCAAAAAGAAGTTGCATCAAGTATTTAGGAATGAAATCGGTGCCTATATTTATATTCACCTCAGTTGAATTCCAAGAAAACAAACGTGAAATAGAATGTTTATTGAAAATCCCGTGACATGCGCGCCAACGAAAATACAAAACAAAAACCCATTTCTCGAAAAAAAAAACACACATACTTTTTTCTCACACAACAAATTAGCCTCCAAAAATCTTCAACAGTCTGTGCTACCAAATGTACCAAAAAAGACACACCTCCCCACCTTTTCCCACTCATATACTTCCAACAATTTCCAACTCTTCATCTCCATTTCCTCCTCGGCATTACGCTAAATACACCATGTGAATTGTGAACCCCCCTCTACATATATCATGAACAATCAACACATGATTTTGAAATAGGCAGCTTTTTTCTCCACTTCTTTTGTTTTCTTTCCCCCGCTCCCAAAAACACATTCACAAACACACAATGCCCTTCTCCTCTTCCAATCACCGACAACCCCTCATCATTCTTGAAGCCTTGTTTTTAGTGCTGCTTCCAGTTTTGATACTGCCACTCCCTTCTGCTGCATCGGAGCTCTCAAACACAACAACCAGAAACAGAGCATTGCTTCCTGCAACCTCTTCCAAGGAAAATGGGTCCCGGATCCCTCCTACCCGCTCTACCAGTCCTCGGGCTGCCCGTTTATCGACCCGGAATTCGACTGCATCAAATACGGCCGACCCGATAAGCAGTTCCTCAAATTCTCCTGGCAGCACGACTCCTGCAACCCTCCCAGGTTCACACACATACCCGTGTTTGTGTCTGTGTGTTTCAAGAACACATTTTTAATCCTTTTTTAAACTTTTTTCAGGTTTGATGGGTTGGATTTTCTCAAGAGATGGAGTGGGAAGAAGATTATGTTTGTGGGTGATTCACTGAGTTTGATCAATGGCAGTCTTTGGCTTGTATGATTTATGCAGCTGCTCCGAATTCCAAATACAACTACGTGAGACAGGGCACACTTTCTTCTGTGACATCTCATCTTTTTTTAGTTAAGTGTAATGATTTTTTGCTATTCTGTTTTTCAAGATAAGATTTTTAATGTTTTTTTCTCATGTTTGGCCATGATTAGTGAGGTTGAGCATAATCTGTTAAAGCTGGAAACTTTGTCATCATTAGGAAGTTAGGAGAATCTGATGCTCAAGATTTGGAGAATTTTTTTTTAAAAAAAACAGGAAATCTTCAACTGAATAAACTAGATGTGTAGGAGAAATTAAAATGGATAGTCTGTCAAAGGGGCCACAGTGGCCTAATCTCCAACTCTGTAACAATAAATATTTCTCCTTTGCCAGCCTAAGCTCAACACCATTTAATACAACCTTTTGGTTTATTGAGTTCATTACTGGCCGCCATTGAAGAATATTCAAAAAAGCAGAATGTGCAAGTTGGTATTTGTACTTGTAGATTTGGACAGGTTTAACTGTTCTTGGTTGATGTTTTCAGGATTATGGAGTTACGATACTGCTGTACCGATCACCGTACCTGGTGGACATAACGAGGGATAATATCGGGAGGGTGCTGAAGCTGGATTCAATTCAGCAAGGGAATGCGTGGAGAGGGATGGACATGCTAGTGTTCGACACATGGCATTGGTGGACTCACAAAGGCGAAGATCAAGCGTATGTAATTTAATTGCACTCATGTATGATTAAGTTTTGTGAATGAGCTCGTACGGAAGTGTGATGTATGGCTGTGGTTGCAGATGGGACTACATACAAGATGGCTCCACCGTGTCCAAGGACATGAACCGCCTGGTGGCCTTTTACAAAGGGTTGACAACGTGGGGACGCTGGGTTGATCTCAACGTCGATCCCACCAAGACGAGAGTGTTCTTCCAAGGGATCTCTCCCACTCACTATCAGTAAGTTATTACTCAGACAGTGCATGGTCTGTCTCAGGGTACTCGAAATTAAATTGGGCCGGATTTGTTTTGGCAGAGGTAGACTGGAAGGCGGCATCCAAGAACTGTAACGGCGAGCAGCAGCCTCTGGAGGGGTCGACGTATCCAGGTAGCACGCCAGCGGAGGTGGAGGTTGTTAACAGAGTGCTGAGCAGGATGCAGAAACCCGTGTATTTGCTGGACATTACGTTTCTGTCTCAGCTGAGGAAGGATGCTCATCCGTCTGCTTATAGTGGCGATCATGCAGGGGTCGATTGCAGCCATTGGTGCCTCCCTGGGTTGCCGGATACGTGGAACCAGCTGCTGTATGCAGCTCTTGTTATGTGAGCTTGTCTGTCTATAATTAGTTGCATTTTTCCTCTGCTTTAGGGTGACTGAGAAACAACCAACTGTGAATTTGTCATTAGTTTGACTGAAGCAATAAGTGGGAAATACAATATTCAAAGTGTAAAAATATTCACTGATTGCATGAATAGGAAATGGTTTTTAATTTCTTTTGATGTTGATATGGTGGAAAAAACATAGTAGTAGCATATAACTGAATGTGATGTTCCATCAAAGCAACCATCAACCGTTTTATTACAGCGAAAACTGATTGAAATCAGACAGCACAACAACTAAAAACAGAGTATCTGCTGTCAATCTAAATACAATGAAGACAAGGTGGTACTAAAATGGAGCCCCCTTATGATGCCTGAGACTTGCAGCCAACTTGTCTGTGCAGCAGCACCACTTCTCTTCAGGTAAGAAATTGACAATATCCTGTTACACGTGAGCTATAAGATGTAGCACGAACTGAATTAGCATAGCAGCAAATTAAAACTACTATTACTTTGAGCTTGATTGATTAGTACATCTGCAATCAGACAGGGTAATGATTTTCTTCAAAAAAGATATCGCGACTTGTAGACCAACACGAGATAACTGATTCAGAATTGGTTCGTGTAGAACTTCTTTATCAGTGTATTTGAACGAAAGGAGAAACAAACCTTGTATACATCAACTTAATTAGTAGCCAACATAGACAGCCGCATTGACAATGTAGCAGTTGTCATTCTTATCTCCCATTTCCTCAACTTCCACGCCACTTGAGCATATGAGCCCACCATCCACAACTTCAACATTCGTTATCGCTCCACTGTTAAGTAGAAATGATCAAAACACGAGTGCAGAAACATGTGGATAAGTCGAAAAGGTGCAGTTACTTACTAAGGAAAAACTGACTTGACCTTATTGATATCCAACAAATGCTGGAGAGGTCGAGGGACTCCCAACTTAATCTGCAGTTTCATCTCAGCAAATGAAACACCGGGTATAGAGCCTGACCACCACGCGCAAGAACAACCAAAACAGTTATAAAGAATGAAAAGAAATGCATTTCCCAACTGCTTGTTAGCAAATACAGCTAAGATAGTGACAGTTTCAAAGTGATACATCATACACACATTCAATCTTATAGTTTATGTGAACAAAGGCCATAAACAAGCTACAAATAGAGTTCAAATATCCCATTTGAAAACTAACTAGTAATAGAGTTCCATATGCCTATAACAAGTTATAGAGTTCAAACACCCCATTTGAAAATCAATGAATGGAGAAGGTTCACAAAAATATCAATGATTCCATGTGCCTACAACAAGCTACAAAAAAGTTCAAACATCCCATTTGAAATTGAAAATCAATTAGTTCACAAAATATTAATTATTCCATATGCCTAATCCAGGGTTCAACTCAGAACTCATCACAAGAAAGCTGACAAAGGGGATCAATCCAATTCAAAATCAACAGAAAACAATAGGAAGAAAGAAAATAACTTTAGCAACATTGACCTCTTCTGAAAGCAGGAATTGAATTGGAGGAAATGGCATCCCTACAAGCCCGCATTGCCGCTGATGTAATATCCTGTCTGTTTTTCATTCAAAAAATCTAAAATCAGAAAATCCGTGCATAATCACAAAATCAAGAGAGGGGGAGAGGCACCCGTGCTGATCGTAGCCGACGCCCATTTCAACAAAGAGGAGCTTGATGGAAGAATCGGGGACAGAAGTAGACGCTTCGACTGAACTCTGCTGACTCGCCATGGAAGAAGCAGCAGCTGCCAATTTCAGAGGCCGTGAAATAGTAATCGGTTTATTATGCGAAAAAGAGGGAGCTGCGAAATTGAAGGAAGCTAGACTTGATGGGGAAAACGGAATTGGGGGCTTCACAGTGATTCCTCCACCAATCAAAAGAGACGTCATAGCCTTTTGCTATGAAATTGAAAACGATGAGCTCCGCTGTAATTATTGGGCTCAAAGCTTGAAATCTCCGCCAAATAATTAACAAGTTTGCGTTTGGGCCTTAAAATCCAAATGGGCCTCATATTATCGAGAATGGAAAATACCAAAATGCTTGGCTCTCAAACAATTTCACCTATTATAAGATTATATATTGGCTCCCTAATACCTTTATTATCTAACACTTTATTAAATTTTGAGTGTAATTTCTTGTCTTTGTCTTTATTTACATTAATTAAAATATTGCCAATGATCAGTTGAAGACGCTTTTCCTATGACAAACGGAGTAGATCAAAATTCAATGATCTAGTTGCAGAATGTGTAATTGTGAACTTTTGGATGTGAATGAATGCATTGTATCTTTGAAGAAAATATTATTTCAGTAATACCAATTGAATTTATTAAAGTACATCAATAATTTTATATTCCTACTTCATTAGCATTGTTTGTCCTTCTACATCATTTGACAAAGTTATCTAGCTTAAATTTTCATAAAATACATAAAACTGTTTATTTATGTAAAAGGGAACTTGAACACTTCTTGATAGAAAGATTCATATTCAGATTTAGACATTTAGGATTGGATTAAATGTATTAATGTAGTACAGTACTCTAATTTTCTGGGTTTAGATGTTATATGCTAGTATTAATTACTACTTTATAATAGCAAAAGACACATTAAATGAAAGTACAAATAACACTAAATATACCTTTCATCAAAAGAAAGAGACTATTAACTAATTTTGAGTATATCAAGAGACACAATAATTGGAAGTGTAAATGACAATAAATATAAATCTTTCTTTTTCGGTCCTTGCACAGTTGCACGTGAGCGTCCCAGCCACCTTGGGGCGATTCAGATCAAGCCTTGTGCACCCCGTGCCCGAAGCACATTTTTGACAACAATGCTCGGAAGGTTAAATATGTCTTGCGCTGAACAACGAACAAACTCTTAGGTCCTTCTTGATATGATGGAATAAAATGAAAGTAGGAATGAAATGGCTATTTCTTTGTATTTGTTTTGCATTTTCGCTTCATTTTATCTCTCATTCCATCATACCAAGTACTCCTACTAAATGAATAGAATGGAAGCAGGAATCACGTTCCATTTTATCATACCAAGAAGGGTATAAAATCTAAAACAATAAAATCTCTACCAGAAAGAAAAAAAGAAAATGAAAACTTAACAGGCAATTTCATTGATTTTATCTTCATCCTAAATTCAATTCAAATCATTGTTATATTTTGAATAGTTGAAGCTTATACATCAATAAGCTTGTACAAAATCAATGCAGTTCAAGCCGCCAATCATATTCACATTCTTTCCCTATCTTCAAACCCTATTTTACAGCAAAAAAAATAGCAGCTATCATCTTCTGCAGCAGAGTTTGTTACACCCTACAGATAAACAGCAGGCGCACAAGACCTCGAAACATACTTGTGCTGCTGCTGCTGCTGCGTTTGGCACTGCACGTTACACAGACGAGCTTTATCCCTCAGCTCCTCAAAAGCCTTCATCGTTTCCACATCAAAACCACCCGCAAACTAAGAAACAAAATCAGAATCAGAACTGACCCCTTTGCCAAATATGATGATGTTCGAAAGAAGCATATCACTCACCTGATGAACTCGGAAAGCAAACTTGACACCTTGAACTATGAGCTCTTCTTCTTCGGGGCTGCCACCAACCATTTCAAGCTCCCCCGACACTCTCTTCATGTACTTGACTGCTAGTTTCACGGACGCCAGCTTGATCTGCACACAATTGTCAGCCCTATGAGGTAAACAATAATACTACCAAGGAAGCTTCTCCCATTAAAGTTTCATTAAACAAAACAATGATACATTAGAAACAGGCAAGAAAGTGCACAAAGTTAAAATAGATTTTAGGGATTAGGTTAAGGTCAACTTAAAGAATATAAAATAATCCCAAATCAAAAGAGACAAAATTGAGGCATCTTAAATATATAAGAGGCTTGCACATGCTCAGCAACTCTCGTGCAGTAGTTGGACATATAACAAAATGTGGCATCCTTTGCCACCTACCAAAACTTTAATTTTTGTAAGGCATGCTTCCCCATAAGTTTCCAGTTGTATAAATGACCTCGAGGGACCACGGAATGAACTTCCTACACCAAATTACCAAATAATAAATTGCTCATTTAACTACTGATATGCATCTCTTTCATTTGATTACTGCTCATTTAGTTTACGAGGTTTACCGGTAGATTCTACTTATAGGACGAACGCTGAAGTTTCAGAAAACTTTGCAGTTAACATATGTTAAATCTCGCAATCAGAGACATGTGAAGTGCATGCAATATGTCCGCAGTTAAAGAGAGTTATTGCTAATCCTTAATTGACACAGACCAGTACCTAGGCTCCACCTAAATGGATGAACTTGGACCGTACCAGCAAGTTAATTATTTGAGGGGATGAATACGGATAAGCTAACGAAGGTTATGTCAATTCTTTCCATATATGTAAATAGGCTATAATTCAATATATGCATAATTTTAATAGAAAAATCTGATTTGTCTGAATGTTTTTATAATTCTTGGAGTTGACCTCGACAAACTCAGTATATTAATACAGTTGTTTATGAAAATGAGAAATCCTGTCTAAATTGTGGATTTAGAGAAGATCTTCTCCACCATAACAATTCAAAGTAGTAATTAAGTAATATCTCCGCTTCAAGAAAAAGTAACATAAAAGCCTTTACTCTATACTCATCAACTGTCAAAAAAGATCAAAACTTGTGATGAGATTTTACCAGACTAACATAACCGGTATCGAGCATCCAGTTAACAGGAATGTGGAAGCCTTTGTATCTCTCCTTCACTGACTCTCTCAATCTCGACAAATTATACACAGCATGTTCCAATCTGCAACAAAATAACGCAGCATATTAATTTATTGCTACTAGAAAATTCAGGTAACTAATTTAGGTAGAGTTCACACTTCTCAAACAAAGAGTGTATTTTTTTGAGAGCATGAGTGCAAGGTTGCCTAGGATCGTCGCGAAAGGAGGAGACTTCTGACTCCAGCTTCTTCAGATCAGAGTAACCGAAAGCAGCTTCTCTCAATGCATCTGCTCTCTTTTCAGGCCAATCAAAGTGTTTCAACACTGCCCTCTCATCCACCTTTGCAAAAACCGATTAGAAAATCATTACCAACCACAAAGTAGCTACCTTTATAAGAAACTCAGGGATATTATACCAGGTAAGACAGCTCATCATCAAGCCATTTGACAAAAGACACAACATCTTCAATGTCAGTGAATGCAGCAGCCTCAACTTCTTTAATCAAGAACCTTATAAAATCCCCTTGAGTCTCTATGTCAGTCTTAATCTGTGATTAAGGGGGCAGTAACAAATTAGTTAAAGACAAGCATATGAAAGTGGCTACGATTACACACACATTTACATGCTTTTCCATTTTTGTTGTAAAACCAACCAAAAAAGTGCAATTGGAATTGATCACAATCAATACATGGGATGAATTCTCATTTTTGCCCACGTGTTTGGTTCAGTTTTACCAATTTTGATCTGGAATATAAACAGTGTCTTATCCTGTAAAGCAGCTGGCAAAGTTCCAAGAAAAAGCGCCCCATGAAAGAGAGACCGGTCAATCTCAGTGACAGAGTGGCGATGGCGGTAAAAAAACCTAAACAGTAAACAGTAAAACACCCACACCCTGACCAAATTAGTCAAACACTACAGAGAACTTACGGCGAGTAAATGTGCGGAACGGTTCTCGATTTCACCAATCATGTCCTTCGCCGCAGCTCCCGCGCCGCCGCCGGTGGAATCCTTCCGGAAAATTGAGTCCCTCCGCATTAGTGAGTGGTAAAACTCAGCCACTTCAGGAACTCTCCTGACCTTCGCCGGCGCCGGCTTCAACCCACATTTTGGGGGAGGCGGAGGAGGAGGTGGTGGGGCTGCGGATAGGGATTTCTCTGGCCGTGACGGAGGCAGTGGTGGTGGCGGGGGAGGAGGTGGAATCTCCGATAACGCGCGGTGCGCTGAATCGGATAAGGAACCGTAAGAAGGCAACGAGACGGATTGTAAACACCTGGGAGAAGATGAATGAAATGGCCGCGGAGGCGGCTTAGGCACGCGCGGGGCACGGGATCTTATCCCCGGAAACCCATCGGAAGTTTCTGGAATTTCATCGGAAATTCCAGTTGCCGCAGTGAAGACTTCATCTTTCCTCGCTTCAGCTTCGTTTTTGCTACTAATTTGAGTCGGGCATTTTCTCAAACACTTGGGGGGTATATTAAATTTACGATCGCTGACCTTCGCTGTCGCCGCCGATGGAGACGACGCATCCACGTACTCACTTTCTCTCTCGGAAACGGCTATCTTGATGTCAGCTAGCTCAGCCTGCATGTGCTTGATTTTCTCCTCGTACACCCGATTCTGCTTCGACAGCTCCATGTGCAGAAACTCATTCTCGCTCCGGAGCTTCTCGTTTTCGGATTCCAGGCATTCGATCTTCCTTCTGGAGCGTCCGATTTCGGAATTTTTGTTGGAGATGACGCTCTCCAACACGGGAACGATGGACACGGACTCTCTAATTTGGGTCTTCAAGCGCGACTCGCTCTCCCGCAATTCCTCGACGAGGCGGAGGAGTTCGGCGGCATCGGGAGGGCGGGGCTGGACCTGAGCCGACGCGCGCGGGAAGTAGCGCGAGAAAGGGGCGGCGGAGGCCTTCTGCGGTGGCTTGGCGGTGGTCGACCACGGCGGTTTGGCGGCGGCGGGCCTTTGCTTAGCTGGAGCCGCTGCTGGTTTCTGCAGCCCCATTACAGATTTCACTTTCCCAGCAGCCATTGCTGCCTTAAATTCTGCTGTATTGAAATGAGGGAGAAGGAAGATTCTTCAGGAGTCAATTTGTCTTATAAATTGAAGAGATAATGAAAACGAATGCAATGCAGTATAGAAAACTTAGAGTAGGAGGTTTTAGCGATTAAATTATTTAAATTTGTGAATTGTGAGGGGTTTCGCTACCTAAGATACTGTTTCCAGTAAATTTTTATTTAATGCTTTTGTTTTTAGTAATTTTGGAAATCAAGCTCAGTTACTATAACCAACTTAAGATTCCAAGTGTGGAGAAACATTATCATCAACTAATAATAGTCAGTGTCATGTAAATATGACTCTTTCTCATCCTCTCTGGAGTATTCTTTATATAGGTATGAATTCAATGCTAAAAAAATACTGATATCAGTGATATTATACAGGAATAATTGTCAATTAGTAATAAATTTGTGTTGTTTATTGGTCAATTTTATGGGATTTCAAATTTAAATTTAAAATCAAAATACTTATAATATTTTATGCATCCTAATCCGAGTGAGATCGAAATTGAGGTAACGAATTTATGATTATGGTAGAAAATTTTTAATCCCATAAAATTCCAACATAATTTTTAATTGAGCAATTCAAATGGAGTTTGACTCAAAATTTGATGGGCTGGTCATTCACATAACATTTATGAAATTAACTTGGGGACTATGCTTACACATGGAAGTCATACAAAAATTAGTAAAAATGTTACTTCATCCGTCTTAGGAGTATTTTTTAATGTCATGGATTTTAATGGGAATCGATAGGTAAGAAAGAAATAGAGATAAAAGAAAAAATAATTAAAAATTATTAATAGTGTCAATCTTATTTGATAAAAAAAATTGTAAAATATAAATAGTCTAATTTTTGAAACGAATTAAAATATTAGCAAAAATAGTCTATTTTTATGCAACGAATAAGTATTTAATTGATTCCCATCTCATTTTAACATTGAAAGAGCCGCATTGTTGGCGTGGAGACAAGAAACTCATACACATATATATACATACACTTGTATCAATGGAAAATTACAAATATTTTGAGTTATGGAGTACTTCTTAATTTATACTTTTACTTATTTATTATTATGAGTTAAAGATTACTTAGTGTTAGGCGAGGGATATAGTTTTTGCAAATTTCATGGCTGATATAGCATTTTCAGAAAAAGGGCCCTCAACAAAAACGAATATGACTATTAACCACCCTTTCTTCTTCATTTTCACATTTTTATTGCCTTCTTTGTCACTTGTACAATATAGGGTTATGATGTATAAAAATTTTATTTTATTAATTAGAAATCAATCAGGCTATAGATCTCGACTAAAATATTGTCATCGAAATTTATTTTGCTTTACAGTGGAAAGATCTTTCTTCAATCATTTATATTATAAAGTACAGTATGTAATAAAAAAACATATGATCCACTTCTTATGAACATGTATATTTTGATAAAACTAATGTAGAAATATAAAAATTAAGAGTCAATGAATAAGTGGTGAAATTGATGTCTGAACCCCTTATTTATATTGCCCTTTTCATAGGAAACTCTTCTTCTATTATTTGCTAAGTTCGGTTATCAATCATTAAAGGGACATCTTAATTCTATTGTTAAAAAATAAAATAATATTTATACCATGGGCAATACATCTAAGACTAATATGGAATATAAATTATATTCGGTCAGATTCATATATGACTAAGGTTCAATTCAATCAATCTTAGTTGTTGATTGTATTATTTTCATATTACATTATACAATTAATCCTCATTAATAACTGGTTACTTATTTCAACGAAAACCAGTAACAACTCAAGAGGTATCTTAATGAGGTTACATTACACACCATCCTTCCATAACTAGCTAATTAATAGTCTTGTTTTTAATAATCATGAGTTAGTTCGCAAAAAATAGTCATCTTCTAATTTATTTGTAAGTTTTTCTCTATAATAAAGTGAATCACGTTTCCAATTTCAACCGATTTTGTATTATTAGAATTCGGAATATCTACTACGAAGACTATTGGCAATATATAAAAAGAGTGATGCTAAATGGCCATAATGTGGCCGGCCATAAAGAGTTAATTTAGTCCATTTACATGTATAAAAAATTAGAATTACCGATATAAACTTATATGTGTGTGAATGGACTTGTGAGTTAATACTTATCTTTGAATTTCATTACGTAAAACACATTAATATCACGAATTACTGTATACGTTGAGCAACAATCAAGAAATGACAATAGTAATAAGTTGAGCAAAAACTACGAAAGAACAACACTAACATGTTGAGCAACATATAATGAAGATGATATAAAAGTAAAATCAAGTAGTATTAAACCAAAAATTTGAAAAAAAAATCAATTTTTTTTGTTATTTAATTAATTTATGGCTGGCCATAATGTGGCCGCATAGCATTATCATATAAAAAAGAGTATTTTTCTCGTGGTATATTGATACGACCCTACGTCGTATCCCGTTTCTCCGGCGTCCTAGCGAAGGATCGGCGGTAGCAAAGAACCGGCTGTGCGCGGGAATTCCTCTCCGTCGGGCAGCGCGAGATCTTAGTGAAAGAGAATTTCTCAACACGTTGTTGGACACGTAACGATTTTATTGATTTTCTGAATAAATGCAAATAATAACCATCTATCCCTATTTATAATACTCAAATACTATACCCTAACTTATTGACCAAGATAACAAATATATGGAAGGATTTGGTGAATCAAAAGATATAACTAAATAATAGCTTCGTATCAACTCCCCCACGGTTAAAATCCACCTTGTCCTCAAGGTGGGAACCACAAACCAACGACGAGAGTTGAAAGCAAAAGCTTTAGCGAGGCGTCTCCTCCGGGATCAAACACATATCGAACAGTTGAATGTCCTCCTTTATCACCTCCAAGAACACTCAGCGCAGTCTTCTCAGTATCTTTCTTTGCACTTTTCTTAGAGGAACTTTTCCCGACAACCATATACGTCTCAGGTTCATCTTCATCATCATCCGTACCTTCATCCGAGTGATGCTCTTCCTGTTCACTTTCTGCTTCACCAACTACGCTGTCATCATCATGATCATCTTCAAGTTGTGAAGATTTACTTTTATCATCATCACTGTCTTGCTCTTCTTCCATAGAAGGCTTTGACTTCTTCCCAGCTGTAGAATCCAGCTTTTGTTTCTTTTTTGATTGTCCAGCAGTCGCATTAGAAGAACTGGGACCTTTGCTTGTTGATCCCCTACTCTTCCGCTTCTTCTCCTTGTCAGCAAGCAAGCTATCTATTGTAGCATGTGGAGATTCCAAGAAGTCCACCAACACTGTTGTAAGTTCTTCCTTCTTTGTAGAGGTTTTGTTCACAGTGATGTTAAGAACATCACATAAATCCAGCAACTTTCCTCTAACACATTTTTCCAATTTCTCCTTGACTTTTGTCCTCTGCTTTTCCTCATTCTCAACCCATACAAAACCAGAAAAGAGGCCTATATTTTTCTTAAGGGTGTGAACCTTAGATTTCTTCCCAACAAGAACAGTGTGGAGAAGCTGTAGGGTCTCATCAGTTTTCCTCTTAGGCAACTTGAATGCCACAGTTGGGATGTCCTTAAGCTGTGTGCCTTTACCCTTTTCAATTGACAGAGTCTTGGTAGCCGAGGCCCTGGGACTCTCCCCCACGACGAATCTCTCCACCGTTTTCCTCTCCCTTGTTGGCCTCTCACTCCTCGGCGATTCCAACTCCATAGCCTCACCTTTTTTATCATTTCTCGATCCCTTCTTCAAATTTTCCCTCTTATTCTCACTCTCTTCCTCCTCCATTTTCTCTCCTTCATCACTTCCATCTTCGCCAATCTTCTCATCATATACCCCGACGAGCCTTTGCAGCGGCATATCGTCGGTCTTCTCGATCTCTTCTATGGCCTCGTCGTTTGGAACATCAAGATTAGAGCCCCCATTGTGAGCGGCATCGTTGGGAACTTTCTCATCGTAAGTGGCCACGCCCTCATCTCCCTCCTCAGCGTAACACAATAAACATTGTTTGCACACATGACCCACCACCCATTTAGCTGGGCAGTAATAACACAGACCCAACCGAGCTCGTTCCGCCTTTTCTGCCTGCGAAACCCGGACCCTCGGTGGTCTTGCCTGATCAACCGCACGTCCCGGACCTCCCTGGGTCTGAATCGGCGTCGGTACATGTTGCGATGCCTGTTGCACTGGAGCACTCCCCACCTGACCTCTACCCTCTCTGTTCTGCCAGGGGCGATGAGAAGTCGTCGACGACGGTGGCTGGCGGGTACGATCTACATGAGTATCCGCCAGCTCCAGTGCGTGTGCCCTAGCCACCGCTAAGGACAACGGTCTATGCAACTGTAGCCTCTCCTTCATAACTGGTTTAAGGCCTTGACGATCAAAACGATCACGCACATCCTCCAAGAAATCCTGCCACGTCAAGAAATCGTTATTTGCAAAATAGTTGAATACCCAATCCGCCACTGGTTGATCAAGTAACATGACCGCGTAGTGCAATCGTTGGGCATCGGGCAACATCAAATGATTGAAGTAACATTGGACCCTCAAGATCCAATTTGATGCATTTGTCCCATCGAAACGCGGGGCATCCATGTGCACCCTTTTGGGTTGATCATAACCCGACATGTTGGCCTGGAAACGCTGTGGGGGATCCCAACACGTTGATGGCCTTTCCTGCGACTGGTCGAAGCCTCCCGCACGGGTACGGGCCTGCATATACCCTGGCGGGTCCCAGCATAAATCTAGTTGGCCCCTGCCTCCGCGGCGACCCCGACCCGGCTGCTGGCCGTCTCGCAGCCCCCCGTCAAGGTACCATGAATTATACCCTCTGTCACCATACCGTGTATACCTGAAACCATCATCCCCCCAATCCTCTCTGGCCTCGAAACACGAGGGCGGTTCTGCCTCGCGCGCCACCGGCGGCTCCAGATACTGGAAACGTCGATCGGTCTCGTCCCTCCACGCATCAAATCTGTCGAGACGATCCAATAAGCGATCCAACTTACCACTCACAGAGTCGTCGTGATTTATCTCCTCCGATTGACGAACTTCCAAATCCCCATCATCTAACTGCGGTCGATGAGGGACCCCAAAATTGCGACGATCAACGAGCTGTTGACGACGCTGCCCCCCACTCGTGAATGAGTCTGGGCGTGAAGAGCCACAGCTGGCTCTGCTGTTGTAGTTAACACGTCTCATGAGCACACAAGATGAAAGCACCAGATGATACGACCCTACGTCGTATCCCGTTTCTCCGGCGTCCTAGCGAAGGATCGGCGGTAGCAAAGAACCGGCTGTGCGCGGGAATTCCTCTCCGTCGGGCAGCGCGAGATCTTAGTGAAAGAGAATTTCTCAACACGTTGTTGGACACGTAACGATTTTATTGATTTTCTGAATGAATGCAAATAATAACCATCTATCCCTATTTATAATACTCAAATACTATACCCTAACTTATTGACCAAGATAACAAATATATGGAAGGATTTGGTGAATCAAAAGATATAACTAAATAATAGCTTCGTATCATATATGCTCATTTTCGTGACTTTCCGAAAAGTAAATTTTTGGACATGCTTTACTTTCTCAAAGCCAAAAAAAATTGTCACGCAAAACTTCATAACCTCGTTTATAACCACATTATATACAAGGAAATAAAAATTTGTTTCGAGAAGTGATGGGGTACGGACTAAACAAGCCCATCAGCCCAAAGCCCAAGGAAGAGTATCAGTTCGGCATTACCAAAGAGTTCGGCCCCAGCCTACAGCTCGGTAAAAGCCGACCAATCAAGCTCCACCCTCAGATCGGCAAAAGCTGCTCGGCAATAGTTCAGCAGTTCGGTCTCAGTATTCGACCGAACTGGAAGATAGTCAACTCATGCAGGATCACATGCAGGATAGTGGACCAAGCACAGAGATAGTGGACTCATGCAGGATCTCATGCAGGATAGTGGACCCATGCAGGATCTCCATGACCTCCACGACATTCACAACCATCATTAGTGGTGATGCAAGCCACGATCTTAGTTCAATGTATAAATAGAACTCAGACCAGATAAAGAAGGGTTAAGCTCTCTAGAGATAAAATATCAAATAGCAAGTCTGTATTGTAAGCTGTAGAAAACAGATCAAGCAATACAACTCTGCCCTCTTTTCTTCCCGTGGACGTAGATTTACCTCAGTAAATCGAACCACGTAAATCTCTGTGTCGTGATCTGTATTTTCCTGCATTCATCACCATCAAAAATTCGCCAAACCATCACTGGCGCCGTCTGTGGGAAACAGAGAACCAAATTTGTGATAAAGCGAATTTTTGACCCTTTTTCCACCCAAAAAAAAAAAATGCATACCAGATCACATACTACCCGTAATACCGTTCGTGAAAACCATGAGGAAGCTAGTCCAGCCCGCAGGTCCGGAAAACAGCCTCGGGAGACATCTACTTCCAGTTTTCACGATGAAGGAACAAGCCGCTCAAAAGGTCCACACACCGAGTCTTCCCAGCAGCCTGATTTGAATGAGGCTGTCAAGCTGTTCTTGGCTGAGAAGCAGGATGAGTTCTTAGCCTTCCTGCAAAAGAGCCAAGAACCGAAGACGAAAACGGTGGATTCTCCTTCCTCATCCAGACATGAAAGTCACTACCGCAGTAGTGCCATGTCTTCCAGGAAGAAGAATCCTCAACCCCGACATGTTCCTGTTCCTCCTCGGTACCGGAATCACAGGAGATCTCCATCTCCTCCACACCGAAGAGATGTCGGGTTCGCCATGTACGGAGCATTGAAGACTCCGTTCTCGGACGATATCACCCGAACTCCCCTTCCACAGAACTACCGAACTCCGTCGATGACTTATGACGGGTTGGTGGATCCTCATGACTTCCTGGGACGCTATCAGTATAATATGGCGAACCAGGGTCTCAATGAGGTCCATATGTGCAAGCTGTTCCCCGAGCTGCTTATCGGGAACGCGAGAAGGTGGTTCGATAGCCTCCCCCAAGGCAGCATTAGATCTTACCGAGATCTAATGGATGCTTTCCACAGGAGGTTCTTTCAGAAAGCGGAAGCCCGGATCACTTCGGCTCAGCTGCTTTCTATACGTCAAGGTCGCGACGAAAAGATCAGCGACTTCATGACGAGATTCCACAAGGAATGCCTACAAGTAGATGATCTCAACGATCTACTTGTCATTTCGGCATTCCAAAATGGAATCCTGCCCGGAGCTCTCTACAGAAAGCTCGTGGAATGCAGTCCGCAAACAGCTCAAGAGATGTGGGACATTGCGGACCAGTTCTCCCGTGCCGATGAGGCAGACCGTCGCAAACGGTCTTTAGACAGCTCATCCCGAGGAGACAGGAGGAAGCCCGATCATAGCGATCAGGGACAAACTCGCCGAACTCCTTTTGGCGATCAGGGACATCCTCGCCGAACTCCTTTTGAAAGGATTCAAAGGACTCCGGTGCAAGACCGATTGGGGCCACGTCTCAATCCTGAGAAGCCGCCCGCTCAGTTCGTACCATTGAACAAGTCAAGAGCAGAAATTTTCGAACTGCATTCCGATATGTTCGAAAAACCAAAGCGGATGACGAAATCGGCCGCGCGTCGACCTCAGGATCAATATTGCTCCTTCCATCAAGACCACGGTCACGATACCGAGGAGTGCCGACATTTGGCTGCAGGTATTGATGCTCTTGTGAAAGCA
The DNA here is from genome assembly GCF_004379255.2 of Salvia splendens. Classification (NCBI taxonomy): domain Eukaryota; kingdom Viridiplantae; phylum Streptophyta; class Magnoliopsida; order Lamiales; family Lamiaceae; genus Salvia; species Salvia splendens. Next base: position 3,142,878 of record NC_056042.1, read on the forward strand.
GGGACATTAAAAAAATACCAAAGCAAGCAGCCGAAAAAGAACAAAAAGCAGAGAGGTGCGAACTGCGCTCCTCAGGATCCGAAAAGGCAACAGGATCCCGAAGACGATGACGAGCAGCAATATGATGGAGTAATCCTGACTATTGATGCTCTCCCTGCCGGGAAGACTAAATCGTCCCTGAAGTCAGAGCGCAGAGGCTTCAATCGAGAGGAGCCAACACATAAAAGGCTGAAGCAGGACGAAGTGATTACATTTTCAGATGCAGATCCCGTCCCGGCCATCTCTCCTCATCAAGACGCTATTGTCATCCAAGCCGGAGTGGCAAACAAACTGATCCACAGAGTGTTTGTGGATACAGGAGCGTCAGTCAGCATTCTTTTTAAAGAATGTTTCGATAAACTAGAAGTGGATCCAGCTCGGCTTAGTCCGGCACCACTTCCTCTGAAAAGTTTCGCCCAGGAGGACACCCGCCCTGAAGGTATTATCAGCCTTCCGATCACGATGGGAAAAGCGCCTACAAGCTCCAGTACGATGATCGAGTTCTTTGTGGTAAAAGCTCGGTCTCCGTACAACATCATCCTGGGAAGAGACTGGCTCAACGCAGTTCGGGCCGTTTGCTCTACTTATCATCTCACCATCAAGCTCCCCACTAAAGGGGGGATAGCGGTCATCCGAGGTGATCAAAAGAGAGCAAAAGAGTGTCTGCAGATTGCGCTTAAAAGTGCCGAGCAATCAGATCGACATCATCAAGCATAGCAATCACAACAGCCGGAGTCAGAGGCAAGCGAAATGACCGAAGTCACACCAGAGCTAAACTCAATGACCGTTCAGTTATACGAAGATGATCCATCCAGAACGGTCAAGATCGGTTTCGCGGGAACGCCTCTACTCCGGGAAAAGACCATCCAGCTCCTCAAGGAGTACAAAGATGTCTTTGCATGGTCTCCATTGGACATGACCGGAGTGCCCTCTGAGGTAATCACTCATCGGTTAAATATTGATCCATCAGTCCGGCCTATAAAACAGAAGCAAAGACTCTTTGCGGCAGAAAGAAATCAAGTCATCCATGACGAAGTCCGCCAATTACTGAAAGCGGATGTATTATTCGAGGTGAAATATCCCTCTTGGGTGGCCAATCCTGTGATGATCAAGAAAAAAAAAGGAGGATGGCGGATGTGCATAGATTTTACCGATCTAAACAAGCACTGTCCTAAAGATTGCTATCCCCTTCCGAACATAGACAAAAAAGTAGAAGCTTTGATTGGCTTCGAAATTTTCTGTTTTCTTGATTTATACAAAGGCTACCACCAAGTCTTAATGGATGAGAATGATGCTCCAAAAACGGCTTTCATTACTGACTTCGGCATCTTTGCTTATAAAAAGATGCCGTTCGGTTTAAAGAATGCCGGAGCCACATATCAAAGGATGGTAGATAAGCTTTTTCGGCATTTGATCGGAAAGGAGGTTGAAGTGTATGTTGACGACATAGTCGTTAAAAGCAGAAGCACTTCGGAGTACGAAGACAATCTCAAGTCCACTCTCGACGTGCTCCGAAAAGCCAACCTCAAACTCAATCCCCAAAAATGTACCTTTTTGGTAGATTCGGGAAAGTTTCTAGGTTGTTGGGTTTCAAAGGAAGGACTCAAGGCAAATCCGCTTAAAGTTCAAGTTGTTCAGAACATGGCAATGCCGAAGTCCATACATGATGTGCAAAGGCTAACTGGATGTCTAGCCGCACTGAATAGATTCCTTTCCCAAGCAGCCGAAAAGCAAATGCCATTCTTCAAAGTATTAAAGAAGGCACCAAAGTTTGAGTGGGGAGTCGAGCAGAAAAAGGCTTTTGACGAGCTCAAAAGTTATTTAGCCGAGCTTCCTATTCTCTCTGCTCCAACAGATGCTGAAGTGATATTCTTATACTTAGCGGCATCGGATCAAACCATTAGCGCGGTGCTCGTACGAGAAGAAGGCCTAAAGCAGCTTCCCATCTACTTTACAAGCCGAGCATTAAGAGGTCCAGAAACAAGGTATCAACCTCTGGAAAAAATTGCTCTGGCGTTAGTAAATGCAGCAAGGAGACTGCGGCCATACTTCTATGCTCACAAGGTATGCGTCTTAACCGATCTGCCACTTCGGCAAGTTTTGACCAAGCCAGAAGCATCAGGCAGAATCGCCAAATGGGCCATAGAGTTGGGAGAACACTCAATCGAATACCTACCTCGGAAAGCCATCAAGGGACAAGCCTTGGCAGATTTTCTTGCAGAAGCAAAGTTCGATCAAGCAATCCCTGTCATTGCCGAACAGAAAAATTCTACCAATGCCGAACTAGCACAGCCCCTGGAATCCGAAGTAGAGCCACCGGACTGCTGGAGCGGATTCGTAGATGGAGCTTCGAATAAAACGGGAAGTGGAGCTGGTATTTTACTTATCGCTCCCGACGGACACGAGGTAACTTACTCACTTCGGTTCTTATTCCCAACCACTAATAATGAAGCCGAATACGAAGCTCTCCTTGCCGGACTCCAGCTAGCGCAAAGTCTATTTATCAAGTCTCTCAAAATCCATTGTGATTCACAAGTCATAGTGAATCACATGTTGGGTACAAGTGAAGCCCGTGATGAGAGGATGAGGAAATACTTGGACAAAGCGCAAAGCATTAGCCGAAGTTTCTCTTATTTTCGGATAATCCGCATTCCCAGAGCGGAAAACAGCCGAGCAGATATTTTAAGTAAGTTAGCCTCATATCCAAGTTCAAAGGTGGAGGAATTGATGCACAGAAGCATTGATGAAACTGAGGTACTTTCAGTAGCCAGCTCGCCGAACTGGATGACGCCGATCTTACAGTATCTAGATCAAGGACAACTGCCCGAGGATAAGAGAGAAGCTCGGAAAATCACATGCCGAGCCCTTCGGTACGAACTTCATGCAGGAGTCCTATACAGAAAGTCCTACCTTCAGACGTTATTGCGATGTGTAGGACCAGAAGAGACGGACTACATCCTTAGAGAAGTCCATGAAGGATCTTGCGGTAGCCACATCGGAGCTAGAGCTTTAGCTAAAAAAGTTCTGAGATGGGGATATTATTGGCCAACTTTAGTACGAGACGCAGTGCAGCTCGTCAAGACATGCATGAAGTGCCAAATCCATGCAAATATCCCAAAGATGCCGCAGACCGATCTATATGCTATGCAAAGCCCTTGGCCTTTTATGCAATGGGGCATAGACATAGTGGGACCACTACCACAAGCTCCTCGGCAAATGAAATTCCTTATCGTTGCCGTGGATTACTTTACAAAGTGGGTAGAAGCTGAACCATTAGCTACGATAACGAGCTCGAAGGTATTGGATTTCGTCTGGAAGAACATAGTGTGCCGATTTGGCTTACCCCACATCCTCATTTCGGATAACGGGACTCAGTTCACCGACAAGACATTCAAGAATTGGTGCCAAGAGCTGAATATTCAACAGCGGTTCACTTCGGTCTCCCACCCACAAGCAAACGGACAAACGGAGGTTACAAACCGTATCTTGGTGAAAGGGTTGAAAACTCGGTTAGAACAAGCCAAAGGACAATGGGTAGAAAATCTCCCTCAAGTCCTATGGTCCTACCGAACTACACCCAAAGCTTCCAACGGTGAAACTCCGTACAGTCTGGTGTACGGCGCTGAAGCCGTGATTCCGGTTGAGATCGGCGTACCCAGTCCCCGAACTCTAAATTTCTCCTCAGAAATGAATGATGACGGACTGAGAGCCGAACTAGATCTGGCCGAAGAAAGAAGAGAGAATTGGCCTGCATAAAAGCAGCCAAGTACAAGGAGCAAGTAGCCCGGTATTATAACCAAATGGTGAAAAAGCTGCAATTTCAAGTGGGAGATCTTGTCTTGAGAAACAACGAAGTAAGCCGAGCAGAAAAGCTGGGCAAGCTCGAACCCACATGGGAAGGTCCATATCGGGTGTCAGAAGTCCTCGGCAAAGGGTCTTACAAATTGACTCACATGTCAGGAGAACAAGTACCCCGAACATGGCACATTTCCAACCTCAAGAAGTTTCATTTGTAAGAGACAGTCCGGTCAGTCCGTCTTGTGTCTAGTTCGGTCCTAGAGGTATGTGTTTTCTTTGTTTTTTTTTACTTTGTCTATGTGCTTTTTGTTTATCTATGTGCGTCTCGTTCGTTTATGTGCGTCTTGCTTGTCTAGGTGTGTTTTGTCTGTCTATGTGCGTGTCGTCTCTTACAAATGTTACTGAGGTATCTTGTTCTTCAAAGGCTGATCCCCTTTTTAGAACATATATAAGCCAACGATTGTGAGTCCAAGCATCTAAGGAGGATACAAGACCACAATTCAGCTTAAAAAACAAGCAGTTCGTCTGAAACGAACTGCAACAATAAGCCAACGATTGTGAGTCCAAGCTTCTAAGGAGGATACAAGACCACAATTCGGCTTAAGAAACAAGCAGTTCGTCTGAAACGAACTGCAACAAAGGGAAAGTCCGATCCACGCGATAAAACTCGCCGAATTAGGACAAGGGAAAGTCCGATCCAAGCGATAAAACTCGCCAAATTAGGACACAAGCTTAGTCCGGTCAAAGAAATTTATTTCATCAGACCAAAGACGAGTCCGGTCAAAGATGTTTATTTCATCAGACCAAAGACGAGTCCGGTCAAAGATGTTTATTTCATAAGACCAAGGACCAAGTCCGGTCAAAGAAGTTTACTTCATAAGACCGAGGACAAGTACGATGAAATTTTTCCGCTAAGCTGTAAATACACAGTGTTAGAAGCGAAAACAAAATTTCATTTTTCAAATATTGTTCGGCACACAACTCCGCTACCCTACAAGATGGCGTTACGCTATTACAAAGGACTATTCTACTGTCCCTGGTTGCTAAAGTTGAGCCATCTATTCACAAAATCCTCGTGAAGCCGAGTTCGGGCGTTCTCGGCAGCTGAAGAATAAGCAGGTCGACGAGATGCTCTAATCGACCTACCGCCTCTTCCCTGAGCCCGAGAAGCTCTAGCACCTCGGCGGCGAAGAGTCTCTTCACGAAGCATTTGTTGATCTTGCTCACTCATAACCACAGCTCCTCTGCGAACTTCAGTCCGTCCTCGACTTGACGTCTCTGGTTGTCCCTGAGTTCGTTGCTGACTTGGAGTAGGGTTTTGAGCAAGTGAATCAGAGGTTTGAGCTGGAGTACTAGCATCTGTTGGCGGGAAATGCCTGAGGAATCTCTCAATTGAGGGACGCCGGGAAAGAACTATGTCGTACCGAGAAGCCCAGCGCCGCAATGATTTCACGACTTGTTGGCAAGCCGAGCTCTCCAGCGCATTGTTCCTCCGGAGTACATTATATTCCTCCCACAGTTCGTCAACTCGTTCCTGAACTTCAGAGATGGTCATTCCCCCGCGCCTGCAGATGAAATCCTCATACGCAGTCCTCTCAGCGACGGCGGTATTCAGCTCGGCCTCCAGATCTTTCTTTTCGGACTCTAAGTCCTTATTGTCGGCCTCCAGCTTCACCGAACGAGCCAAGAGTTCGTCATTCTTCACCTGGTCAGCTATGGCTCTTTTCTCAGCTTCGTCTAAAGCCGAAGAGTACAGCCGCTTCCAGTGAAGTACCTCCAGCTCCTTAAGAGTTCAGAATATAGAGCAGTTATGTCAGTTCGGCATTTCAGATTACTCAGCAGGTAGTAAACCACAACAGGAGTAAAAGAGAGTACGAAAGGCTATACGAAGACACAAGAGCAGAAAGAAGAATTTTTTCATTCATAAGAAAAAATTTTTTCTACACAAGGGCTTCAAGGCCGTTTTACAAGAAGGAAGAAACTAAACTAAGAGAAGGGAGACGAAATCATACTCCGCCAGCTTCGTCTCCGCCTTCTCGGTGAGGTTCAGCTTCCTTCTCCTTGTCTGCTTCAGCTTCAGCCTCGGCCTCCCTGTTCTCCCCAGCCTGCTCGGCGCCACCGTAGCCGATCTGCTGCGCCTCCTGCTCGGCCTGCTCATCGCCGGTCTGCCGCTCATGCTGCTCAGTCTCACCCTCTGCATGGAAAATTGGAGCGGGTGAAACTGACCCTATGGAGGCAAAGATAGCCTCCATGTTCTCATCGCGGTCAGCTCGGCAACTACGAACTTGGTCTGCAGAAAGCAGGACCGAGGACGAAGCAAGCTCCTCAAGCACCGGCAGACTCTGAAGCCGAGCTGCTATCTCTCGGCCGTACAGCGGCAGGATGACTTCGGGACCCTGCTCGGCTTTATCGGTCATCAGTTTCAGCAGATCACCGACATAGGCTGAAAATTGGTTGCTCAGAAAGAGTTTCTCCGCGAAAGCACGGAGAACCTCCCCTTGGGCAACCACGGCGGCAGCATCCCTCCGTTTCGTCTGCTCTCGCTGGATGACGAGCTGGTTTTTGGCAAACTGAGCTTCATCCTGGGCCGAAATCCTAGCAGCTCTGGCTTTCTCAAAGTTTGCCTCAGCCTGCTCGGCCCGGTGACAAGCAGCCGCCAACTTCCTCTGCATCTCAGCATAGTCGTTGGACGCTTTGGAGAGTTCAACGGCGACGAGCTTGGAGAGCATATCGTTCCTCTGAAAATGGAAAAAGCAAAAAGTCAACAGAGGAACCACAAAAAATACAGGAAAAAAAGCAAGGCCAGAAAATCAAGAAGAGAATTCACCTCGGCGAAGTCCGTGGGCCATAAAAAGGGCTCACAGATATGTTCCGAAGGAGGCGCCAAGACCACGTCTTTCTCTGGCGCTCTCGGGGGCTTCTGGGCCTTCCCCTTCCCCTTTGCCGAAGTCGACTCCGGCTTCTTCGGATCCGAAGAGGTTTTTTGCCTCTTCGGAGTCCTCTCGGCATCAGACGCCGAGCTGGTGGTTTTCGGCCTCTCCGGCTCCTTGGACTCCGAAGATTTGCGGCTCAGCTTATTCAATATGTTCACTACCGAAAAACAAGGAAACAAGGTTAGTTTTCGCCGCTAAAGCAGTAAGGCAAAAAAAAAAAAAAAAAAGAGAAATCCTCACCCTCAGTCTCTTCGTCCGAAGACGAGATATTGAACACGAGGTCGCCCTTGACGAGCTCAGTTTCCGAGTATTGTTTCCTAATCATAGGAATCTTATTGAGCTCGCCCTCGAGCTCGGCCAACGGTTCTAACCGAGGATGGGGAATCACGGACTTCGGCCCTCTCCAAGGAAAGCCCGGAGCCGAAGTCCTATTGTAAAAAAAGAAACGGTTTTGCCATTTCGGCCACTTGGTTTTGCAGAAGGCCCTAAAAGGCTGTAAGGGGATCAAGTAAAACCAAGATCCCTTCCTTTTAAACTGGAAAAAATTAAGGATTGCCCGCAGAGACAGATCCTTATCTAGCCTACGGAGTTCGGCAGCAAAAGCCGACAAGTGCCTCCAAGAATTCGGAGTCACCTGACCTAAAGGGAGTTGAAAAAAATCAAGAAGCTCTACAAAAGGTGGGGGAAGAGGGAAACGAAGCCCGCATTCTAAGCAGGCTTCGTAAACGGTGGCATAACCCTCCGGCGGGTCGTTAGCCCTATGATCATCGTCAGGAACCACCGCCTTTCCCCCGGGAAGAAAATATTTTTCGTGTAGAGATATCACGATGTCCTTACTCAAGACGCTGTGAAAGTATTCTACAGTCTTCTCCCCGGACTCTTTCCGGCTAGAAGACCCCTTACCCCTTTTCCTACCGCTACCTGACTCAGAAGAAGAAGAAGAAGACATAGTTCTTACTCTTCGAAAGTCTGAAGAAATTCTCAAAAAATTCTTGAAAGCGGAAGAAAATTTTTACGCGAAGGAGATAGAGTGCAGAAGAAGCTATAGCAAAAGTGTTCACCTGATGAAGAAAGGACGTATTTATCAGATTCGGAGAAGATTTCAAAATCATCGCACCGTTTCGAATCCCACCTTTTCAGGATTCAACGGCCGGATTTTACTGTCGCATTTAATGCAGTCACGCGCAAGGCACGTCCCCTGACGTCAGCCTCCCCCGTACCTTTATCCAGAATGCCGAAGTGACTCGCTTCGCCGAAGTGATTCACTTCGCTTTTCGGGGGGGGTAGTGATGGGGTACGGACTAAACAAGCCCATCAGCCCAAAGCCCAAGGAAGAGTATCAGTTCGGCATTACCAAAGAGTTCGGCCCCAGCCTACAGCTCGGTAAAAGCCGACCAATCAAGCTCCACCCTCAGATCGGCAAAAGCTGCTCGGCAATAGTTCAGCAGTTCGGTCTCAGTATTCGACCGAACTGGAAGATAGTCAACTCATGCAGGATCACATGCAGGATAGTGGACCAAGCACAGAGATAGTGGACTCATGCAGGATCTCATGCAGGATAGTGGACCCATGCAGGATCTCCATGACCTCCACGACATTCACAACCATCATTAGTGGTGATGCAAGCCACGATCTTAGTTCAATGTATAAATAGAACTCAGACCAGATAAAGAAGGGTTAAGCTCTCTAGAGATAAAATATCAAATAGCAAGTCTGTATTGTAAGCTGTAGAAAACAGATCAAGCAATACAACTCTGCCCTCTTTTCTTCCCGTGGACGTAGATTTACCTCAGTAAATCGAACCACGTAAATCTCTGTGTCGTGATCTGTATTTTCCTGCATTCATCACCATCAAAAATTCGCCAAACCATCAAGAAGCAAACCCAACGTGTCTTTTGATGAGTATTGCAATTCTAAATTTAAATTATTATTTTTTTAAATAGTTTTTTTCCCACTTTTATTTTTGTTCGACGCCAATTTTTCCAGGAAACTTTTTTGGTCACCCCAAAAATACTATAGTCTCCCGGTCTTCCCTATGTGCCGAGTATGCTCGCAATTTTTGAGGCATATTATTTTATTTATGTTTTATTGAATTAAGGGCTCAAAATGGTATATTAAGGAGTATTAATTACTACTATAATTTATTTGATGTCTTAAATATTACTATCACATCATAATATTTTTTTTCTATTTTCATGCACGCATCACATGGTTGACATAGACCTTTAATTACATGTAGATAACCCATGATTGTGCAAATAAACTTCTCCAATTCAAAGCAAGAGAAAGAGAAGATTAGTTTGTTAATCGTGGAAATTTATTTAATTAAACAAAACTCCATTTCAAATCCAAGGTGGGATGATCCATCTCCATCAGTTGTGGCCCACCATCTAACAAATAAAGGCCCATCTAATTAAAACTCAGATAAAATCTAAAACAGAATAAGTATTGGTTTACCCAAGAAGTGGAGGGCCATCTAATTAAAAATTAAAATTAAATAATGTAAGTCTAAATATCTGATATTGTTACTATAAAATTAAAATTTATGATTATATAGTAAAATTATCAAACTACACAGGCTCTCGAATTCTCTGATTATAGAATAATAAATTCTAATCATAAACTATTAACTAAAATTGTAATTCAATTGAAAATTAATAATATAAATTTTGATTGAATTAATTAAATAGTTCACAATTCTAAAATTAAATCACTAAAAGAAGATTTTTTTAAAAATATTAAAAAATACAATCTTCATCGGTAAATGATAGTAAAATGTGTAGGCCTCACTATAATATGTATGGACTTAAATTATTTAAAATTAAAAAAAAATTTATACTTCCATCTTTATTCCCTTCACATATTTGGTTTGGTACAACCACAGACCACTTTCTATAGTCTGTATGGGACTTAAATTACGATAAATCCTTTTTCATGTTGAATTTCAAACCCATATTTTCTTTAAGATGATGTCATATCATTGTTAGATTTATTTTATCTTATATTACTATCATTTGTGGCCAATTTGATTTAGAGAGAAAATCAGATGCATAATTTGGTGGAGATTGAGATATGGCGGTGCATTGATGTGACCATAAATTAGATTTTGCAAAAATATGTAGTCATCAATCAACTAAGAAATTCTGCATAATCAAATCCACTTGAAGCAGAATTTGGCCCATGATTAAAGACAATGTCTATAATTCATTAATTTGCAGATCTCATTGGACATACCCATAACAACAGAAATAAATGATAGTCGGTGGCTAATTATTGGATTAGATATTTATATGTACACGTGTTGTCTTATTTCAAAATAAAGATTTAATTAATAATATTCACAATAAGCTTTCCTTTAAATATTATTTCTGGTTACCAAAAGAAGCAATAGTTTTACTAATTCTTTATTTGGAACACGTTAATATTGTTATTTGTAACAATAATAATTTTATTTGTAAGGCTACTCACTTTTACTCAAGAGTCACATTTAAATATAGAAACAATCACTTTCAATCCAATTATTTTCGGGACAAATTGTTAAATAAATTATGAAGAATAATCAAATTCTGATTCATCATGCTCTTCGAAACTAAAATAATGAATTATTAAGTTTTAAATTATTGCAATTATCACACAACATCATCTATTAATGATGAAATTCACGATGATATGGGAACCAAATATATCTACACGAATAAACCAACAATGGTACATAACAATGTCACGTGGTAAAAAAATATGGTGAGATAATAGAGAAATTTGATTATCACATCATCGCATATTTTATCATAAAAACTGCATATAAAATAATTGTAAAATTCCAAAACTTTTAACTTTATCATTATAATTTAAAAAGAGTAGGACAAATCAGACTATACTTCCTGATGTATTTAGTAGTCTGTCCTTTTTTTTATTAACAAAACTATCGCTATTGAACATACGGTGAAATATAGCTCACACGAGTTTTGCCATTATATTTTATGTCATATATATTCATAATCCTATATTCCTATTCAATGCATTTTAATTTATTTCAATTGAAGAAAATGTGGTCCTATAAAAACATTTATTGAATTAGAGATAGAACAAATTAATTTTCTATTTCATTCTTCATTCAATCAACATGTGTATTATCATTATGTATAGAACTATGAGTTCATTCCTAAATTATTACTACTATGTGGTAGTATATTTATTCTTTAGTCCACGTTATCATCAGTTTTTTTCATTTTGTCTATATATTACTATTAATTATTAAATGAAGAAATTGTTGACTGTATAAGAAGATGATACGTGAAAGCAAGTATGACTGCAGTTAAGGAAACTGAGACATAATGGAAATGTGGTCCTTGAAAAATCGGCTTCTCCCAATTTATGAATTATGGATAAATGTTGTCCTATAAATTTATGTTTTCTTCAATTAATTTCTTGAAAACACTTGCATGTCGCATGTAATTAATCTTAATACTCATTCCATCCACAAAAAAATAGTCTGATTTTTTTAGTGTCCACAAAATATAGGTTTATTCCAAATTAAAAGTTTATATCTCATACTTTATCTACTATTTTTACTCCAAATTAAAAGTTTATGTCTCATACTTTATCTATTGTTTTTTTATCTCAAAATTAAAAGTTTATGTCTCATACTTTATCTACTATTTTTTTATTCCAAATTAAAAGTTTAAGAAAACTGAGACAAATAATGGAGTATCATTTATCTCATACTTTATTCACTTTTTCTTATTTTCTCTCTTATTTTACCAATTCATTATTGAAATATATGACATTCATCTATAGGCTTATTTCTTGTGGACAAAGGGAGGGGTATTAAAATTGTACTCCCTCTGTTCGCCATTAGCAGTCTCAGTTTACCATTTTAGTCCGTCCGTCATTAGGAGTTATAGTTCACTTTTACTAATAAATAATAAGTACACCTCATTTTCACTAACACATTTCACTCACATTCTATTATAAAATAAATATATAAAAATGGACTCATATTTCAATATTTTTTCTTGCCAATTTTTTTTATATTTATTAAAACTCGTACCAGACTCAAATAAAAAATAATGAAGGTATTAAGATTTCTCATTAATATGTGGCATTCTAGGATACACAATCTCATGCCACTAATTCAATATTTGTACGGGTTCAACGGGTTAATGTTATGACATATATAATAATCATTTAAATTACTAGTCCAATTTTTTGTTTATTTTTAGCCTATTCTATAATTTTTGCAATTCAAACAAAAGTTTATACTAACTCTTAAGGTTTTTGTAATTATTTCACTATGGTCTAAATCCAAACTAATAGTATGACAGAAAACTTACTCATTATAAATTAATGTTGTTTTAATCAACACTAAAGTGACATCATTTTATTAAAAAATAATATTGTTTTGTTGTAATAGTATTAGTTTATATTTTGATCAATATAGAGTAATTGCAAAAGGATGAAAATTTATAATTTTATAGTCCACTTAAAAAATAATACTTATGATCGACCAGAATTGATTTTGAAGCAATAATCCCTTTTTATTTAAAAACTGTAAATATTGGGTCAAAGAATCTTGGTTTCTTCATTCTCATTGACGAGTTCGGCTTGTTTGATTTGTCAATTGGTCTGATGAATCTAATATGGATGATAGGCTTACCCAAATAAATAGTTGGTTCAGTATAGTTAAATTAATTGCTCTGGTTAATTTAATTTTAATAAGTTGGGCCCTAAAAATTTAGTTCATTGCACGCAACTCAAGAAACTATATTTTGGATAGGATGAAGTTCTCATGTCGACTTTAATTAAAAGTTAAAACTGATCAGTTAATTTTTTTTTGGATTTGAATTAATAGAATAGTTAAAATAATTATTCAATCTAATTTACTTCCCATTATATTAATAATTGCTCTATGAAAAATAAATCTAAATATGGCTTAATTTATAAAAATTTGTTGGCGCCAACATTTAAAAATTAAAATAAATTTCATTAGTCCCAATTCCCCACCTTTTTATAACACTCCTCAAAGAAGAGAAATGAACCACTGTTTTTGTTGCCATGGCGGATTTTGATTTCGAACCTCCATCCTTCTCTCTAGGGCTCGATTTTGACCTATCGCAGCCCCAAATCACCCCTCCGCCCGACCCCATACCTCAACCAGCTAAGCGGCCTCCCCCCGCCCCCAGTCTCCGCCCAATTGAAGAAGATGACGACGACGATTTCCAATGCCCGATTAGGGTTTCGGAGCCACCGAGGGACTTCAAAAGGCTCCGTCGTGTAATCACGCCCCGCCCCCCGCCCTTGCCCGAGGAACCAAAGGTGGAGTGCAAGGATCAGTGTGTGGATGATGACATTGAGGGCTTTTCTTCCGATGAAGGTTGTTCTAGAGGTATCGTAGATTCCCCCCTTTTATTGCTGTTTTCCGTTTTGTTGGTCATTCTGATAGAGTTTTTAGTGTGAAAGTGTGTCCATGCAAACTACTGGAGCTCGGCTTCTGAGCTCGGAAATGAAGCTCGGCTTTGAGTCCGGTTGTGATCGAGTGGTGGAGCCTCGGCAGCTCCGAGAAGAGATCAAGAAATAAAGCTCGGCTTTGAGCTAGCCGAGAAAGGCAGTTCGGTTGCTAACCAAGAATGGCAGTTCGGTTGATAGCCGAGAAATGCAGTTCGGTTGCTAACCAAGAATGGCAGTTCGGTTTTAGCCGAGCAGCGGTTATAACTAACTTTGGGAAATAGAGTTAGTTGGATTTTATTTCTTGATTGCATCTTGTATAAATAGCTCGATAGAGCTCAGTAGTGAGAGACGCAGAACACAGATTACACACACAATTAGAAGAGAATTCTTGCACTAGCTAGCGTTTGCTTAGAGTGATAGATTGTGAGTGTGAAGTTCTTGTATTGAGAGTTCCATCAATAAGATTCCGGTCATCTTCTCCGTGGACGTAGGTGGATTATCACCGAACCACGTTATATCGTTTGCGTGCTTTATTTCCTCGTTCGTGCGTGTGTGAGATCGGCGGTATCACGACCCAACAAGTGGCGCCGTCTGTGGGAAGACTTCCACGATTTGCCGATTGATTGGTTTCTGGGTGAGTTCGTGTCTAGAGGTTCCGTTGTATAAGCTGATCTTGGCGATTGCCCACCGCTCGTTTTGAGAAATGTCTACAGCCAAGTTCGAGGTGGAAAAGTTCACCGGGAGAAACGATTTTGGGCTGTGGAGGCTGAAGATGAAGGCCATCTTGATGCAGCAAGGCCTATGGGATATCTTGAAGAATGAAGGTGACGCTAAAGAAGGCAAACCTGATGCTGATGAAAAGGAGAAGCAAAGGCTTCAAGATATGCAGTATAAGGCTTATAGCACCCTGATCTTGAACCTCACGGACAGGGTGCTAAGGGAAGTTTCCAAGGAGGAGACGGCTGCAGGAGTATGGGGGAAACTTGAGTCATTGTACATGACCAAGTCTCTGGCGAACCGGTTACATTTGAAGCAAAGGCTTCTTGCTTTCAAGTTTTCAGATGGGAAGAGCATTTCTGAACAGCTCGAGGAGTTTGGGAAATGCATAGATGATCTTGAGAATATCGATGAGGTCATTAAAGATGAGGATAAGGCATTGATGTTGCTCAATTCCCTGCCTAAAAGTTATGAGCACTTCAAGGATGCAGTGCTTCTTGGAAGAGAAACCAAGGTCACCTATGAAGAGATTCATTCTGCATTGAAGATGAAGGAATCGCAGAAGGCTAATAACAAACAAACTGATCCAGTAGCTGAGAGTCTGCATGTGAAAAATAATCAGAATAAAAGGGGTTCCAAGAAGAAGTTCCAGAAGAAGGAAGAAGGTGGAGTATGGAAGGAGAAGAGAAGCTGTCACTACTGTAAGAAACCGGGCCATTTAAAGAAGCATTGTTTTGCTTGGAAGAGGAAACAAGAGCAAGAAAAGGCTGGGAACATAGAGACTGCTGATCTGGCTCAGGATGTTGAAGATAATGAAGCTTTGAATATCCACTCAGGGGCCAAGATTGAAGAATGCTGGATCATGGATTCAGGGTGCTCCTTCCACATTTGCTCACACAAATCTTGGTTCCAAGAATTATCAGCTTGGGAAGGATCAGTGATGCTAGGAAATGATCAAGTGTGCAATGTCAAGGGCATTGGGAACATCAGATTGAGGATGAAGGATGGGAGTATGAAGACTCTCACAGAAGTCAGATTCATTCCTCAAATCAAGAGAAATTTAATATCTCTTGGAATGCTAGAGTCAAAAGGGTGCAGATTCAACTCTGGTGATGGGATCCTCACAGTAACAAAAGGCACCAGAATTGTGATGGAGGCCCAGAGAAAGAACAGCCTATACTATTTGCTGGGTGAAACCGTGGTTGATGCTGTGAATCTTGCCCAGACAGAAGACCTGCATCTATGGCATGCCAGGCTTGGACATGTGGGTGAGAAAGGCATAAGAGAGCTGGCTAAACAAGGAGTGATGAAGTTAAGTGCATCAGACAGCCTAAAGAAATGTGAATCTTGCATTCTAGGAAAGGCAAAGAAGCTGCCATTTTCTGGTGGGAAACACACTTCATCAGCCCCATTTGTGTATGCCCACAGTGACTTGTGGGGGCCATCCCAAACTGAATCCATAGGTGGAGGTAAGTATTTCATCTCCATCATAGATGATTACTCAAGAAAAGTGTGGATTTACATTCTAAGAGAGAAGTCCCAAGCTTTTGAAAAATTTAGAGAATGGCATGCTAGATATGAGAATGAAAAGGGCTCAGTGCTTAAATATCTAAGGACTGATAATGGCATGGAGTTTCTGTCTGCGGAGTTTGATAGTTTCTGTAAGGTGAAAGGGATAAGAAGGCATAGGACCGTGCCAAGAAATCCTCAACAGAACGGGCTGGCAGAAAGAATGAATAGGACATTGCTAGAAAGGGTGAGGTGCATGCTATTCTACTCTGGAATGCCAAAGAGATTCTGGGCAGAGGCTGTCTCTACTGCAGCTAATCTGATCAATAAGTGTCCATCATCTGCTATATCCAATGAGACCCCAGATCAAAGATGGTATGGAAGCCTAGGTGATTACTCAGCCTTGAAGGTGTTTGGGTGTGCTGCTTATGCACACATTAAGCAGAGTAAATTGGAGCCAAGGGCAAAGAAATGTGTGTTGTTGGGATACCAAGATGGGGTAAAAGGATACAGATTGTGGAATTTGGATAGAGAAGGCAGAAATATCATTGTGAGCAGAGATGTGACATTCAATGAAGAGGAGATGCCATTTAAAGATGATGGGAAGCCCTCTGGTGGTGGCAGTAGCTCTGAAATGCAAAACCTTGAGTTTGGTGGAGAATCTGCTGGAACAGACACTGATGAGGATGTTGTGATCACAGGAAATCAAGAAGAAGGTGGAGCAACTAGCTCTCAACATACTCAGAACACAGGTGAGCAGGAGTCACCAGTGCAGCAGGCTGCTGCAGCTCAAGGGGCCAGAAGAAATCCAAGAAGAAATGCAGGCCTACCTAGCAGATTCTCAGATTATGACATGAGCTTCTTTGCTCTATGTGTAGCAGAAGTACTCATGTTTTCAGAACCCTCAACCTATGAAGAAGCCATGAGTTGCAAGGAAAGTCAGAAATGGATCAAGGCCATGGAAGAAGAAATAGAGTCCTTGCTGAAAAATGGGACTTGGATTTTGGTGACTGATCCAGGGACTCAGAAGCTGATCAGTTGCAAATGGCTGTTTAAGAAGAAAGTAGAGGTGGGGGAAGTTGAAAGCATACGGTTTAAGGCAAGGCTGGTTGCTAGAGGATTCACACAAGTAGAGGGTATTGACTACACAGAGGTGTTCTCTCCAGTGGTGAAGCACACTTCCATTCGGATCTTTTTGGCCATGACTGCTCATTTCAACTGGGAGCTGCATCAACTTGATGTGAAGACAGCATTTTTGCATGGAGATCTAGAGGAAACGATCTATATGATGCAGCCTAAGGGTTTTGAGAAGCCGGGAGAAGAAAAGAAAGTTTGCTTGTTAAAGAAAAGCCTATATGGGCTCAAGCAAAGCAGCCGGCAGTGGAACAAGAAGTTTCATGAGCAGATGGAATTGATGGCATTTGAGAGATCCAGTTTTGATAGCTGCGTGTATGTCAAGAGAAGTGGAAATCTAATACTGGCCTATCTACTGCTGTATGTGGATGATATTCTGCTGGCAGGATCAAGCAAAAGTGAGCTGCTGTCTGTCAAGGAGGAGTTGAAGCAGAGATTTGATATGAAAGATCTTGGGGAAGCCAAGAGAATCTTGGGTATGGATATTGTCAGGAACAGAAAGAAGAAAGAACTGAAATTGGTTCAGGCTGATTATATCAGAAAGGTGGTAGAAAAATACCAGGTAAGGAGTGAAAAGTCAGTATCCACTCCATTGGCTAGCTGCTTCAAACTCAGTAAAGAACAGATGCCAAAGACAGCTGAAGATAGAGAAGAGATGAGCAGGATACCCTATGCAAATATAGTGGGAAGTGTGATGTACTTGATGATATGTACAAGGCCGGATGTGGCTCATGCCATAAGCGTTGCAAGCAGATATATGGCTGATCCAGGTAGGGATCACTGGGCAGCACTAAAGTGGATTCTGAAATATCTGAAAGGGTCTGTCATGGTTGGCTTGAAGTTTGGTGGTGGAGTTTGGTCTGAGGAGAGGGAAGTCCTAGAAGGATTCTGTGACTCGGATTATGCGGCTAACTTAGACAACAGAAAGTCTCAGAGTGGTTACATCTTCACACTATATGGCACAGCAATCAGCTGGAAATCAAATTTGCAGTCTGTGGTTGCACTGTCCACAACCGAAGCTGAGTATATTTCTCTGACTGAGGCTGCAAAGGAAGGAAAATGGTTGCAAGGAATCTTGGAAGATTTAGGAATGAAGCTGGGAGCAGTGAAGATTAACTGTGACAGCAACTCGGCTATATGTTTAGCAAAACATCAAATGTTCCATGAGAGGTCGAAGCATATAGATGTGAGGAGACACTTCATCAGAGATGAGATTCAAAGTGGAAAGATCAATGTGGTGAAAGTTCCTACCGAAGAAAATGCATCAGACATGTTGACAAAATCTCTGCCAACTTCGAAATTCAAACATTGTTTGAAGTTGGTTGAGATTGTGGAGTGTTGAAGCTTGTAACAAGGATTGAGAAGGGAATCCAGATATTGATGGAGTTTTGCAAGGACAAGGTGGAGATTTGTGAAAGTGTGTCCATGCAAACTACTGGAGCTCGGCTTCTGAGCTCGGAAATGAAGCTCGGCTTTGAGTCCGGTTGTGATCGAGTGGTGGAGCCTCGGCAGCTCCGAGAAGAGATCAAGAAATAAAGCTCGGCTTTGAGCTAGCCGAGAAAGGCAGTTCGGTTGCTAACCAAGAATGGCAGTTCGGTTGATAGCCGAGAAATGCAGTTCGGTTGCTAACCAAGAATGGCAGTTCGGTTTTAGCCGAGCAGCGGTTATAACTAACTTTGGGAAATAGAGTTAGTTGGATTTTATTTCTTGATTGCATCTTGTATAAATAGCTCGATAGAGCTCAGTAGTGAGAGACGCAGAACACAGATTACACACACAATTAGAAGAGAATTCTTGCACTAGCTAGCGTTTGCTTAGAGTGATAGATTGTGAGTGTGAAGTTCTTGTATTGAGAGTTCCATCAATAAGATTCCGGTCATCTTCTCCGTGGACGTAGGTGGATTATCACCGAACCACGTTATATCGTTTGCGTGCTTTATTTCCTCGTTCGTGCGTGTGTGAGATCGGCGGTATCACGACCCAACATTTAGGTTTTGAGTTTATATCGAACTACGTTTTCAGCACAAATTAGGCTACGGTTTAAATCACTCTATGTATGCTTCAATATGGTGATGTTTAGATGAGTTTATAGAACTTAAAATGGTAAAATACTGCATTAGCATGATGAATTTTATAATCTCTACGCGGTGGGCTTAAACCAAAGAAGGCGATTTGATTGGGTTGTACTGAATTTCAAAGATATTGATTAATCCTTTGCAATATCTTCTCTATGAGTACATTGTTTACATTGAATTGTTGTTTCATAATTGATGTAGAACCTATTAGGTAAAAAAATTTTCTATTTACCTAAGTTTATAATCTTTACAAAGTACACATAGTTGAAAAGGTTGTATTTTATTTGATTGTGCCGAAGTAGAATAAGGCATAAAGTTGGTTATATCATGTAAAAAATTTGTCTTCATGATGTACTACATGTAGTACTCTAATGCTATTCCAATGTGTACTGAGAGCATCCACAGTAGGACGGATGTCCCGGCGGACATCCCGACGGACTTCTCAAAAACACCTCATGCCACGTCATAAGGACATCCCACTGCACTGTCACATCATAAGGACATCCCGACCGACATTCCGAGTCCCGACGGACATCCATAATAATAAAAATTCACAAATTCACCAAATTAAACAATTTACGGAATTAAAATTTCGACACGACTACGGACGGAGAAAGTGAATGATAATTTCATTAAATAAAAAAAATAAAAAAGTACATTTCAACAAAAAAAAGTCTAAACAAATTACATTATAAATATCAACGACGACCCCGCCGCGTCCATAGCTCTTCAATTATATCGTTCTGGAGTCAAATATGGGCTTGTTGTTGGCACATGTCGGCAAATGTACGGACTCGATCGGCCTCTTCATGGGGTATCCCCATACGTACATTGGCGGTGGCCACGTCGTGGCTTGGACCGACAGTATCAACATCATCATTGACCCAATCAGTCAGTGCTGGACCTTCATCTTCGATAATCATGTTGTGCGTGATAATACATGCGTACATGATATCAGCGATGCTGTCAATATACCACAGCCGTGATTGACCCTTCACTGCCGTCCATCGAGTCTGGAGCACACTAAATGCTTGCTCCACATTCTTGCGCGCTGCTTCCTGACGACCCGCAAAATAGATCTTCTTTTCATCTGTTGCGCATCTGATTGTCTTCACAAAGACGGGCACATAGGGTATATCTCATCCGCCAAATAATAGCTCATATTGTGCTATTTGCCATTGGCGACGAAACTGACGGCCGGACCAACGCCCATACACTAGTCGTTGAAAAGGGACGACGACTGTAGGACGTTGATGTCGTTGTTCGACCCGGCTACTCCAAAATACGCATGCTAAATCCACAGCCGGTAGACAGAGGATCATCGTGAGATTCTTGCCCTTGAAACCGGTAGTGAACACCCCTTTCCAGGCGGCGGGGTAGTTCTTCCACTCCCAATGCATACAATCTATGTTGCCCAACATTCCCGGAAACTCGTGCTGACTCACGTGCATATCCATCAGAGTCTGGCAATCTTCCGAGGTAGGGTTCCGAAGATACCTATCCCCGAATATCTCTCTAACGTCCTCACAAAAATACTTTAGACATTCGCGGGCAGTCGTCTTGCCGATGTGGAGGTACTCATCTAACATGTCGGCCGCACCTCCGTATGCCAGCTTCTGATTGCGGCAGTGCACTTCTGTATGGGCGTGTGGCCGGGTTTACCAACCGCATCCTCCTTCATCCTGAAATATTCGTATCGACGTTCTAAAGCGCCCACGATACGCAGAAATAGCGGACGATGCATCCTAAAACATCGCCGGAACATGCTCTCCCCAAACCACGGCTCCGGAGTGAAGTAGTCCTCATATAACCGACGGTGTGCAGCGATGTGGTCCCGAGGTACTATAGTTCGACGATGGATGGGTCGAGGTACCACCGGCTGCTGCTGCTGCAAGGCCACTTGTATCGCGCGATTTATCTCCCTGGACTTAATGGCCCGCAACTGTTCTTTAATTTGCCGGCGTACGTCATCAGCACCCGCACCACTACCACTACTACCACTAGTCATTTTTTATATATAAAAGAAACGTAGAGAGAGAAAAACTCGAAACAGGTGGTGCGAATGAAATGAAGTTCAACGAGCTGTATATATAGAGTTTATTTTATATAAAAAAATTAAAAATCGGGACGTCCGTTGGGAACCCGCAATGGCGGACGTCACGACGGACGTTCCAACAGATGTCGTTTGTAAGCCGCAGATCTGCGGTGTCCGCAGCGGACGTCCGCATCCGTCCCTCCCACGCCTAATGGCGGACGTCCCGCTGCGGATGCTCTGATGAAGGTTGTAACCCGTAGTTGCTTTCAAAAGTTGAGTCAGAGTTGCAAAAAACTGATATTTACAACATGAAATTTTTATTTATGTACTTGACATTCCTTCTTATCTGAAGACTTCCATGTTTGTGCAACTGGTAACATTGGAAATGCTATCGATTCTTTTGGACGATTATTGAAATCTATCTTGAGATTTTCAATGGCATACCCCAAAATCATAAATATTCTGCTTGTATGTACTTATTTTATATTGTAGAAGGTCATCAGTACTCTTTAGCGGGTAGAACTTGATTCATTCTGAGCCAGGTGTTCATTTTCTGTGCTTGACACCATCTTGTCCCAGTTTTGAAGTACTCCCTCTGTTCCATAGTAATAGAGTCATTTTGGTATGTTCCATAGTAATAGTCATTTCCTTTTTTTTAGTAAAAGTCAACACATTTCTCCACACATACTTTATTCTCTCTTCATCTCTCTACCTTTTTTCATTTTTTACTTTATTCTCCCTTTACCTAACTTAAATAACACAATTTTCTTAATCTCCGTGCTGAAAAGAAACGCCTCCATTACTATGGAACGGAGGGAGTATGGACTATTGAGTCAAAAACTATCAGTGTTCTGAATCTGATGAAACATGACAAACGTATCAGCCTTATATGCCTGCCTGCCAGTCCTCCGTAAATTGTGGATAGTAGAATCCTGGGTAGTTTGTGGAGAATTGCTGTGCAATTATAGTTATAAAGCATAGGAGTGACAGCCAATATTATCTCAAGTTATCAGCTTTACTTGACCTGTTGACCACTCAGAAACAATGTTTGTCTTATGCCAAAATTGCTTGAAAACACTGTGAAAGATACATTTGCCAAAAATCATAACAAAGTTATCTTCTTCAGTCATCACTGATTTGTACCATGAACCTTCAAAAACCATTTTTCTCTCACAAAAGTAGATGCTTGTGCTCGTACCACCTGCTTCTGAGTTTCTTGAATATTTTTATTTGATCTGCCGTCCCATGTATATGTGAATATTGATTATTTCTGAAAAAAGCAGGCACTCTTCCCAATTATTCTGTATGTAGCAGTTCAAAACTATCACTGCACAGGAAGAAAGTTGTCACTTCTGAACCTGGAAACCAATGGATTTCAACAAAGGGCAAAGAGTTCCCAAGTTCTTCTGCTTCCATCAATGTTCAATCAAGAGGCAGCAATATGATATTCCCAAAACTGACTGTAAGTCCCTTAAGAAGGTTCCAGTTGATTGATTCTGATTCTGATTCTGATGATCCTTCCACAACTGAAGACATGCTCAGAGAGCCCCCAATTGTGGTTTTGTCTCCGGAGGAGAAAAAAACAGACAATTGTAAAGGAGCTAAAACATCAGTTGGCAAGCACCAAACCAAAGACTTATGGAAAGATTTATGCCCAGAGAAGAGCTCCTCTATTCCGACCCCTGCTTTTGATGAGTTCTGCAAAGAATATTTCTCTGGTTTGAATGATAAGTGTATGCCAAAAATTAACTGTCAGCAAGCTGGCAGTGGGGTGAACAGAGATAAGAAGACTAATCTCCCTCCTGCTCATTGCTACTTTTTCCACAATGATTCAAGAATTCAGAAATTAGTTCGAGAAAGGTTACCCCATTTCTTCCCCTTGGAAGTAGGCAACAACCAGGACATGAAGCAACAAAATGCATCAGTAATTGATTACATGTATGTAACTACGATTATTAACTACCATTTCACTTGTTGTTCGTATTTTCTTCCTTTGAATGAGTTCTCATTTGATTAGTCCATTTGTCTTCAGGGGTCAGTTTAGCGGTGAACAAAATTCAAGGCAAACCAGCCACAGACAAACTGTTGAGAAAACTCCCAAAAGAAGCAGGAAGAACACCAAGAATTCTCAGGTTGATGTCATTTCAGAACATTCCAGGGGCTGGGTTACCCCCAAAGCATCTGCTAGAAAAAATGCTGGGAGCAGAAATGGGCAATCATCTGTCAGTGGAAGTGGATGCAGTGGTACATGGCACACAGGCCAAAATGGAAGAAAAGTAAGTGAAACTTCATTTTGTCATAAGGAGTGCATTGTTCACATTTCTAACTACTCTTCTCCAATTATTGTCAAGTTTAGTAAATTAACTTAGGCCATCATATTCTAATATGTTAGTTATAAATAAGTGATACTAGAATTTGTGAGGCATGCCTTGGTTATCTTGAAGTCTTCGGGATCTTCTATAATCTCCTTAGTTCGCTTATGTTGCTATGTGTTCAGGTTTATGTGGCGAAAAATGGGCAGGAATTGACAGGGCGAATTGCTTACAGACAGTATCAAAGGGTATATTCCATTCTTCTAATCAGCTTTTCAAGTTGCTTATAGATGATGTGTGTTGATGCATTTGCCATTTTGCTAATCTGATTACATCCATTGTGATAACAGGATAGCGGAAAGGGATTCAAAAACACACAGAAGAAAACAGCTGCCAAGAAGAAAACTGCCTCCAGAAAACCTGCTGCAAAAATATGATTCACTAGTTATTCATATTCCTGTTTTCACCATATGTCAGCCCATGATTTTGTATAGATATATAGTGATTCCTGTTATATGATACGAAGTCATTTCGCTACCTAAAATATGATGTTTTTGTAATTGACGTTTGATAATGTCAATTGATACATAAGTAACTTGTAAAAAAATTCAAATATATAAGTATCTTGGTTAGTTGTAAAATTAAAATAAATCGATAATTTTGATCCAAAGTCAGATCCAATCAATAACTCTATAATTTATGCTAAATGTTAAACATGATATGCAAAACAAATTTAACTAAAATTTTAAAATCAAGTAGGAGTATTAAAAAGGCCATTGACACGTTTTTACACGTGTCATTTGATAATTGCAGTGCATAATGTAAACGTGGGGTAATCGAGGTCAAATTTAATTTCTCAAAAAGCTCTTCAGGGTTTAAATAAAATTAATAAATTCAGAAGTATGGTTCAGCTTCATTATTTCTCAATAATCAATAATTCTGACTTACAAAATCCTCACCACGGCTTCAAGGTAGTGTTTTCTCACCATTTTAATCTTCATTTTCTTTAATTTTAGCGCAATTATTCATTCACACGCTTGTCTTGGAGCTCATTTGTTACGGCGTTGAATTCATGTTGAATCGTTTCATATGATTTGGTGCAACTGCTCTTGGTCTTGATTTTGTTGTTTGTTTAAATTTTATTTGTTACCTTCCTGCTCTAGGTTAGGCATATCCAAAATTTGTATCTTGCTATAGAAAAATTGAGATAGGTATTTTTCAAACTGCCCTAATGTTTATTTTATATATTTATAATTTTGATCAAATACATGTAGGTGATGTTGCTGTAGGGAGCAACTGTTAATTTTTTTTTTCTTTTTGCCTTATGCTATGCTTGCCTTTAGGGCTGATTGTGAGTTATTTTGCATAATCTACCGAGCATCATTGCTGTGTGTATTGAGTTCTGTACTTCTGTCTAATACTGTAGTATTTATAGTTGCACTTTCATGGAGCTTCCTTCCTGTGGAAATTGGAAAATGTGCTTTGTTATAGTGCAAGCATAACTTGTTCCTATCTTACTGTTATTTTTAATTAATTAAGAACTACATAAGGTGCAATTACTATGAAAATCTACCATGGGGGCGTTTTTTATCTTGTTTACATGCCTGTATCTCAGAAAAGTGGAATATTCTGCAGAACTATGTGAAACTATTTGAATATTTTGGATATTTAGTTATCCAAACGTGTGTCATGAAAAAATATGTAACAGCCAACCTTTTCCAGCAAATAGAGAAGACGAAAAAGGAAAAACATAGAGGTCAATGCTACTGCACTTCCAAAGGATGGATTTTGTTCTGTATATTTGCTAAAGTGGGTATGGACCTGCCTCGACCTATTATTGTACTGTTTCTAATGTTTGATATTGATTTATATTACTATCATTAAATGGAATAATTTGTCAAATTTATTTAGTTCTCTTGTACTCTCTCTGTCCCGCTACAAGTGACTTATATACCTTGTTGGGCTGCCATAACCAAAAAGTTAGGCAACTTTAGTTTACCTTTACCCTACCACTTTACATACAAAACACAACTTTTAAATCTACGTGCCCAATTCGTATAAGCCACTAACAGCGGAACAAATGTAACGTTATTTTTCTCTCACATGCTGAGTTGCTTGAGTAAATGTAAGAGGCATGTTTCTTGATTATTGACTCGAAGTTCACATTTGTGCTGAACAAAGTGTAGCTGGTTTACTACTTTCTATTCATAATATGGAGAAAATATGGTGATTTTCGTTGCATGAATTTTCATAAAAGCTGTCAATTTTTTTGCGTATAAAATTCGATGTCCTCTGCCTTCACAAAAAAGTAAACCTAAATCAAAACTTCACCTTCCCGCCTACATAATCTTTCTCATCTTGTAGAATTTCCTGACACCCATCTCTTTCCTTAGGTCATACCATGTGTCTTCTGCAGTTGATTACATCTTTCTCTGCTCTTATAATTTAATAGTAAATCTTATGAATTTCTTAGGTGATCCCCAAAGGTATATAAGTCATGATTGCTTGTGTTACCATCTACATTGGCTTTAGTTTATCCTGATCTTTCTTTTTTTTGAAGTGATTTTTTTATTTGTTCCCTTTTTGGACCTTCCCAGTTAAGTTTATTTTCTCTTAACATCTTTTTGAAGGTTAAAGCTTATCATATATCTGTATAAGTGATTTAATGTTATTAATTTTGGCCTTCTGATATTTGATTGTTCTATAACATTATTAATATCGATCTAGAATGCATACTAGAAAATAATGCCTACTCTATCATCTAACATGATGAAAATAGAAAATGCTACAGACCTATTCTTATCAAATTGTGATTTTAACATTTCTCTTGTGAATATTATTACTCTTTCCAAAAACTAGATAAGCAATTTTTCTGCCAATTTTTCTTATAGTAAAAGTGCATCTGGAAGTCAAGAACAATATATTTTCATGTCTTTTGCTTGAACATTGTTGTTAGATCTAAAGCTGCCTAGGTGCATAAAATTCTGATGTCCTATGGGATATAGCTCTACTAGTTTGTGAAATTTGGCTGGGAAATGATATATTGATGTAGAAATTAACAATTCATGATTGTCAAGTAATCTAGTACAAATATACAATTCAGTTTTCATCCTGTTATGGTTCCTCTAAGGGTCTAAGTGTGCCACAACACAGAAAAAAGTAAAAACTGAAAGAAGCTCTATATTGTTTATTTGTTACTCTATTTAGTTGTCTTCCAAATTTCCAATCTTGCCAATGGCATATGAATTAAAGATTTGGCTTTTTTTTCTTGCAGGGCAAAGGACTAAATAACTAGGAAGTGAGAATACACTTTACAGTAAGGTTATAATATGAATCTAATTGATGAAGGGGAGAGCTCTGGCATGTTCGTCCAGCCAGCAAAGCGGAGACGTGGTCGTCCACGTAAATATCCAAGCTTAAAGCAAGCTGAAGCGGCTCACACGCCCAGTTCTGAAGGAGGCATAGCTCACCTTTCTCAGAGGAAACCGAGAGTATGGTGGGCCAGTCAGTAACTGGTGTCATTGAAGCCTCATTTGACTCTGGCTATCTGCTTACTGTTAGAATTGGCTACTCGAGTACCAACTTGAGAGGTGTTGTTTTCAAGCCAGGACATTGTGCTCCAATTACAGCACAAAACGATGTTGCCCCACGTGTTCAAATGATAAGAAGAAGTGACGTCCATTTCAATTTTGAAAACCAGAGTCAGACTCCTGTGGTGCCTTCGAAACGCAAATATGCACCACCCGGGAGAGCACCTGCTGCTCCCGTTGCACCTCAACCCATTAGTTATCCAAATGGATCACAAGATTGCAACAATGGAGATGCTGACGTGCACATGGTTGAACCTTTATCCATGTTACCACCGGGTCGATCCATACCAGTTGGCCAGGTTTCTCTTCCTGTGCAACCTTATCCCAGCTGCCAAGTTTCCCAAGGTAGCCAGCAGCATGATAATGGCTCGTTTAATAAAGGCACCCCAACAGATATTGATGCTAAGACCTCTTCCCAGACTTCAGATACTAAACTTGAGGAATCATTGAAATCTTCACCAGAAAACTCAGCTATCGTTTCAGAACTAGACACCGGTATTGGTAATGAGCCATTTCCGACTGAGACGCCACATACAGAGCCTTTGTGCAACTATGGAGCTGGAAGGATGACTGAGCTTTTAAAGGTACGAAAGCAGAAATAAACTATACATAGTCGTTTCAGATAGTGAGTTTTCATGCCCATCTACTTTGTGTACCAGGCTTTGCAGGAAAACTCAAAAGAGACCCCGGTGAAAGTTGATGAACAGCCAACTTCAGCTACACAAGTTGAGATCGAAGATACTGTCCCGTGATGCAATAATGCTAAATTTACGCCTCGTCCTGTGATCTCTCTGACTTTAAGTTCAACAAAGAAGCACAAATGGTACCCTCATATCTGGTATATGGTGTTTAAAAACTAGAACTACTAGTAATTTTCTCTTCCTCTGGATTTAGGAGGAAATTTTTTTCTCTTTCATTGCTATAGATTCAAATAGATGTGGACCCCATGAGGGTGCAGTTAAATTTATCAAGTTTTGATATTATGTTAAGGCACACACTCTAGTGCATTTGCTCTTGATTACTAACTTTTATAAATCATAATTATGGATTAATAAATAATTGTAATTGGTGTGGGTGTATCATACATGTAGTCAGAGTTTGTCAGATTATAAGCTCTGAAGCCTCAGCTCCACATCAACTGAGGTTTGCACTTTGCAATATAATGAAATTCATATACTGCACAAAAATGTAGTTTTGCTATTGCCACGAACAAAAAAGAATGTATAAATAATTTAATCAATTACTGTTACACAAAATAAACCTCAAGCCGAACGTTTTGAAGCTCATTATGGAACGAACAGCCAACACCTCAAGAATAAAAACAGAATCACACAATAATTAGACAAAATTTTCAAATTACAATGAAAAAATGCCTCAATCTCTCAAAAACAAAAGTGTACATATATATTGATGAAAAAAAAGAAAGTGAATTTTGTATGAACTTGAAGAAGACCAAACTAGTATATGTCAAAATTTCATGAAAAAGGAACGATTTCAAGCAAACTTGGTACTGAAGAAGCCATTGGGCCCTGGAACTGCAATTGGCCGCAATACGGGATATAGAGGCTGTGAAATCGGAATTGAACTTGGGAGAATAAAAGGCTGGGGTACATTTGCCATAATCGGGGGAGTCATGCATAGCTGCAGTGCCTGAGCCGGAGCATTTCCTATGAAGACAACACAACCTCTTTGGTTAAGTGCCACGTATACTAAACACAAACAGATGTATAGCTACTTCAATCTCCAAGTAAAAATACCATAACTAACGAGCATGACAATCGTACCATTTTTGTTTTAACCACATTCAACAGGACATTGTTGGAAATTTTTACTAACCAAAATCTATCATAAATAATTGAGCTAAAATACTCCAGCATAATGCATTTTTTTCATGAGCCTATGGGGTGATCCTCGAGGTCAAAGTATTAATACTAAAACACAACACCTGCGGCTCTATTAGTGCAAAACAAGAAACTTAACCAGCAGAATGATAGTAGTATTTTATAGATTAAGCAACCTGTGAAAGAAACCATTTGAATTCAATCTTTTCATTTTCAATACTCATGGCTTCTAATATCGAGCTAATAACTTCTCTCACACAGCCGCATGCATACCATGATTCTTAGGAGGATGCACTTGATGCAGGGTCGGTACAGGCTGCATAGCTGCTGGAGAGAACCCAGATGCACTCTGTACAACATCCTGTTTGTTTTTATAGCAGCGAAGTATTAGTAAAATTCACATTGGCTACTGTACAATCAAAGCTACCCCCGTGAAAGTGAAAGAAACTAAGAATGAAAAGTAGATATAAAACATCATCTTACACTAGAAACAGGATGCATACAAGCAAGAGGCCCTCGTCCAAGCATAACCTGAGAATGTTAATTGATTGAAAAGATTAAATGACTCTTGCAAAGTAAGTTCTTTACTAATAGGATGGTATATCACAGTATGACTCTTAAGCACCCGTGGCGTACATTTTGTAAGTTTGGATGGCCATAAGCATAGCTTGTTTGTAAATTCTGATATTGTCCGGTAAATCTAACAGGTTGTGTTCTGTTCACCACTTGACCAATAACCTGTACATACAATAATGCTAAGTACAAGCAAAACTAAAGCTTCAGTTGACATAAAACACAAATGCCCTTAAATTCTAAACGAGCTTCCCAACCATCCTTTAGCAATCCACTGACGGAAAGTTAACTTTGGGAGGTATGTGATTGAATATAGCAGCAACTGACATTTTATACTATTGAAGGATCTGAGTTCGTAACTTCGTGTGATATAGGACATAAACAAATGGAACTTTCACTCACAGGTTGAACATATGGAGCACCATTGCCGCCATGCCCATAGGTAACATTATTATGTGGTACAAACTTAACAGGTACAGAGGAATGATCAAATGAATTTCCATCAACTTCTTCACGTGCACTTGCCATTGGTGTCAATGTGTAGCTTCTTGTCATGTAAAAATCAGTGGCTCCATTAGGGAATGCAGGAGGAGTCACTGTTCTATGTTGCATCGTCAATGGACAGAACATTTTAGCTCCAGGATTGAGCTTAGATTCCTGAGAAGGAAAATAACTATAAAAATTGTAACAACAGGGCTGTGAACAATATGATATTTAAAAAGGCATCCACGATACGGAAACAGTTTTCCGGCACACCTACCCCCTAGGCAAGTATCGACATAATCAACCCAGATTAGAGTAATTATTCTTAATAGGAACCAAATTCCAAATTTTGAATGTAGTCATGCAAGGACATCGAGAGTACCTTAGCAGCTCTCTTGACACTTGAACCTTTTAGGAAGGGATTTGATGATGCACTGAGGCATGATTCTGATTTCACATTGACAGTGGGAGTTGACGCAACAGAGTGCTTTGGTTGGAAAGGCACAGCTGATACAGTCCCATTCGTGGTAGCCTTCTCTTGATTCTGATACTCAAGTGCCCTAGAATGGCCGGTAGACACTTCTTGCAATTCAAGGCACGCGACACCCTCTTCAACACGGACAGCATCTGATTGAGCTTCACAACTGGTGACTTCATAGAAAATAAAACAGAATTTAAAATCTCCTTACAACTTAGAGAAACAGAATCTTATCAAATATAAAGGCTATATTGGTATGAGCAGGATGATTAATTGAAGTAGTGATATCGTATTACAGTAGTCACTACCTAACAACATATATTTTGTTTACTATCAACCACCAACCACCAAAGATACTGGTATTTCAACAGTTACCTAATTATGTTGAGTTTTCATAAAGCATGAGTACTATTTTAATTTAAATGTTATTAACTATGACTATTTACCTAATAGGGAAAGGAATGTAATACACATGATGTTTAGCACTAAATTTGTTAGGAAGCAATCACTTATATTATGTTAGCACTTTAGAGGAAGGATGCTGCATAAGTTGGAAGACCTATAATATGCCTAAACAAACATATTCTCAAAAAAGTTAAATAGGAGAATGAAAAGATTGCATTTAATCGTATAGAAGAACAGGTAATGCATCTAATAATATGGAGTATTAAAGTCCTCTTTGTTATTGGATCTGTCTGTAGAGGAGCTGTGTGTGCATCAATATTATTCAGGAGGGAGCAAGAAGGAAACTCACTGCTTAGGCTTGGGTCTTGAGCTACACCATTCTGCCAAACCAAGAGTAAGATTATTTAAGCAATAATTTAAAGGGAATATTATATGCTAATAATATATATTAACATACAATTCTGAGTGTTCTCTTCTCTTGAACCTTGAGGGGATTCTGGAAATCTATCTGTGTTTCTTGTGAGCCATTCTCAACATGCCTGCCAACATTAACCAAAAAGATGATTGAAAATGACATTAAGAAGGATTGTGGCCAAATAAATAGACCTAAAAAGATAGAATAAAACAATGGAAAAGGAAAGAAAAAATGTATAGAAACTAAATAATTGAACAGAAAATAGTACTGGGAAACACAAGAATAATGAAAGTTTAAGAAAATTAACTAAGGCTGCTCTAATTTAGTTAAACATGTCAATATCTACTTAATATTACTAAACTTGGAACTAGGAGTTGCCAACCGAACATTGATCATCAGAGGGATAGCATGCCAAAGAAACAGAAAATGCAAAAGAAAATGTAGATTACCAACAGAGCACAATACAGCTGGAGTGTTTACCTTCCATCATCAAAAACAGTGTCAGGGTTTGAGTCCTCATGGTTTGCTTTTAACTGATTTGTTTTTACCACTTCTACATCCATTTCTGAGCGTTCAGTATAGCCTACAGAATCCTCGATGTCCTCCCCCCCAATATGTCCTTTCATTCCATCAGAGGGAAATACAACTCCCTGGAAATCAGAGAACATTTATTAGTATCCGAAGCACTTCCCATAACGTAAGCACAAAACTCCAGAATGCAGAAATGCACAAGCAACCTGCCTTTGCAACAACTTGGACAAGATCTTCAAACTGAACTACAAGCGTTTCGACGAACGTTCCATTAACTACATTGCCCTCTAGTCTACCCTTCTTGATCATCCTTGCTCTCTTCAAAACAATTGCTAAAACAACCACAACTCAATCAATTAAACAAAGGAGAGACACTTAAACACATAACTAGAAAACATTTTCATAAAAACTAAGCAATTCCACTTAAATCACAGGCGAGTAGAAATCCAAAAATTGAATTCCCCCCCCCCCCCAATATGACAAGCATACAATAATTACAAACAGGAAACCGAGCTAGTGAGATCGAATCAAAGTTCTAACACCACAATTATCAATCAATAAACAGTAACACAGGTAAAATTCCTCGCCCCTAAATAGGAATTCGAAAATTCATGAAAATTCAACATTGCCAAAAAGCAAACCATAGTCATTGTCGACGGAGGCGGTGTGGAAGATTCCAGAATAAACAGAACCATCTCTGGCGTGGACGTCGACGGACATCCCAATGATGCACATCGTGGTAAACAGCAAGGCATCTCCGAGCGCCGCCGCCGCGTCATTTCTGATTTTGCCTTCCTCCCTTAAATCCCTCTTTCTGCAGGCCATTCTACACGATTGGATTAATTAATTAATTGATTGTGGAATGATTATTAGTAGCAGTGATGAGAGAGTGAGTTTGAATGATGGGAGTGAGGAGATCTGAGAGAGTTGCAGCTGCGGTAGCTTTCTTTGATTTGGAATTTGCTGTGTAATAGAGACTGCTGCCAATTTCTGCTTTAGCTTTTATAGCTTTCCTTTTTTTTCTTCTGTTTATAGCTTTTATATATTTTCCTATTTTACCAATGATTTTTTTATACCCCTTTGAGTCGCTACAATAGATTTTTGGTAAAATAGATTAATTTCGAACCAACGATTTTGCCTAGAATTGGATAGTTGATTGATAGTTCACAAACGTCAGGCCAAATCGTTATAGTAGTACTCCCTCCGCAAGCTATTAGAGAAGTCTCGGTTAATCATTTTAGTTCATTCACAATTAGAAATTCCGTTCATTTTGACTATATATTGTAGGTTGACCACACTTTCCACTAGCTCATTCTCCTTATATTTTATTATAAAAGTAATTGTATATAAAAATAGGTCTCACGTTCCACTATATTTTTCAGCACTTTTCTTTGTATTTCTTAAAACTCGTGCTGAACTCAAATGGAACTCCTTCAAGCATCCACATCCGTGCTCTTGCCAACGAGCACGGATGTGGGCCCGGCCCCACTTTTTCTGCCTGCTCTTAGGCAAGAGCACAACACCCACGTCCGTGCTCTTCCGCAAGGACGAGCACAAGGGTCCCACTATTCCATTATTCAATTTAAATAAAAACATTTCCACAAAATTAAAATGCATTAAAAATACCCGGAATAATTTTTAATTTTTTTTGTAATTTGTAATATTATTCCGGGTATTTTTAATGCATTTTAATTTTGTGGAAATGTTTTTATTTAAATTGAATAATATAATGGTGGGACCCTTGAGTTTGTCCTTGCGGAAGAGCACGAATGTTGGTGTTGTACTCTTGTCTAAGAGCAGGGAGTAAAAGTGGGACCGGACTCACATCCGTGCTAGTTGGCAAGAGCACGGACGTGGATGCTATTTATAAACCCATACATCATCACTAGGAAGGGAACCAAATCCAATAGATGCCTTTCAACATCAAGACAAGATACCTCTGAACTCACAAACTGATATAAATCCAAAAACCAATCATATACCCAGCTAAGTCAAGATATTGCTAATCACAACATCTCCAACCACTTCATTGATTTCTCCATCACAATGCCATCCTTCCTCCCTCTCTTCCTCTTCTCTCTCATCATCCTCCTTCCCATATACCTCTTCCTCTCCACAACAAGAAAATCACCCAAAAACACACCCCCGGGATCCTTCGGAATCCCGTTCATCGGGCAGAGCCTCAGCCTCCTGTGGGCAATGCGCGCCAACACCGCCGACGAATGGATCGCCGCCAGAGCCCGGAGATACGGCGCCGTCTCGAAGCTGAGCCTCTTCGGCACACCGACCGTGTTCATCTACGGCCAGGCTGCCAACAGGTTTGTCTTCTCCGGCGATGGGAACAAACTGAGCAATCAGCAGACAGATTCGGTGAGGATGGTCTTAGGCGATCGCTGCCTGTTGGAGCTCGTCGGAGAGGATCATAAGCGGATTCGAAACGCTCTTTCGTCTTTCCTGAAGCCGGATAGCTTGAGGAATTACATCGGTAAGATGGAGGAAGAAGTGCTGATGCACCTCCGTATGCATTGGCATGGGAAGAACAATCTCAAGGTACGCATTGGTTAGCTTGTGTGTGTTTTGTTGCTCGGGTCTCGACTCGGTAAGAGCTCGCCCGAATGGAACTCATCGATTAACCGCCGATTTCAGGTTCTGCCACTAATGAAGACGCTGACATTCAACATAATATGCTCACTTCTGTTTGGTGTTGAGAGAGGAGCAGTGAGAGACACACTCGTGTTGTATTTCCAAGAGATGATTGATGGGATTTGGTCCATCCCTCTCAATCTGCCCTTCACACGCTTCAACCGCAGCCTCAAAGCAAGTGCTAAGGTTAAGAAGATGTTGAGCCATCTTATATCCGAGAAGAGGGCTCAGCTCGCTGCCGGAGCTTCGTCTCACCAAGACCTAATCACGTGCCTGCTCACGTCTCACGACAGCCAGCTAGTGTCCGACGATGAGATCATACACAACGTTATGCTCATCATGGTCGCAGGCCACGACACTTCATCGGTCTTGATCACCTTCATGGTACGAGTTCTGGCGAACCATCCTGAGATACACGCAGCAGTTCTCGTAGGTATGCAAAGCTCGAGCTTTATAAGCTCAATCAACACTCTTACAATGAATGAGCATTGTTTTATTGATTGAGCTGCAGAGCAAGAAGGGATCAAGAAAGGTGGAGCTCTCTTGACATGGGAAGATCTTGGCAAGATGAAGTATACCTGGAGAGTGGCGATGGAGACTCTCCGCATGTTCACCCCGCTGTATGGAGGGTTCCGGAAGACGCTGGAGGACATCGAGTATCAAGGTTACACGATACCGAAAGGATGGCAGATTCTGTGGGTGAGCGGCATGACTCATATGGATGATAGCATTTTCCCAGAACCATCAAAGTTTGATCCCGGGCGGTTTGAGAATCCAGCAGGGGTTCCGCCATACACTTACATTCCGTTCGGAGGGGGGGCTCGTATATGCCCAGGATACGAGTTTGCCAAGATTGAGACACTAATCACAATCCGTTACCTGGTTACGCACTTCACGTGGAAGCTCTGCTGCAATGATAACCGTTTCAGAAGGGATCCGATGCCGGTTCCTACTCAAGGACTTCCCATTCAGATTATGCCCAGGAAGGAACTTGCTCTAACTGCTTGAACCATTTATTTGCTACATCCTTTGTAAACCTAAGTTCATACTTTGTAGAACATGAAATTATAAATCCCAGAATATGAAGGTACTTTTGCGGTTGATCAAACAAAGAAATATGGTCAAAAGAGAAGTAAATATTAATAGTGTTAGGCATGCTAAACTTATTGAGTATTACATACTGTATGAACTAACTAGAATATACAGGATGAATACAGTTTGTTTCACCTAGAATATACATACAGGTTTGTATCAACTAGAATATACATACCAGATTCCAGGCACAATAACCTGCATATAACTACGAGGACATCGTAACTGCTCAGCAGCCTTCTGGTCTGGAATACTTTGGTGGCAACGAAGGGCAGTGCTCGTTCATGTGGGGATAAGGTTCCATGGTATTGTATCCAGGCAACTCCATCCGGTATTTCCCTTTGATTTGGCAGTAGGGAAGTTTTACTGTGTCCGCATCGTTGCACCACTTGGGCAAACGGCTTGAATTGTTGTCAAAGAACTTCAGAGAGTATGCATCTTTTATCTGAAAAATAGATGAAGATAGTCAATTAACATGTTGGGCTTAATAATTATGGAATATGATTAATACTTTCAAAATAAATGCAGTGAGCTCACCGTGAACTCAGTTACTTGAATAGAGTTTGCAAGTTCCCCAAACAGTCCTGCTTCCTTGTATAATTCAAAGACAAAAGCAACACATGAAGTTGACTTCCCGTCGACATAAACCCAATCGTCTTGTTCGGGAATTGCCAGCAATTCACCAAAAGAGAATCCACGTTTCTCGACTTCAACGAGAACCTCAGACAGAGTAAAGTTCTGCAGAGGTCAAAATTTCAAAATAGGTTACCACATTGCAAAAAGGTGCCAGGTTATATAAAAGCACAATATTTTGCAGTCAGAGCTTAATTAGAAGGCGGACTAACTCTCTACTTCAAAGGATTTTCTCAAATTGGTAATCACAAAACCGTTACGTAATATGTAATGCAATGGCAACTGGCATAACAAACTGTAGCAACACAAACTACTAAGCAATTCTTCTTTCTGTAAATCTAAGGACTCCAATGGAAAAAAGGTTTGTTTGGTTCATATCTGATGCATACACAGGGAGACAGAGCCACAGATATGAAATATGCCCTCGATGATTTTTTTTGTTAAGTGAACTACTGGCAGTTGTTAGACTGTTCAAGCAATGTCTAATTTAGAGATGAGAGGACACCAACAAAGCCAACAGGATGACACACAAACCGGCTTGCGTACATGAAACCACCCACTGTACTTTTGCTTCATAAATTTTTTAGTGTGAAATCAACGAGATGGGTATTAATATGACCTTAGTTCCAAGCCGTTTGTTCAATGCTTCAGTCCACAAGCTACCAGCATATGCAGGAGCCATCTGAGTCCAAACAGTCATAACAGAAGCAACCTGTAAACAAACAAGTTAAAAAGGAAGAAGAAGACAAAGAAGCAATATACTCTCAGCAGCACATTCTTCAATATGAGTGCGGTCAGAGCCCTAGCCCCTCCCACTGCTTGGGAGCTTACAGTTTCATGTTCTATTTCACTCACCAATAGGGGTTCTTTCACCCTTCTGTCACATTACTGGTTCTCTATCGGTCACCCAAAAGTACTTAGTTGCTTGATAAAGTATATGTGATTCCAATGAAGTACACATTTCCTCAAATTCACAAAAAATCACCAGTTAAAAAAATGGCAAGAGACTCATAGTTTTTATGGGCTTTACTGTGTTATGTTTCCCCCATGAACAAGTATATCTTGAGAATGCAATT
This sequence comes from Salvia splendens, assembly GCF_004379255.2. Lineage (NCBI taxonomy): Eukaryota > Viridiplantae > Streptophyta > Magnoliopsida > Lamiales > Lamiaceae > Salvia > Salvia splendens. The sequence continues at coordinate 3,179,637 of NC_056042.1, forward strand.
AAGTGAAAGAATCCCATGAACATATCTTACATTCATAATAACAAATTTATGAAAATCAGATGCAGTTGAAATATATAGTAAAATGACACAGGAAACAGAGAAAATTAGAAATGAAGAAACATAAAATGAGCTGCTATTGGCTAGCATAACTATTTGTAATGCTTAAAAGTGAAAATACCTACCAGGTTAGCATCCAGAGGTGAGGGATAATTATCACTGATTGTGTCAATCCAGCTAAAAATCAAGTTATGATAGCCATACGGTAACCCTGACATGCTCTTTGCATATTCCCAGGCAGCAGTCTCATTGAACTTGGCACGGAGATCAGGATGCAAAGGAAGAAGCGCTATGTGTGGATTGGCGTCATCTTTTGTCAGCTCATATTCCCACCACTCATCCCATGTAAGAGTAGCAATAATATCTTCTCCCTGAAAATTTTGGGGTAATGGTTTATAAATAAGTAATTTTATGGGAGACTAATTTAACAATCGACAGACCATTAAATTCTCCATATCTGATATCAGATATAAGAGACATGCATGAATGTATGAGGTACTTTACCAGCATCAAACTAAGGATTTCTTTTACAATACACACTTAACAATTTAATTTTTCCGACACCCATCTCCTAAGTGTGTAATACGCTCAAATTTTAGTCAGTGTTTCAATTAAGCATAAGCAACAGTGTACTTTCAATTTGTTTACACAACATGAAGAATATGCCTCTGGTTTTCATAATTCTGGTCATCATATGCAAATGGTAGAAACAGTGTTCACCTCCTTAATAAAAAAATAGCAACAATTTCATACTACTGTTGAAACACACAGAAGACAGTTCATATGCATAACGTGTACAAAGAAAAAATGAAAACTCACACAGGACAATATACACCGAAAAGTGCAAGCTAAAGACTAAAAGACCCAATTAAAACTATAAATGTGATATTTAGCACCAATGGAACCTAAGCTTTGCACTAACTATACCAAAGGCATACCTCCTCATTTTCATGCCCTGATTCTGCAACCCACAGGTTTCCTTCCGAGTCCCTCAAGCAGACTGCACTGTGACCAGCATATGACCCAGTCACCCACTTCTCTAGAGTCTCAAAACCACCCCATCTGCCTCGAATTTTGGACAGTGCAAGGAAATCACCAGAGTGGATATCATCAACAGTAATGTTGGTAATCCATGGTTCAGGTCGAGCTTCGAAGGTAGCACCCATGTGCTTTTCAAGAAATGCAACATTAGAGCTCTCACCCCATGCAGAGTTCACAAATAGAGGCATCACCTCCCACAGAGCCTGTAGCGTCCCTATCATCCCCGCTTGCATCAGAAAAATCGCAACCCCTGTATGCTTGACCTATAAATTTCCAAGGAAACCAGTCATGCTTAGTCGCAACCGTACTAACCACGGTTCTAAGTAGAGGTAAAACCAACTCACATATTCATACTCAGCTGCTGATTCCCACTCACTGAAGTCAAGTGTATGCTCCCGAGACAGAAAGTAGTAGTCCCATGTCACACGATATGGAGTGGCAAAAACATAAAGATCCATACATGTCCAACTATGAGCTTTTGTAACCTGAGCATAGAAACTAAACATTAGGGGAAACGGCCGTTTATTGATGTACAGCAGGTTCAGATTCACACCTCACCATCACCATCACCATCACCATATTTAAGCAGCAAGCAATCAACGAGACTATGCTTTAACTAATCCTACTCTTCCAGATTCCTCACATAACTAAATCGAAAAACAGAAACATAAACAAGCCCAATGCATACAATATCAATCCAATTAATTTCAATAAAACAGTAACAGCGGACCTAATCCGACCAGTCTCTCATGGGAAAACCAAAATCTAAACATACAAAGGAATACCTAATTTTGTATCGATCAAATACAAATCAATCACGGCAAAACATTCCCCCAAAACGGCTAATTTCAATTCCAATTGCCCTAACCTAAAAAAATCCCCATCAAAATCGAAAAACAGGAAAGAGCAATTAACCTTAAGGTGGAGAGTACCGCCGCCCCACTGAGTTCCGCTGTTGTTATGGAACTCCAACCACGCGGTGTTCTCATAGAAGCAAGCTCCTTTCCACTGCAAAATTGAATTGTTGGTGGCGGAAGCAGCCCCCACAAACGACGGCAGAAGGTCAACGGCGCTATTGAGCTTGTTGAGTATAGGCCATGAAATTTGCCTCGGCAGCAGGGGCAGTATGTCGGTAGGGCGAATGGGCGGTTTCAAGGCTTGTACTCTGGGGGAGTGGAGACTGCATACGATCAAAATTGTCAATAATATGAGCTTGAGGAGAAGAAGCTTCATGGCTCCAGAAATTTGGAGATGATACAGTGATATTTTTCTTTTTCGGCTTTGATTAAGGATGACGATTTGACTTGTGATTATGCAGAATTTGTGGCATGTTAATTCGTAGTATATGCGCGATGCTGTCTTGATCTATACGAAGAAGATGCACTTTGTCTGTAATATAATCGAGAAATGCTATTTAAACATTTTTAGAGGTTTATTATCGAAAAAACCCCATCTCAAGATTAGTATTGGGAACGCAATTTTGTAACTTGAAAAAAAATGTAGTTAATTATATCATAATTTAAATTTTTTTTATTTGTCTAATTATGAAAATTTTCGGTACACTACGTCTGAATTTATTTAAATGGCAAAATTTAAAGATGTGACTGATAGCTATTTTAAACAATGTTGTTTAAGCAATTGAATGTTTTATCCACATAATATTTTACTATTACAAGTTTACAACATCATATGTAATTTCCATTATGGAAGAATTAAGAAAAAAGTATTCAAGTTATAATTTAATCGATTAATTATAAAAGCTATAAGATTGATTAGAATTTGACCAACGTTTGTGATTTTGGCAATTGAGTTCTACATTAATTCTAGTGTTATAAAATTTATAATATGAAAGTTTGAAATAAATAAAGGGTATTTGTCAAACTGGCGGCAAAGCCATAAACCATGGTACAAAGATAGGTGTTTTGTGCCTAATCATATGTTAGTGGTGGATCCAAAATACAATCTTGGAGGTAGCGAATATGTTGAAGTAAACAACTTTAAAGGTAAAAGGGGTGGCCGGGTAGGTATACCGCACCGAAAATGTCATACCGCATACCGTACCGCTAATTGCGGTATGAGAAAATGCCATACCTATACCTTACCGAATTTTTCGGTATATCGCAAAGCGGTATACCGCGGTATACCGCAAATCATACTTGTTTGATTTATAAATAATAAATATATTAAATATTATAATATTATAAATAATAAATATATTAAATATATATAATTATTAACGGTATATACCGCAAAATTACGGTATGCGGTATGATGTGGTATACCGCGGTATATGCAAAATTCATACCTTTGTCGTACCTTAATCTAACGGTAAGGTATCATACCGTACCGAAAAATGCGGTATTTTCGGTATTTTTTCGGTACGGTAAGTGCGGTATTTCGGTATTTTTTGTCAGCCCTAGGTAAAATGTACTTTTATAAAAGGCTACTCCATTCTTCCACTAAATGTGGTATAAGATTTTATACAGGGTTGTTTTATGAGTTAAGCGAAAAAAAGAATAAACTAGAGCTGTTGTTTCTATTTTATGAAATGTAAGACTTTAAGTTGGACAACCAAAAAAAACGCTTCACATTTAGTGTAAAATCTTTGTTTTATTAAATAGTACTCCGTATTAGCAACTTTATCATTAAATTATCAAGTCAATATAACATGTGTTGTAAATAGTTTTACGATAATTTTAAGCTCGACTCTAGTCTCCGAAGGATAAATTGGATCAGTGACAGATATAGAGGTGACCACTCCCCTTTGCCATTAGTACCGCCAGAGTCTGGGTTTGAAGCTTCTCGCGACGGTTCCAATCTGACCCCTGTTGTACTTGCAAGCTAGGGAAGGAGAATTCTACGCTAGTCAATTGACAAACGAAGAAGAGATGGAGTATTGGAGTTCTCATGGCGATATGCCTACACAAATGCATAATGACTGAAAAAAGAGAGCTAGTGCGCTACTCGAACATGATATCTTTAACTTGAGGAATTAATCTCTCTACCATTTACTAACTCACAAACAGTTGCGCTAGTCTATTGCTAATAAAGAAGGAATGCAATATTTTAGGATTAAATTATTAATAAACATGCTCATTAATTTGGCCAATCTCTCATAGCCAGTGGCGGACGCAGAAAATCATATTGATAGGGGCTATGTTTACTACATTTTTCTTAAAAGCATATTTTTAGATTATTAATAGGGGCTTTACATAGAAATTTATATTTAATTTGGACAAATATAAAATATTTATAAAAGAAAAGCTCCAAAAAAATCCAAAAAAATGGTTTTAGGGAGGGCTTAAGCCCCTTGTTAGCTACACTTGTGTCCGCCAATGCTCATAGCCCGTTTATATTTTTGTCTACAAATATATTAAAAAGAATTAGATTTTCCCTTGAATATTATTTTCAAATGTATATACACGACATTTTGAATTAATTTTATAATATTTCCCAAAATAAACAATTAAAACTAATATGACAAATTAGAATTTATGCGACAATCAACACCATATAGGAGAGCTACCGCACTAGTGTATTGCTGATTATTTTTTTTTTAAAAAAAAGGATGACAATATTTTAGGATTTAAATTTTAATAAACATTCTCATTAATTGACCCAACCACCCATAGCCTATTTATATTTTTTCTCACCTTAAACCTATAACATATTTATTGCTTATTGGCGGCTATATCAATTTTTAGGCACAATTTTTCTGATATTTTATTATGAAAATTGTATCGAATTTAATATTATTTTTTAACTTTATTTATTAATATTATCGTGCATTTAATTGTATTGGTGTAATTTTATTGCATAGGCTTTATGGTATTCATTTTTATATTATTAATATCTCTCTATTCTATTCAAAGTCAGTATTTCTATTTGATATGAAATTTTATATAGTGGTATAATTTTATTTATTAAATTGGATGGAAAAAGAATAAAGTAGTGATCATATTTAAAAATTGTGTCAATTAAAATAGGACATCCTAAAAAAACATGTCACTTTAAATAGGAGGGTGAGAGTATGTAATAAGATTTTTTTTTTCATTGATTTATCATTCAATTAAATTGGTTTTAAAGTGACGAGCGTTCAAGAGTATTTTTTGCAATGAAAATTTTCTAGCCAGATGCGCGAAATAAGGTGAGAGATGACTGGTCGAACGATATCTTGGTGGTTTTGGTTTAAACTAGGGGTGAGCAAAAAAACTGAAAATCGAATATCCGAATCGAACCAAACCGAAATTTTGAAATTCGGTTCGGTTCCGTTTTGAAAATACAAAAATTTTGGTTTTTCGGTTCGGTTCGGTTCGGGTGAAGAAAAAAAACCAAAAAACCGAATTATATATATATTCTATTAATTTAATATATTATAATATATATATATATTATGTATTATTAATTTTATATTATATATAAATATTCTATTAGTATATATAAAATAAAATAAATTACATATACATATATATATATATATATTATATTTATTTTTTTCTGGTTTTTCGGTTTTTTAAGTTCGGTTTTTTATTTTTCGGTTTCGATTTTTCGGGTTCGGTTCGGTTTGGATTTTGAACTAAATTCGGTTTTTCGGTTTTGGTTCTGTTTTTTTCAGAACCGAAACCCGAATGCACACCCTAGTTTACACCGAGATGGAAATATTTGCTACTATTTTTAATGAAAAGATTTTAAGTCGTCTTAAAAATATAGATACTCATAAGAATCAACTGCTACACACAATAAAAGGTACTCTCTTCGTCTTATAAAATAGAACATTTTTTCGTTTTGATCTGTCCCATAAAAATAGTCTATTTCTATTTTTGACAAACTTTTTGTCTCTCATGAGATGGGCCTCAATCTCTACTAACATATTCCAATAACTATTTTTTTTCTATATCTCTTACTATATTTATTAAATATTAAAATTAATTATAGTTTATAACAATAAATAAATAAAAGTGAAGCAGTCAAGCCGGGTTGATCACCGCCGCCCGCAAGTGTGCCTCTACACGACTCTACTAGGCCCACGCATCCCACCCATACACCACAACATTCTACATCAACTCAAAGACATGGACCTCCTTCAAATTTAAACTATATCCACCAATTATTTTCCTCGCAATTCTGTCACCTCCCATTTCATCAATTATCATATCACTTATCAAACAAAACAACTCAAACCTAGTACACTAGTAGCCCATCCATCACTCCTCTTTTTCTACACTTTGTATCTCCACCACTATTTCCAATGGCCATTCTACCTCAACGTCACCCCTCTCTCAACCATGCCCGAATCGCCCCTCCCACCCGCATTCACTCCTCCGCCACCGCCCCGCCTCGCCCCCGCCGCCCAAATCCCTCCCCGATAACCCTCGACCCTGCCCCCGCCCCCCGCCCGCCGCTCCCCAACGATCCAACCCTCCGCTCAAACTGGTCCCACCGCACATGGCTAGCCAGCGGCTGCACCACCGTCCTCATCTCCCTATCCAAGTCCATCGAAGCCGCAGCCGCCTCCCACACCTACCTCGAGCCGATCCTCGCCGCCCTCCTCGGCTACGTCCTCGCTGACCTCGGCTCCGGTGTCTACCACTGGGGTATAGACAACTACGGCGGCGCCGAGACTCCCGTATTTGGCGCCCAGATCGACGCATTCCAGGGCCATCATAGGTATGATATGATAGAAAATAGAATGAGACATAACTTTCTTTTGTTGTTTGTCCAAGATTAATCGACACTTTTACTACTCCCTCCTTTCCAATTAAAATGACATGTTTTGGCCGTCACAAAATTTTAGAAATCGTTAATTAATGTGTTTAGTTAAAGAAAAGATAGGTAAACCGTATTAAATGGCTAAGTACTATATTAATTGGGGAAAAAAATTATTTTATTATTTCCACAAAATAGAATTATGCCTTAAAGTGTCATTTAAATTAGGCGGAGGAAGTACTATTTTCGGTAATAAATCCTACATACCAATTAATTGTGACGAATGAAGTATAATATTACTTGGATGATTTTCTCTCAATCGTGACACAAACTTTTATAAATTCCGATTCTAAACTTACAGTCTAATTTTAGTAATTATCATATTGATTTGAAGGTGGCCGTGGACCATCACGCGCCGCCAGTCCGCCAACAACCTGCACGCCCTCGCCCGCGCCGTCGCGTTCACGGTCACACCAATAAACATCATCTGCGGAGACGCGACGGCGCTGGCGTTCGTGGCGGCTTGCTCGGGGTTCATCATGTTCAGCCAGCAGTCCCACGCGTGGGCGCACATGACGAAGAGCAAGCTGCCGCCGGTGGTGGCGGCGCTGCAGGATGCAGGAGTGCTGGTGTCGCGGACGCAGCACGCGGCGCACCACCGCGCGCCGTACAACAACAACTACTGCATCGTGAGCGGGGTGTGGAATGAGGTGTTGGATGGTTCTAAATTCTTTGAGATTATGGAAATGGTGATTTTCTTTAGGTTTGGTGTGAGGCCCAGGTCTTGGGCTGAGCCCAACGCTGGTTGGACCGAGGAAGATGAAGATGAACCTGAAGCCACATCTTTATTATCCTAATTAATTAGTAATTTATTCATTCAACCCCTTTTTTATTTTTATATATATGGGGAATTGATTGAGGAATTGGCAGGGAATATTCATTAGTTGAAAATAGTTTTTGTTTTCTGTGATATTTGGTGCATGTATTTATATAGGAACGAACGTTTCAAATTGGAATTCAACTGATGACATGATTATCCTCTGGTGATTTGTAATCAGATTTTTCGAGGTTCTTTTTCTTCTGTTATTATTTTTCATTATAATACATCAAAATGGTTATTGGTAATATTAATTTTATAAATTACTTAAAGATCAAAATACTATTTTTTTCTTCCAAATTTAAATAAATATTAAAAGAGTCTATTACAAATTTTATTCCTTTAAAAAAACATATATAGAGGGCTATAATAATCTAGTATCAAGTGAATTGTAAAAAAATACTCGTATTTTGATTTATAATTTCTATTGCAAGAACTAGAGCGAACAAAACATAATTGAATAGGAAATAGCAATCGATAAATCAACAGTACTACATTATAGAGTTAATTAATGCTAGGAAATATATTCAAATTAGATATAGTATATGAACCAATATTTTACTACTAATTATGTCATATTTGTTTGATCAACATTCAAAATATATGTGTCATTTTTCAACCTAATAATTTTGGGCTATTAGAGAATAGCTTGCCGCTGCTTGTTTGACAGACTGTGGCCTTGTATATATATTTAGAGTCTTGAGACAATAAATTCATGAAAATAAGACCTTTTTATGATTTTGAGTTAAACTTATGTTTGTATTTGAAGAGAATTTTACTGAACAAGGTATGAAATGTCCCTCAAACGTAAAATGTATGGCTCTGTCACGGGGTGCATCATGCACCTTTAATAATGAACGGACGAAGCAAGGGAAGAAACGTTCCTTGCCCTTGAAATCACTATATTATAGGGAAAAATACCCATGCATGAATGCATACACCCGCACGCTAATTTTAGCATATAGAGAGAGAGTCAAAATATATGTTGAAAACAAGCGGTTACGAGGGCATGCATAAGAGAGCTTAAACGACGCCATTGAATCATCTTGAGCTTCTCGAGAGACCAGAGTGAGCGCTGGTTTGTCGAGGGATGAAGAGATTCATTATGCCAATTTTGATTAATTGATTGTTCATCGAGGAAAACAAAGGGGTATTTATATATTTTAATTGAAATGGTTGGGTTGAGAAGATCGTGACAAAGAAGGATGATCTGTTTTTCTTGTTGCATGCCACAAGCGAAGGACACAAAACCATTCCAGGACACAAAAACCCTTGCTCCCATTGCTAATCTATCCTTGAAAACTGGTAATTCTCTAGCTTTCCCTTTTATTGCATTTTCTTGATTGGATTGGAGATTCAACATTTTGGCATTGTCCCATTAGAAGAGAATTGATGGAGGATTAAATTTGCAGATAGCATAAGGCAAAAGTATGTAGCGGAAGAGATTGAGAAACTTGGGAAGAACAATATATCGGCCAAGATCTTCACTTTCCACGACCTGTCTGTCGCCACAAACAACTTCGATGCCGATAATTTGGTGGGCGAAGGCGGCTTCGGAAGGGTCTACAAAGGCCACGTTCAAGGAAAAAATGAGGTGCGTTATTGTATCGTGAATACTAAAGCATTGAATTGGACGTAAAAAAAACACTATTGCATTCATAATAGAATTCAAAATGAAATTAAATGGAATTTGACCATATCTATAGGCAGTGGCGGATTTAGGGTGGGGCGGGAGGAGGCGGCCACCCCTCAAATGACCACCATAGCCTAATTTTTACTTAGTTCGGCCGATATGATTGTCCCAACCTGCATAATTTTTTTAGGAAGTACACATTTTCAGTTTAAAACTTTTTTTTAACATCTTCGCGGTGGAGGGTTCGTGGGTTCCTCATCCCTTCATGTCAAAAGAACTACAAGCCAAGGCCGCGCCCAAAAGTGGTGCCCCTCTACAAATTCATTACAAGAGTAGTATGCGGTCCGATCCAACCCGGCCCGGACCTCATCATGCTCATTTCTAAGTTACATTCAAAACTGCATCCTAGGCCAATCTTCTTCCATTCTTTTCGAACTTCCTGTCCAGTCCTCTCGCCTCACATTGCATAGGCAACTAAATTCACAAAATTCACACAAATTCCAACCGTCCAACTAGTGCCTTTGGAAGGAGAAGCTCGGCATGTTAAGCTGGTCCATTCTTGCCAAGGCCTTAATCATTGTCGGGGTTGTATGATGGTCGAATTCCTGTTGCTCGTTGTCGAGGATCCCTTGTTTTGCTGCAAATTCCACTGTCTTGTTTCCGACCTTGTGACAGTGAGAGTACTTGAAGTCGGCCACCTTGAGTTTGTTTCGGATGTGTGTGGTGTGGTGCCGCAGATGAGCTGGCCCGGGTTTGTTGTGTTGAATCATGGAGATCACTTCCATAGAATCCAACTCAATCCACACCTTTGAACCCCGTCCTCTGGCCAAGTCAAGACCGAGTAATAAGGCTTGCAGCTCTGCTTCAAGAACCGATGAGGCAGTCACTTTTCTGATAAAGCCTCGGACAATGTTGCTGCTGGAGTCTCGGAGAAGCCCACCTGCCCCTGCATTCGGTTGGTTCCACACTCCCTTGGTGTTGAGCTTGATCCAGTCCATATCCGGAGGTATCCACCTGATGGTTTTGATGAGCTTGCGTGGCCTTTCGATCCAGGCGGATGTGTTGAATTCCTCCAAATTGCCGCAGCCGTTCCATTCTTCCCTTCCCAATTTGCCTGTCTTGATCAAGTTTTGTAGGTAGGTCTTGGTTCTATGGAACACATTGTTTGCCGTCATAGTCACTCCTCGATGAATGTGGCTGTTACGGTCAGACCAGATGAACCAAAGAATAAGGCAAGGGATGACCGAACTAGCGTGAAGTTTCTTTGTTTGACATAGTCTACGGTGCCAGAATATGATTCTAGCCTCCAAGTCAGTAACTCTTTCATTCCATTTCGGTAAATTGGGGAACCATAACGCAGCTTTACTCCACACTTCCCTTGCCACTTCACCTTGCAAGAACAAGTGCACCCTCGACTCCACTCTAGGCGACTTGCAGCATCGACATTTAGATGCAAGACTTACTTTCCTCCATTGAAGCTTAGTGTCCATCGGTAGTCTGTTGGCTAACAACCTCTATACAAAGATAGAGATCGACGGAAGGGTGCAGTTGTTCCATATCAGGTCAAAGGCCGGAGTGTGAGGATGGCGATGTCTACATAACTCCCATGCTGAGCTTGTGGTGAAGTCTCCGTGAGCCGAGCGACTCCATCGCAAGATATCCCTGCCCCCCTCTTCAATTGGCGTCCTTTCAATCTCCTCGACTACCCATCTTGGTACGCCTAGCCGTACGAGATTTCTGTATAAGAGCGATGAGTTCCACTCTCCATTGACCCAGTAGTCTTTCACTCGCTCCTGCCGTAAGCTCATTCTCGGATTGCACCAGACACTCATCGGCCGGTTACTCCACCAAATATCCTTCCAAAAGAAGATCTCCCCATCTCTGAGTGACCATAACAGCTCTTTGTGGATCTTTTGCCCCGCTCTAGCCATTCTTTTCCACATGATACTCTGGTTTCCATTAAAGGGGGCTTTCGAGGGAACGGCTTTATGACAGTATTTGCGAAACATGAACTTGGCCCAAAGGGAATTTTGTTCCCTGAACCTAACCCACAGTTTCATCCCAAAAGCCTCGGCCATTTCTTCCAACCTTCGAATTCCCAGCCCACCTTCATCAAACGGGTGGCATATTTGCTCCCAGCTGATCCAATGTGTAGCTCTTTTTTCCTGTGATGAGCCCCAAAAGAACTTAGCAAACAAGCTTTCCATTTGCATCATTGCCCCCTTCGTGGGTTCCAGGACCTGAAACACATGAAGTGGGATAGCTCCAAGCGTACTTTTAATCAAGGCGAGTCTTCCACCGAATGATAGGCACCTATGCGACCAAGAGTGGATTCTCACTGAGATTTTGTCCCTCAAGAACATGAACTTGTCGGTTTTTTTCCTTCCTTTAAAGATTGGAACACCGAGGTATTTGAATGGGAATTCTCCCTGTTGGAACCCCTCCACAGCTTCGATGACCGGCGCCCAGATGTCATGTTTTTCATCCACATAGAATTGACTCTTTTCCATGTTAATTTTCTGGCCCGAAACTTCTGCATAGTGTTGCAGGCAATTCACCAATTGTTGGAGCAAGGCTTGTTTCGCTTGTGTGAAAATAATGACATCATCTGCATAAGCCAGATGAGTAACCTCCAGTCCATTCCTTGACGTAAAATATCTCATGTCTTTCTTCCCCATGATCAGTTTATCCAAGCTCTTCGACAGATACTCCACAGCCAGGATGAAGAGTGATGGGGAGAGGGGGTCCCCCCTGTCTGAGTCCTCTTGAAGAATTAAAGAAGCCAGTCGGAGCTCCGTTGACCAAAACCGAGAACCAGCATGAGTTAATGCAGCGTTCAACCAATCCAATCCACCTTTCAGAGAACCCCATGCTACGTAGAATTTTGATTAAGAACGGCCATTGCACTCGATCATATGCTTTGGCCATGTCGAGTTTGATAGCTACGTTCGGTGTTTGGGAGCAATGTGGCAAGTCTCTAACAATTTCTTGCGCCAATAGGACATTGTCACTCAACAATCTTCCTTTGATGAACCCACTTTGGTTGGGAGATGTGAGGAGGGGAAGGAAGTTAGGTATCTTTGAGATGATCTTGTTTGTCACGTTACAAAGGCTGATTGGCCGATAGTCTGCCCACGTGCTCGGGTTCTCCTTCTTTGGCAACAGCACAATCATGGTTGAGGTGAAGCTTCTCGGCATAAAACCTCCTGCAAAGAAGTCCCCTACTGCTGCAACTACCTCAGCTCCAACGATTTCCCAGCACGTTTGAAAGAATAGTGATGAAAATCCATCTGGCCCTGATGCGCTATTAGCCGAGATATTGAAGACTGCTTGTTTTACTTCCTCCGCATTCGGAGTGTTGCTCAAGATTTCATCGTCAAGATCGTTGGGGATTCCTTGAATGAGGTTCAGTTGTGCTCCTCTAGTGCATCGATGTCTGAAGAGAGTAAGTCTTTATAGAAGTTAACTGCAGATTGTCTTAGCTCCTTGTTCGAGATACTTCTACCATTCACCTGGACTTCATGAATTTTCGATTTGACCCTTTTTTGTCTAACCCATCCTTGGAAGAACTTAGTGTTCCGTTCTCCCTCGGCAACCCAACGAATGGTGACCTTTTGTCTCCAATAATCTTCCTCCATCCGCAGGCATAGCAAATACTCCGCTGTTCTCCGATTATGTAACTCTCTATTTGCTGCAGACGGTGATGACTCGAATTTACTTTGGGCTTCAATTGCTCTTGTCTCTGCAGTTTTTACCCGTTCGAAAATGTTCCCAAAAACCTCTTTGTTCCAGCTCTTCAAACCTTTTTTAACATTCCCAAGTTTGAATTGAAGATTCCTCATACCACCAGCTCCAGTTTCCAAACTCCAAAGTTTTCTCACTTCATCGAGGAACTTACTCCCTTCGTCCCATAAGAATATGCACTATTTCCATTTTAGTCCGTCCCACAAGAATATGCACTTTCTAATTTTAGAAAGTCTTTTCCTTCTAATGGCGTGAGACTCATTCTCCACTAACAATACATTAATTACTTTTTCTCTCTATCTCTCTCTTACTTTACTAATTTTATATTAAAATCTGTGCCGAATTCAAAGTGCATATTCTTTGAGCACGAAGGGAGTATATTTTTTCCCAATCAAAGTATTACATTTCATTTATAATGATTTGATTTTCCATATCTAATTATATTCTAGACCCACCACTATATACAGGTAAAGGTTCAAAACATATAGAAAGTGGTTCAAACGAGAATAGTAAGTTATCTACATTGAATGACAATTGACTATGCTAAGGCAACCTTGCATCTAAAGTGACCCTCCTTTTAGTCTGACAATGTGAGTCTCTTTTGTCATTTCGAATGTCCGCTAATAAGAGTTTCAATTATTTAATTATAGATGACAAGCAAGTATGTCACAAATTCCACATACAATCCGTTATAAAAGTAATTGGGACTCACTCATATTCCACTAATTTTTCTAAACTCACATTTCTTAAAACTTATGCAAAAAAAAATGAGACATTTCATTGTAATAACTAATAAAGGAGTAATAAACTAACTTTGTTGGTTCTATTACCCATGCTTAAATCAAACCCTGCTCCTATATATACAGGAAGTGGCAGTGAAGCAATTAGACCGAAATGGATTCCAAGGCAACAAAGAGTTTCTAGTAGAAGTTATGATGCTGAGTCTTCTTCACCATCAAAACCTCGTAAATCTGGTCGGATATTGCTCGGAAGGCGATCAAAGAATTCTTGTTTACGAGTACATGCTCCACGGCTCATTAGAAGATCATCTCTTAAGTAAACCACCTTCCCTTCCTCCTTACAATTAATAAATCCAACCTCTTTAATTAATCAATTAATTAACCTAATTTATTTCACCTCATCAAGATTTGAGCCCAGAGAAGAAGCCTCTCAGCTGGGACGTCCGGATGAAAGTGGCTCACGGCGCAGCACGAGGGCTCGAGTACTTGCACGAGACCGCGAGCCCTCCGGTCATCTACCGTGACTTCAAGGCCTCCAACATACTCCTGGACGCCAACTTCAACCCTAAACTCTCGGATTTCGGGCTAGCCAAGATCGGCCCTGTTGGAGGAAGACCCCAGGTTTCGACCCGGGTAATGGGGACGTACGGCTACTGCGCCCCTGAGTATGCCGCCACGGGTCAACTCACCACCAAGTCTGACGTCTACAGTTTCGGGGTCGTGTTTCTCGAGATGATCACCGGTCGGAGAGTCATCGACAATGATAGACCTAGCCAAGAGCAGAACTTGATCGAATGGGTACGTGCATGCATGACTCATATGCAGTATTATTGATTGCAGGAAAGAAAAAAAAATGTTTTATCAACTGAGCTGCTCTTCATATTGTTGCATGCATGCAGGCACAACCGTTGTTTAAAGACAAGAAGAAATTCCACACGATGGCGGATCCGTTGTTGGAAGGGGAGTACCCAGAGAAGTCATTGTACCAAGCTCTCGCGATTGCAGCGATGTGTCTTCAAGAAGATGCTCCACCGCGGCCGTTGATTTCGGACGTCGTAACAGCATTAGAATTTTTATCAGCAGAGTAATCAGTGATCACTTGGGGGAATGATCAGTTGTATTAAGGTTCAATTGAATTGTTTTTATATAACAAGAGTAATCATCTCGAACATATACGAGTGATCGTTCAATTTTGTACCCCAATCGTTGGTTACTCATGCAAATACAACTCTATATTCCGAACCAGTTGAGTTGAATTGTTGAATGTAAATGATGTAACGCAAAATTTTGCAGCATTGATATCTTAATTATAGTACTAACATGGAATTTGTTGGTCTACAAACTAACATATTCCTATCTAACACATCATATCCGTACACTTCAATTTATTCAATAGTATGGGTGTTTTTTTCCAGTTAACTTCATTAGTTAGCGTTTTGCTATTCGGGGAGAAATATTGATACTTTCTTTGTCTCATAAATATGGCGTCGTTTTTTTTGTTCTGGGTCGTCTTATGAAATACATGATTTGTTACCTTTTCAAGACACGTCTACTACTTACAAAAGTTCAAATACTATACACCTCATGTCCTATAAAAGATGTCACACTTGATTAATGAAACGAGATTTTAGGAAATATTGTTTTTTATGTTAAGTCGAGAAAGAAAATATTATATTTATATTAATATGAGAGAAAACTTTTTCAAAAAAGAAAATGTGACATCTTTTGCGAGACAAATTAAAAAGAAAAGAGTGACATCTTTTCAGAATTATTTATACTTATTAGGTTTATAATTATGATATATATTTAAATTTTGGTTTAAATCAAATTTTTGAATATGTCTATGAGGAAAACTGAATAAAAAATAAAAACAAAAATCATAAAGACGTGGCGTGGGAGAGCGTGGATAGCAGCAGCATCAACGTGCACTTTGCTCCATTGAAATCCCAATAATTTTCTAACCGTTAAACTCAAACGAAATAGTGAAGGGCATTGATCGAGGTCTTCAAATAAAAGGGTATTTTTTTTCAGATTTGAACCCCCCTTCTCTCGATTTGGCTACTAAATTTCAAACCTCAGCGGATGATTTAAATTCAAGATTTTGCAGGTAAACTTCAACTATTCAAGTTAGTCGATGCAAAATTGATGATTCTTCCGCTCGAATCTAGTGGTTTGCTGTTATTACTGCTTCGGTTCTTTTTTATTTCGATCTTTGATGTTTGTAGGTTTTAAGAAATAAGAGAATTTATACATAGATTAGCTATTTGTTTGCGGATTGAGGGGTTTGTGGTGGTTGGGTTGTACCTTCTCTATTTTAATGGTTAGACTAGACCTCTAATGTATGGTGAAATCAATTAATGTGAATACGATTCAGCTGTTTTAGGTGTTTGTGTTTGAATGAAACTATTTTGTTTTGAATTCATTTAACTCAATGCACTCATTAGATCACGTTGGCTTTTATGAGTACTTACGAGTAGTCACTTATTCACATTAACTCAAAACACAATGATAAACAAAGTGAAACTCCATAATTGTTTTGATGTTTGTGAGTTGTTTGTGATGAATTGGATGTGGATATTGAAAGGGATGGTGTGTTGTATTAGAGAGGCAGCTTTAGCAATTAGCATTTGACCATGATTTGGTGCATCTAGGGAGGTAGGCTTAGCATTCAAACGACATGCCGTGGCTCAAAATTGTGGATGCCTTACTTCTTATCTCCTGTGGATGCGGTATTATTTCATGTTTCCTAGGTTAGTGGGGACCTTAGTCGCTTACTTGTTTATAAAGTTTTGGAACTCGTACAAGTGCAAGGCCCATTTCTTCGAACATGTTTATAATTTGTCGGATTTTTGCAGTTTTGAGTCTTACAAGTCCTGTGTTTGAGGATTGAGGTATGGGATTGTACAAGCCTTGGTTTTATATTTAGTACTAGTTCTCTATCTATAGCTAGCATTTAAGATGATTTTAATAGATGGCAGTAGAAGATAACGGAAACAATTACGTCGTATTTAACATCCCATAGCCATAAGAAGAAAATGGAGAAAATGCTTCCTGTTCTAACTTATCAAGGATTATACTTGAAGCAAAAATAAGGATAAAACTGAACCTAATTTATTGGTTACGAGTCTGGTTGATATCTATGTTCATTACTATGCGAAGAGCATTGAGCATTTCCCTTTTCTACATCAGTTTTTTAAACTTTGTTATGATGAACATCGAGGGTGCTGCATTTGCTACATGATTTTTGAACTTGTGTTCTTATGATGCTCCTTTTGGGATCTGGAACAGATGAGTCTGTAAAACGTTGATAAAAGAAAGTCAAAGAAACTTCATTCGGAAATAAATCCCCCACTGAATCTTTACACTATCGCAATGGTTCAGACGTTAGAAGCCATAAGGGGAGGAGGTGGATCTGTTAAAGTAGGTACAACCGGGAAAATCAGTGCTCTGATGTCTAGAGAAATAGAATCAGCATCTAAGGCGCCTTCCCCGTCTACTTCTGTTTCCGTTTCAGCCAGTGACGTTGCTCCTAGAAAATTGAACTCTAGAACATCAACAGATGAAGCAAGCAGCAGCGCTGCAGTTAACACCAAAAATAGTAAATGCCCCGAACCAGTAAGGAAGACAAAGCATCATCGCACTGGAAGAACTCATTACATCCCAATGCTCGCAGCTGATAACATGTCGTTAGACGGAACTCCTGTAAGACAAAAACCTAGCAGAAGGGCCCCTGGTTTAGTTGAAATTGTTGACATAAATTGTGGAAATTCAGAAAAAACATGGAAAAAACCAATAACAAACCGCCTAAAGAAGCTCGGGTTCTCTAAACTATCCGACAGCTTCGGCTAGCTAACCCTGCGTCTGCGACTGCGACTGCGACTGTGACCTCTTAACATCAGCTTTGAGACTCCTGTAAGCAAATCTGGAAGAAGCTGTTTTCGCGTGTTTGCTTTCCGCTACTTCCACCATAGAACACATGCTCGGTATGAGCTCTTCTCAGGAACACTGGTAATAGCCGACTCTCGCTTGGATCCTGACAACTGGTTGCCTAGCTGGTGCAGGGGCTTGTTGTGGCCTAACTGGAGAAGGCTGAAGTACTCTATCTCCCGCATGATGAGTGATCCAACGGTACCTCTTGTCCCTATCACTACTGGATGAGGCTGGGCCGACATCTGCGCCAACTCTTTTATCCTAGGAGGGAATGTCAGCGTCTGAGGCAAAGGCGTCGTCTCGGTCGGAGTGTGAGGCATGTTAGTTAGCTATGTGTAGGTTTGTTTTTGAGAAAGGGTAATGGTTTTTTATGGAGAGTGAACTAGGAAGAGTTGTCACTAGATTCATGTGCATCTATTTATGTTGTTTGCTTTTGCTCTAAGTGTGGTTGAATTTAGTATTGGTAGATGATTATTACTATTAATTATGTGAAACAGATCATGTGTTGCTGATGGATGGTCCTAGCAACCCCAGTTTGAATGAAGTAGGTGTAAACAACGATTGGACATTATTTATTTTTTTGAATTTTTTTGTGATTTTTTTCTTGAAACCATCCACAATAACTGCCCAGCGACCGCCCAGCCGAGCGCCGGCGCTGGGCGGTTCGCTGGGCGGTCTATTGCAGCCGCCCAGCCGCTGACTGGAGAGAGAAACCGCGCAGCGCTGGGCGGTCGGCTGGGCGGTCCTTTCGGCGCTATTGCAGCTCCCGGATCGCCCAGCGCACCGCCCAGCGCGAAAATTAATTTTTTTTTTTTTCCGAAACACTATATATACGCGCTTTGCTCGTCATTTTCATTCGCACCACTTGTGGCGATGGTGGCGGCGGCGATGGTGGCGACGGAGGCGACGACGACGGAGACGAGGAGTGAATTGTCACTCTTTTTTATTAATGTATTTTTTTTTTAAATTAATGTACTTTTTTAAATTATTGTACTTTTTCAAATTTTAATAGTATTATTAAACTTTTCCCGTATATGTCTCGTAAATTAAATTTCGTATACTATGTGATTGTTAATTATGTCATTTTATATAATTGTTATTAGTGATATGACTATTGATGTGGCTGGGCTATTTATGATGTGGCTAGGCTATGGCTGAGCTATTTATGATGTGGCAGGAGGATTTTTAGTGCTGATGATGTGGCAGTGGCTGGGCTATGGCTGGGCTATTGCTGGGCTATTCCTATTGTGGATGGCCTTAGGAAGAATGGTGTGTGTAGATACTGTTTCTGTTTTGGTTGACTTGAATGTTGTTTGCTTCATCATGTGAACTCAATATTTTAGTAATTTTTGAGGGGTCTTTTGATAATGGGAATGTGATAAATGACCTAAAATATTTCCTATATTGCCTCAATACAGCTATGATTTTTATTCAGTTTATTAATCTGGTCACAGGTAGAGGCCGGCAATGGGAGAAGATTAATTTGTGAATAAAGGTACTAATTAAGTTGACATTTAATTGTGTCCCTACAATGCAAATGTGATGGAAATGAAAATCTTGTTGGGCTTTTTTTGAAGTGGTGTCATTTTGGATATATTCTGTTGTAGATAAATATTGTAGTAGTATATAAAATTGAATATACAAAAAACTTGAGTTATCGATTATACATTGATACCAAACAAGGATCAAACTACGATGGTGTATACATTAGTGAAAACTCCCTTCTTATTAAAATTGGGATAGAGATAACTATCTCGTTTGTGTGTGTTTGATTGTAAGAGCATCTCCAATGCACGGATGTCCCACTCGGACATTCACTAGGACTTCCCAAAAACACCTCCTGCCACGTCACTAGGACTTCCCATCCAACTACCACGTCACTAGGACTTCCCTTGCATAATCCGCCCTTCCCATCGCCCTTCCCACTAGGACTTCCCGCAATAAAAAAAATCACAAATTCACAAATAAAGCAATTTACGTTTACGGAAATAAAATTTCAACACGAATACGAACGGGAAAAATTAACAACTTCATTAAAAAAAATATACATGATTCGAAAAAAAAATTACATAGTAATAAAACAAAAAAAATTAATCACATCAACGTCAACCCCTCCGCGTCCAAACCTCTTCGATAATATCGTGTTGAAGTCGAACATGGGCATCTGTTTGCCGCATGTCGGCAAATGCACGCATCCGCTCGACCTCTCCATGAGGTACCCCCATATTCACATTCGCTGTGTAGAGAGAGAAACTTGTTAACACAAGTGGTGCGAATGAAATGAAGTTCAACGAGTCGTATATATAGAGTTAAAAAAAAAATTTAATACCGGACGTCCGACCCACGCCACAATGGCGGACGTTCGCCCGCCCGTCGCGCGGACGTCCGAGGACATCAGACGTCCTTACGGGACGTCCGTATCCTAGTTGCTTCGTTACAATGGCGGACGTCCCGGTCGCCCGTCGCGGATGTCCGACCGGACGTCCGCAATTGGAGATGCTAAAGCTAGAATTTTCGTGGTGAAAATGGCAAACCTTGTCAAACCTCTGCGAAGCAATTTTACTATTGCGAGTCATGCTTGTGATAGAGTTAGCCCAAAAAATAAGATACAAACTTAAAAAAATTTCGGATGGTTTTATGAGTTATCCCGGGGTCTTAGCTAAAATCAAAATACAAACCAAACACAGGGAAAAACATGAATATGTCATTTTCCAGCCTTTTCCATAGAATCGAACGAGCCCTAAATCACAAATTCAAATGATGAAACCTTTACATGACATTTTAAATGAAATGATAATTTTTAAGAATACAGGTACAAAAAATAGTAAATTTGAATAAGAATACTATGTTAGTGTGACATTTTTATTACAATCTCAATAAATCGTTCACATAATTGATAATATTAATACTTTTGAGCATATTCGTTACAATCTCAATATTTTCGACATTTATATTGTGGAGTATTATCAATACTAAATGATCTTTCCGTTACTGCTATAGTAATCTAGGCCTTTGATTAATATTTAACCTAAGAATACAACGAGCATTTTAAGAAAGACAATAGGTGGGTACTAGGCTACTAGCTACTACATAGATCTCTCCTAGTCATAGTTCAATCTAGTACTAGTACTTCATATTATTGTTGATATTATATCCATAGGTTATAGGGTCTATCAATTTAATTGAAAATAAAGTGGAGTGGACATAAGAGCATCCCCAACGGCGTCTCACTGCGGGCTCGGTCTCGTCCCGCCAGTTCAATCTAGTACTATACTTCATATTATTGTTGATATTATATCCATAGGTTATAGGGTCTATCAATTTAATTGAAAATAAAGTGGAGTGGACATAAGAGCATCCCCAGCGGCGTCTCACTGCGGGCTCGGTCTCGTCCCGCCGGGACGAGACCGGAGCGAGACGCCGCTGCAGCCTCTCCATCTCGTCGCGTAGCTCGTGGGGAAGGGGCGGGACGCGGGCTGTCTCACCACGCGCGTCGGCCACGCGGCGAGCAGCGGTTGGTGCGTGACGCCCACTCGCCGGCTGTCCGAGTGGGCATCGATTTAGGCTATTTTTAAATATTTTTTTAAAAAAAAGCGACCATTTTTTTCAGCCGTTATTTTTTATCGTATTTTTTAAAATTTTTTCCCACATTCATCTATAAGACTATAAATAACACTACACACACGCACAATTCCCCCACCATTTTTTCCGCACAAACACTATATCATCTCTCTTTCCTCTCCAAATTCTGCAAAAATGTCCGGTGAAGGAAACTCCGCGGCGAGGGCGGCGGCTACACTTGAACGCATTTGTCGACTGGTGGGGGGCATGTACAATGTTTTATTTAATGAAGTGTGTTTTTATTAATTGAATTTGTTGGAAATAAAAATAAAAAATGAAATTGAATGAATAGTTAAGGGATGAGATAGTTAACAGACGGAGGGATACAAGTGTTGTCTCTTAGTTAAGAAATGAGGTAAAAAAGTGCAGTGAGACCCATGAATAGTAAAAGGATGCGACAGTTAAGAGACGATATTGAGACATGGATGTTGATGGCCTAAAGTTTAGAGCCAGCAACTAGAAAAACAAGAAAAATGAATTGAAAATTAATAATGAGAGAAAGTGAAAATAAAAGAAGAAAATTAAAAGCAGGTTGCGGAGCATATATGTATATAATGGTTTTTTCCTTCTACGTCTGCACAACATTTATATAAGACCAGAAATGAGAAGCCGGTGCTGCGGAGCATGAGGCCAAGCTGCAGACCGTCCCTTGAACCGCCGTGTGGCATGTGTAAATGAAACTATTCAATACTCCATCGGTTCCAAAAAAATAGTTTATTTCTGTCATTTTTATATGTTTCTGTGAAAACATTTCACTTCCATTTTGCGAAGCTTCTTTCAATAATAAGATGGATTTTATTCTCAACTACCAATATTTTAAATTTGTTTTTCAATTTCTCTCCCATTTTCAAATTCTTTGTATCCATAGGACTGGAGGAATATGATAAATGTCTTTTTTATAGTATTATAAAATAGTATAGGTTAAATATTTATGTTGGATATATTCTAAATGTCCTTTTTATAGTATTATAAAATAGTATGGGTTAAATATTTATGTTGGATATATTCTATAGTACATATGAACCATTTAGAAAATTTATGTTGGATATATTCTATAGTACATATGAACCATTTAGAAAGATTGCTACAACTTGATACTTATTTTATTACTCATAGTCATCTCTTTATATTATCTTCATCCATGATAATAGTCTGATATTTCTACATTGGCATTTGAAACTTTGAGTCCAGTGTTGAGAGGCTTTGTTGGTCCCGTGATACAATAATTTTTCTATATTTACATTATAATGATAATGGCATTTGCATAATGATTCACATTAAATACCAAAAATTCATTAATGCTATATAAAAAAAAGGTGATGCAAAAGGTTATAAATAAAAGAAGCGACATAGAAGATACTCTATTTTCACACAAACTAGTAATAAAAAAAAAGTGACATGGAAGCTACACTATCAGAGGCAGGTTTCGATCCTGGGACTGTTTCGAAAAAAAAAAGTGACATGGAAGCTAAAAAAAAGTGACATGGAAGAAACTAGTAATAAAAAAAAAGTGACATGGACCTGTTGCGAAAAAAAGTGACATCTTGCGAAAATAAAAAAAAAGTGACATGGACCTATTGCGAAAAAAAGATACTCTATTAGAGCCAAGTTTCAATCCTGGACCTGTGGGTTATGGGCTGTTGGGGTACAAACCCATCCCACATCGGATGAGTGAGGGAAATTGGAAGGTGTATATAATTCCTGTCCAACCCCAATTAGTTTGAGGCCTTTTGGGAGTGACCCAAAAACAAATCCGTGCGGGCTTGACCCAAAGCGGACAATATCAAACTAATGTTTCAGTCAACGATCCTAACAAGTGGTATCAAAGCCCAGGTGGCTATGGGTTGTGCCTGGATGAGCCCCGGTTAGGGTCGGGCCCTGAAGGACTCGAGTTAGAGTCTGGCCCAGGATGACCCAGGGGCCAGGGTTGGAACAACCCATGTTTGTGTCGACTGCGTTCCCGATGTGGTCTCGGTTTGAGGGGAGGTTTGTTAGGGTACAAACCCATCCCACATCGGATGAGTGAGGGAAATTGGAAGGTGTATATAATTCCTGTTCAACCCCAATTAGTTTGAGGCCTTTTGGGAGTGACCCAAAAACAAATCCGTGCGGGCTTGACCCAAAGCGGACAATATCAAACTAATATTGCAGTCAACAATCCTAACATGGGCCACCACGTTCCGTTGCGCCACTCTGATTTGTTGAGTATAGTTGCTTCAAAATTATAAATAGCTTAATATAGAAGGAAATTTTGCTAATATTAAGAAGCGATAAGGTTTGTAGGAGGATACTACCTACTAGTAACTGAAAAATCTCAAAATCAAGAGCGCAAAAAAAAGCAAATGGCATCATCATCATTTCCTTCCACTCTCCAACCAAAATTCTCCCTCAATAATTCATCACCTCCACCTGCTTCCATCACTCCGCAGCTGAGGCGCCACTTCCTAGCTGGCTCCGCACGAAGCATTGGATGGTGCAACCGAACCAGATTGGGCCCCACCTGCGGTTCCCGAACCACTTGCTGGTTCAGGTTCGGCAAAAACGGCGTCGACGCTGAAGGCGCCGGCATCTACGGCAGCCAGGCTCGCGACGACTTCGACCGCGACGACGTCGAACAGGTTCTTCTCTCTCTCTCTCTGTCTCTCTGGTTACTCCAATTTTGTGAGATTGATTGAGATTGATTTGCAGTACTTCAATTACATGGGGATGCTGGCGGTGGAGGGGACTTATGATAAGATGGAGGCTCTTCTGCAGCAGAAGATCCACCCCGTCGACATTTTGCTGCTCATGGCCTCATCCGAAGGCGACAAGCCTAAAATCGAGGAGTTGCTGAGAGCCGGAGCTGACTGCACCGTCAAGGATGCCGACGGCCGCACCGCCTTGGATCGGGCGGCCTCCGACGAAATTAGGGATTTCATTCTTGGCTTTTCTGTTCAGAAAGCATAATTCTTCTTCCTCTTATTTGTATCTTTACGCTTATTATCTACGCATTGATGGGGAAAATCGGGTTTATGGGGGAGTTGACACTAAATATTACGTAAATGTACCCATTTTGTTATCTATTCCACAAATGGGAAAAACGCCAACCACATTGTCGTTTTTATTAGTAAATACGCCAACGTCATTGGCGTGTTTTAAGGTAAATACGCCAACGATGATGGCGTTTTATACTTGTGCCGTATTTTGGGTGTATGCTCTCGGATTGTAATTACGATTAAACACGCCAACTTGGTTGGCGTGTATAAATAAAAAAACGCATTTGTAAATGGCGTGTTTTCTTTGTTGAAACGCCGAACATATTGACGTTTTGTAAAAGACGCCAACCGGAGTGGCGTATTTACTTAATATGAAAAACGCCATTCTGAGTGGCGTGTTTAATCAGACTGATATACCAGGCGTTCCTCCCCCAAATCGCGAAAACCTCACAACACACAGCCTTCGCGATTTCTCCAGCTGCGCGCCTTCTCTCCGTGATTTCGGCCTACATTCATCAATCGGTGCTATTCTCCCCCAAATTCATCTATTTTATTCGGTTAGTATGCTTACCTTTTACATAATTATAGTAATTGGTGGATAGCTAGGGTTGGGTGCCCTGCAATTGTGTTGGGTGCTCTCACATTATGCAATTGACCTTTTGCATCATTTTTGCACACCTTTTCATGCGCCCACGGGGTAAGTGGTGTGGCACACTGTGTTGATGCAATTGACCGGTCATTGAACCATTCTATTGTCCTCCAGAATATCATATCAATGCAAGCTTTAATTGGGAGTTGTCTTGCGCCTCTCAACACATTGTTGTAAGATTCCACCATATTAGTGGAAACCTCACCCCATCTTTTGTGTTTGTCATACGCCAGATTCCATTTTTCTAACTCCACGGCATCAAGGTACTGCAAAGCCTCGTTGTTGACGTTTCGAAGTAAACGACGTCTGATCTTAAACTTGCGCTTCTTGGTAGCAATACCAATTTTCCAAACAAGTCTTTTGACCATGATACCTTTGTGATTCTGCAAAACATTCTTTCTAACATGCCATGCTTTCTTGTAACTAACTTTGACATGAAATCTATTTTCAATATCCGCCACAATTGCTTTTACCTTGTAGCAAGGATCGTTTTCTATCTGATGGCGAACACTCAACGCTATCATACCCGACGAAAGATTAGCGTGGCCATTATAGTTACGATCCCCCATGCAAGTATGAGCAGTGCTGAACACTCTAATTTGCCAGTGTTCATCATGCTTCCTCAGTGTTGCTCGGCACTCCCACAAACATTTAGGTAAGGACGTATCTTTCGGATTTCCCTGTGGCCACTTACAAACTGCATGCCATCTCTTTCCTTTACTTTCAACAACTGTATATTGTCGGATTTTTTCCAAATGCCAATGAGTCACAACTGCCTTCAATTCCAACTTCGTTCTAAATTTAGTATGCAAACCGACATTGGTAGGATCCTTTTCACTCCAATAATGCACACTGGGATCATCACGCTCAAAGTTTTTGGGATCAAAACTATCATATGGACCTGGTAAGGTGCGAAAGTAGTTGATTCCAGGCTGTGGGAACTGTGGAACTACTCTTTCTCCAACTGCCCTTCCACCAACTGATGTTTCTCCAACTGCTGTTTCTCCAAGTGGAATGGATGGTCTTGAAGCAACAAATTGTTCATCATCCGACGGATCACCATCTGAGTCTGTACTAACCGTGTCGGAATCTTCAGAATTATAAGGTGATTGTGGATCAAGAAAGTCGGCTTTATCAGGACCTATTATGTCCTCCACCACATCACAATTGTCACGATCCCCTAAATGCACGCCTCCAGCTTCAAAATCTTGTGTTGCAGCTAAATATGGTTCTTCGGCTCTCGTAGACGTACCAACATCAAAATCTTGTGTTGCAGCAAAATATGGTTCTTGGGCTCTCGTTGACGTACCAGCATCATAACTTATGACATGATGACTATGATGTTGAGTAATTGCCGAATACTCAACATATAATTCAATTACACCTCCAATAACCATACTCTCACTAAACATTAGTTGCATGCATACTTCTTCTAGTTGAACACCTATAAACGTGACTCCGGATCCAAAGCATATAGTACGTTTCCATATTATTTGAATATTGTTTTCATATATGCTTATCCCCATCCTTTCACAAATTTTTTCCACAAGGTCATCGTACGAAATTGTTTCATCCAACATAATGAATCCTTTAGCAAAAGGAGGATCATACGAAATAACTGCTCCGGGAATTATCTTTCCACCCCAATATAAATTGACACACCACGTCATACTATCTGCAATAATGTAAAACACAAATAAATATGTATTATTTTTACATTCATCATTATGTAGAGTCAGCCAAAAAATTGACAAAATAATTCTATTAAATACACTACAATATGTATTATCATAACAATCCATAAAATATACTATAACATATAATAGCATAACAATTGGTCAAAATATTTCCATTAAAATATATACTATCATAATAATCCATCAAAATATTAGTGTACCCATAATAATTGGTCAAACTATTATATTAATTACACTACAATATATATTATCACAACAATCAATCAAATATTGGAAGACTAATGTTTAGAAGAATGAGTCTAAAATTTGATATACTAACCGATTAGAAGGACTAATGGTTGAAAGAATTAGCCAAATTCAAAATATCCACGCTTAAATCCACCACCGGGTCGACCCGAGCGAAAGGTTTTTATGCGTTTGGGAAGGGTTTTCGCGTTTTGGGGAGGGAAAGTGTTTAGGGTCGCGATGTTGGGGGAGATCTGATAAGGATATGGTTCAACAGAAACACGCCGCTCAAATTGGCGTTTTTAAGCATAACACGCCAACCTCAGTGGCGTTTTTATTAATTAAACACGCCAACTACATTGGCGTTTTACCTTAAAACACGCCAACTTCATTGGCGTTTTTTCCCGCCGCTGTATTTGGCGAAAATACACCTCCAATACGACGCGAAGATAAACGCCAATGAGGTTGGCGTTTTTACTAATAGAAACGCCAATGTGGTTGGCGTTTTTCCCATTTTTGGAATAGATAACAAAATGGGTACATTTACGTAATCTTTAGTGTAAAGTGCCCCATAAACCCGATTTTCCCCGCATTGATGTGTATTGTTTTTCGAGTTAGGGTTCGATTTGATGGATTAAATACGAGACTTAATTTTGTGATATGCTGCTGGTGCTGGGCTCGATTACTCGACTTGATGTTGATGCAATGTCACGTATAATTAGTTTTGTATTACGAGCATTCACCTCCTTAGATGATGAACTTGTTTAGAATCTTAGATTGGATGGACTCGATGCAGCTTAGTTTCATAATGCGTTAGTAAATCTCGAGTCAGTTCAATCTTGAGTGATCTTGAATAATCGCCCAATGAGCGGGAAATTGAGACGAGTGGTCTTGAATAACCGAACACCGGCAATGAACGGGAAATTCAGACAGAGTTTGCTCAATTCTGTATTATACAAAGGGTCAGGTGTCATTTGGAGATGGATTTACATAGAATGTCTCTACTTGAAATAAAGCTCGAGGAGCTTCTTGAGAGTGTCGGTGACGCTGGTGAACGGATCAAGAGCAAGAGGCTTATCTAGCTGAAGATCAGGGAACTGGTTGGTGAGAGCTCGTTGCATCCCGGACAAGGACATCATCGCTGCAAGCTGGCTATTCGACATAGTCTCACAGTCTTGTGGGGTATCTTTGATTTTGTCAGGATCGTAACCCAACTCTGCCAGTGAAGATTTGTACTTTTCTATGAATGCTGATCCCGGGTTAGGCGTCCTCGAGTATATCTGAACATGTAACACAAACCATGAAATCGGTTACCAGAAACCTAGAATCGCGAACCATGAACACTAGAAGCTAGCAACATCTAGATCAAAGGATGCCAAGTACGCATTGCATATAAAAACAAAGTAGACATTAACAAAGAACTTGTAAAGACATAAAGCACGTACGAGCTCACCTGTATAAAACTTTTGTCCTTAGCTCCAGAAACAAGGGCATAGTTGTCATAATCAGTGTCTATTACATCATAGGGTTCCTTGGGGATGAACGGTAAAGTAGGGAAACGGAGGTAACACTTCTGCTTGATCATCTCTGTGTTCTCAGGATCCGTCTGAGTCTTATCCTTATCTTCTTCAGAAAGGCATTGAACCTTTCCCCTTATGCCTGTAATATAACCATCAGGCCCTCCGTGAACACAAAATGTATCGACCTGAATTGCAGGTGCGTCCATGTCATATGTATAAACGCCCTGAAATTAAGTCACAATGAAATAATACAAAAATCAGGAAAACAATATAACTAAAAAAACTTAATATGGACACACAAAGTTCCCTCTTTTTTCACCCCACATAATTCTTCATTAATTTCTTAATGTAAGGCACTCATGTCCATATTTTATCTTCATCACCAAGTTTGTCATAATAACGTCGTGGATCATAGACTGCCCATGGGCACTTTGCCATTTTATTTATTTTGCAAACTTTTCTGTTTCACCTGAGTACAGTGGCAATCTTCTTGACCTGACCCGGCAAACCCACGTTTAAGGGAAGCTACTTCAAACCATCTCCCAGCATATCTGGCCGGATCAAAGTTCTTCACAGACATTCCTCTCATCGACATCATCACTCCATTTTGCTCATCAGTCTCGAAAGGAAGAACCAGCTTGTTGTCTGCAACACTTGCTAGCTGGGATATATTACTTGGAGAAATATTTGCTGCTGTGGCCTGTCGATTAGGAAAAAAATTTATTAACGTAAATAGATAGAGCTCAGATGACATGTTTCTCTATTAATTGGAATACATGACATAGATATATCAATTGCGACAAAATATAATGTAGAGGAGTCATTTCCTTGTGAAAAGAAACTTAGTACATATCAATAAGACAAGATGCGTCTTAGATCCTAGAACATAAATACCACAAGAACACAGTAGAACTAAGAGAAAGATTGCTACTTTCTCTTGTAAATCGAGAAGCTTTCAAAAAGCATGACGGAAGAAATCCAAAACGTTCAGCCTAAAGCATAAGGAATAGGTTTGACTATTTCCTTCCACAATCACTATAATACCATGTAAAGCAGGCCTTTGTTAGAGAGATAACTACTAAACAAATAAAATGACACATGTTTCCTTCATATGTCGAAGTATAGACATGGCACGCCAATAAAGCACTGAAATAGAAAATAAAGCACTAACCATGTCCGTCTGAGATAACAATACAACTGATGCCACAAGACCTGATATTGCTGTCTGGACTCCGAATCTAACAGATGTAGGTTGATCAATACAGCAATCTGACATGTCTCTGTTTGCAATTCTACTAGTTCAAATATAGAGAGGATTTAGCTCTTCATGACATGGTATACAGTCATGTGACTCATGTTATCAGATCTTCAACCATCTGTACATATCCAGAAGCTAGTGCTATACATTCACTTTCACTTATTTTCATATTTTCTTGACGACATACTACTGTGTAAGTATACTAAAGTGAATTAGTTAAAGTGAATGCATAGAACCATCTTCTGTCTATGCACATAATCTAGATAGTAGAAAATTTTATAAGGTGAATGTAAACATGCCACCAGTTTGACCTCCAACAGTTTTCGCACAATCGTGAAGATGTAAACAGTTAATGCATCAGTGACAAGCAGTCATTATTCGTGGTGCATTTGGAAGTTTTGTTAACAATGTGCTTGTGTCCATTGCATCAAGGAGTGTTTGAAGGTAGAATTTCCTGGATTCTGTAATTTCATAGCTATAAATATAGGTTCATGAGAAGGCTCAGAATCACACCTCCTCAAATCATTCCAAACATTAAAAAACGTATTCCAATCGCAATTCTCACATGTGTAATTCAACCCCTTAGATCAGCATTTTTGAAATTACGTGTTTATTTAATCAAAGAACAATTGAACTTAATTTAGGTTAGCTCTAGTCAATCGAAAGGTCCAGCAATCGAGATTATCAGCTTAAAATTGTTAGGGAAAACATCCAAATCGACTCTGCTAGTTTAATAATGAGAGTGAAATTCCGAAAGGCAGATTAGTTGTGCAAAATAAAGTAGATATGAAAAGGAGAGGTGAGAAATGAAACCTGGGCAAGCGAGGATTACGAGTTAGAGGCCGCGATTGTGCAGCTGCTACCAGATTGCTGCATTGGTACGCCATTTTCAGCTTAGCTCACGACAAAAAACTATGAATTCTTATTTCTTTGAAATTAATAGCAGAAATTAAACTTGGTGAAGTCAATTTCATGTGGGGATATTGTGAAGATCAGTTGATCGCAGTGGGTTAAGCCGTTTGTTTTTTTTTCCCCAGAATTATAGCCACATTACATCATTAAATTAGAGCCACACACAAACACAATCACAATCGTGGTGTCGGCTCTTTATTATGGGTCAATATATTGTTAACTTTAACTGTACAAACACATTTAATAACTGATTCTTCTAAAAATTACTATAACTATTATGCCAAAAAACATGTAACGTTTTTTTTTGCTCCAGTTAAATTTCCGAATTTATATAACCACATATTCCTG
The DNA here is from genome assembly GCF_004379255.2 of Salvia splendens. Taxonomy (NCBI): domain Eukaryota; kingdom Viridiplantae; phylum Streptophyta; class Magnoliopsida; order Lamiales; family Lamiaceae; genus Salvia; species Salvia splendens. The sequence goes on from NC_056042.1 coordinate 3,210,570, forward strand.
CTTTTCTACAAAATCCAATTCGGGGAAATGGACGCTTTTCTCACATGATTGCTCTACGCCTTTCATATTCTTTTTGTCAAGAATTTCATTTACTATATTTTTTATCCCCGTTTTCTTTAATGTTACTAAACTTAAAAGTTAATAACTAGTGAAAGTCTATACAAATTTTAAAAAATAACACTAATAAAATCATGCCACTGCTAGCAAAATTATATCCAGGGTAATTTTATGAATTTTAATAAAGGGGCATTTAGTGAAGAAGTTGATATATATTTAGAAATTTGTACCAAAATATAGAAGGATGAGTGGGGTGAGGAGGGGCAATTGCCCCATCTAGACATAGGCTAGCTACGCCCCTGCTAATAATACTACTACCTCCGTCCCCAAAAATTTGTCCCACTGTGACCCGACACGTGTTTTAAGAAATGTAATGGAAAGTAAGTTGAAAAAGTTAGTGGATTGTGGGCCCTACTTTTATATATTAGTTTTATAATAAAATGTGAGTAGGAATGAGTTAGTAAAATATGAGGTCCACTACAAAAAATGGTAAAAAGTGAAATGAGACAAATTTTGAGGGATTGACGAAAATGAAAAAATGGGACAAATTTTCAGGGACGGGGGTAGTAGTTTGTTTTCTCTTGATCAATTGGGGGAATCATGATTGAATCAGTTAACTGTAACAAGAAAATAAGGATTCAATGATTTCAATCGATCAATTGAAGAAAAGGATGAAACTGATCAACGCTTGACCATATGTTATAAAATTGTTTATCATCATAAATACCTAAAATTTATTTCTGGTTATTCGTTCATAAACATCTAATTATTCAATTGAATTTCAGATTAATCAAAGTCTCAGCTTATTCAATTTAATCAAAGATTAATTGAACCCAGACTAAATTGAGAATCTAATAATGATACCCTTGCATCGTAAAATAATAAAAATGATTAAGATGGTTAATAATTAAAGAGTTGAATAAAATGAAAATGAAAATAATGGGATAAAAAACTAAATATTTACACTTTCATTTAATTTGGGTACACGTGTAGTAGTCTTGCATGTTTGTTAGGAGTTAGGACAAACATCGACTAAACCTACTCTCGGAAAGAAAACTTGGCCTAATCATAGTAATTAAGAAAATTAAATGATGTGCATTAATGCGCTGACAAGATTAAGATAAACAATAAACACAATAATTTAATAAAGAAATGGGCGGCATAGTTTTTTCCCATAATTGTGACTTCCCATGACTATGAATCGGGTGGTGCCTTTTAAATTTCTCACCCAATAACGTAACCATAGATCATTAGATTGTGGGTTAATTAAAGTAATAATATTATATGTGAAAACTAGGTGCGTAGTCTATTCTACTCTATAATAAAGTCTCTTCAATGGATGCCCCCTCTAATAATAAAAATAATAACTCTAGTTATTGAAATTGTACATTTAGTGCAATTACTCTCATGGCCCATCATTTAGTGAAATTAAATATATTGGATCGAAACAATAAAAATTATCTGTCGATCTACTATTATAAGGACACCATACCATACTTATATTAAAATAGAAGAATTGTATAGTAGTAACATTTAATTATAAAAAGAGATGCTCATAGTGAGCATCATGGGAAAATATGAAAATTAACGTACGATTAAACACCACATTCAATGTGAGAGATATTGTAATTAAAATCATGTTTACCACAAGTAATATATATGTGCATGTCCATCAAAGTTTTCTCTAAAATATTGAGATATACAATAATACTATCAATGTGTGTCAAAATGCATATAGAACTAAATATACTCCTACACTACCTGTAGAATCTATACAAATTCTTAATACGATTGTTTTTCCATAAATCAATACATATTGAGTCATATAGGTTGCAGATTCAGTGTTAAATTTCATTTTTATGCATTTATCTAATGTACATTTTTCTTGAGCTTATATTTTGTAAGAAGTCCAAAATGTCTTAGCCACACATAGTTAAATAAATAATTAGTACCCATAAATAATTAGTACCCTCGGATTCCTTTCATGATATAAAAATCACGCTATCTTATTCCCTATCTCTTTTACTATAATTTCTAGGAAAAAACAAAACGCCTCAGAGAATTTTTATGTAGATCAAGATTTATAAAACATTTGTAACGAACTAGTTCTTCGTCTTAATCTACCATTTCTTTTGGACTGGTTTGGTGCTGGCCGGAAAGAGAAAGTTGACAAAATGTCATTTTAAAATTAGATAAAAAGTGGTTTCGGTGCTTCAAATTTTGCTTTTATCTTCATTCTCCATAAAAATATTAGTAAAATTAATTTGGTGGATCTAGATCCCCCAATAGAGTTTAATAATTAGTTGTTCTCTGTTGGGATGCAGGTCGCCTATAGCGCCATCTTCAGCATCATCTTATTCATTTTTCAGAGGTCACTCGGCATGATCTTAGGTCTAATTAGTGTTGGCGTAATTAAACTTGTGACAAAGTGTGACACATGTGTGATAAAAAAAGGAAAAAACTTTATGAACTGACGACAGCGGACAATGTGGCTTCGATCGAAAGTGTTTGTCCCCACTAATTCTATTTTTTCCCTCTATTACTATACATGTGTATATTTGACGTGGCAATTGTGCTAATTGCAGGACTATCATATATAAGTACAAGTTTGTAATTAAGTTGGATGAGTTTACGGTGGCTGTTATCCAGAATGATAACTAAGGAGGAAATGGTTTTTAGTAGTATTAATTATCAACTTAAATATAGCTTAAGTAATTACTTTTAATAAAATATTACCTAATCATCCTATTAATTTCATTATCACCCAATTATAAATTCTCACGAGATTAGAGCATCCCCAACAGTGCTCTTGGGGAAGGACGTCGTCCGTGCCGACAGCGCGGCACCCTGTTGTCCGCCGATGTGCTCTTGCCGACGGCACGGCGCTGCTCGATGTATCGAGCACGTCCGTGCAGCTGAGCAGGGCGACATGGCGCGTTTCTATTCGCCAACGGCTTAGCTGTGGGTAATTTCTTTTCTTTTTTTAAATAAAAAATAATATTAAAAAATTAAAAAAAAAAAATCAGATTCGCAAAAATATAGTCGTTTTATTACAGTTTTTTTTTATTTTTTTTTGAATTTTTTAAATCCCAAAATCATCTATAAATACACACATCCATCATCTATTTTTCACATCAAATCATCTTTCATTCATAATTTTTCATACAACTCACCTACATCTTCTTCTTTCACTCAAACACTCTAAATTCAAATATGGATATGTGTGATATCATTGAGGAAGCGGAGCGCGAAGAACAAGAATACTATGAACAATATCGTGCCGCCTATGAAATCTATGTCGCCGCCGCTACTCCCGCCCCACCTCCTCAACCAACTATACGACGGTGCGCGAGAGGATCCAAACAAGACACACAATACCCAATACCAAAACCCACACTAAGCTACAAGAAGACCTAATCAAACATATTTGGACGAAATTCGGCAACGAGTAGTGGGTTTTTTATAAATTTAATTATGTAATTTTTAATTTTTAGGATTTAAATTATGTAATTTTTAGACTTTAATTATGAAATTTTTAATTTTTAAGCTTTTAATTATGTAATTTTTAATTTTTTAGTAATTAGTAATAGTATTTTGGATATTTTTAATTCATTTTAATATTGTGGAAATATTTTTATTTAAATTGAATAATATAATGGTGGGACCCTTGAGCATATCCTTGCGGAAGAGCATGGATGTGTGTGTTGTGCTCTTGGGGAAGAGCAGGGAGTAAAAAATTAATAAATGTGTGTCCGGGAGCATGGATGGGGATGCTTAAGAGCATCCCCAACCATGCTCTTGCTAAAGAGCATGGATGTGGCCCGACCCCACATTTATTAATTTTTTACCCCATGCTCTTTCCCAAGAGCACAACACCCCAATCCATGCTTTTCCGCAAGGACATGCTCAAGGATCTCACCATTCTATTATTCAATTTAAATAAAAACATTTCACAATATTAAAATGCATTAAAAATATCCAAAATTCTATTACTAATTACTAAAAAATTTAAAATTACATAATTAAAAGCTTAAAACTAAAAATTTCATAATAAAGTCTAAAAAATAAAAATTACATAATTTAAATCCTAAAAATTAAAAATTACATAATTAAATTGATAAAAATTAAAAAAACCACTACTCGTTGCCGAATTTCACCCAAATGTGTTTGATTAAGTCATCTTGTAGCTTAGTGCGGATTTGGGTATCGCGTATTGTGTGTCTTGTTTAGATCCCCTCGCGCACCGTCGTATGCGTACCTCGGCGTGGGGGAGACCTTGCGGTTGAGCTTCCGGCTTCATCCTCGTCATTAAAGTTAGCCGTCATCGGTCCTTCGTCAGCTATAATCATGTTGTGCAAGATAATACACGTGTACATGATGTCGGCAATATTCTTAACGTATCACAGCCGAGACGGGGCCCTCACAATGTTGAATCGGCCTTGAAGGACCCCAAAAGCTCTTTCGACGTCTTTCCAAGCAGACTCTTGACGATGCGCATAAAGAACCCGTCTCGGGTCTTGTGGATTGTTGAGCGTCTTTATGAAAGTCGACCACCTTGGGTAGATACCATCGGTGAGATAGTAACCCACGTGGTATGGATTTCCGTTGACGGTGAAGTCGATCACCGGTGCTACACCATTCAAAACATCATTGAAAAGTGGTGAAGAATAGAGCATGTTCAAGTCGTTGTTGGATCCGGCAACACCAAAATATGCATGCCAAATCCATAGGCGGTAGTCGGCGACCGCTTCAAGGATAAGCGTTGGGCCGCCGCCTTTGTGGCCGCTTAAGTGTTGCCTCCTCCAAGCATTCAGGCAATTCTTCCACTTCCAGTGCATGCAGTCAATGCTGCCAAGCATACCGTGAAATCCATGAACTGTTTCGTGAAGATGAAGCAACCGTTGACAATCTTCGGCGGTAGGTGCCCGAAGGAATTCCTCACCGAAAGCAGAACGAACGTCGTCGCAAAAAATTTTGAGGCATTCGATTCCAGTTGACTCACCCACATGCAAATACTCATCGAAGATGTCAGCCGTTTGCCCAATAGCAAGTTGTCGGATGGCACAAGTACACTTATGTAACGCCGAGAGGCTTTGCCGACCGGTTGCGTCTCTACGTGATTGAAAGTATTCAACACGGGCGGAAAATTATTGACAATACGCATAAACAACCGTTTTGACATGCGAAAACGGCGCCGGAAGTAATCTTTCGGAAACCGCGGCTCGTCGGAAAAATAGTCGGCAACAAGCCTTTCGTGGGCTCCCTCCCCGGTCACGAGAAATGTAGAAGCGAATTGATCTAGTTGGTCGAGGATGAGGAGCGAGGGTAGCGGCGGCGACATAGGCTTCATAGGCAACACGATATTGGTCATAATATTCTTGTTCTTCGCGCTCCGCTTCCACAATGATATCGCTGAAATCCAGTTTTGAATTTAGAGAGGGTATGAGTGAGAGAGAAAGATGTAGGTGAGTTGTATGAAAAAATATGAATGAGAGATAATTTGATGTGAAAAATGGATGATGAATGTGTGTATTTATAGATGATTTTGGGATTAAAAAAATAAAAAAAAAACAAAAAAACGGTAATATAACTGCTATATTTTTGGGAATCGGATTTTTTTTTTAAATTTTTTAATATTATTTTCAATTTTTTTTAAAAAAAAAAGAAATAGAAATTGCAACGGCTAAGCCGTTGGCCAATTCTGTGCTGCCACGTCGCCCTGCTCAACGGCACGGACGTGCTCGATGTATCGAGCACGTCCGTGCCGTCGGCAAGAGTGCAGCGGCGGATAGCAAGGTGCCGCGCTTTCTGTACGAACTCGGTCCTTCAGCAAGAGCACCGTTGAGGATGCCCTAAACACTAACGAGGATGTCTGCATGATCCCACCAGCATTAATTAACGATCATATTTTTCGATTGCAAATCATATTATTGTAAAAAGCAAAAATTATAGCAATTATATGTTAAAAAACAACATTATAAATGACGACACATATTCAACTATATACAAGAGAACAAAATTAGGTGGACTAATTTGAGCAATAAACTAAGTAAAGACCAAAAAAGCCGGCAGTTTGGACTGTTGTATATGGTCAAATAAACCGTCCCCCAACCCAATACCATAAACAAATCCACCCCATTATCGCTACTTATCCAAATACATTTTCGTTGTTGTATAATAAATTGATATGGTAGATAAAATTTTATATTATGGATTTTTTTCCATCACTCTAATCTACTAGAATATACCACATAGACTATGGTAGGTGATTCGAATTAGTCTACTTATAATTACTCCGTCTAGTCTTCCTATGAAGTTCACTATTTTTTGTGAAATATTATTGAAGTTGTTGGGTAATTTAATGTACTTTAAAAATGGATGAATTTTAACTTAATCCTGCAGGTAACATTTTTTATTTCGGGAAGACTTGCTTAACCGAAATGAATTTCTAGACTTGTGGATTTATCATAACAAAGTTTGTAAAAAGAAGAGTTTTTTAGATAAAAATTATGATATTTAATTAAGATATTAGAGTTAGTTCGTATTTCCTTTATCAAGTGTTGCCTTAGTACTTAAAATTTTAATTTAATTACACTAATTACTCATGTTCAAATTTATATTGTCAAAGTGAGAAATGCGAATAGCATGAGATGGAGGGAGGGAGTGCTAGTTGTGAAATAAAATACTATTACTTAGATGAATAAGATGACTTGTGCACCCTTTATGGAGTAGTTTTTTCTTCCTCCAAAGATCCAAAAAGTACAAACCTCATTTTCCATATATCGATAATTACATAATTAAATTATAAAAATTTAAAATAAATAAAAAAGAGCCCATTTCCACATCTTTTATTATCTCGACGCACCACGTCAACTAACAAAACCCCCAAAAATTCCTCACGCTTAGATTTATATATCCACACACACACACACACATTACCCATGGCTATACAGAAATTCCACGACGCCACCGGAAAAATGACTCAGCTCTACCGGAAAATCATCCACGTCAACCTCCGGTGGAGCATCGCCGAGAAAGTCACCATCCTCCGCCGCTTCTTCCGCTTCGTCTGGGAGAGAGTCCTCGTCTGCTCCGTCAGGATGCCTAATTCTCGATACCGCCGCCTCTCCACCAGAAGAGTCCCCTCCTCTTCTTCTCCTACTCCGGCGAATCCTCTCGATTCCGCCGCTACGACGTCGTCTAGCGGCGGATACGACAGCGACGATTCCGATTTAGTCTCGTTGAAGATCAGTATATTGGGGGATTGCGAGATTGGGAAAACTAGTTTTGTGGTGAATACTCAATTAGTTAAGCTCTCGTTTCTATCGATTTGTTAGCTGTTTATCGTTAAAATTGATTTGGAATTAGGTGAAATATGTTGGAGATGAGGAGGAGAGGAAGAGTTTGCAGATGAAGGGGCTGAATTTGATGGATAAAACACTGCAAATTAGAGGTGCAAGGATTGCTTTCAGAATTTGGGATGTTGGAGGTACGGATTCAGTTAATTTCAAATAAATTAATTAATTAAGAGATTAACATTTTTAATCTGATTAATCTCCACAATTTCAGGTGACAACAAGTCATTACACCAAGTTCCAATTGCTTGCAAAGATGCTGTAGCTATTCTTCTCATGTTTGATCTCACCAGTAGATGCACTCTAAACAGGTACTGTAATTATGTAAAATCTCAATTTCATCATTAAATCAATGAGATCAATTTCATTTTAATCATTCATTTGTTCATTTTTATGTAATTGCAGTATAATTGGATGGTACAGTGAAGCAAGAAAGTGGAATCAGGTACCAAAATTTCGCACTTTTAGAAAAGAATTTAAATTCTGCTTTCTCAAAAGTAACGAACACGCTTTGACGACACGGAAATTAGAACCCTTTTTGTTAACAATGATTCTTGCTTCATCAAAAGTTATTACTACTAAATGGTAACAATTCTAAAAACTTAAAACTTCGTTGATATTCTATTTCCAAACACCAATATTTTACATTTTAAAACCTTTTGGGATTTATTGGGCTAGTTTGTGCAATAATGTCATGAAGAAAATTTCAAAGATAATCCAAATTTTGCATTGTAATTGATGATGGTATGTTTGTTTTTTTGTTATAAGCAGACTGCAATTCCAATATTGATTGGGACTAAGTTTGATGATTTTGTGCAACTTCCGCCTGATATTCAATGGGCTGTCATAACTCAGGTAATTTTTCTACTCTTTCCCAAGAATTATAATATCATGGCGACACATATTAATGCACGTAAATTGATTAAACTATGCACCATATAAATTAATTAAGTACCTAATCATTCACCACGTAATATGTAACTGCCATTTGTAACCGTATAATATATATTTTTTTTGTATATATGTATTTTATAGTCATGAGTCATTTTCTACAAACATGTGATGAATAAGCTAAGTTAAAAATGACGTCTAGTCATGCATTCGATGGCTTTATCGTACCAAATTTATTGTGTGCTTTATTAAACCTATCTTGATTTTTAGCAATTTTTAGAAATTTTATCATATATAATATTACTTATTTGTTATTATAATTATATATCTCATTCACAATTTTATAAATTCTTTTTTGGTAATTATTTTTACAAACTAAAAAAACGTACCACTTACTTTTAAAATGATATATAGTTGATCTTTAACCTTTTATTTTTTTTCGAAAATTGATCAATCTTTGTCTAAATAGATAAAAATAAGGAAATTATTGACGCGTAGCATTTTCTTGTCACAATAAAACAATTTTCTATTAAAGGAAGAAAACAACGACTTGGAGTCGTCGTTGGCTCGTCAAAAATAGCGACACACGAAGGAAACGTGTTGGAAATATTGGCCTAATCTATCTTTGCCTTTGCGTGCTACACTGCAATTCTTGCCACCATACTGAATAAAATAGGCTTGTTTTTTTTTATAGAGATTTAGTGGAATTTCTAAAACTATTTAAGTCACGAAATTTAGTGGAATCTTATTAGGTTTGTAAGATTTGATAACTGAATATTAAATCTTGCTGCAATGAGCGTAGCGCAGTTGGCAACGTAGGGGCAGATTTTGCTACAATGAGTCTGGGTTCGAATCCACTGCTGTCGTGTAGTTGCTTCTATCTCTCAGTCACAAGTGTGAGGCCTTGGGAGATGGGCTTCTGGCAGCCAGTGGGTTAAGGTCTCCCCCTTAACGGGCTACTGCGTACCCTGATTGAACCATCTCACATGATGTTGGGCCGGAGTGTGGGGAAGCCAAGGCGACGGAATCGCCTTTTTTACTGCAATGAATATTAAATTATGAAGTTTTAATTTTTTTTTCTTGCTTACCGATGGCAGGCACGGGCATATGCGAAGGTGATGAAAGCAACGTTGTTCTTTTCGAGCTCAACACATAACATCAATGTAAACAAGATCTTCAAGTTCATAATGGCGAAGCTCTTCAATTTGCCATGGGATATTCAGAGAAACTTGACTGTTGGTGAACCCATTATTGACTTTTAATTCTTTTTTTTTATTGGAAGAGAAGTATGACTTTGTATACGGAACAATTTTTGTTAGCAAAATAGAGTAGCTGCTAACAGCCCAATTAACCATAGCTGTTTTTGATGGGCCAGATCTGTCCTGGATTAGCGAAGCCCATTTGTAAAACTATTACTCAACTATTGTATTTTCTGTACCTAAATGAAAATCGGATTCTAATAGTATCTTCTTTCAATTGATGTACAATGGCCCATGGTCATCTTCTATTAATTATAGCATCATAATCTAAAATCAAGACCAAATCTCTACTAATAGATTTCAAAACGAATGGATGAGATTAAATCTTACGAATTTCAATAAATAGTCGACAAAATATCAACAAATGGGTAAGATCGTCATTCTATTATCATATCATAATTTTTGTGTTTTTTATATCAACATAGTGTATTACAAATATCAACATAATGACATGAGTATTTCAACACAAGTACACAAAAATATCAACACAGTTTTATTGAGATTTTACATGCATTATGTTGAGAGTTTACATGCATTATATTGAGATTTTGATGCATTATATTGAGATTTTACATACATTATATTGAGATTTTTTTATATATTTGTTGATAAAAATATGCTTATCAACATATACGAAAATTGAAATAAAAATCATCAAATTCCATCATCCGAATGTTGTCGGAACATATGCAATTGAGATCTCGTTAGAATCCTTACAAAATTACCTTGAAATTGATATATTTTTTGCGGAAAAATAATTTAAATCGAGTGAATTACGTAAATTTAAAATTCTGGGTTAATTTTAATAAGAGAGAATTGAAATTAATACCCTTTAATTTTATTTAATAATTATTTAAATTTAAAATATAATCTATTTGGCATTATATCAACCACGAGATCTCCTAATCTAATGGTTAAGAATTGGTCTTAATTTTGGATTGCTAATTAGTTATCAATTGATCACATCCCCAATGGCTCAATATTCAAAACTGAGTACAAAACAAAATTAATTACAAGATAAATATAAACTTACTTTAGAATTCCAGAACTCATGCATGGAACCGGACACTTTAAAAGCTTGTTAATGCCATAAAATCTATAGAATATATACAATTTATACTCCCTTCGAAGATTGTCCCAGTTTACCATTTTGGCCTGTCCCACAAAGTTTGTCCCACTTCAAATTTACCAAAAATAGACATTGCATAGACCCCTCCATTTTACAAAAATTACACCACCTGCCATCCCACATTCATTTCGGTCATCACACATTTGACCAACAATCCAATTTTTCTCTCCATTTATCTTCCTCCACCACCGCCCACCTTCACCCACCGAAACCCTATTTTCCCATGCAACTCCTTGAATTCGGCCATTACTCATCTCCACCTACCATCCACTCTTCAAATTCGGCCATTACTCTTCTTCACCCCCTCTCTCTTCATAAATCTCCCCCCACCGCCACCCACTCTCACCCACCAAAACCCTAATTCCCGATGCCATTACTCATCTTCACCTACCATCCAACCCACTCTCCATAAATCTCACCCCTGTGCCCACAATTTCCCCACCGAAACCCTAATTTCCTACAGCGGCGCTTGCGATGGGTTCAAATCCCGACTCATCCCCTTCGTTTTCATCGGTGGATCTGGACGACCTCTTCGTCCCAGACATGCCTAAACATCTACGGCCGTCTTACTCCTCCATTGACGGCTCATACGTCGGCGGAACCCTGACCGACACCGTTGTCCCTGAAATAGAGCTTTAGTCTTTCGTCCCCGATAAGATTTTCGAGTACTTTGGATTTGAAACCCACTATTACGGTCCACTACCACCGGCCACCCCTACTACGGTCCACCACCACCAGCCACCCCTATCGATCCACCCAAATCCACCCCTATCGTGTATTCTGAAAGTGAGAGGCAGATGCTTGCGATTTTGCTACCTTTTGGATCTAATCTAAGTATGTTTCCCTCAAATTCTTTTCTTTCGGTGGTTGACGATTGGTTTGGAGGCTGTGGTTGTAGGTTGGGTTGGAGGCTGTGTTTGATGGTTGGGTTGGTTGGGTTTGGAGGCTGTGGGCTTTGATGGGATTGGATGGCGCGGTTGTTGGTTGGGTTTGGAGGGTGTGGTTGTTGGTTGGGTTTGGAGGCTGTGAGCTTTGATGTTTAGTTCTTCCCTATTCTGATTGTGTATATGTTGAGCTAATTTTTTATGTGTTACCCATGTTGTAATGATTTATGTCCTACTGAAATTGAGGTGATGACAATTGTGTTGCATCAACTGATATGTTCCCTGTGATGATTTTGGATGTGTTGTTGATATTGATCTCTTCCCTATGATGATTTTGTATGTGTTGCTTGTATTGATCTGGTGTGATTACTAAGCCACCCCTACTGTTAGGTTAGGAGGCTTATTTGTGAGTGATATAATCATGTTATCTGAGGGATTGGGATTAAAACAACAATTCACATTACAAGTCACCCCTTTACACAGGTTTGGAGACTGTTTTGTGACTTACGAAGCCTTAGAAGCCACCCCTTACACAGGTTTGGAGGCTGCCCTATGATGAAATTGTTATGAGGGATTAGGATTTTACAAAAGATGCCAAAAAAAAACAGTTGATAGTATAAGCCACGCCTAATTCTGAAGCTTACACACCCAACTGCCAAAAAATGATTTCTAGTTACTGAACTAGAAGCCTACAACTTCAGTGATACCTGAGATGTCATATGCTTTACTGACATCATTTTCGGGCTGTTGGAGATATGCCACAGCAGCCTTCACAATCTCTTCTTCAATCTCCAAAGTGATTGGCAATGTCCCCAGCCTTGATAGCCTTTCTTTGTTCATGTGTGAAGTTTTATAGCCATTTCCCCCCTCTACCTTCATCATCTCAGTGAGACAACCTTGAAGAGTAAGGAAAACATTGTTAAGTGTCTGTGCACTAAGTTCTTCAAAAGAGGTATACACATTCCTCAATAAGTCATCCACTCCCTTAGCTACTTTGTCATCATGTAGAGATTGGATTGCTCTGAAAAATCCCAAATCCAACACATTACAATCTGCGGAATTAGGTGGTTGGAAAATGATATGGAATGTGAATCCATCTGAGTTTGCACCTGACTGGAAATGTGCATCATTGTGTTTTATATGAGGCTTGGCATTGTCTTGTTGAATGAAGATCTTCTTGCTTATATTCTCTGGCCATTTGGCTTTGATTGCTGGTATGATCTACACATGTGTTAATGTGTGATAGATAAAATAAGGACATAAAAACAATGTACCTTTTTAATTAGGCATGCTCTCATCACTGACTTGGTCACTGATTGAATGGGCTTTGTCTTTATGGTGCCTTTTGGTCTATTCTTGGACTTTCTCTTTGCTGATTCCATAGTTGTGAATGGAAAAATGCCTATTTTTCCATCTAAAATGACCTCTCAATCTTCTGAAAATATTGGTCTACACACAACACACATAAACATCACCTTTGTGATAAACCGCTTTGACTTAGATGATCTATATGGCTCTTCCTCATCTGGCAGCAGGTAGTATCTATTCGCACTCTTAGTCATGTAAAACCATTTTTCATCTATGTGCACTACATTGTGCATTGTGGCATATTTTAGCTTACCATTGATTATGAGTGGTTGAACATGGCTAAGACCCCATCTCATCCTTGCAATCTTGTTTGAGGCAGTAAGAACATGCTTCACTGCACTTGTGTGTGGCATGAGATGTTTTTCTTTCACCATCCTGCCTAGTGTAGTCTTGCTTAAATCAAGCTTGGAAGCCATCTTACGGGTGGTAGATCTTTCAAGGACTGAAAGATCTCTTACCTTGGTAACATCAAGCTGAATTTTATCTTTGTGCTTAATGTCTCTAACATGATCTCTTACATTGATAGGCAATTCCTTCTCAATTTGGAGTTTCGCTTCTGCCCAGATTCTGTGCACAGTCTTCCTGCTCACTCCATAATCCTTGGCTGCCTTTTCAATACCTCCATATGGTACCTTACCTGAAGTGCTCGATTTTAGAAGACTTTGAGCTATCAGATTTTTGGTGGTGCCTCCTAACATGCGTGAATCTCTGACAGCAAGCTCCATAGTCTAGTGATGAAATTTTTCTGAGGGAAAATTTTCTAAAAATCTGATTTTGTTGGTGTAGTTGCTGCTTTTATAGGTTGTGGTACTTTAAATTTCCCTCCTAAATTATGTGTAAGGATGTTGTACTGAAAACCAAGTTCCCTCCAATAGTTTGCACTAATTTCCCTCCTAAGTTTGTGGGTTTAGGGATTTCCCTCCCAAAAAATTCCCAAATGTAAAGGATATATTGGCAGCTGCCTTATTTGAAAATGAATGGGTCGAAATTTGTGGAGTGTAAATCATGTGCTTTGCCTTATTTTTCTTCAGATTATTAGTGCCTAAAAAAATGGGTTTAATTCAATTGTGAAAACACTAATCACACAAACAAAGTAGAAGAAAAAACATTAAGTATACACATCTTCACCACATTGAATAACCAACAATAAAACATAAAAAATCAAGTGGGACCCTTATTCCACTACACACCTTCATTTAATACAAAGTCAAACGATTTCTTAAAACCCGTGCCGGGTCAAACTAGGACTATCTTTGTGGGACGGAGGGAGTAGTATACTACACAGGGTCCTGTTAGGTTGAGATTTTTGGGCCTAATTGAGAACTAAGATGCATTTTCAGCCACTCATTTACAATTTTCACGCGATGTCAATTACGGAGACATTATGTCAACTAGGGGGCATAATTGTCATTTTCGAGCGATGTCAACTACAGAGACATTATGTCAACTATGATGTCAACAACAAACGTTATTTATGTCAACTATTATGTCAACAACAATATTTTACAAATAATTAATGTCAACAACAAATATCTTCATGTCAACGACCTATATTATTTATGTCAACAACAACGTTTTACGTATAATATATGTAGGTATATGTAGCTGACATTATATGTATGTAGTTGACATGGATTATATATGTAATTGACATGGATTGTACACATAGTTGACATTATATGTGTATAGTTGATATGAATTGTATATGTAGTTGACATTATATGTGTGTAGTTGACATGGATAGTACACATAGTTGACATTATATGTGTGTAGTTTACATGAATTGTATATGTAGTTGACATTATATGTGTGTAGTTGACATAGATTATATACGTAGTTGACATTATATGTGCGTAGTTGACATTAAAAAAAGGAGATAGCTAAATCTTGAATCTAACTCTTAGCAACTAATTCCCAACTGAGGAATATCTACAAACACCTAGAGTGCATTATGATTAAGCTTGATTCCCCAATCCAACTCACATCCAACACTATTCATAATCCAAACCCTAAAACTTCCAATTCCATAAACGAATCAATAATTAAGCTTGCAAAAAGTTCAAATGCCACTGCCGCCACCGACAAATACCCCAATGTTTCCTTCAGCATCTGGCCATCGACCGACCGCACGGGCGAGGCAGTGAAGAACCGCCTAATTGATAACTCGCCTCCGCTCCTCGCCCTCGGCACTGTGGTGACGCCCGAGCCCCCCGACGATCCATCCTGATCGTCCATCAAATACTCATCTTCTTCTTCCTCCTCCTCCGCCTGATTCATCTCACAAGCCGCATTAACCAACCCGAACTCATCATGCCCCGCCGCCGCCTCAAAATCGAACATCCCCACATTCAGCATCGGCGGCGCCGACGGCGTTAATGCTCTGATGATAATCGTAATCTTGATTGAACATAGGTTAGATGAAAATTGTCGTGAGTTTTAGCATTTTTGCCGCGAATTAGATCGAAGAATTGGTGGAGATTGGATTCATCCATGAAATCGATCAAGCCAAGATCGTTTGTGTAGTATTGGGGAAATGGGATCATTCAATTTTCATCACCGGGTAGTGATTTTTATAGGGGATGAGTAACTGAAATTACCATTCTACTCTTTCATAATTAATTAATCTTAAAATATTTTCCATGTGGCAAATTCTGGACCACTCATTTAATAAAAATGAGTGGCTGATAATGATCTCAATTCTTAATTAGGCTAAAAAATCTCAATTGATCACAATCCATACTACATATTTGTATATAATATATTAATTTGTTATACAATGTGTGAGAGTCAAATCAATAACTCAATATACTCCTGTATAAAGATCTCGCTTTATATATCTGTATGTCACTTTGATATTTGATGGAGTATATAATAGGTGAGCGTCAAATCAATAACTTAATATACACCTTATTTTGGATGGCAAGAAAGATTTGGTAATATGATCAGGTTTGTTAAGGATGATAACAACCCCTTGAACCTATACCTCAAAAAAGTTTATTGTACTGAACCAATTAGAGTAGTTAATTAAGTCCAAGTAAAATGATAAGGTTGAGTGGTACACTACTCTACTTTAATATTAATAAGCAATTAATTAATCTAAAACTTTCAAAACATTTGAAGGGTATATACACCAGTTATAACTTTTTCATTAGCTCGTTGTAGATAAGTCTCGGATAACTAAGACAAGATGTGCATGATATTCAACTATTTGTCAGGAAGGGGCTATCTTCATACTCTGCATTCATCACATTGAGTGGCCCTGGACAAGATATCATCGTGAAGTTCTTGCATAATTGCATCAGGACACGTCTCGAGCAATCGGCACAACCACTATACTTACCGAGCCTATTCAAGTCCCTTTAGAATAATGACTTAGATGGCCTATTACATAAACTGAAAAAACAATACTATTACATCTTCATCCCAAGTTTGTAAATGTTACCATACTACTTTAGTTATAATATGGGTAAATTGCTAGAAAAATAATGAATTTGGTCAAATTTTTATTCATCCCACTATGCTGAAAATCATTCATGAGACACATGAATTTTAATGTTTTCTCAAATTTTCAGTGATGAAATATTATGATTTTCTATTTGTACGGGGTAATATTTTACTATATTAATTTGGCACACACATGTCATATTGATAACTACCAATTTGTTTCTAAGTGGGTTGAGAAATACTCCATCCGTTTCATCATAGTTGAGGCAAAACTTTTCGTCACGGAGTTTAAAAAAAAGGTGTTGAGTGTGTTGAATAAATAGATAAAATAAGTAAGAGAGAGAAAAAGATGGAGAGAATAAAGTAGAAAGTGAATAAAGTAGAGAGAAAAAAGTAAGAAAGAGAAAATAATTACTATATATGGAAATGACTCAACGATGAAGAAACTTCTCAAAATGGAAAAATGACTCAACTATGAAGAAACGGGGGAGTAGTAAAATTCATGGACTGTCTTCTCCTCACATAAATTTTCAAATGCCACAATAGATATATAACTCATCCAAAATAGACTACGGGAGAAAATTTGAGAAAAATGTTTAAATTTATAGTTTTAGAACTGATTTTTAAAAAATCATAGGACACATGACGAATATAGATTCTACCAATATTCATGTTTTTTTAATAATTTCACCTAACAACTAGTACATGCAATCCTTTTAGTTTCAGTGAGTCAGTATTCATGTTTTCTAGATTTATTACAGGAAATGAAAGCACTAGGATATGGTGATGATCAAAATTTCATATTTTTTGGAAGTGTTTTTTCTTAGTTTCACACACACACACACTCATATATGTACGTATAGTTCATCGTCAAAACTAGCCAAATTTTAGAATTTTGAGAGAGAGAGAGTAGAGGGAAGTAGTAGAATCATGGTGTTATGAAATCAAATCAAATCAAATCAAACCCATCTAGCCAAAAAAGACATACAACCAGCACCAAGCAGAAGCGAAATGTGTGATCCCAATTGCAGCCTAACATTACTATGCATCCTAGGGTTCATAAAATCCGCCGCTAACAAATCCACCAGCGCCATGTACACCAGTATCCCCGCCGACGCCGAATTCAATATCCCCTCCACAATCACAGCGCTTTGGCTGTTCTCTTCATAAACACTCGCTATCCCAATCCCCGCTCCGATCCCTATCGGCGTCGTCACCGAGAAGAACATCATCATAATCGCCGTCGTCGCCCACTTGAATTTCGCCTAATCAATCGCGACAAAACTCAATTACCAGGAGCACCAAATTTTTTTTTTCTTGTTGAATGTTGAGAAATTGTTAAAATCGAGGTGAGAGAAAAGGTAATTGCGGTGGGGCCAGGGAATAGTATTCAGTTAGAAGTAACTGTGACTGGCAATGGCGACATTATGGCAACATAATGGCAACATCTCCATTCTGAAAAGCGAATAATGACAGCATTTTTGCGATTCCGTGAGGATTTGCTATATAAAAAATTACTCACCTGAGAAATGCAACCGCCGAGGCCTATCCCTTCGAAGAACTGGTGGAACGACAGCGCCGCCAGCAGCGGCTTTATCGTCGCCGCGCTCTCCGACGCCCCCAGCGACACTCCGATTATCACCGAGTGCACCACCACCCCTACCTCCAAAACCTGTGATATTATGCGCTGCCGGACTAGATCTGACGCGTTCGATCCGTGCGCGTGGCAGTGCGTCGAATGCGTGTGCACGTGGACATCGCCGGAATTCGCCGCCTCCTCGTCGTCGTCGACGACGACAACGCTCGCGAGCTTCGATTTCTGCGAGCGATTGTAGAAGCTGGTTGCGAGGGTGTCGATGGCGAGCGTGCCGATCGCGGCCATCATCGCGACGAATCCGGCGAAGGGGAACTCTCCCCACGGGTTGAGGGCGAGGCAGGGGGAGGAGAGCTTGCGGAATGCGTCAGGGAGGATGTGGACGAAGCCGGTGGCGAGGATCACGCCGGCCGCGAAGGCCTTGATCATGAAGAAGACGTCGTTTTCCGGGCGGAGGACGGCGAATCGGCGGCCGAGGATCGGGAGGCTGACGCCGATCGCGCCGGCGCAGAGGATTGAAGCGATTGCGGCGAGCTTGTAGCTGAGCGCGGCGACCTGGTCGTGGCGGGCTGATTGGTCGTCGTCCTGGCGGCTGCAGTCGCCGGAAACTTGTTGAAGGAGGAGAGCGAGGAGAAGGAAGGATGATAGGGTTATGGATTGGTGGGAGCTCATGGCGGAGGAGGAGATATTTTTGTGAAGTTGAGAGAAGCGAAGCAGTTGCTTTATTTTAGTAGTAGTATAGTTGTGGAAAAAGGTTGGCTCTTTTGATAATGCCCGGCTGTGCAGAATATATATATGGTTGGTAATGACAAAATACTGAAATTGAGCACGTAATATCAATAAGGAAACATTTTGAAACATACAATAAAAATTAGTTATATTTATAGAATATAAAATATTTAATTATGAGAATTTTGCTATACATGCTTAAAATCGAATATGAATAAATACTACAGTGATAATGTAAAAATATAGTACTCCATGTAGGATAAGAATGTCGTTTAATAAACCTTGAGTTGTTGCATGATTTAGTAACACATTTCATGAAATTTAAATGTATATGTTTCGATTCTAAAATGTTTATTAAACTGAATTTGAATTTTCTAATCCATTTATATATGTTTATTAAATACTTAGTACTCTAAAATTAAATGTTAATTTTTTTATAATGACTTATATTAAAAAATCATAAAGTGTCAAATCAGTTGTCAAATAGTAGTATTTAAAATGGAAGAATAAACCATAATGCACTTAAATCCAACCCATTGATTATCGAATAAGTCTACTCGAATTGCGGACTAATTGAATTAGATAATTTTATGCGTCAAATTTTTTTTGTATCCTAACCATCTTAATTTAACGAACTCGGACAAGTTCACTGGTTTCAGGCTACAGTGACATGTCTATATATTATCATAATACATACTTCATCCGCCCCTCAAGAATATGCACTATATACTTTATAGTCCGTCTCATAAGAATATACATTTTTTAATTTTGGAAAGATTTTTTTTCTAATGAGGTGAGACTCATTCTCCACTAATAATACTTTATTTACTTTTTTTTCTCTACTTCTTTCTTACTTTTTCATATTTTACATTAAAACTTGTGGCGATCCAAAGTGCATATTCTTTGGGGATGAAGGGAGTATTATTTCACTTATTTAATGATCTACTCTTATAATTCTTTGCTAATTAGTGCCTCGTACTCATAAATTTCATTCTATTTTGAACAAATGCTTTTTAAATTTTGTTTAACTCTTTGTGCCAGCATACGGACTCCATATTTGATATAGCAATAGGCTAGTCAAAAACTCCTCCTGCCACATTATCAAAGACTTCCAACAGGCTGCTACATCATCAAGGACTTCCTACAGACCAACAATAGGTTAGCCAGCGCCCTAGCCAAGCTAAAAAATTCACAAATACGATCAATTCTTTTTAATTGTTGGTGTTTATCAAATATTTAAAAACATTTGCAATAGCGGACGTTAGCACGGACTAGCCATAGGCTAGTGGGAAGGGCGTGGGGGACGCCCGCTATTGCGTTAGGTTAACGCGACGGACGTTCCGAAGACGGACGAGCTCTCATCCGCGGACAATAGTCGTTAGCCTATCGCTGTCTGCCTATTGCGCGGCGAGCGATATGCTAACCGATTATTTTTTTAATTTTTTTTATTTATACTCTATATTTCATTGCACTTTATTTTTTAAATTTTGATAAACACCAACATAAAAATGAATTAATCATATTTGTGAATTTATTTGCTTGGTTAGGGCGCTGGCTAGCCTATTGTTGGTATGTGGGAAGTCCTTGATGATGTGACAACATGTGGGAAGTCCTTGATGATATGGCAGGAGGAGTTTTTGACTAGCCTATTGCTCTCCTATGGGAAGTTCGTGCTTATTGTGGATGTTCTAAAAATGAAGTGCAATGAAATATAGTGTATAAAAAAATATATCGGTTAGCCTATCGCTCGTCGCGCAATAGGCGGACAACGATAGGCTAGCAATCGGCTAACGCCTATTGTCCGGGGATGAGAGCTCGTCCGTCTTCGGGATGTCAATCGCGTTAGCCTAACTCGGACGTCCCCCATGCCCACTAGCCTATAGATAGTCCGTGCTAACGTCCACTATCGTGGATGCTAAAAAAAGAGGGAAAAATTGGAAAGAGGGAAATTTCACTAGCTTAGTTGCCTGAATTCTATTAACATTAACTTCAATGCCCTCAGCAGCAGTGGTGCTCTCGCAGCAAGCACAGTGGGACACTTGTTGCGCCACGTCGTTTACTTTCCTAACTCATATTTTCATCCCAACAATACTTTCTAAAAATTCATTATTATGAAATGACCTTCGCTCTTAAATGATTAAATCACGCTACCACTTACATAATTAAATCATGTTTCGCGATTAAATAATTGATTAAATCAAATGTTATAATAATATAAATTGTTTTAATTTGTGAGATTAATCTCATTGGTTCGATGCACTTTAGAGTGTCCACTATAGTATAGGCCGCCCCGACGAGGGCGAAGGCGAGGCAGTATATAGTGGGCGGGACGTCTGCCCCGAAGCGGACAAAAAAAAGGTGGCAGAAGGCCTTCCGCCGAGAAATGTGTGAGGACGCGCCGGTCGCCGGACGGCGGGGTGGCCGAAGCGCTGGCCTATAGTGGGGCGGTTTGCGGCGGGGTGGACGATTTTTAATTTTTTATTTTTTTTTTAAATTCAATTTAATTTACCTATAAATACACCCCATTTCACTCATTAATTTCACACAATTCCAATTCTTCACTCATACTTTCTCTCACTAAAATTTGTATATTCCATTGGTATTTAAAATGGACGATTTGTGGAACGAGGCGTGGAATTCTCTGATTCAAGAGGTGCATATCGACGCCAACGCGGAGGATGCAGAGCGCGGGGCGGAGATCGCGGAGGCCGCGATCCCTCGTGCGATTACTCATCGTCGGACCATCCAACGAGACCATAGCAGAGCGCACCAGCGTCTAATGGCGGACTACTTTGTGGATAACCCCCGTTATCCACCCGTGATTTTCCGTCGGCGATTCAGAATGTCGCAACGACTCTTCAACCATATAGCGACGAATTTGGCGGAGCGGTACCGGTGCTTCACCCTCCGAAGTGATTGCACTGGCCGGATCAAGCTGTCTACTCTTCAGAAGTGCACCGCTGCAATCCGGCAGCTTGCCTACGCCGGACCGGCTGATATGTTCAACGAATACCTACAGGTGGGTGAGACGACTAGCCTAACGGTGCTCAGGCAGTTTTGTAAGGGGATCCGAGAAATATTTGGTGGGGAGTTCCTACGAAAGCCCACCCCTGGTGAGTGCCAGAGACTGCTAGATATGTACGGTGCGGTTCACGGTTTCCCAGGAATGTTAGGAAGCATCGATTGCATTCATTGGGAGTGGAGAAACTGCCCGGTGGCGTGGAAAGGCCAATTCACTACTGGTTTCAAAGGCAGACATCCCTCGATGATCCTGGAAGTCGTTGCTGACTACCGTTTGCGGATCTGGCATGCGTATTTCGGTGTTGCAGGTTCGAACAACGACATCAATGTTCTTCAGTCATCGCCTCTATTCAATGATGAGTGCCGGGGGAAGGGTCCCGAAATCAGCTTCGTAGCCAACGGCACTCAGTACAGTAGGGGATACTATTTGGCAGATGAGATATATCATCGGTGGCCCGTATTCGTCAAGACAGTTCGCCGATCGGTTGGACCGAAGAAACAATATTTTGCGCGAAAACAAGAGGCTGCTATGAAGGACGTTGAGCGAGCCCGACCCGTTTTAAGCCCACTCGAACCCGACCCGCTTTTATCATACTCACTCCCACCCTCCTCTCTCACTAACAAGAACAACTGAACCGAGATTATCAGCAGGAAAATATAGCGTCTCTTTCACTGACAGACTCTGTTGATTCATTGCATTGAATTTCAGATCCAAATAATTCCGAGATGATCGTTACGTATGTCTCACTGACAGACTGTGGCGGAGCATTGAATTAGTATATCATCAGATCCGGTGGATTTCGACTCCGCTTTCTGAGCTGCGCGTCTCATTTCCATTTGAATTTCATCTACTGGCTGCAAATTTTCGACCGGAGATATGGATTCCTCAACTCTGCTTTACAATCAGCTCAAGGTTTCTGAATTAGCTCTATCAATTCTTCCGGCATTTTAATATTTTTTGAACCCTAATTGTAAGAAGATTTCGACTGATTTACATTGTTCAATTGCGATGTATAGGCTGCGGATCCATTTTTCCTGCTGGCGGGCCCCAATGTGATTGAATCGGAGGAGCACATTATCTACATGGCCAAAAACCTTAAATCCATCGCTTCTAAGTAATGATATATCTCGGAGTTTTCGTGTTTTATTAGTTTCGTTCTGCTCTGTTTAATTAATTAGCTGAATTCCTTGGCATTTTCTCCCTTCTAGGCTTGGTTTGCCGCTGGTTTTTAAGTCGAGCTTCGACAAAGCTAATCGGACGTCGTCTAAGTCGTTTCGTGGCCCGGGTTTGGCTGAAGGATTGAAGGTAGTTCTTAGATGGGATTGTTTCTATAGTTCAGTTGGAAAAAATGTTGAGACTAATATGTGTAGCAATTCCATATTACTGATTGGTTTTGTGAGGCCGAAGCTTTGATTTTTTTTCTTCTTTTTTTAGTTTCGTCTTTCCACTTGTAACAGTACTTTAACTTTGGAGCTTGTATTGGAATCCGTTGATGTTAGAGTTCAACTTGATGCATTGTTAAATTGTCTGTCATTGCTTTTTTTCTTTGCAGATCCTTGAGAAGGTGAAAACAACTTATGACATTCCAATAGTTACTGATGTGCACGAAACAATACAGGTTGGCTATGACACATGTTTTAATTTTTGGCCAGTGAAAATTTGTTTCCAAGATAGTTGTTTATTTGATCAATGTAATGCGATTTAGTGTAGGGGACTTTTAGCAATTTTATGATAATAAAAAAAATTCTACAAGAGAAGGGAGACAAGGTTGTCTCATAAGATGTTGAATTAATGTGTTCAAGTTTGGAGATGGAATTGTGCTTCTTTTTTATCACAAGCTAATTATTTTTGAATAGTGATGTAACCCACTTACCACTACAATTTTCTGTGGACATTCAGCTCCTATATATCCCTGTGCTATGTACCATTTATTGGATTGTGTTAGTTTCTTATTCCTGTGAAATGAATGCATTGAACATGTTTCTTCAGTTTTCAGTTACATATTTGAAGTTGTCATTAATAAGTATAATTTTTTATTGTTTTTTTAACCTGCTTACTGGTGAAATTGCCATATTGTAATAGTAATAGGTAACTGTTTTTTACAGTGTAAGTGCGTGCTGATGCAAAACTCTTTGTCACCTTTGTAGTGTGAAGCTGTTGGCAAGGTTGCAGACATAATTCAGATTCCTGCTTTTTTGTGCCGACAGGTTAGATTGCATTCCTAGTATATTGGGGGTTGGGGACGGGGGTTGCTTCCCCGACCATATGATTTTGGTTTCGAGAATGTATTTGAGTCCACCCTTTTCTGTAACTGGAAAGCTAATATAATTTCTTCTTGTCATGACAGACAGATCTGCTTGTAGCAGCTGCAAAGACTGGGAAAATTATCAATATTAAGAAAGGCCAATTCTGTGCGCCTTCAGTAATGCTCGCTCCCCTTCTTTTCATATGATTCAGCATCCACCAATTACCCAAGCAACTCCAGGATTCCATACTTGTTTACATTGTGTAGGTCATGGAAAATTCTGCTGAAAAGATAAGATTGGCTGGAAATGAAAATGTTATGGTTTGTGAGAGAGGCACTATGTTTGGTTACAGTAAGTGCTCCCAGCTATCTTATGATCTGTACTAATTTGACAATTTTATATCTAGAAGAGAAAAACAAAAGTATAGCTGTGTCCACAAAAGTTCCAAATGTGGTGCACTTTATATTACCATGACTGCCAATGATATTCTGAAAGCTGGCCGGTTAATTTTTATCATACCTTTTTTTAACTCTATTGCCGTGTTATGCAGATGACCTGATTGTTGATCCACGCAATTTTGAGTGGTTGAGGGAGGCCAATTGTCCTGTTGTAAGTTTCTTTTTTGGCTGCATGTGTTGTGTTGATGCTGGTATTTTCCATTTGGCACATCCAGAACATAAAACCTGTCTAAATATGTTTCATGTTGTACATTTGCATTTTGATTTTAACATACTGTGGAGTGGTTTCCTATATTTCTAAATTGGAGAATTATCCTTCAGGTTGCTGATATAACACACTCTCTTCAACAACCGGCTGGTAGAAAGGTACACGTTTACTGTATGATTCATTTAAATGCACATACTCTTTAAATATTGATAAAATCATCTGTGTTCTTCAAAACTGGTCACCTTTGACACCAAGTTTTTGCAACTTTTCCAATTGTTACTAAAAAACTTGTAATCCAGAGAAGATTTAACAACCCCAGATTTCCAGTAAGATGACTGACAATTGTAGGTACATCGTAGATACTTTAACTGCAATAATGTAATCTCTTTATGCCACGTCCTAAACTAAGTATTCTTTACTTTTCCATTTCTATGATTGTATCTTAATGTGGAGAAGTGAAATTTACCATTACTTGGACAGCTTGAAGGTGGTGGTGTTGCCAGTGGTGGTCTACGTGAACTGATACCCTGCATAGCCCGGACTGCAGTTGCTGTTGGGGTTGACGGAATCTTTATGGAGGTGTGCCACTGAATCTTGTCTAGTTAATAGTAGTATAAATCAATTTCTTTTCTCGTTTCAATTACTTCTGCATTGCTGTGTAATACATAAAAAATGCCTGCAGCTATACGTCTATACATAATAAACGTGTTAATAAATGATAACTCAAATATGAATTTGTTGGATGGCATTTGTTGCAGTCTTGCATTCCGAACTTTTTACTAAATTTGCTTCCCATTGTTAGGTGCATGATGACCCTCTAAAGGCACCAGTTGATGGTCCAACACAGTGGGTAAGTTAATTTGAACTTGAATTGTAGTAGAGAAGCTCCTTCTTTACCCTTCATGAGGAAGGCTCTCTCACTTTTCACATGTGCAACAAACTCAACCTAGAAAGTGTTGCTGGACTTTGACCTGTGGCTTTTCAGGCACGAGCTCACCAATTAGGCCGCCCCAAGGGGGTAGAAGGATCTATTATCATTGATATAACATGTCATTCATTGATTTACCGCCTTTCATTTTTGTTGTACAGCCTCTACGTCATCTGGAGGAACTCTTGGAAGAGCTCATTGCAATTGCTGTAAGTAATTTCTACACTTCCTGCCTAAATAGTAACATGCTTATAAAACTGAATTCATGATATCTAAAGGAAGAAAATCTAGCAAAATGTTCGCATCATTTCATAAACCTACCAATTTTTCTGATGAAGTAGGAAGCCATTTCCTCTGATAAACATGCTTTTATCTGTAGCGGGTTAGCAAGGGGAAGAAACAGTATGAAATCGACCTCACTCCATTTCGGCCGTGAGAACCAGAGCAGATTCCACTGCGTGCTCTACCTCCATGGGCAGGACAGGCGTTGGGGAAAGACTTCTTTGGCTTTGTGATGTATTCAATTCGATCGTATTATTTTTTCGTTAATGATTTGTATCAGCAGCCCTGCTTGTATCTGTAGTCAAACTAAAATTTCTATATTTTCTGTCATCTGTATTTGGTACAAGCGCTGTTTCGTATATTTTGAACGTGCAATAAGAATTCATAATAGAATTAAGAATGTGCAATTTTGTTTTGAAATCAATAATTCACATTGATTAGGTAATTGAATGGCTGCCTTATACTACATCAAATTGAGTATGAATTGAACATTATGTTTATATATATAATATGATTGTGATTTTTGGGCTATGGCTAGTACACATATAGGCTCTATCTATCTACGTATACCATCCGTAAATCAAGCAATCTTGAGGGATCACCACCTCCTCTTGATCAAGTGTATCCCTCACAGCCTTGTAAAACTCGAGCCACGAGCACGACTCGTACGAGAAGGTCGGGTTAGGGGTGGCAGGGCACGAGGCCGCAACGAGGTCCAAAACAGAGGCAGCAGGCCTCAACGTCTGCGGCAGATTGAACGCCAGATTGTCAACCTTGTGCTCGTATATCTTCCCGTTTCGATCCAATTTATACCGCGAAGTCCCCTGAAACTCGCCCTTCGCCTCCCACGGCACGCGGGGGATTCCACGGAGATTCCATCTGATCAGAATCATATTCTCCGACGGCTGCCAGATTCTCAACACGTCGAGTGAAATCTCCCTGAACAGAATCCTGCCGTGAAACCTCAGCGCCAAAAATATCAACCGGTATTTCTCGATTCCGCTGAAGGTGTTGAGCGGATCGATGAACGTCACATCATCTCTGCAAAATTAATCGAACAATCAATCAATTGATCAGTTCATCAATCAATTGGAGGAATCGGTGATTCGAATTGCACCTGTAAATGTCGTAATTGAGGTCTTTGGTGAAGATCGAGGGCATGTCTTCGCGGAGAGTACGGACGGCGAGACCTAAATTGACATAGAAATCGTTGCGGTGGTCGTGCTGCTGCTTGTTATCGTTTGCGCCGGTGGTGCGGTTGACCTGCGCGAGGGCGTGCGGCGGAGGAGGCTCGAGCTTTGTGTGAGGCGGCGGCGCGTGGGAGGAGAGGGGGGCGGCAATGGTGGAAAGGGGTCTATCTTTGGGCGGCTGGAGAAGAGTTGGGGAAAGATTTGGCAGAATATACGCCATTTTTTTTCTCCTTTCTTCTGCTGCTGCTTTTTATGTTGATAATAATGACTTTTTTTTAGTTTGAATTTGTTTTGTGGAAGAGAAAGTGAGGAAGTGGGGTTGTACGCTGCTTCATATTTGAGTGGTTTTGAATATGGCCAAGCTTTCTTCTAACTCAATTATTCTAATTTTATTGTTTTTGTTGTTTTTCCAAATCCAAACAACTGTTTTGAACATAACTTTTTCAAGGAATATGCCACATGACATGACTTGCGAGTATAAAAAGACACATTTCATTACATAAATTCATCAATTGTCTAGTCTTACATAGAGAGTATTTTCTCTTACAAAGTATGGTTCCTAAAACCATCATATAAACATTTCCTTCTTATTTGATTTGAAATAAAATACTACTCCTACTAATAAATTCATTTCGCAAGAGTTAGTTTTGGATAAGATCAAAGTTCAGAAAATTTACCAAATGATATTTGAACGTGATTACTCATTCATACCAGTTCAAAACTTAAGCATATCACCAATCCTTCATTTTATATACTACTACTATATATATGGACTATTGTGATTCCATGACTTTGTAAATATATTACAATTAATACATGTAGTAGTTTTTTTAAGGATATTGACATCTGATATCATGAAACTTTCAAAAAATTGAGTTTTTCCTACGAACTTTGAAATTGGCAAATAAAATCACGAACTTTACCTCGGGTTTGTTATTTCCCATCAATGAAAAAAAGAAGGCTATATTAATAGATTGAAGAACAATTTTGGAGGGTGTGCTTCAAGAAATTTATCTTCAAAGATTGAAAAACTTGAAGCTCTTGAAGATGTTGTCGAGAAATGACGAAAAAAAATATGTATCATAATATTATTTGCCGGAATTTTTCCATTGGTGAGAAATAACAAACTCGGTGTAAAGTTTGTGATATTATTTGCCAATTTCAAAGTTCGTGGAAAAAACCCAACTTTTTAAAAGTTCCATGATATTGGATGCCAATATCCCTTTCTTATCAATAACTACAATAAATAATCCTTATTTTATCACTTTTCTAAATATCAATAAGCAAGCGAGAAATAATCCACAAACAGTTATCGACATTTAACAAATTGATTTCAAACATTTATAAAAGAAAATGATGCATTTAACAAATTGATTTCAATCTAATTGATGTTTTAGTAATAGGAATCACACTACTTCACCTTAACATAGTTATTATACAAAATCTATAGTCTTTTACGTAGGCTTTGCAAGTTGCAAATTGTTTATAATCTGATTAAGTTATTTTAGTACGATAAAGCCAATACTAGAAAGTGTAACATTTTTTATTAGGACACACATGGTGCTGATACACTATAACTAAAGTCAACTCGATCAGGATATTCTTTCGGCAAAAGTAGTCGAAAGTAGAGTATTAATTATAACATCAACATACAAAAGTTATTCTAAAATACTACTATAATTTTTTCAAAGGAAAATTGATAGAAAAATCACGTTTTTCTTGTATTTTACACAATCTTAAAAATAGTCTTAAAATTTGGTATTTTGAATTGTAAAATTTCCTACACTAAAGTTTTCAGCATAGATTTAGCCCAAATGGAATGCCAATACAAAATTTAATACTAATGGAATGTAGCTCTAAGAGCATTCACGATGGAGGCCTATCTACGGAGCCCATTTCAAAACCTATCTCCATTTTTTTCTGTCACATCAGCAGACCCATCTCAGAGTCTATCTCCCTGCAATGAGAGTCCATCCCAGAGCCCATCTCATTTCCACATCATCATTTTTATTTTTATATATTTCATTTTTTAAGACAAGATAATAAAAAAAGAGCAAAATTTTATTAAAAAAACATACTACATTAAAAAAAATTAAGATAGATAAAAACAACAAGCACACATCAATCGAACTCGGGTTCCGGCTCGTCATCCTCGTCAAGACCCATCTTCTTCTTCAACCCTTGGATGGTGTTCCAGATGGACTTCTTCACAGATCGGGAATTGGATTCACCATCGATTGTGCGAAGGCGACGTGACCCAATGCAGTGTCAGCCTGGACCGGTGCGGATTGGCCATCCGTCCCACTGGACTATGCCTTCCCCTTCCCCTTCTTCGCTTTTGCCTTCACTGCTTTCACGTCCATTGGGCAATGAGAAGTAGGCTCAATGGGCGATTGGTCCTATGTTTTCCACAGAAAGTTGGCCGCCTCCGAGAAATTGGTTTCCCGCTAGCAGGTTCGTAAACTGACCTCCGTGGCCAGTGAACTGATTATCGCCGTAATTATTGGCATCATTGGGATTCATTTTGCTAGAGAGATGAATGTGTGAAATGATGAGGGATGAATTATTGGATATAATGATGAGAATTGAATGTTTGAAATGGAGGAAGGAAGTATATATAGAAGTAATAAAATTTTAAAAAAAATTAATTGAAAATCGGCTCTGCCATCAGCCCTAGCCTCCGCAATGGAGGCCCATGCATGGCCGATGGGGCCATCGGCTGAGGCCATTGATCAGCGATGGGGCAGAGGCGATGGGGAAGGGGAATCGGCCCTCCCTCCTCAATGGTGACCGATGGGAGGCGATGGGTCGCGATCGGCCTCCATTGTGAATGCGCTAATCAATTTAATCATCTATCATAATCTAAAGTGCCAGTTTGGTGAAAAGACAATGATACCCTTTTTGGAGGGAAAATGGAGAGATGAAGTGGCTTTTATTTCTTTATTTTATTTTGAGTATTGTTCAATAAAATTTTAGTTTCTTGAGAAAGTTTTGAAACACTTTTAAATAGAGTCTGCCATTAGTTGAATCTACATTTATGTATCATGGACTAATTTTCTAATTTTCTGATTGCAAAATATGGGGTGGTTCTGCTTGGAATCCGGTGATGGCTCCGGCGAGAACTCCGGCAATGGCTTTGGCAAAGGAACAAACATATCAAATTAGCAAAAATCTATGTAGAATCTTTCAATTTATACATTTCTGAAACTTTGAATAACTTAATATTGGTTTCAAATTCTATATTCTGAAACATGAAAAAGATACTTCATCGGGGATGAGGCCAGCGCCGGAGATGCATGACCGGAAAGTAAAGGCAGCGGCGGCAGAAGGGACGGAGGCAGCGGCGACGACGGAAGGGAGGTAGGTAGCAGTGGCGGGTAGAAGAGAACCATCCGGCGGAAGAGACGGAGGTAGCGGCGGCGGTGCAGAAACTCCAACTCTGTAAGAGCCATCTGGCGACACCATGGCCGACCAAACAGACAGTTCAGCTGGATTGAAGGAACCCGGCGAGCACGGCGGTGGGCGTAGCGGCGTCGATTGGCAGAGAGGGGGAGGTGGCGAGGCCGATTGAGAGAGAGTGTGGAGGCGCAGGAGAGGAAGAGAGAGGCGTGATTGGGAAAGAGATGGAGAATAGGGAGGCGCAACTTTTATCGTCGGGTTGGTAGGGTTTATTTAGGTTTTTATTGAGTTGGATTTTTGGAAAATTTTATACTCCATTGATTGATTTTCTTTTTAATTGAATATAGTCCTAAATTAGGTATTATTTGTCTTAAAAGTTAAATTTAATTTGGACTATTAATTTATTGAATTTAGTATATACTTCATATATATTTTTCATTTTTTTTACAATTTAGTTATAAAAGTTGTAGTATGTGTTAATTAGCCTTATATTTGGATTAAAATTGGAATTGTGCTATAGAGTTTAGTTTGCCCTCCATTTATTTAGGTTAAAATTGCAATTTAATCTTCTATTGTAATTTTTTTTTCTGAAGTAATTCACAAGCTAAACGCAACACAAATATGTAATGTTTACAATTTTCATCCTATAATTACTCAATTAAAGTTTTCAATTCATATATTTTAATTAGTCTCTAATTAATTAAATAATTCTACTAAAGAGTTGTATAAATTATGGAATAAGATCAAATTATATATATGTAAAATTAAATCTAACTTATAAAGTTTGTATAACTTCTAAATATAAGAGTAGTGTAAATTTCATATTATTCAAAACAAATAAGATGCATAAAATATTATCGTTATTTTAAATGGCAATTTACTTTTTATACGTGTATGTGGTGGGAAGTAAGAAATTTATTCTTTCCAATATTAACAACTCATTTAGTCTTTGGCCATATATATCAAGTTATGCTACGGTCTGAAATTAAATGGAAGAAATAAATAGTCAACTAAAATGTGATTATCGGATAATACAAAATTTAGTATACATAATTCTACAGTTAATTCTACAGTTAAATTTAGTATACATAATTCTAATTGAGTTGATTTTGTTTTATCTATTATAAATAATTACTATGTATTTAGTCTTTGGTCATACATCATAAGTTATGCTAAGTCATTAAAACCTATAGTGTTAAAGATCCATTTGGTACTTACTATTATAATATTTGTTGCGATTTAAGTATTTTTTATTGAGACATTTAGTTTTTATAAGTTATTATTAAGATAGTATAACTATATAAAATTTTATTATAATTTTATTTTAGATGAAAGAAAAATAAATTCTCTAAACTTGCATAGTACATATATTCAACAAATGTTAAAATATTAATTAAGTAAAATGATAGTGTTTGGTGATGATATTCATAGGATGAGATTGTGACAAAATAACTTGCGTCATGAGATAAGAGTGTGGACACTAAAGGTAGTATGCAAAGGTACAATTTATTTGATTTTGATTTCTTTTATGAGATAAGATTTTGTTCTTTATAACTTTGATTCCTATTTCTCTTTTATGCTTCTTAAAATATTATATTTATGTACATTACTCTCTTCGTTCAATAAAAATATATGCATATAATATGCTGTGGAAATTAAGATAAAATTTGTAAAGTATGAGAGGGGGAAGGGAAGAGTAGTTGAAGTAATGTTTTAATGGTGGTATAAGTTATAAATAACTTGGTGTATATGGGTAATAAATTGAGATAATTTTCCATAAATGTAAATGACCATATTTTTGTGCGTACTGATGTAATATTTGGTTGAAAGATATAGTCATACATGGTTTATGGTTGAAAGATATATATTCATTTATTTTGTATTTATAATTTGAAACTTTTATGTCCCGTGCATAGCACGGGTGTTAATACTAGTTATTCCGATAAAATGCAATGTAGCTGACTAAGTATTACATATAATTTTTTTTGGAATTTCACTTGGGGCAAAATTCATGCCAGAAATTTCAGGGTGGTAAATATGCACAATTCAAAAAATTGTTGAAAT
Organism: Salvia splendens; assembly: GCF_004379255.2. Lineage (NCBI taxonomy): Eukaryota > Viridiplantae > Streptophyta > Magnoliopsida > Lamiales > Lamiaceae > Salvia > Salvia splendens. The sequence continues at coordinate 3,243,077 of NC_056042.1, forward strand.
TTAATTTCACTTTTAAAGGTGATCACTTGCAGTGTAAGAAATAACAAATTTTTGAAAAGGTTGGTTTTTCTGATCAATATCTCCTTTTTTTCAAATTATGAACATTCAAAAATTGATCGATTGCAGCATTAAATTTAGTTTTATATTTCTTAAACATTGTTGAGACGATATGTTTACCACAATTTACAATTTTGATTCGTTTATCATTAAAAGTCACATTTAATTTATGTAATATAAATATATACCACTAAATAGATCACATATTACATTAATTCATTTTATCATAAATTAATACTAATGCTAGATTTTATCATAAATTAATAAGTGAGATTTAAAGTACTAAATCTAAGTCACAATTTTTTATATATTTAACAAAATTCAAGCCAGAAAAAATTAATACTAACGGATGAAAAACAGTATAACATCATAAAAAATAAAGTATGATGTTATTTTACCATTTTGGTGGAGATAATAATCAAATTTCTAATTTTCAAATTATTGCAAAGCCATAACCGTATTGGCTAAATCCTCTTTATGATGCATTATTAGTTCAGTTAAGAAAATTTAAGAAATTAATATTTATTCTTAATATTTTCAGAAGGGACCAAATTTGGCGACAGCCTACAAATTTAGTAAGGGCCCAGTAACAATATATTGGGCTTCGAAGCCCAAAAACATCAAGGCCGTTGCTTAGGAGAAGTAATTTGAATGTAGATGCATCTGAATGCATAAGCTTCATCACAAAGAAGCCGATGCCAGAATCTCAGCATCACCGTTAAGTTTGTATCGGCAACGTAAAGCGCTGTAAACACCATTAATTCTTTAGTGCATCAGTGACTCTAATGAGTTGCCTTTCTACAAACAACAAATTCTAAACACAAAGAAAGAAAACTACCATAGAAGATCTCAGATCCAGATATCAGAGTTGCGTATAAAAAACATCTGAACAAATTTCAATCGATTTAGTATAGATCTTATAATCCTTAGATCGATTCACCTACACGCCTATTTTACTTCGATTTATTGAGCATCAAAATGTGAAGAAACGTCGAAATTGAGGGGAATTAGTTTAAAATGTAGGCACATCTGAATGCAGCAGCTCCATCGGAAAGAAGCCGTTGCCAGAATCTCAGCACCACCGCTAGCTTTCTATCGGCAACGTAAAGCGCTGTAAACACCATAGATTCTTTGGTGCTTCAGTGACTCTAATGAGTTGCCTCTCAAAAACAATAGATTCGTTGAAAAATTATATGGATAGAAGGGGGAAAATGTATTGAATGAGAAACAGATTCAGAAAGCGAAAACGCCTGAAATGAAAACAATTTTCAGATTGAAGAAAAACCTCTCAAAACAGAGCCAGCTCCGATTTAAGACCGTTTATTATCCTCGAAATGAAAACTCGGCTAAATTTAAGCGGGGACACTAATTTAGTTGCTAATGAAAAGAACGAGTAAAGATGTTGAAATCCAAGCTTGTGTTTCTCACTATATAAAGTAGTGAGAAAAACCCTAGAGAGGGTCGAATGCGCCGCAATCTACCACTTTGATTAATTCAGCGAATGTATAGGAAAATCTCGAATTCGTATTTGTTATTTTTAATACTCCTGCGATTTAGTATAATTATTTAAATTTTCATCTTGTTTTTCATTTATTTTATTTTTTATTATAGTTTTTAAAAGTACTTTTAAATTATTGTTTATTATTAAATTGCGATTTTATCAATTATATTTCTTATTAAATATTTAAAAATGAAATTGGGATAAAGTTATACTTAAGGTAGTATTGTGGCTAAATGGCGCCCGTCCCGGCGGAATTCCGCGGCGGGCGTCCGCCATTGTGCATGGTATGCACGGATACGGAATTCCGCCGAGGACACCGCAGTTCCGCGGCGTTACGCGGAATTCCGTCGCGACGGGCGTACAGACGTCCGCCATTGCGTTGACTCCCACGGACGTCCGCGCGGAATTTTCGTTTATTGCATTAATTTTTTTTAATTTCTATATATACGGCTCGTTGAACTGCATTTCATTCGCACCACTTGTTTTAACAAGTTTCTCTCTCTACATTTCTTTTATATATCCGGAATGGCTAGTAGTGGTAGTGGTAGTGGTAGTGGTAGTGGTAGTAGTAGTGGGCATTATGAACACATGATGCGTCTGATTCATGCACGTGTGCGGGAATCAACGGAGAGGGAGGAACAAGCGGTCTTGGCGCCAGCGGTACCTCGACCCATCCATCGTCGAACTATAATACCCCGGGACCACCTCGCTGCCCACGCTCGGTTGTATCAGGATTACTTTGCGCTGGAGCCACGGTTTGGAGAGAACCTGTTCCGGCGACGATTTAGGATGCATCGTCCGCTCTTTCTGCGTATCGTGGGCGCTTTGGAGCGTCGATACGGGTATTTCAGGGTGCGGGAGGATGCGGCCGGTAAACCCGGTCACACGCCGATTCAGAAGTGCACTGTCGCAATCAGGCAACTGGCATACGGAGGCGCGACCAACATGTTCGATGAGTACCTCCACATCGGCGAGACGACTGCCCGCGATTGCCTGAAGTATTTTTGTCAGGGCGTTAGGGAGATATTCGGGGATAGGTATCTTCGGAGGCCTACCCCCGAAGATTGTCAGGCTCTGCTGGATATGCACGGGAATCAACACGGGTTTCCGGGGATGTTAGGCAGCATAGATTGTATGCACTGGGAATGGAAGAACTGCCCCGCTGCTTGGAAAGGGATGTACACTACTGGTTTCAAGGTCAAGAATCCCACGATGATCCTTGAAGCGGTAGCTGACTACCGGCTGTGGATTTGGCATGCCTATTTTGGAGTAGCCGGGTCTAACAACAACATCAACGTCCTCCAGTCGTCGCCCCTTTTCAACGAGCAGAGCATGGGCGTTGGTCCGCCCGTCGACTTCGTCGCCAACGACAACCGGCACAATATGGGCTATTATTTGGCGGATGGGATATACCTTATGTGGCCTGTCTTTGTGAAGACGATCAGGTGCCCAACAGATGAAAAGAAGAAATATTTTGCGGGTCGCCAGAAGGCAGCGCGCAAAGATGTGGAGTGGGCATTTGGTGTGCTCCAGGCTCGATGGGCGGCAGTGAAGGGTCCAACACGGCTGTGGTATGTTGACAGCATCGCCGACATCATGTACGCATGTATTATCATGCACAACATGATTGTCGAAGATGAAGGTTCAGCACTGGCTGATTGGACCAATGATGATGCTGGTGCTGCGGGTCCAAGCCACGGCGTGGCCACTAGCAATGTACGCATGGGGATACCCCATGACGATGTCGATCGAGTCCGTGCATTTGTCGACATGCGCCAAAGACAAGCCCATGTTCGGCTCCATAATGATATTATTGAAGAAGTATGGCATCGGAGGGGTCATCGTTGATGTAGTTTTTAATTATTGAAATATTTTTTTTTTAATTTGGTGAAATGTACTTTTCTTTTTTTATTATTTAATGGAATTTGTTTCCCTATTTGTGTCAAAATTTTAATTCCGTAAATTGTTTTATTCCGGAAATTGTTTAATTTGTGAATTTGTATTTTTTTTAATTGTGCGAAGTCCTTTGGGAAGTCCTTGGGGATGTCCGCCACTGTGAAGTGGGAAGTCCTTATGACGTGGCAGTGAAGTGGAAAGTCCGTATGACGTGGCAGGAGGTGTTTTTGGAAATTCCGTCAGGAATTCCGCGCCACTGCTGATGCTCTAAAATAAAATTTGCTGACATGGCAGAGAGGAAAAATAGTGTTGTAGTGTAGGTGTCCTTAATAAGAAACTTTGTTATTTTAAACAAATATTGTGCTTAGTGCTCTTGGATGATTCCAAACTTAGGATGATTCTAAACTTAAACATTTCTTGCTGTGGATTGAAAGTTGGTTGGTTAATTTGTTGTTGTAATTGGCTGACAGCAGATTTTTGTTTCCAAATACTAAAAATTTAGTGAAAAAGTATGAAACAAATTACTAGCACTATGTAAGCAACAAATTTCTTAACTTTAAGCCATATCCCTCCATCCAGTGGGACAGCATTAGCAATTTAGCATCATCAATAAAGAAATTACTATTCTGTTCATTATTTACATCAAATTCTAAAGCCAAGAAGAGATCATCTAAAACACAACATGTAGATTATGAATATCACGAGAAGGGGAAGAAAATGTAAAAGGCATTTCAAAAAGCCACCCATGAAATAATGCACAAGTCTGCAAATACAGATCAGTTTATAGGAAAAACAACTCCTTAAACTAGAGCCTAAAAGAATAATTGCAAAAACTAAAGTTACTATACACCTCACAAGTCTATCCTAATGGATAAGAATAAGCCAGAGGATTTAAGATTATTAGCTGGTGTTGGTAAAGAATGCTGCTCAGACTTTGCTCTTGTGCTCCGGTCTATGAGTGTACTCGAAGTCAATGTGCACAAATGCTCGCTCCACCTCAGACAGTTGCTCCAGCTTTTCTTGCAGCGTTTCGCCGATGTTATGCGCTTCGCCCAACATCATGGTTTGTGGCAACACAATGTCAACCTCCACGAAGTAATGAGTACCAAATGTGTATGCCCTAACTGTGTCAATGTGCTGAATTTCCTCGTGATGATTCCATATCAGATAAGTCAGTTTTGTGAGGAAATCTGGAGGTGCTGTTCTTCCAATTAGCGACCTCACGTTTTCGAAAACAGTCCTACTCCATGTGTTGATTGTGTAAATTGCAATCTGCAACATGGGAGATATATTAAGCCTGATAACGATCAATCTGACAGCAAATGAATGCTAATCCAACTACAATTTTTTTTGTGACTACTACTTAAGATATGGTGTCATGTGAAGATGTGACTTCATAACTGAAATATAAATGCAAGAAGAAACACTAAGTGAGAGTGTACTCACGATCATGGCTCCAGTAGGATCTATCCACCAGTAGAAACGGACAGCCAAAACAGCAGTGGCTAATCCGACAGAGTTGGTGATGACATCAAAAAAATGATCTTGGGCATAGGCTCTGACAATTTCATTCTTGAATCGGCGGCAATAAACCATTAGCACGAACTTCACTACGGTTACAGATACCATGATCCCTATCATCCACATCTCTTGGTTATGGTTCATCTCAGGTCCAGTCTGTTCCACAAGGATAAAAATTATTTGTGTAAACCAATGTAGAAAACAAGAGCTGAACATTTTGCAATGAGATAACTGAATCCATCAGCCAGCACACTTCTCAGGGTATACAGTTATTTAAAGATGGAATACCTTAGCTATCAGTTGCCGAACAGACTCCAGTATAATTTGTAATCCCAGTGTTGCCATAACAGAAGCAAAAACAATGATGCCCTGTCAAAGACTTATTCAGTTAAAAGGAGCCATATGGTTATAAAACAGCACATCTTGTTAACTAATATGCCCTATAACAAGTGTATTGTTTTGAAGAAGATGTCAAACTTACCACTGGCTGCATCCTTTTCTTTCCAATTGGATAATGATACTGGTTAGGATTTTTCATAGCATAGGCCGTAAACCACAAGATCAGCCCAGATAATAGGTCAAGGAAAGAGTCCATAGTTGATGCAATGACAGCTAAAGATCTGCTCTCAAGTGAAGCATACACTTTTGCAATAAAAAGGACCAGATTGGCAGCATTAGATATGTGAACAGCTAGCCTCTCACTCTTTGCAAGTTGTTTCAGTTGATCCTGGAAAGATATAAGAGAAAAACAAGCATGATTTTACACAACCTTTCTGAACTTCAAGTAGAGTATAGAGATGAAACACTCGCCAATCAAAGAAGACATGTTATAAAAAGAAAAAGATTAAAAGGGAAAAGTTTTAATTGTAAATATGATTGATACAAGGATGAGATCACTTAGAAAAGACTCACTGAAGCAAATTAAGGTGAATGATCCGGAAACAAGTGAATTTTAATTTTCAGGTACCATCTTTGGTTTTCTTGTGAGTATAACAGAGCATAACAGCTATTTTGTTTTTGTTAAAGGGAATGAAACCAAAGTCTACCTCAGTCAGAGCATCTGCTAAAGCACCGGATTCATGGATTGTCTCCATTTCATTGAATCCTTCCAGGAGTCTCTCCTGGTTTTTGTAATACTCAGCAATTTTTCGTTGTTTCTCTGGAAGAAAAAAAATTACATATTGATATTAAAACTCACAGTAAAAACCTTATGAGGAAATGAATTAAACACAGAGAAGCTCGTACCATTTCAATGCAAAATTAGGTACTCATAAAACATGTTACTTTGTATGCAAATCATTTTTCACAATAAAAAAATAGGTTACAGAATTTGGATAGAACATATGGTTCAATGGCTGTTCCAAGTTGAATTTAATAAAATATTGCCATTGAATGTACCATTTCAAGGACAAACTGCTTAAAGGAACAAAGATAGCTCGTTCCTTTATAACTGATGATTTAACAGCCAACTTTCAATAGTTTAACTATGATAGTTAATCACAAGTTACTTGTAATTAGTCAGGCAAGAGGCTCATTTTTTAATAGTATAATTAGACATAAATATATATTAGTCCATAGACTTATAATTTCTTGGGATTGCCACCACTACCATCTAACGATTCTAAGCTCACAAATCATCATCACCACCACCCCTCCTCCAAACCTTCTAAACCGCCGCCACCATGACATGAAAATAACAGAAACATCAAGCATGTACAATTGAGTTTTATGGAGAATTTTGATATCCTAGGCTGTCAATTAAGTAATTCAGAATGACAGGTGTCATTCAACAACAGGGTGGTATTACTAGTGGGAAGGATTATGGCTGCCAAATTATAACCAGAGAATTATTTCTGCAAAAGACAAACTAGGACTGGTCAGCATGCATTGGAAACTTCCGCAGGGAAATCATATCAAGTAGTATCTCAAATTTTCATCTGAATCAAACATCAAAAATTTGTCGTCTAAACAAACCGGAAAACAATAAAATAAATAGGAACACATCATGTTTAAATCTCCATTAAAAAAATTGAAAGGAGATAGGACTGGAAAGCAAAAAACCAAAAAAAGAAGAATTAGATCCAGAATTATTCCTATTCTTTAACATATTTGTATCAGCCGCGCGCATCAAGGAAAAAGGAGTGTTTCTATACATGATTCACACGACTTATTTACTAATACTAGCTTTTTGACACAGTTCCCCTAATATTCTCCACAGAAAATTCGGTGAATCGGGGATAAATTATAAATATACACCAAAACAGAGCGTGAGAAGGATGTACTACATACTTTTATTCCGGAGGAGGCGCGGGATGTTGAAAGTGGAGCGGCGGTTGTCGGACTCGCGCTCCGGCAATCGGAACTCGTCCAAGTTGAGCCTCCACGAAGGCTGGCGGACGCTGTCGATCATATCGGCGCCCAGCAACTCTCTGCGGCTTTCGCCGACGACGGCGGCGCCGCTGCCACTCTCCATTGAGTGAGGTTTTTTCTAGGTTTTTGAATTTGGACGGATTTTGTGAAGGTGTGATGTAATGTAGTTGAAGAAATGGAAAAATCTCCTTTACCCTGGAAATAAGCATGGGAAATTGGGGAATGAACTTCATTCATATATACGTACTACATCATACGTGTTCGCCGATAATTGGCCTTTTCTATTACTTTGGCACTTACTTATTTTATAATTATATTAACGGATAATAGTCGATTAAATCAAAAAATCTATTTCGTATAAATTCAGATAAAATTGATGATGATGTAATAATAGTCGAAATTGCCAATAACCAGACGTCCAGACAAGCATAAGAGGGGGGGGGGGGGGGGGGGGGGGGGGGGGGGGGTCATGAGTCATGATGATGATAAGGAAAAAACTCAGCACATATAGCTGGACAATTTAAATTACTATATCATCATCAATTTTATCTTAATTTGTAATGTAGATAGTTGATAAAAAAAAATTAAAAAAATCATAATTTAATTTATATCAAAAAAATTATTTTGTACTCAAATAAAATCAATGATGATATAATAGCCAAAATTGCCTAGACCTAGACCATCATAAAAAGGAAAGGTTGGCACATATGGTTGGATGTTCTAAGTTACTAGTACTCCTACATCGTAATTGATTTTATCTTAATTTGTACTATGTACTATAGATAGTTCACAAGAAAATTATAATTTCATAATATAACGGAACTAGGCAAAATTTGATCAAAATTCATGATATAAATTTAATTATCTCCTATACTTATCAAAAATGCATTCGTCAACTAAACGAAGCAACAAAAATGAATTTTTAGGGTTATTTTCAAGAGACATTGCAAGTCGGGAAAATCACTGATCAAATTTATTTGGTTTGTGATTGTGGTTGTTTAATTTAACTAGAGTAATTAATAGTATAGTTTGAATTGGTTTTGGGAAATGGATAAAATAATAGAATAAAAAGGCCTCTACCTAATCCCCTTTACTCTTTGTGCAGAATCATGAGGTTTTATGCACTACTTTAGTACTATTTCATAAAAGTGACCATTTCAAGGTTATAAAGTAGCGCCACTTGTTAGAGCATTCGATGGAATAGATTCTTTTCACTAATTTACAGTGATTTATATTGTAGTCTCCTAATTTTGTTTCAAAATTAAATTCAAGGATTATCTAATTTAATTAATTATTTGTTCAAATCAAGGAAAAAAACATTGATTTGTTGCCCTTTTTGACTAGTTTGAAAACTAGCGATTCAGTTTAACACGATACCGACCAATATTATGTGTACACACTAAAATTGCAAAGCTAACTGCGCTAAATAAAAAGGTGCAAACTTAAGTATCTACGCTAAATTAAGTAACGAATATTGACTGAATAAATAAAATAAGTACATAAAAAAGTGAAGAAGAAATTTATTACCTTCAAACAGTCGAATGGAATTAAATTAAATTAAATATGATACAGAATATAACTATAGACTAAAAAGCCTTTCTTAGTCCAAAAAGGAAACAAAGAAATCTGGTTATACTATGACCATTAAAATATGATACATTATTTTAAGTGATTGTTTTTGGGGTCAGGATTGGATATTTCTTGCTAATTCTTGAAAACTTTCACAAACCAATGTTTGAAAATTTGAGATAGTATTATATTATGCTGGAAATATATTCTATATTCCAAACAAATACTATATGCTTGCTGTGTGTGAATATTGTTGGATGACAACCACAAGTTTTTTATGATAATATTGTACAGGACAATTTGTGGTACAAGCAAGATATATAGGACTATTTGATTGTTAATAACATAAATAATTCTCACACCACCTAAAAACCTCCATTTTGCTCACGTTCCCAAAAAATAGTTTCTTTCTATTTATAGACACTAGTAATAAACAATAATTAATCTTAATATGTCAACTTATTTATCCATTCAATGAAATGATCGATCACTTTCTTCAACTACATACAATTATTAATAATTGGAAAGTATTTTATAGCATAAGTATTAATTTTGATAATATAACACCATATAAACGTATTTCGTTTTCAAATATCAATTGAGCCGTATTTTTTTGGGACCTTAAGCTACTTATTTATAAAGTTTAGACGAATATCATTTGACATTACATTTGATAAAATACAACAATTAATGGGGATTGAAGGAAGTATATGAAATATAATTAAATATGTGAGTAATAATTAATGATATTCTAAAAAAACAGGCCAAGATAGTTGAGATGATAAAAAAAGATAACAAATCATGAATATTCACACTGAGAACTTTTTTAGTGTTAATTAAGTATTTGACACTACACTAGTAATTAGTACTACTATAAGTCTATAAGGCCCAACCTTCAAAAGCTTTAGATGCATTTTCTATCCAAAAGTTGATTGTTTAATAAAATCCCCACTCTATCTAACAAATTGTCAGGATAAATCACATTCCAATAATTATTTATATATACAAAATTTATGGTCATATCAAATAATTTAAGCGTGACATATTCTCATATATATTCTCCCGGCATACGTAACTCCCTTCACAACTTTGTTACTTTTTGTAACAGAGAAATGCTTCCACTTACTAAAAGTTCCAAAAATTACAAAATACTATGTCACTTTTCTGAATGGATGAACCATATCATAAAATATACTCCATTAATTATGATTTTATTATTAAAAGTAAAGATTATTGTGGAGTAGGTGCAATTTTTGGCGTGTGCGACAGATTGAATATATATATTAGCCCACGATGGAAGATAAGGACATTATCTCTAAAATATCAATGGAAATATGTCACCAAATTGAGTTCCAATTGTTGCATGAAGCATGGGATATTTGGACAGTGAAATCAATTTCCAAGTGTGTAATTAGATTCCAAAACCTAACATATTAGAGATGTTAGGTTTGAATAGTTAATTAGATATGTGGAGTATAATTTTATAGTTCTGTAAATAGTTATTTTTCGAAAGATAATTTACTTTATAGCCATATTTAATAATTTAAATTTGCATGAAAAGAAGACATATTTGACGACCATGAATCAATCTCCTTTAAGAGTAAACACCAATATATAGCTCATCATTATATTAAAGTTGATTAATTACCATGGAGTAACCGTGTCTTACCACGAGTCCAACTCGATTCGTGGCTCATTCTTTAAGAAAGGCTTAATAGAGAACTTGAGGAAATACATCTATTTATGTTTTGTTTAATATTCTCATTTTATTTGTACCTTTTGGTTTAATATTTTATTTTATTTCCTATTATTTTAAACTTTAAAATTCTAATTATGATATTACAAATCATTTCTAGGAATCAAATAATTAGCCTTGGACTCTAAAAATAATAATACTGTAACTATTTAGGTAAATAAAAATGAAAAAGTGTAATATACTAATAAAATTATGATTTCATGCGTTTCAATCTTTGTGAGCCGTGTTGTGTTCTAAACACAACATCATTTGCGTTTTTCATGAAATTAAGAATCCCCTCCATTCACAATTCTTTTATTTTCTGAATTTATAGAAAGCAATAATTTATTACTTTTTTCGTTAACGATTTAAAGCTCCATTTTTATTTAGTGAAATTTTTAAGTAATAAACTGGATGGACTTGAAATGAAAAATATAGAAATTATGTCGTGATGAATAAGTACCAGTGAAGCGGTCGAGACAGATTTTTGGGCCCCTTTTGCCGGGAGATATTTCAATTTTCAATCATATACATTATACTGTAGATAAAGTAATGTCAAATCTCAACTTTATACTATTGAGAAAATCAGAATGTCTGAATTTGTTGTTCAGAAGGAGTAATTGATTTTATATTCTCACATTAAAGAACAACGAATCAAAAACATAAGGAAATGGGAGAGTACAAAGTGCAAGTTGCTGGGTTTGGTGCCCCTTCACCGCGAAAGATTTATACATAATAAATAAATCAGATAATGATCTATTTGATCGATTATGCGATTAATCAGTTCAGATGTTAAACAGATAATTGCGTGCTAGAACGCAAATAATTCATGCTTAAAGAAAGTAAATCCTAAACATGAATATTACGGTTTATAGTTACCGATTTGATTCTCTAAAGAATCGACGATTGCTTGCGTCTTCTCCATGAGATGATCTTCAATACTAGACCACGGATCTTCTGACTGGTTCACGAACTATATTCCGATATCAGGGTGGGCTGATCTTATCAAAATATTATGACTCGACTAAAGAAGACAGAAAATTCCTCACGGAGGTGAGAGCTGAAAAATTTCGTATCCTACTATCTTAGGGAGAGGGACGAAAATTTCATAAAAATAAAAGTGTCTTATCTGTCTCATTTATACAAGCTTATATTGGAATATTACGAGGACCCACTACAGAAGTAATATTGCACGGCCCATCCAAATCCGAAATTATAAGTAATCCGAGCTTCCGTTTGTTTGTCGTTTATTTCCCGCGCTTAAAATAGAAATGTTCATTAATTAATTAATGTTTGCTATGGACTTAATTAATTGACATCTTATTAATTCTAAGAGTGGACTTAGCAAGAAACACTTATTTATTATTCATAGAATAATTAAATTCCAACTGGTCAGTTTCCGAATAATAAAACCTTGTTCAAGCTCCTCTTGAGAACATTATCAAACGAGACTCACCTCGCGCACGATTCAACATAATAGCAATCCTAGCACCACTAGATATTAATCACCACTACCCAATATATAATGATTATTGGGTTGCGAAAAACCCGCACCATTTGATAAGTCAAAGTAGTGCATAACCAATACCGTATGCTCAATCCTAACGTATGTAGATTAAGAAATAGTTATTCATCAAGAACTAGTCTTTTAGTAGATAGCATAAAGACATGTCTTGCTGTTAGATCCGTTTAGTGCTATACCACACCAATGTCATCTTATTTCAGTAAGGCTTAGAAATAATCGGACTGACATTGCAACCTTTCGCGATAGGTAGCCAAAGTTTATCTAGGTTGTGAAATTCTTCTTTCTCTTTTGCAAAGCATTGCATAGAACCGACAGTGTTACCTTAACGTGGACGACGCCCACAACCGGTCTACTAAGCAAAAGACTTAGACTTTGTTTACTTCTTATGCATTTAAATGTTCATAAAACATCTTATAAATGCACAAGCAAACACAATGCAATAATGATGGTGATTCTATTCGTGCGTAACTGCTCGAATAATACCGAATCGGGTTAAAAGTAGATTGTAGAATTTTTCGGGTATACAAGCAAGATTCTATTCGTGCTCATTCGTGCTCGAAACATGCTTTTCAGTATACCAAACATAACACAAGTTACATTCAAATCTATTTTTTAATACACACCAATTTAAGTTTAGATATAAAAACTTCAAAATTAGTAAATTTCAACAAATAATATTATAAAATCTAGAAAATATTTTATAAATAACAGTAACAACGTAATCACAAAAATACCATCAATAAATATGAGTAGTGATTTTTTATTGTTTAAATGATTATATCTATAGATGTGTATAAGTTTATAACAACAATTTAAATATACCACAATAAATTTGATTTATAAAGTACCAACAAAATGATAAACTAGACCTTTAAAGTATAAATCATAAATATTTATTATAATTAATACTCCCTCCGTCCCGTGCTACTCGCACGTTTACTTTTCGGCTCGTCACAAAGTCCTTACACTATTTATAATTTAAGTTAGAATTAATGCATTTAATTAATATGTTAGTTTAAGTTAAGAACTCTTTTATTAAGTGATGTCTCATTACACCTAAAATTCTTTTTTAATTACACAAAAAAATCAATCCCAAATTTACGGCCTAAAATGAAAAGTGCGAGTAGCATGGGACGGAGGGAGTATTTTTCACATTTCTTTTAATAAAGGATTACCAAATACTTTAATCTCTCTACTTTAACTATTTATTATTTTTTTGCAAAACGAGTGTAAAAAAAGGAAATGGGACTATCGTTCTGGGACGGAGGGCGTATTTTATTTCCATTAGTTATCTTTTGCTTTTCACTCCATATAATAGTTCTTTTTACATATAACAGATTCCCAGCTACTTCACTGATAAATATCTTAACTACTTGTAAATTAGAGCACAACCAGAATAAAAATGTTTGTATATACTTAGTATTTTATATTATCATTCATTATCTAATTTGCTAAATTGCCAATATTTATATATTTTCTATAGATTTGATAGGAATGTAGAGTTTGATGTGTGTGCACAACCTTAATAAAAAGTTATATTAGTCTTAGTTTTCATTATCTTAGGTATTTTACAAGTAGTTAAATCTCTCTCTGTTGCAGCTGCTGGTATCCTTCTCCACACCTCTCTCCATTTGAGTCCGAAAGACATTCAATCTCGTTGTTCGCGTGCGCTCTCTTTCGGGTGAAGGGACGTCGCGCCATTGTTGTTCTTTGCCTTCTATTTCACAGGTCCGCATCCCATCGTTCTCTTGTCTTGAATCATAAAAAAGATTACCTATCCTACTAATTAATTTAGGCTTTTGTAGTTTTTTCTATTGCACAAAGTTTCCTTGCTAGTTAATGTTCTATGTATATTTGAATCTAGAACTTCAATCTGAAATCAACCATAATCCTTTTGCGTTATAGTCTGAATTTTCCTCTCTATAATTTTTTTTAGAGCCACTAGAATTTTTGTTCAAGCAAAATAGAGAAATTTGAGTACACAAAATTATTAGAACTATACATGAAACACGTCCTAACATACATTGCTTTTGTGGTCCTCATATGTTGAAAAATAAATAGGCACACCAAACAATGTCTATTGTACTTAATGGAGATGATAATTAGATCATTTTAGTGTTTTGTTATAGAATGCAGACAAGTGGATTTTGTGCACTTAGTTTGCTAATGAATTTCATATGTGTTGGTTGATTTGAACATGACTAATCTTACAACATGATTACATATTTTTTTTGGTTATTTTACAATCTATTTTCTAATTTACTAAGTTTTCTATATTTAATATATTATATATAGGCTTGGTGGAATTTATTAAAACAATATGGATAGAAGTTGGATGACAAAGTTAAGAATAACAGCATAATACCAAAATGGACTTGAATAATTTTTGGACTATGCTTTTCGCAATGCAAGCATAAATGATAAGATATTATGTCCATGCAAACGTTGTGGGATCGGTATATCCGTGAGTGAGTAGAGATGAAGCATTTGTACATTTGACGGTCGATGGATTTATTCCAAGGTACACCCAATGGATAGCTCATGGAGAACTTCCTAGTAGTCGCTCATCTAGGTTTGACAACCAACATAATACTTTGGGTGATGATGATATGCAAGGTTTAGTTCATGATGCCTTTGAAGTTCCAAACGAAGGTGGATATACAGAAGAACATACAAGATATCATATAGATGCAGAAATTGCTAATGGACAAGCAAGAGAATTTTTTAAGTTGATTGATGGTTCACAACAAACCATTGTTTGAAGGATGTGTTAAATTCTCAAAACTCTCATTCATAATCCGTTTGTTGCACTTAAAGTGTATTGGGAGTTTGAACAATAAAGTATTTGATATGCTTTTGGAATTATAAAGAGAAGCTTTTCCAGATGCCATCGTTGATCTACCAAAGTCTTACTATGAAGCTGAAAAATTGATGAAAGAACTAGGACTTGGTCATGAAAAAATAGATGCGTGTCAAAATGACTGTACTTTGTATTGGGGGGCAAATGAAAGGCGAACCTCATGTGACACATTTCATCTTGGCACGTATTTTTGAAAAATGATAATAAATAGTTAAAGTGTAGAGAATGTAAAGTAAGAGAAAGAATAATGTAAATAAGACTCTCTTCTACATTATTCTCTCTCTAACTTTACTCTCTGTATACTTTAATTAGTACTCTCTTTGTCCCATTAAAGATGACACATTTCGTTTTGCTCACTTGTTTAGTAAAAATCATAATAAATAGTTAAAGTTGAGGAAAAGTAAAGTAGCTGAGAGATTAATGTAGAAGAGAGTCTCTTCCATATTATTTTCTCTCTTAATTTACTTTCCCTCCATTTTAACAATTTATTATAATTTTTACAAAAACATGCGAAAAACGAAAGGGGTCATCTTAACTGGGACAGAGGGAGTATCATTTTTTCAAAACATGTGCGGAAATGAAACGTCTCACTTAAGCTGGGACAGAAGGAATATAAATTACCTTAGAAGATAATTACTAATTGTTGTGAATGAAATAATATTACTAGAATAATGTTAATTCAGGAAGTAAGATAATGTTATAATAACAATATTAATTAAGAAAAAAATCATATCTTATCTACCAAAATTTAGGCAAAATCAATAATTAATGATAGAACTAACTTATCTAATGAGAAAACGTAATTTATTGTCGAGAATATAATAATCAAACATTTATGTAAATACTTTTATGATTAGTTTTAATCATTAATTGGCTTAATTTTTTTTTATTACGGATGTATGCTATTTTAAAATTATGAATGATTTGGTTATGGCACTAAATTTCTTTCGCAACGTCAAATTACCAATCCAATATAGTTTTATGGCAAACGAAACAATACTTATTTAACAAATCAGATATTTGAGGTGCCTCTTAAAACATGATCATGAATTTCCTGTTAAACTGCAGCGGGCTGCTCACCGCCGCCCTGCTCCGGTGGCCCCTGACCTGCATCTCCCCCGTCACCGCCACCGCCACCGCCCTGTTCCGGTGGCCCCTGAGCATCACTGCCGCCATTTCCGTTGCAATCTTTTAGGCAGATACACCTGCGCCTGAGGCCATCGCATTCGCCAGATGTGAAACCCTCTTTCTCACAAACGGAGGAGCAGTTACTGTCGCTGAAGCAGATCCCCCGAAACAACTTGCTCGGCGCCGAGCATACGGCTGCTTCACTCACCATCATCTCTTCTACAATCACAAACATTATTTATCGATTAATGTATAGTAGTTTACAAGTTGATTATATATTCATGTATATTTAGATTTCATCATGGTGTGGTGTCTACTTAATATACTACATATATATTTAGTCATAGATTTAATTGATTACAAAAGCTATAGAGTATAGATGATGGGGAAATTGTAGACTTACGAAAAATCAAGAGGCAGAGAAGAAAGAGCGAGATAGTTGAGAATTGCTTAGCCATTATTTGTAGTTTGAGGTTATATTTGAATCACGTACATGCATTGCCTTTTTATAGAGTCCAAACGTGGACAAATTCAAGAAAAAAAGGTATTAAGCTTGTTTTAATTCCATTGATAATCACTTCCCATGATTTTATATTAAAAGATAATGGACTCATTTTTCGGTTATTCTTTTTAAATGCAGCCACCTCATATAAGCATCCGTGCATAGATCTGATGGAATTAGCTTGCACTGCATATTTGCATACACAATAATGAGGAAATTGTCATTAAACTATGATAAGAGAAACTTATTTAAAAGAAAATGCAATAGATGATACTCCATTTGTTTTTAAAAATTGTCATTTTGTGCATCAATCAAAATTAATCCACTTATGTTTTAAAAAATTCATGTTATATTATTAATCTTCTAAAATTACTTTAACTACTTTTTCTCTCTCTTTTTTTTCTATTTAGTAATTTTTGCAAACCATTTTGTAATCGTGTAGTATTATTTGAATTTTTTTGTCATACAATAACTCCACTTTATAAAAAATTAAGAACCCGAGGCTTGTCCCAATTTCCCTCGTATCTAGAAAAATAGAAATTAAAATCGTAGGATAACTCGTGCACCTTCCAATACCCAAAATCCTACGATATAAAATCACATTTATTTGACAATCTGTAATAGTACTAGAACTCGTTGTAGGCGTTAAGAAAAAATGGAGTTATGGCACGAGAAGTCCATTCTCTAACCATTGTAAATAAATAAACTCATATAGCTTATGTCTGTTGCGTCCCAAGACACAACATAACATCAAAAAAACAATCCATGTGCATCCACAACAGTTCACATACATTATTTCAAAGCCATCTCAAGAGGCTACAATTGATTTAATTAGACAATTCCATTTTCAAGCAACCTAAAATTCATAATGTCGCTTCTACGGCCTTGTATAAAACTCGTTTTCCCAGCAAAAAACAAAAACAAAGAAACCCGCAAGCTGCTGCTTCTTACTTTGTTGCTGCCACCAAGGCCATATGCTCAATCAGGTCCAACACTCGGTTACTGCAACAGAAACATGCCATATCATGCACCGGAATACACAGCCTTGTACACACATCATGTGAGTGAGAGTGTGTGCGTGCGCGCGCCTGAGAGAAGGAGAGACATACCTGTAACCCCACTCGTTGTCATACCAGGAGACTAGCTTCATGAAGGATTTGCTAAGACCCATTCCAGCATTGGCATCGAATATGCTTGACCTACAATTAAGGTTTAACAATTATGTGCTGTTCCAGTACAAGTAGTAGTCAAGCGTCTGGAAGGATGGAGATAAGAGGGGAAAATCATACCTCGAGTCACCAACAAAATCATTGGAGACAACATTTTCATCAGTGTATCCTAGAATGCCTTTCAGCGGACCCTCTGCAGCATATCTGAATATTAAGAGACATAAATTCTCTTGAGTACCACAAATACACAAATGAAACAAAGACAGAAAAATCTGAAAGCAGAGATGAGGTTATCCTACTTTATTGCCGCTTTAACATCTTCATATGAAGCACTTTTGTCAATACGACAAGTTAAGTCTACAACGGAAACATTGGGTGTGGGGACACGGAAGGCCATTCCAGTGAGCTTACCGTTAAGCTCTGGAAGAACTTTTCCAACAGCCTGAAATTATATTTTTAGATTAGAACAAATGGAAGAATTGCTGGACTAAATGTGTCAAAACTGATAGCTGTCTAATACCTTAGCAGCCCCAGTTGAACTAGGGATGATGTTCTGCCCTGCTCCTCGGCCACCCCTCCAGTCCTTCATTGAAGGACCATCAACAGTCTTCTGTGTGGCTGGACATAAACAAAGAGAAGTAAGATTTCGCAGGACTATCGATAAGGATAATTATGAGTAAAAGTGAAATTTCAAAATCTGCAGGGAAGCAACTACTGGCATAACATGTACCTGTTGTTGCATGGACAGTTGTCATCAGACCCTCTACAATACCAAACTCTTCGTGCACTACCTGCAAAATTAGCAAATTGTAAGAGAATAGTAGATGATGAATGATTGCATGCCACGAGATTGAAAAGACGCTGCTCTTGAAAACTCATACAAACTAAAGGATAATCTACAATAGAAAAGAACTTGGATTTCTTAAGAACCTTGGCAAGAGGAGCAAGGCAATTGGTGGTGCAGCTAGCATTGGAAACAACATCCATGTTTGGTTTGTAACTATTTTCATTTACACCAACGACAAACATAGGAGCATCAGCTGAAGGAGCTGAGATCACAACTTTCTTAGCACCACCCTACACAACAACTTTTAATTAGAAGTGCATCATACGAAAAGGGGCATGTTAAGAATCTTACTGGACCTAGTGGTACTAACCTTCTTGTGTGCTGAAGCCTTTTCAACAGTTGTAAAGACTCCAGAAGACTCAATAACATACTCAGCTCCATGATCACCCCAGGGAATATCCGCTGGGTCCCTTCAGTCGGAGTATTGGAAGTTAGTACACCTTAGTGTGCTGGTTCTAGGGTAGTAACTAATTGTAATATATGGTAATACCTTTTGTTGGTTACTTTGATCTGTTTTCCATTGATTTCCAAAGTGGATTCATCAATAACACGGATGGTCCCCTTGAAAGGTCCATGAGTAGAATCATACTTGAACATGTATGCCTGTAACATATTGCTAAGATCACACTCCAGAAGTAATCAACCATAATGAGAATAGTTCAGCCATTTGAATGCAGAATCAGAATTTGGGTTTAGCTAATCTAACAATCAGGTCAAGAATGGAGATGAAGCTGAGCAAGGAAACTGACCATGTATTTCACATCAATGAAAGGATCATTAACAGCTACCACCTCGATATCATCCCTGAAAGATGCTATCCTTAAAAGTATTCTTCCAATACGCCCAAAACCTGCATTACACCAAGCAGTTCAGTCTTACTCATATGCAAACAGAAAGAACCCTGAAAATAGCCTGTGACATGACGAACTTCTTGTAGACGGCTAAAGGATAGGAAAACATGATTCAACAAATATTAAAAAATTGAGAGCAACGATAAGAAAGAGCAGTTATATATGAAATTGAATAGAAGCAGAATCATATTAAAGCTAAGCTTACCATTGATGCCAACCTTGGTCTTCCCACTGCTTCGTGACTCTGAATCAGTAAAGCATAGGAAGCAGCTTATCAAACAGATAAAACAAAACATGAACTGAAATCTAGAAAAAGAAAAGAAGAAAGTGTATAGGGCTTACTAAGGGTGGTGGGAGGTACTTCTGTCGCTGTTGCTTTAATAGGACAAACAGTGTGGGCACAGATTTTCCTACAAGTTCCAAATTAAGTGTCATTTGGGATATAACCCAAATAATGATAACATTAATGAGTTAGCAATGAAAACATTCACTGAACTGTAGTGGGAAAGACTCCACTGGCAAATTAACCCCGAATATACTTGACTGAAGGTTGACAACATTAGCATTAAGGCCGAAGGATGCCTGAAAATGATGCAATTAGACATTAGAGATTGTATAAATGAACCTCCCGCTACACATCAAATACAAACAGAGCGATCAAGACATAAAGTAACAAGTACTACTACTTAAGCAGAACACAACAAAATCCAACTTACGAAGCTACAAACTATACCATGCATGGACATCAAGTGTACAAAGCAGTTATAAATCTTAGGCTGCATAAACACGAGGAGGTTTACAGGAACGAAATCATTAACCATCACTTCCTCCAAGTGCTACAAATCGCAAATCCAACCACCCTAATCTTTACATTTCTCAATACTTGAACATTCAAAACACAACCAACTCCAAATCGGGCAAAAATTACTGAAACGAAAAATCCAGAAAATTGTCCAATTTGTACACTTGTACTGCCAGAACCAATTTGTCAACGAAAACATAATAAATCAATCAATTCGATATAATCAAAGAGCAAAAAAAGCATCTTGGGGCTCAAAACAACTAGAAAAAAATTCGAAACAGCTGATCTGAGCTCGATCTCACAGAGATCAAAAAAAGCAAACAAAAGAAGAAAACAAACACCGAACCTTGGATCGGTCGCAGGGACGGATAAGGAGCGAAGAAGACAAGGCCATTTCTCCAGCAACCAACTCTTCACTGCGAAAACCTAACAAAAAGAAATGCTTCTGTATTCTATGTTCTTCTATATACAGCAGAACCCTAGAAAAAAGAGAAGAGGCTTTGGCTTTTGAGGAGAAGAGGTGGCCCAACTACTTAAATATGCTTAAAGAAATGGAAGAGGCGGAGTTTATTAAGCTCGTGTCGAAATTGAGGAAAATTCAATAAAACGACGCCGTATCACCCGTCGTCATCACTGTTTATTTTTCATTGGGTCAAGCTAGGAGATGGATCGTCTACTATGCTCCCACCACAGCAGGTAGTAGTGCTGTGCTTTCACAGCCCAATTAAAAAAGCAAAATTTAATTAATATTTTATTTTATTAATAAAAAATTGTGATGTAAAGCACTTTCTGCTGTGATGGGAGAGGATTCATTCCGGTCAAGCTAACCGCAATGGAGCCCACCCTCAAGGCCCATAATGAGCCTGAAACTGTTGCTTTTTCTTCCGTTGGTGGCGTTGTCGTTTTGAGCGCCTTCTTGGTTGCCACGTCAGAATCATCTGGGCCCCACTGGATCTTTTCCCATTTTCTTTTGGTCTCATTTTAGAAGACAAATATTTCTAACGGTGCTAACTAAAATAAACCTAGGGCGATTAATCAGAGAAATTTCGGAAAAAAGGGTCTAATTTCGCAAGCCTTTCGAAATTTAGGATTAAATTCACTGACCTTTTAATATATGGGATTGTGGCATGCGAATTTTTCGGAAAAAGGAATTTTCGATTTTTTTTATCTATTTATTCTTCTTTTTTCTTATTTTTGCTCTTATAACATTTATAAATAGACTAAATTACCCCTAATATTTTACTTCAATTTTATTTTGGATTTCTGTACACCTCCATTTCTCCATTTTGCGTCAAATTGCAGCTCAGCAACTCCAATTTTGTTTTAACAAAATCAGGCCATCCATAACATCTTGAAAAAGAGGAGCTGATAGGCAAATCACAAATCCAATTAGAGATTCAGTATAATCCTACTTTCACACAATCTTCATCACATTCCACATTCAACCAACAAAGGAGAAGAGTAGGCGATGGCAACAACTCGAGAGAAATTGATGGGACTGTTGAAGGAGGAACTGGCGGCTCGAAGCACGCACAGCAGCAGCTAGGCTGGGACAGTGCAAGCTCGGCAAGAGCCTTGAGCGCGACCAACGGCGGCCTTGGGCGAGCTCATCTCAACCTCGATTTGGTCGGCGCCACAGTATATGTAGCCAGTCGGAAGATTCACGAGTCTGAAATGTTGAACGAAGGTTGCATCGCAGTTAGGGATTTAAGGGACAGAGGCGGAAATTGATGGCTGGTGAATACAGAGAGGACGACGACGCTCGCAGTAGCATGCCGCAGCAGCGGCGAACCATCGGTATTTCAGGCGGACTGGCGACGGCGAAGATGAGTATAATCTAGGAGGAGGGTGGAGGCAGAAGTGGAGGAAGAGGATGAGGGTGGACTAGCGGTAATTAGCCATGATTTTTAAGAATTTGGTGGGAATAAAATTATTGGAGCAAAAAATATAAAAATGGGGGTAAAAATATAATGGGTAATTTAGTCTATTTATAAATATTATAAGAGCAAAAATAAGAAAAAAGAAGAAAAAATAGATTAAAAATCTAAAATCCCTTATTCCGAAAAATTCGCATGCCACGATCTCATATATCGAAAGGTTAGCGAATTTAATCCTAAATTTCGAAAGGCTTGCGAATTGAGACCTTTTTTCCGAAATCTCTCGATTAATCAATCGTTTGCTATAACACAATATTTTGATTTATAATCGATTGATTCGATTCAACTAATATATTATAAGCTGACGAAAAAATTGTAAGGATTTGTATTCAAATTTAGAGAGATTAACCAATTACTCAATAATTAACTGCAACACGAAAAAGTTACTACCACTAGTTAATACACACTCTATATTTGATGTAGAAATGATTCGGATCTCTTAATCAATTGACTGGGAAAAACATCTTGCCCATTAAGTTGGTTGTCTTCATCACCATAGGCCATGGAAGCTTATAAGGTGGACTGAAGTATAGTTGATTTCAAACTATAGCTTATAAATTTGTTTTTCTTGTTTTATTTCTATTATTTTTGTTTACAACAAAAGGATATAGTATTCGTAAATATAGTTGAGGGCATGGACGTCAGTATACCAATTGTAATTGTAATTGTAATTGTAATTGTAATGCTGACATTGAACAAATGTGACCTACCTAAGGAGCGTAACAAATTTTTATTATTATACTTTATTTATTATTTATCATAAATGGAAAGGGTTAGTTTAGAGGTGATGTAGTTGATTTCATATTTAGGTAGACTCACCAAACTCCTCACGTGGTCCAACAACCATATAATAGCAAAATCAAAGTCACAATGCTGTTTGCTCGTAAACATACTATCTAGTTAATTTATTAAATAAAAACAAGACATATGCCTACTATTTAAATAAAACAAAGAGATGCCCACTTATTAACGCCGGATTACTTTCGATATTACAGCACTTCTGCAACTATTGGGCCTCAATTAAATTATAGTACTAGTATATTGTTAGTGCTAGTGATACTATACTTCCATGTTCCCACTTTTTACAACATTATACACGATCACTATTTAGAATGCAAAATTGGAAAATTATATGATAATAATTGAAATATTGTTATTGAAAATTTAATTTTATAGAAAAGTAAACTTATCAAATGTAGAAAGTGGCTAGGTTTTTAAATCATCCAAAATATAAAAATATAACTTTTGATTATAGAAGAATCACTACAACAACAAAAAACGATTAATGCATATAAAAATGTTAATTTGTGTTTCTAGGTATACCATCAATGCTTCAAAAGGCGTCATTGTTATTAGTGTTCCAATCAAAGTTAGAGAACGTAAATGGAAGCGTCACAAAAAAAGATTAAGTTAATTTGTCCTTAATTTATGAACGCTTTATTTTGCGTCATAAATTTGTCCTTAATTGACCAACGCAAATGAATGCTTTTCAATTTTTATGTTCTTAAAAGATAGGTATTTTGCAGGGAATGTAATTTATATAAAAGCAATAATGTTAGGGAGTACTACGTATTAGGTGGATAATACTATATATCTTTAATGTCGAGTTCAATGAAATGATTATAATAATCAATTAGCATAGGTTTTAGTGTAGGCTTTCTAGGATAAATTAAAACATGTAGTACAAAATAGTCCTACATGCTCCATTGGCTATTTCCTCGTTACATTGAGAAATTAGGACTTACTTCATTTCTTATTAATTGGGTTGTTTATTATTGTTTGGGATATTTTGGGATCAATAAGTTATTTATTCTGGTCATTGCTTAATTTTATTCTATTTATATAGTATTATATTTTTCTTTTCATTGATCTACTTTACTTTTTAATTTGTTATATATTCACTTAATTAATCCATTACGTGTGCCCAATCACCTAATCTTATCGATGATGGGCCGATTTTAGGATCATTTTGGATTTACCTGACCATATTTTATGGGTTATACTTATACTCCAACTAGCAATGTCTGGGCCGATTAATTTAGCAACCTCAGGGCCCATCTCAAACTAAATCAATTTAAGCAAATCCGATTTATTTCGAATTAGTAACTTTTAAAAAGTAAAATTAAGGCCTAAATATTAAATTGGTCGGAGTCCATATTATTAAAAAAATTTAAATAAGTGATTGTATGGAATTTATTTAAATATACTCCATAAAACATAATTAATATTTTAAATAGAGAATAGTATGGAGTAGTATTAATTAGTATCGCATTTCTGCAGATTTTATATCTCCCACAATCTTGGTATGAAAAGAATATAATTAAATAACATTGATGCACATATTTTACTTGTAAACCAACTAATTCATTTTAATTAAAACCGTTTCTTCATTTGTGTTTGTTCATTTTGCCTTAAATTCTCCGATTTATTCGCTAAAAGTTTCTTATTTATTGTTTCAAAAAACAGAAGTGAAATTGAGGCCCCTTCCCTTTTTTCCTCCAACAAGAGCTGCAAATCCATCTCCGGTAAAAACATTTTTCTTATTATTTCCATTTTTTCGTAAATTGTTTTGCAGAATTTGTTGTGTGATTTTCATGTTAGAGGTGATCATTCATTGTGTTTAATGCGGCACTGAAGGAAATCGTGCATTTCTCGAATATTGGCCGACATATATGCTATGGCGGGAAATGCACAAGTTTTATTGATTGCTGGAAGTTATATTATATTGGCATTGTTGGATCTAGTGGTTTTGTATGCTTATTTTATGTATTTTTGGCGATTGGATGACTTGGAGACCGTGCTCTCTGTGTTGTCGGGCTTGATTCGATCACATTCATGTCTTCTTCCTTGATATTTATTGCCTGATCTGATGTTTTTTATGTTACTGCTTTGCTTTGCCTTCGTAGTATGTGGTAAAATATTGGTGGATTTAGTCATTAATTTTTAGGAAGTTTAGAGCTAACTGGACTTCAATGTCTAATATTTTTTTTACCATTTTAGGAGCATCACAGTTAGAATTAGGTAAGATTTTTAAATATGCTGAGGAATAAACTCTTTGTGATGATACATATTTTTTATGTCCCACGGTGTGGTGAAGGATGTCTTAAGTTCAAGGATGAAAGAAGATATCTATAAAAGTTCATTATTGTATTGAATGGTGAATCATCTGAAGTACTGCATACATGAATGAGAAGAACAAAATGTATAAAGAAGGGAAACTTTAATGATTGAACAACTTAACTCTCCGACTGTTACTTATTGTCCACTTTCCAGTCTTCTATAACATGCCTCAGTATTCAGTTATCAGTATTATATAATCTGACGATATCAACACTTAGTTACAGTTAGCAAACACGATATGTGATTATGTGCTTTTACGTTGTAGAAATTTTTATATATTAAATATGAAATATAATTCATTCTTGTATAAAATCATAGAATGTCGCCCTTGTTTTCTTTATTCAATGCTACGCTGACCCTTCTGCCAATGCCATGTGTAGAACATATTTAGAGATGCCTTTTAAGATGGAAGCTGTCAGTTTCGGATACTGGAATGACTGCGTGGATCCTGATGACTTGGAGGCAATGTGGACGGAATCTGATGTAAAATCGGAGTGGATTAGTGTTGGAGAAACTAAGGGATCCAGGGTCCACCTCTCACGGGATTCTGATAATCAGCCTTGTCTAACACAGACAGAAATGAGGGTAAGATTGAACCACATTTAGTTGTAAAGTCACTAATATTTTCACCTGATTCAGTTTATATGTTTGATTTTTTATTGTTACATCCTCATAAAATTGAAGTACCTAGAGAACCTTAAATATTGATCAAGATCTGTCAGATTGCATTCTACTATGCTTGTTGAACACGTAGCAGTATCTTATCAAATCCTGTTATACTTCTGAAACTTAAGCTTTGAAAACGATAGTTTGATCCAGTTCTATTTTTGAAGTTCACTTCCATATGAGAATTGAGAAATCAGTGTAAGTTCTGACTCCTTTTTTAACAGGCTGTAGCAGGAATTGTTGTCCAAAGGCATTTTGTCTCACAAATAGATATGGTATGATGATTCGTTTCTCAATTACCCATGTTATAGCAGTATATATCATGAATGATGTAGAAAAGATTAATTTCTAAATTTGGTTGTTGATTCTGGCAATCTTTACCTTTTTCTCCCTTTTTATGTACTACTATTATTTTCTGGTTATTCATATTATATCGTACAAATACATAACATTCTTATTCTAGTATAATAACTTTAAACTCATTACTCAGTTTGTCATCTACTATATTGTATGTTTCTGAAGTGTAACCTTTTCAATTCTACTTGCCAAATATTATGGAGTTTTCTTTCTCCTTTCAGACTAAATTAACTAATCCATTTACTTTACCTTCATATATATTTGGTTTTGTACTTGAATTTGAAAATGAACTCAAGCAAATAAGAATGTTTAATGCATACTCCTACTTACTAGTACAAGTACAATATTTCTAAGTTTTTCAACTCTCTAATTCTCCAACTTATTACCCGATAAATTAAATATTACTCACTTAACCAAATTTTGGGCAATTGTAAATGTTGCTCATGAAAAAAACCCAACATTTAGTGATATCTAATTTTAGCATTTTGGCATAATGTTTTGAGAAATAGAGAACCTTAAAATTTCTCCCTTATATAGAGTTCAATCGGCGGAGTAGAAAGTTATCTTTGTTTTAATTCAATCATGTCTTTGCCCTATATTTCATGTCTTTGACTGCTAAATTTTGCATAATGATGAATGACCATAATAAACAAAATGTGTCAGTCAAAATTGTCAGACATATGTGAAATATATGAGCAGAAAACATGTACTAGTATTCTTGAAAGATCACACTTCAGTCTCAGTTCAACAAAAGAACAATTTAAAACGGCCACAGTGTTCAGAGTTTCTGGTCTAACCACTCTTTGGCGTTCCATAGGACATGCTTTGCACCATTGCTGAGATTGAAAGTGGAAGACAGATACTGGCTAAAAGCTACAACAAAAAACCTGATGAGGTCAATATGGGGATAATGCAGATATCACCAAAAATAGCCGAGTGGTTCATCAGGTAACAATTAATTCAGTTTGATTATTTAAAACTAGTGCACATGAGTGAAAGTTTGACTTTCCTGCAGGGAGTCAGGTTACAGGTCATATAACGTGGCTGAGGATTCCAAATCCTTATATAAGCCTTTTCTCAATGTTTACATTGC
The DNA here is from genome assembly GCF_004379255.2 of Salvia splendens. Classification (NCBI taxonomy): domain Eukaryota; kingdom Viridiplantae; phylum Streptophyta; class Magnoliopsida; order Lamiales; family Lamiaceae; genus Salvia; species Salvia splendens. The sequence goes on from NC_056042.1 coordinate 3,270,583, forward strand.
AGCTGCATATCTTAAATGGTTATCAAACTTTGACAACAAGTAAGTGGGTGGAATGTGGAACTCCTTGTCTGAACTTATTCCTTCTAATTTCTCACCCCATTTCCATGCAAGTGTCCCACTCTAGAGATATGTCTGATGGAATTAAGCCTTCACAGGATTTGTTTTGGAAAATAACAAATCACATATCTCCCAAAATGTTTATGCAGAGAAAGAAGTGAAGAATTCATGATTAGAGCTTATAAAGGTGGACCGAAAAAAGCAACTCACAAATCAACTTTGTCATACTGGAAAAAATATCTCTCCATTAAGGAAAGTCTTCCATCCAGGTAATTAGTTCACTAGAGACTCTACAGCAATGAAATTTCTAAGTACATTCTGCCATCTCATACAAAACTCTTTTGGTTGTCTTCACTTCTCTTTAGGGAAGTAATGCTTTAAGATTACAAGTGGTCTTAATCATTCTTATTCCACGATGTTGTTCATGCATTATGCATATAAATGAGATTTGCCATGGAAATTATTTAGCAGCTTTATATATCTGATTTTAGTAATTTATCAAATCTTAGAGTTTTGAAGAGTCTTGATTTGACTGCTCTAATAATGTCTATTGGTAGCAAAATTAAGATTAAATGAACACATTTCTGAAAATGCAGAAATTTTTTTGGAGTTGGTCCTGCACCTGATGCTCAGTCACGCCACGGTGGTGGAGTTCCACAAAGCAAAGGTAATGCTTACAATATATATTCGTTATAACATTTCAAAATTTTTTTAATTATTACAAATGCTAACGTTGATATTCGACTTATTTTAATGTCATATTGTTTTTTATATTTAGAATTAACTGTACTTCATCCACAACATTTGTGAAAATGCTTTAAAAAATTTCAATCTGAAAAGAGGGTTATTGCGCTCGAGAACTTAAGATTTTAAAAGTCAAATTTGCTTCTATAAAATATAGCCTGCTTACATGCTTTCAATTTGTATTGGATCAGGTCCAATCCATGCAACTTGGGATTCAAGGACTTCACCTGAAGACATGGCATTGATGTGGAATAATCCCAATGTAAAAAAAGAATGGAAAAAATCCGGTGAGAAAAAGGGGAAAGTGCGATTCTCTCATGACGTAGAAAAACATCCTTATCTTTCTCGGGTAGAACTAAGGGTGAGTGAGAAACACATAGTTTGACTGGTGACTCTTTGCTCTTACAAGTAATACATTTCTCATTTAATTTTTCTGGAGGTGCAACTTTTGACCCACAATGATACATTTTCTGATAATGATGCTTCATGCAACTATAGAGCTTTCATCTCTAATGTTTGCTAAGAATTTGTTATGGTGGCCATTGGCTTTGGCAGTGATGATGATGTTGGTGAGTTTGTTAATGAATAAGATTCAAGATTCAGAAGTTAGTTCAACAAATAAAAAGGCAAAATTTTCAGCACACATAACATAAATAGATAAATGTTTATTTTAGTTCTATAAGGAAGAGTTGTATTTCACTTGAGGTGCTCTAGTCATGCTTGTGTATATGTTTCTAAAGCGTATTTATTCATGGCCTTGTTGAATTTTCTGCTAGTGATTATTCTACCTATTTGATGAGTAGTTTTCCAAAGGTGATGTGAAGCCTTATGTTATAAAGTTTATGGACTGACTATATATATTTGTTTTTCTTGCAGGCAGTTGCAGAGATCATTTGGACTAAACACTTTAGCAAGAAAGGAGGAGATAAATCTCTTAGTAGTTTACTTCTTATTTCAATAACTTGATGTTTCATATTTTAAATTAACAAGTTAGAAGTTTTTTTATATTGAGAGAACAGTGTTCAACTATTGAGCAAACTTTTAGACTTTTGACACATTCACGGCTGTTCATAACTTCATAGGTTTCAGTTTTGGGGACTATATTGATAACCCTCCCCCTTTCTTTTTTGTATCTTTTTGAGGTACCACAGTAGATAAAATATCAAATGATGACGTGTCCTTTTTTTTGGACAGGCTATATTATGTGCTCTTTGTGAGATGATTAGTATGCGGTTCATAAATGGAGTCGGACAACACACAGGGCTAATGGGAGTCGACTATCCCACAGCACGCTGGCTATACGAGTATGTCTACTGAACATTTTGAAATCACTAGTGAAATACACTTTCATCTCTCCTTCCATTTATCATTCATCTCATTACTCATAACTACTATAAAACTTGCATGACTTGATTGAGGTAGCAACACAATAATCGTCTCTTGACTTGAAGAATACTAGAATAGGAATATCACCTCGATTCGTGTTGTCTATTGTTGATCCTAAATTCCTAACACTCCAATCTACTTGATTGATAACTAGTGGCATGGGCTACAAGGCTTACTCCGTTGAGGCTGTCGAAGATCTCACCAAGCCTTTTGTATCCATGTACTTTGGTGCAGCATACATGGCGTGGTTATCGGAATATGAAGGAAGGTACATTCTCATTATACAAACTGCACATCTCCATCATCACCTCATTAGTGTTTCTTGGCGTCATGCATATTCGACCGAGTAAATCCACTATTCGTTAAGGTTCTTGCACTTTAAATTTCCCGCATTCACATTTGTCTTCCTCTCACGAAGAAGTTCTGTTGTTGTAGGGAAAGAAGTCTCGCATTTGTGGCTCAGGCCTATCTGTGTGGACCTCGTAACGTGAGCTTGCAAGAGACTGGCCCTTTACGCGATAAGTTCGAAGAAATACTTAGCCGCTACGAAAAATATAGCAGGTGATCAATGTTGCTTTCTTCATTTTCCTCACATTTCATTTCTTTCTGTTGTTGTGCTAATGAGTAATAATTTTGTTTGCAGAGACTCTAGCAGCGGTTGCACTATCATGTGAACTTCCATTTCATGCACATTTGTATCTATATATATCACATAATTTTTCTCTCCTTAAAAAAAGCAAATATGTATGTTGTGTATATCTGTCCAAATGTAATTGCGTGAATATATGTAACCATTTTTGTGTAAATGCTATTGTGTCGAGTTGCATCGCCCCGTTTTGGTATTGCTACACATCGATACTTGACAAAGGTAAATACAAACACATTCAATACCACATAATCTTTAAAAAAGTAAATACTCGTACTTTATTGAAAACAGCACTATCTGTTAAAACAGTTCGGATAACTTACAAAAAAAAGGATGTTAGTTTGGGAGACTATGATATCATAGTTAAAATGATAATTTAGGCAAATACTATGTGATACATAGGTAAGCAACTAAATATATTTTTTCAAGCAATATGCGATACTAACTCAGAATACTATAGTAACACTATAATTAAAATGACTACTTAGGCAAACAATCTGTGGTACATAGACAAACAACTCGGCATATGGTTCCAACCAATCTGCGATACGAAATCAGAGATAATCAAGCAATCTGCGATACATAGGCAAGCCTGCCACGTGGCAGTCTAAGGTTGAATTTGCTCCTAAATCTAAGGGAGGAGTTCATTGGTTGTAGGTTGTCATTTTAATTTGAGTTGTCATTTTTGTATAACCCTATTTGTTTGTAAACTTCTAAACTATCACTAGACTTTGGTTTTATATATCTGCCTTAACATTTAAATTGTCTAAAAATTACCAAATTACCGATTTGTTTTGATTTTGCAATCAATGAAGAATTTTGTGTTAACATGACTAAGTGACTTGCTAACGTGTAATATTGCATGCCAATCAAAACGATATCATATTGTATGTAGCGAAACGACATCATAATATACTAGTACATGAAATTATTTCAATTGTTGGACCCACTCCCCTCTTGTTTCTCAACATATGGAATTATTCAATTTAGTATAACTCAATATCGTTTCACTACCTAACGTGCGATATCTTTTTTCTGAATGTACAATCACGCTGCATAAATAATCATTAAATTATTTTGGCAATGAAATCTTAATTAATTGAACATAATTAAATTACAAAATAGTACAAATCAATAGCTAGTAAAAAGAATTCAATGCCAAAACTAGAATTTATCAAAAATACAAATCCATGATAGAAGAAACCTAAAATGTTGTCCAAAAATGTCGACTTCGTGCGGCAAAAAGAAAGGTGTTAAAAATTGGAATATGCAAGCATCTTCCACCGTCCACCAATAGCAAAACAAAAATCCAGCCGTCCAAGACCAATTGATCTCAATACAACACCGATTTCTTCGTGATTAATTCATTACATTAAAATAATAATTTTCATAGTACAATAAAATTTTATACAGTCATTTTATAATACGAGGGTTGCTTTGCTTGCATGGGCCCACTTCAATTTTTATACTACTATAATAATTAAACTTCAATTTGTAGTTTCGATGGGAAGCAATAATTAATGCCAAGATCTGATCGAGTCAAACTAAATTCCTAAATCTGACGAATCAGAATCTGATTGTAAAAAACTTATTAAATTTATATTCTTTACAGTACAACATTATTAGATTAATTAATTAATTAATTAATTGTTTATCAAATACATTTTGCAGTCAACTGTCAAATCAACTAACTTTTAGCTGCAAAAACGTAGCATTGAAACTTTCATTACTACAAACAGCATTATTTTATTCATTATTATGAAATAAGACACCTTCCAAAATTTCAATTTTCACTACCTCATTTATATACTCAGATTTATCGCTTCCCTCTGCAAATGGAGTAGCAACAATGGCGGATTTGGTCAACAGCTCTACTTCTCATATTGCATTGGGGGTACATAACTTACTCATTCAGTTACTGATTCTGTTCTCCTTTCACAGCCTTTTCTGTTTTATTGGTTTGCGTTGCTGTTTTTGCAAAGTTAGGGTTTTAACTTCTTAGTGCGAAGCGATAATTGATTTTTGATGTGTGGGAAATGTATATTCGTACGGTAATTTCTCGCACCGGGCTGAGAATTTAGTGATTTCTTAGTTAAAACTGGTTGACCTTTGCATGGGGTAGGGTTGATGGACTATTGGATTGATTGGGGAGATCTCATCTTTTCCTATTTAACTGGACAAAAGTGTGTTATATTTCTGGAGCAAACTCTCTTATTTCCATTATTTTTAGCTGTGTAACAAGGAAACCCTTTTTCCATGTGTTTTAATTGAAGTCTAGAAAATGTGATGCATGATTCAGCATTAATATGGGATGTTTCTTTCTTTTCCAGTTTTTTTGGTTTAAGGTGCTCGTTGATGATGTTGGAGCTCTTACATCATGTATTGAGTAAGAGAAGTTCCTCCTAGGCTTATGTGCTTATGTATCTTCTGCGTGCCCCTCAACTTGCGTTAAAGCGACGTATTTCCATAGCTGTGAGGATTGTGGTGCTTCTGTGTGTCTATTGGAGGTTATTTACAGAGTTGTGGTGTCACATCTTGTCTCCATTTGGTGTTTATTTGAAAGAGGGAAAATACAGCTATTTCAGTATGGAGCCATTGAAAAATCACAATAGCATGCTGTATTCATCAGAACGAGGAAACGAAGATCATGGCCCTGTATCACTAGTTCATAGGACTGGTGCTTCAGGTTACGAAAATCCCATTTTGCAGCACCCAGAGAGTGACTTGTCAGAACCTAAGCCCGTACGCAACTTCTCTATACAGACTGGTGAGGAGTTCGCTCTTGAATTTATGCGTGACCGGGTCAATCCAAAGATTCCGTTTATCCCAAATGAATATGGGGATCCCAGTTATGTGCCTGGTTATTTGGACCTGAAAGGAATATTAGGCATTAGTCATGCTGGATCTGAAACTGGCTCAGATATACCTATGGTTGCCTCGATGGTAAAAGCTTCTACAGAAGTTGAACAGAGGAATATGTCTTTAAATGGAAGCAGGGCTAACCATGGCTCCATGCAAGTAAGATGTCTCGCTTCTGATTACAACAATCAGTCCGTGCTACTGCACTCCTCATCTGGGGCATCTGATAGTTCATCACAGAAGCTTAAAGCTCTCTGCAGTTTTGGTGGTAAAATACTGCCTCGCCCCAGTGATGGAAAGCTCAGATATGTTGGTGGTGAAACACGCATTATCCGGATCGTCAAGGATATTACATGGCAAGAGTTATGGTTGAAGACTACTGCAATTTATGATGAGACGCATACCATAAAATATCAGCTCCCTGGGGAGGATCTTGATGCTTTAGTCTCTGTATCAAGTGATGAGGATCTGTTGAACATGATGGAGGAGTGCAAATTACTCAATGAGACAGAAGAATCAAGAAAGCTTCGTATGTTTCTATTCTCTCTTGAAGATCTGGAAGATGCTCATTTCAGTTTAGCCAACACAGATGGTGATTCTGAGATTAAATATGTTGTTGCAGTCAATAGCACGGACATTGTGTCTAGGAAAAGCTCTACCTTTCGTGGGTTAGCAAGCTCTTCCGGAAACAGTTTAAATAAATTGGACACTCTCAATGTCGAAAGGGACACAAGTAGGGCTTCTAGTGAATTTGTTGGGATTAATACCTCAGATATGACTGGCTTCATTGTCTCGTCAACAGTTGGACAATCTTCTAAATATATTCAACCAAATTCCATCAATGTTTATGAAAATGCACACTTCGATCATGGTCAGATCGTGTACCATCATGAAGTCAAGCATCAACCTCCACATTTTGACTATAATCTGCATCCTCCCTATAATGCCCCTTCTGAAAGTGCTGTGCCTCAATCTTCTTATGGGGTTGTTTCTCAACAAAAAGGTCTTGAAGGGAAGCCTCCAGGTTCCTCAGACGCTCAAGGCACTCAAGTACAAGAAAATGAGGCAAAACGGAAAGTTGATGGTTCAATGCAACCGGAAAGTAGAAGCAATGGCGACAGAGAACTTAATTTTCCAGTTGAGGAGTCAACAGTTGTGATCCCTAAACTGGGCAAGGAGTTATCTTCAAAAAAGACAGAAGGGAGGACCCAGGAATCTGTTCCTGCCCCTAAACCTTTTGATGTTGTTAAAACATCCCTAATTTCTAATGGAAATGAGCATTCTGCATCTGGTAATGCTCCAGCTCCTGAATCTGTTAACTCAGAAAGTAATCGTACTGATCTGGGCCACCCCGAGTCTTCTATGCCTCCTCAAAGGGTCTATTATTCTGAGCGAATTCCTAGAGAGGAGGGTGGGCCTCTTAACAGAATATCAAAGTCAGATGATTCTCGGAATTCCCAATTTCTTGTCAATCAGTCTCATGCTGATAGTGCCCAGAAAGATTTGCAAGATTTAGTTTCAGGATTTTCTGAAAAATTGCAAAATGGAAATGTAGATATTCCTTCCAAGCAGTCAAATTCTACTTATCATGTTGAGCCTGAAACCTTTGATGACAGGAATCAAAGAACTCAAATGGTAGATGCACGTGATGTTAAAGAATCCTTGCATGAAAATCAAGATCTGACAGGGGTGGAAGCTGGTTTGAAGCTTCACACTGAGAGCCACGAGGATTCAACAAAACATTCTGAAGATCCTACAGCTCATAGGGTTGATGGGGTTGGGTGTCAGGACATTCCTGATGATGCTCATGGGCATTCTCAACTTACGAGAATGGCAGGAACTCACGGAGAATCCAAGGCTGTTTTACCCAGAACTGAGCAAGGAGACATACTTATTGATATCAATGATCGGTTCCCTCGTAATCTCCTTTCCGATATATTTTCACAAGCTATTCTTTCAGATAACTCATCTGATATCAGTCCCGTACCTAAAGATGGAGCTGGTTTGAGCATGAATATGGAAAATCATGAACCACAGCACTGGTCCTTCTTCCAGAGGCTGGCAGGGGATGAGTTTTTGAGAAGGGATGTTTCTCTTATTGATCAAGACCATGTTGTACTTTCCTCTGCAATTACAAAAGTTGAAGAGCATGCACCTTTAGCATATGACTTTGTGCCACTGAAAAAAGAAGGAACTCCTCCTAGTCACCCAGAATTCCAGGAGAATTACAGCGATCGTGATCAGAAAAATGTACCAGCTGGAGATCAGCCTCACTCTATGGATCTTCGTTCCAATTTTGGTGCGCCACAAGCGAAAGTGAATGAGGGTATTCAGTATAGTGATTTAACTGATAATATGGGAAATCCAGATTCAGACTATGGGGTACTTTTTCTTTTGAATAAACAGAATTAGTTAACTTATGCTGAATATTGCTTTAACTGAACATTTGCAACTTTATCTTCAGGCTGGGATAGGAAGTATTGGCTTACCTCCTCTAGAACCGTCCTTGGAAGATTTTGATATCAACTCTCTGCAGGTTAGTCTTAATTGTTATACAATCTGTTTTGGTATTGAACCTTGAAAATCTGCTAATTTAACATTTCCTGAATCGTGAATTTGTTGCATATTAACCTTTTGACTATGTTGCCAGTAATCACCAATTATGCATCTGTAACTCTCTGATGGACGACTTGCAGATTATACAAGATGTGGATCTTGAAGAATTGAGGGAACTTGGTTCTGGCACATTTGGAACTGTATATCATGGAAAGTGGAGAGGCTCGGATGTAGCAATCAAGCGCATAAAGAAAAGCTGCTTCACGGGGCGACAATCAGAGCAAGAGCGTCTGGTACATGACCTATACTTCATGTAGCACAAAGTTCTTTTTTCCTGCCAATATAGTCTTGATGGTGTGTTCCATTATTGGTAAAGCCTTATGTTTACATGCTTTACAATTTAAGCTATCGTTGAATTTGCTAATAACCAAACTGAAGAAATTGGCAGCAGTGTTTTTCTTGTACTGTTCTATTTCATCATCATCATCATCATCATCATCATCATCATCATCATCATCATCATCATCATCATCATCATCATCATCATCATCATCATCATCATCATCATCATCATCATCATCATCATCATCATCATCATCATCATCATCATCATCATCATCATCATCATCATCATCATCATCATCATCATCATCATCATCATCATCATCATCATCATCATCATCATCATCATCATCATCATCATCATCATCATCATCATCATCATCATCATCATCATCATCATCATCATCATCATCATCATGTATATTAGGCCTTGTTAACGTGGTTATTAAATAACTCAACACTTTCAGACCAATGAGTTTTGGAGGGAAGCGGATATTCTCTCAAAGCTTCACCACCCGAATGTGGTAGCATTTTATGGCGTTGTACAAGATGGACCAGGGGGTACATTGGCTACTGTAGCAGAATTCATGGTTGATGGATCTTTGCGACATGTTTTACTTCGAAAAGATAGGTATTGTTTTCAACTGAGTTGTTACTGACTTCTAATAAGGTCGTAGATAGCAATTATTCGAGTCAAATCAGGAGCGTATTATGATGTTAACTGACTTCTAATAAGGTCCCATTTCTGATGCTTTGTTTATGTTATGATGTTAAACATGGTCATCAAAAGTTTAACATGGAACTATGCCTTTGTTCTTAAGTTTTAATTGACTCAATTTTTATTGTACAACTTGTCAGACACCTTGATCGCCGGAAGCGGCTTATAATTGCCATGGACGCAGCTTTTGGGATGGAATATTTGCATTCAAAGAATATAGTGCACTTTGATTTGAAGTGCGACAATTTGCTTGTCAACTTAAAAGATCCTTCAAGACCTATATGCAAGGTGGTGTACTTGGGAACCTATTCCTCTTTCAACTAGATTACTTGATATCTTTTCTGTCTTTCATCATCATTGTTATGATGTTACCATTTGATATTCTGAATCTCTGATATTGCTATGCAATTTATCAGGTAGGTGATTTTGGTCTGTCAAAAATTAAGCGGAATACGTTGGTTTCTGGTGGAGTAAGGGGAACTCTGCCTTGGATGGCTCCGGAGCTATTAAATGGTAGCAGCAGTAAAGTATCTGAGAAGGTAACACCTTTAATAGTTTCTCATTCAGATCGGGTTGAGAAACATATTCTTTGCATAAGATTGTTCATCGGCATTAGAATTACATAAGCTAGTTTCATAAGTTTATGCGTACAAAACCAGCACTTTTCAACTGTTCAAAAATTCTCTGCGAAGTAAAGCAAACTTTTCTAATTTAGATATCTAATAGTAGTATATTTGATCTGTTCCACTAGCTAACTTCAAGCATCTCAATCTTTTCGGTGTTACCAGTTCATATAGTTATTGGATTTGGTTGTTTGCTTGGCAGGTTGATGTCTTTTCATTTGGTATTGTCCTGTGGGAGATACTTACCGGAGAGGAACCTTATGCAAACATGCATTATGGCGCAATCATAGGTTTGTAATACCAACTCATAAACATTTCTTTTTGTGGTTGTGATATGCAGCAGTTAATGGCTGTCCTGAAATATTTATTTCGAGAAGTATTGAGAACGACGTATTGGAAAATGTATGTATCATGAGAAAGTGCGAAATTTGCCTGTGCTGTGTTTTAGGAGAAATACTAGAAGGATGTAGTAGTCTTCCATCAATGAGAAACACACCCTCCCTTCTTGGTATGATGGAATGGAATGAAGATAGAATGAAACCACAATTTCTTTGCATTTTCATTCGAATCATTCCATCCCTTCTTCATTCTTCGTACCAAACAAATGAATAGAACGGAGGTAGGAATCACATTCCATTCCACCATTCCATTCTATCGTACCAAGAAAGGCCTTAGTAACTACTTCGTGTCTTTGTAATATCCCTAAATCATGCATCCTCTCTTCTGGGACATCAGCCAAAGGAAGAATATAGTAGCCGTTTTTTATTTTGCACACATTTAAAACTCAGCATTTCCATATGCAGGAGGCATTGTGAACAACACACTGAGGCCGACAATCCCGAGCTACTGTGATTCAGAATGGAGACAGTTAATGGAGCAGTGTTGGGCCCCGAATCCAGTGATGAGGCCGTCGTTTACAGAGATCGCTAGCCGCTTGCGTGTCATGTCGGCCGCAGCCCAGCCCCAGCCACGAAAGGCAGGAGCTTCATAGGGTTTTGGTATGTTCCTTACTTATCAAAGCAATTAGTTGATTCAATTGTACACACTAGGGACCACTACAACAGGTTGATCAACATATACAGATGCTGAGGTTATGAAGCATATATTATTATGAACAGAGGTTTTGTTTGCCTCTTTATTTTCTTTAATGTGGGTTTCTTATTTAATCTTTAACTGAAAGACAGGAAAAAGATTGAATTGGAAAAAGTAGTGGAAAGGAAATGGCTTTACGATTTATTTACTTTTATTATGATCTGTTTCTACGTGAAAGGATCTATTGGATTTGTAGGCTTTCAGCTTTTTGCTACTCCTTCTGTCCCGCATTAACTGTCACGCTTGCATTTCTGTACTCGTTTTATAAAAATAATACTCCTAATAAATAGTTAAAGTCGAAAATAGTAAAATAAGAGAGAAAATAAGGTAGAGAAGAGTCTTTTTAAAATTATTCTCTTTTACATTACTATTTTTCTACTTTAACTATTTATTACTCTCTTCGTTCCATAATAATAGAGTCATAGAGTCATTTCTTTTTTTAGTAAAAGTAAACACATTTTTTCACACCTATTTTACTCTCTATTACTTTTTTCTCTCTTCATCTCTCTGTCTTTTTCATTTTCCACTTTATTCTCCCTTTATTTAACTAACCTAATATAATTTTTCTTAATCTCCGTACCGAAAAGAAACGTTTCTATTACTATGGAACGGAGTGAGTATCATTTTTACAAAACAAGTGCAGAAATGCAAGTGTGAGAGTTAATGTGGGACGGATAGAGTATGTTTTAGTAGAAAAATCAAACCTGACTTTACAAATCATTGAACATGAAAAGCTAGCAATATTTTTAGCCACCTCATTTAAAATACGATTTGATTTTTTTTGTAAACTAAGTGTTGGGATTCAATACGCACAAGACTTTCACACACTCAGGTGAATCACACACACACTCACAGTTGTATGATAACTCACAATGCAGAAGAACACACACTCACACTTAGAGTATCGAAGATGGTAATCTTGGAGAGAAAACTTGAAAACTCTTTATTGATTTTCACTACTAACTACGTACATGGTTTTGAGCTATTTAAAGCTCTACAATCAAGTAGCAACTGCTACTAACTAACTACAAGAAGAATCAAGAAAGCAAGAAGAATAACTGCTACATCTCGGCTAACTAACTGCTGCACCAACGGCTAGTTTCTCTAGGCCGAACTTCCTTCTCGGTTCAAGACCGAACTGTTGCTTCTTCTTTTTCGGCTCAAGACGAACTCTATTCTTGACTCAAGACCGAACTTTCTTTTCGGCTCACAACCGAGCACTCTCTTCGGCTCACAACCGAGCTCCCTTCTCGGTTCACAAACCGAACTCCTTTCTCGGTACACAAACCGAACTCCTTTGCTTCTCGGCTCAAGACCAACTGTCTTCTCGGCTCAAAGCCGAACTCAAAGCCGAGCTCAAAGCCGAGCTTCCTTCTTCTTCTCTTCTTCTTCCAACTGAAATGAGCACTCCATTATTACAATTCTCCACCTGAGGGCTCATCTCAGTTCTCGCACAAACATTGATCAACTTCTTGCAATGATCAAACTTGTCTCTACTTAGAGATTTAGTTAGCATATCTGCCGGATTGTGCAAGGTGTTAATCTTAACCACCTTCACCCTTCCCCTTTCAATCTCATCTCTAATAAAGTGCAACTTTATGTCTATATGCTTGCTCCTTTCATGGAAACCCGGATGTTTCGCCAAGCATATAGCTGAGCTGCTGTCACAATGAATCACCATTGTTTCTTGGTCAAAACCAAAATCAGAAATTACTCCCTGGATCCAAAAGCTCTCCTGTACAGCTGCAGTGAGAGCTATATACTCTGATTCTGTAGTTGAGAGAGCAACTACACTCTGCAGACCTGATTTCCAACTGATCACAGTTCCAAACATGGTGAACAAATAACCTGTTTGAGACTTTCTGGTGTCCAGATTTGCAGCATAGTCTGCATCACAATACCCCTGCACAACCTCCTCAGATCCACCTTCCCAGCCATTGAACACAATCCCCCAGTCCTTAGTTGACTTCATGTACCTCAATATCCATTTAAGAGCATTCCAATGCTCCCTCCCCGGGTCTGCCATGTATCTGCTAGTCACTGAGATAGCATGAGCAAGATCTGGTCTTGTACAAATCATAGTGTACATGATACTCCCAACAACACTAGCATAAGGGATAGCCTCCATCTCATCAGCCTCTTGCTTAGTTTTAGGAGCTTGTTCCTTTGATAATCTGAAACTCTGGGACAAGGGTGTTGAGGCAGGTTTAGCATTCTCCATTCTGAATCTCTGCATAACTTTGTCAATATAATCAGTTTGCAGCATCCACAGCTTCTTGCAGCCTCTATCTCTCTGAATATGTATGCCTAGGATCTTCCTTGACTCTCCTAGATCCTTCATTTCAAAGCTCGACTTCAGATCTTGTTTAACTTTCTGAATTTCTGTCATAGAAGGGCCTGCAAGTAGCATATCATCCACATAGAGTAATAGGTAGGCAATGGGAGTCCTGCCTGCCTTCTTGATGTAAATACAATCATCATATTCTGACTTGGAGAAGCCAATCTTCTTCATCTGTGCATCAAACTTCTTATTCCACTGTCTAGGACTTTGCTTAAGTCCATAAAGACTTTTCTGTAGCAGGCACACCTTGCCTTCTTCTCCAGTCTTCACATAGCCCTCTGGCTGTTCCATAAAGATAGTCTCCTCTAGATCCCCATTGAGGAAGGCTGTCTTCACATCAAGCTGTTGTAGCTCCCAGTCTAGCTGGTTCACAACTGCCAACAAGATCCTAATCGAAGTGTGCTTAACAACTGGAGCAAATACTTCATTGAAATCAATTCCTTCTTGCTGTGTGAAGCCCCTAGCCACCAGCCTTGCCTTGAATCTGATTCTATCTTTATCAGTGGTCTCAATCTTTTTCTTAAACAACCACTTACAACTGATCAGCCTCCTTTCTTTTCCATCTGTAGTCAGTCTGGATTTATCCACCAAAATCCATGTTTTGTTCTTGAGTAAAGATTCCATTTCCTCATTCATGGCTTCAATCCACCTTTCTCTGTCTTTACTCTTCATGGCTTCTTTATATGTGAGAGGATCTGCAATATCAATGCCCTCAGCAGCACAAAGTGCATAGTAGACCACATCAGAAAACCTTTCAGGTGGTCTTGTATTTCTTCTGCCTCTATCTCTTGCTATCTGGTATTCTCTGGCAGAATCTGCTGTAGGCTCATCAATTTTTCTACCTCGAGCTAGAGCACCATCATCCTCTGGTTCAGACTCACTTTCTGAGTCAGAGGCTCCACCTGCTCCTTGGCAAAGTCCCACTGGCTCCACCTTGAGGAAATCACTCTCAACTTCATTGGAGTCCAGCTTCCTTTTTAAGTATGGCATCTGATCCTCCAAGAACACAACATCCCTACTCACCACCACCTTCTGCCTACCAGGCTCAATGCACCAGAGCCTATACCCCTTAACACCCCTCTGATACCCCAGCAATATGCATTTTAGAGCCCTAGCCTCAAGCTTACTTTGCCTAGCATGAGCATAGGCTGCACACCCAAACACCTTGTATTTTGAGTAGTCACTATGGGCTCCATACCACATGTAATCAGGAGTCTCAGACTTAAGGGCAGTAGATGGACACTTATTTATGAGATAGGCTGCTGTATACACAGCCTCTCCCCAAAATCTGTTGCTCAGACCAGAACTGAGTAACAAGCACCTTACTCTCTCTAGGATAGTCCTATTCATCCTCTCCACAACACCATTTTGCTGGGGGTTACCAGGAACAGTGCGGTGCCTCTTCATACCCTTCTCTTTGCAAAACAGATCAAACTCAGTAGACAAGAATTCCAAGCCATTGTCAGTTCTTAGGCATTTAACACTCCTTCCCTTCTCTAGCTCCACCTCTTTACACCATATCTTGAATTTTGTGAATGTCTCTGATTTTTCTTTCAGTATATACACCCACAGTTTCCTAGTGTAGTCATCAATAATAGCAAGGTAGTATTTCCCACCACCAATTGAGCTTACAGGTGAAGGGCCCCAGAGATCACTATGTATGTAGTCTAATGGGGCTGTAGAAGAGTGAATACCTGTAGGATAGGGTGCCTTCTTTGCTTTTCCAAGTATACACTGCTCACAGGGGTCCATCTTGTTGAAATCTCCAGAGATCAGGCCCTTCTTGATGAGTTCTTTCAAGCTTCCTTCTGCTGGATGGCCCAATCTCTTGTGCCATAGCATTATGGAATCATCTGACACTGCATTGCTTTCTCCATCAACAGCCTTAGCCTTCAGATAATAGAGAATGTGCTCTCTGTCAGCCTCCATCATCACTGCATTCCCAGATTTCACAAGCATCTTTCCCTGACTCATCAATATGGTGAACCCTTTCTCTTCCAGCATTCCCAATGAGATGAGATTTCTTTTCACTTCCGGAATATACCTCACCCCAGTTAGGATCTTTATAGAGCCATCTTGCAAACTTAGCTTCACTTTCCCTATCCCTTTGATCTGACACACATGGTTATTTCCAAGAACTACAGTCCCTGATGCTTCCTGAAGATCATGAAACCAAGATTTGTTGGGGCACATATGGAAGCTGCACCCTGAGTCCATTATCCACCTGTGACTGATCCCATTATCACTTACATTCATGAGTTGAGCAGGGGGATCAGTACTCTCTACACAATCAGAAGTGTTGTGGCCCTCAGAGGCTAGTTTTCTCTTCCAGGCATGGCAGTCCTTCTTCAAGTGCCCTGGTTTCTTGCACCAAAAACATGCTCTGGTTTCCTTCTGAGCATCAGAACTTGAGGGTTTAGAGCCCTCAAACTTTTTCTTGAAGTTCTGCTTTTTGAACTTCTTCACATTCAAGGCCTCTGCAGCTTGAACATTGGAGCTTGCAGAGCTTCTGCTGGTAGTCTTCTGGAGTTCCTTAGCCATCAAGGCCGAGTAGACTTCTGCATAGGTGATAGGCTTATCTCTGCCATAGATAATTGCATCACTCAACTGGTCATACGAGCTAGGCAAGGCATTCAATGTAAGAATGGCCTTGTCTTCATCTGAAATTTTAACATCCACAGAGCCCAGATCATCAATGATCTTATTGAACTCCTCCAACTGCTCTATGATAGATTTTTCACCAGAAAAACTATAGGCATAGAGCCTCTTCTTGAGATACAGCCGGTTAGCCAAAGATTTTGCCAGGTAAACTTCATCTAACCTGTTCAAGATCTCCACCGCAGTCTTGGCTTCTTGAACTTCCCTCAAGACCTTATCTCCAAGGCACAGAATCACTGCAGAATGTGCCTTGAGCTGCATCTCCTCCATCTTTGCCTGAGCTTTATCATCAAGCATTGGAGCCTTTCCTTTCTCTTCTGTATTTGCAAGAACTGCGGCCAAGCCTTGTTGAATCAAGACCGCCTTCATCTTCATCTTCCACAGGCTATAATCATTCTTGCCTGTGAACTTTTCTGCATCAAGCCTTGCTGCCATCTCTGAAACCGTTTGATCCTCTGCAAATCAGCTTCAATATCCCCTTCCCACAGACGGCGCCACTTGTTGGGATTCAATACGCACAAGACTTTCACACACTCAGGTGAATCACACACACACTCACAGTTGTATGATAACTCACAATGCAGAAGAACACACACTCACACTTAGAGTATCGAAGATGGTAATCTTGGAGAGAAAACTTGAAAACTCTTTATTGATTTTCACTACTAACTACGTACATGGTTTTGAGCTATTTAAAGCTCTACAATCAAGTAGCAACTGCTACTAACTAACTACAAGAAGAATCAAGAAAGCAAGAAGAATAACTGCTACATCTCGGCTAACTAACTGCTGCACCAACGGCTAGTTTCTCTAGGCCGAACTTCCTTCTCGGTTCAAGACCGAACTGTTGCTTCTTCTTTTTCGGCTCAAGACGAACTCTATTCTTGACTCAAGACCGAACTTTCTTTTCGGCTCACAACCGAGCACTCTCTTCGGCTCACAACCGAGCTCCCTTCTCGGTTCACAAACCGAACTCCTTTCTCGGTACACAAACCGAACTCCTTTGCTTCTCGGCTCAAGACCAACTGTCTTCTCGGCTCAAAGCCGAACTCAAAGCCGAGCTCAAAGCCGAGCTTCCTTCTTCTTCTCTTCTTCTTCCAACTGAAATGAGCACTCCATTATTACACTAAGTTAATCTATATTAGTATTTTATCATAATAGAATCAAATCAATCTATATTGATGCGGTTTACTCATATTTTTTCATATTTCATGACTAAATAGAGCCCAATATGTAATGCATTAAAAAAGGTACGTATGATATTGTTCTAAATTAAACTAAAATGATAAAACATTATTCGATTACACGAATGATATAACATAAATTGTCTCTGAAAATTTGGTAACATTACTATTACACCAATATCAAGGTAGCATTTTCTATCCAAAAAAAATCTTTATTTTTTGCCACGAAAACCTCAGCTTAAATATGCAATATAAAGATGAAAATAAAAGGTTAACTTGCTATTTGCTAAAATATGTGCAAGTCTCCGGTTGAGAAATACAATTAAATTAAGTGATTTGAAATATGAAAAGTAGTATAGTATTCATGTAATTTCATTAAGTGATTAAACTAATTTGTAATTCAAAAATTAATTCAAAGATCCTGTGTGTAGGGGTGTTTTTGTCAATTGATATAATCGCTTTTGTCCACGAATTACAGTCATGGGAAATTCGTAAAACTAAAATAGGGAGATCGCATACTTATGTCACAGTAAGCGCCAACCATTAATTGACACGTGGCTACGCACTATGAATATAGTGCTCTAGAGCATACGACACGCGTCTCAGGTGTCGATTTCCCCAGAAGCCCCTCTCTCTCTCTCTCTAATTCAAAACCCTCTCTTCTTTTTCTCATTCCCTCTCTACGTGTACCCTCCATTCTCTCTCTCTTAGGGTTTTCGCCACCGAGGACAGCTCAAGCTAAATTCCCGTACGTATTTCTCACTTTTTCATCTCCGTTTCTCTGTTTGACTTTGCTATGCCGCTAAAATGTTTCTACGCTGCGCAATTGAAGAGGCTTTTTTTCTTTTTTTTAAATTCTCAATTTTCTATTTTGCGTGTTATGCCTCTATTTTTTGGTCACCAAAAAAGTGCCAGCATGATGTACAATAGGAAAATTGGGGAATAATTTAATATGTATGTTAACTCGCAGTTGGTTTTGTTCCTTTCTCTCATTTTCAACACTTTAGCATTAGATTTGGGGAAGAGGATAATCGTCAGATTTAAGTGTTATGAATTATCGACAAATTTGTCAACAGATAATTAATCTACAAATAGCATAATCTTCATGTTCATACTATACAGAATGGGATTTGGTGATATTGAGGATGAGATTTGGATACAGAACAAGATTATAAGATTTTGATATGATATCGCATACATTTCCTTTGTTTTAGCTCGTTAGGATTTGATTAGATTTTAATTGTTGATTTGCTTTTATAATTAGTTAGGATTTGATTTGATTTGATTTGATTTGATTTATTTCCAAGGTTAGGGATATACGATTATAATTATTATTATAAATAAGACTGCATATCTTTGGAGAGATCGGGACGGCTGCAGTCGTAGGGGAGGATTCATATTAATAGTTAATAGTGAGATAAAGCCGTGAGTTTCCCGGTCAATTCTTTTAATCGTTCTTGGCTGTGAAATTTCTCCGAGCATTTCTCATGCTCAATTTATGCTAGTTCTTGTGTGCCCGGATTTTACTCCTATCATCTTAATAAGAGATTCCGTAACTATGCTTTACTCGTGGATTTTTCGCATTCATCTCCTTTGCTGCTTTTATATTGCTCACCTGCTTTTATAGTTAGTGCACAGAGTTGTCATGAACTTTTCATCCGTCTTATTGTTTACACTAGTGAATTTCCTGTGTATTTTTATACATTATGCTATCCCATGCGTCTATAATGGTTGTTGACAGATTTTCTGTGGACCTTGGATCATCGATTAGCTGAGTTCTTATTTTCTTATCTGTTGCAGTGTCGGGGTGAGAATATAGTAAGTGAAAAAGTTAACTTAGCATTTTGAGTAGACATGGACCATTCAGATCAAAGGCAGCAGCATCTAGCACACCCGAACCAGCAACAACAGGCAGGTGGTGGCTCGATGGCATATGCCACTCCCCCATATCAAACTGCACCCATGGTGGCTACTGGCACTCCCGCTGGCACGGTTTCCTCTCCCACTAGTTTCACTCCTCAGCAACAGCTCGCCTACCACCAGGCCCAGCAATTTCTGAGCCAGCAGCAACAGCAGCAGCTTCAAGCGTTCTGGGCTAGTCAGATGCAAGAGATCGATCAAACTACTGATTTCAAGAACCACAGCCTTCCCCTCGCCCGGATAAAAAAGATCATGAAAGCCGACGAGGATGTTAGAATGATCTCTGCTGAAGCTCCTGTCATATTCGCAAAGGCATGCGAAATGTTCATCTTGGAACTCACGCTGCGATCCTGGATCCACACTGAAGAGAACAAAAGGCGGACTCTGCAGAAGAATGACATTGCTGCTGCCATCTCAAGAACTGATGTTTTCGACTTCTTGGTTGATATAATTCCTAGAGACGAGTTGAAAGAAGAGGGGCTTGGCATTACCAAGGCTGCTATTCCGTTAGTTGGATCAGCTCCGGATCAGCTCCCGTACTACTATGTTCACCCACAGGCCCCTGTGGGAGCTCCCCCAGGAATGATCATGGGAAAGCCGATTGATCAGGCTGCACTCTACGGAGCTCAGCAGCACCAACCTCCACCCCCCTACATGCAGTGGCCGCAGTCTCATCCTTCGCAGCAGCCATCATCGCAGGAGCAACAGAGTGACTCGTAGGGCTGTCGTTTTGATCTTGGGTTTATGTATTCTACAATTATGTAGGCGTTATTTTCTTGGTCGTTTTGGCGTGCTGTGCTACACTCCCGAACTTAGTAGTGAGATGAATTTGATGTATGAAGTCTTGTTTTTTAACATTTATTCATTTCAATGGTTGGGAATTGGAAACTGTATTCCACTTATCTATGGTAATTAAAGCTGATTTCATGGTCTCTGCTGTTAAACTGTCTGTTTTTGTAGCATGTTTCCTTTATTGTACCAATTCTTGTAATTGAATTTAAGAAAAGGTCTAGCAATGATTAATTTTAGCATTTCTAAAGAAAAATGCTATGGTGCACCGAATGCACAACTATTCTATTTCTAGTTGGATTGATAAATTTTAGTTAGGAATTAACTAAAGTGTTTTCTACTCAGCCATTTCTCGGTTAAAATTTAAAGAGATTGAAATTGAGTTCTATAAAATTAAGGAATATTCAAACTACAAAGTTGGCATAACACTTGAAGAATGTTTGTTTAAAAATGAACTCGTATAAAGAAATTGTGCATGTGTTGGTTACAACATACATGTTCTTCTCGATCAAAACTTTCCTATTGCCTACTGTAAGAAGTAGAGTGCTCACTCAGTTGCAAGAAGAGAAGAAAGAAGAGAATCTAAAGGCTGATCAGGGAAAGAAGCAGCCTAGAAGAAACTAGCCAGCAGTTAGTTAGTTAAGATGTAGCAGTTATTCTTCTTGCTTTCTTGATTCTTGGGGTAGTTAGTTAGTAGCAGTTGCTGCCTTATTTGTAGAGCTTTAAATAGCTCAGATTCGTTTTGTATGTAGTTAGATGAATTCATTCAATAAAGAGATTCCAGTTTCTCCAAGAAATCACCTACTTTCAATACTAAAGTGTTAGTGTGAGTTTTCTGCATAAGTGTGTGAGTACTTCACATTACAGTGAGTGTGTATGATCTATTCAAGAGTGTGTAAGCCTTGTGTATTAATCCTAACAAGTGGCGCCGTCTGTGGGAAGATTGAAGCTGATTTGCAGAAGATCAAACGGTTTCAGAGATGGCAGCAAGGCTTGATGCAGAAAAATTCACAGGCAAGAATGACTATGGCGTGTGGAAGATGAAGATGAAGGCGGTTTTGATTCAACAAGGCTTGGCTGCAGTGCTTTCAAAACCTGAGGAAAAGGGAACGGCTCCAGACTCCAGTGCTTGATGATAAAGCACAAATGAAGATGGAGGAGATGCAGCTCAAGGCACACTCTGCAGTGATTCTGTGCCTTGGAGATAAAGTCTTGAGGGAAGTTCAAGAAGCCAAGACTGCAGTGCAGATCTTGGACAGGCTGGATGAAGTTTATTTGGCCAAATCTTTGGCTAACCGGCTGTACCTCAAGAAAAGGCCCTATTCCTGTAGTTTTTCTGGAGAGAAATCCATCATGGAGCAGTTAGAGGAGTTTAACAAGATCATTGATGATCTGGGATCTGTGGATGTCAAGATTTCAGATGAAGACAAGGCAATTCTCACATTGAATGCCTTGCCTAGCACCTATGACCAATTGAGTGATGCAATCATCTATGGGAGAGATAAGCCTATTACCTATGCAGAAGTCTATTCAGCCTTGATGGCCAAAGAACTCCAGAAGATTACCACCAGAGGTTCTGCAAGCTCCAATGTTCAAGCTGCAGAGGCATTGAATGTGAAGAAGTTCAAAAAGCAAAATTTCAAGAAGAAATTTGAGGGCTCAAAACCCTCAAGCATTGATGCTTATAAGGAAACCAAGGCATGTTTTTGGTGTAAGAAACCTGGGCACTTGAAGAAAGATTGTCATGCATGGAAGAGAAAGCTAGCCTCTGAGGGCCACAACCAATCTGATTGTGTGGAGGGTGCTGACCCCCTGCTCAACTTATGAATATTAGTGACAATGGGGTCAGTCACAGGTGGATTATGGACTCGGGGTGTAGCTTCCATACGTGCCCCAATAGAAGCTGGTTTCATGATCTTCAAGAAGCATCAGGTACTGTGGTGCTAGGTAATAACCATATTTGCCAGATTAAAGGGATAGGGAAAGTAAAGTTAAGCCTACAAGATGGCTCTGTGAAGATCCTGACTGGAGTGAGGTATATTCCAGAAGTGAAGAGAAACCTCATTTCATTGGGAATGCTAGAGCAGAAGGGGTTCACTATATTAATGAGTCAAGGAAAATTGTTTGTAAAATCTGGAGATGCAGTGATGATAGAGGCTGACAGAGAGCACATCCTCTATTATTTAAAGGCTAAGGCTGTTGATGGAGAGAGCAATGCAATGTCAGAGGACTCCCTAATGCTATGGCACAAGAGGCTAGGCCATCCAACTGAAGAGAGCTTAAAAGAACTCATCAAGAAAGGCCTAATCTCTGGAGATCTCAGCAAAATGGACCCCTGTGAGAAGTGTATACTTGGAAAAGCAAAGAAGACACCCTATCCTACAGGTATTCAATCATCTACAACCCCTTTAGAATATATACACAGTGATCTTTGGGGCCCTTCACCTGTGTGTTCAATTGGTGGAGGAAAGTATTATCTAGCTATCATTGATGACTATACTAGAAAGCTGTGGGTGCATATCCTTAAAGAAAAGTCAGAAACACTCACAAAGTTCAAGATATGGTGTAAGGAGGTGGAGCTAGAGAAGGGAAGGAGTGTGAAATGCTTAAGAACTGACAATGGCCTAGAGTTCTTGTCTGCTGAATTTGATATGTTTTGCAAAGAAAAGGGTATGAAGAGGCACAAGACTGTTCCTAATAATCCTCAACAAAATGGTGTTGTAGAGAGGATGAATAGGACTATCCTAGAGAGGGTAAGGTGCTTATTACTTGACTCTGGTCTGAGCAGCAGGTTTTGGGGTGAGGCTGTGTATACAGCAGCCTATCTCATCAATAAATGTCCATCTACTGCCCTTAATTCTGAGACTCCTGATTACATGTGGTATGGAGCCCATAGTGACTATTCAAAATACAAGGTGTTTGGGTGTGCAGCCTATGCTCATGCTAGGCAAAGTAAACTTGAATCTAGGGCTCTGAAATGTATATTGCTGGGGTATCAGAGGGGAGTTAAGGGGTATAGGCTCTGGTGTATTGAGCATGGCAAGCAGAAGGTGTTGATGAGCAGGGATGTGGTGTTCTTGGAGGATCAGATGCCATACTTGAAAGAAAGGCTGGACTCCAGTGAAACTGAGGGTGATTTCTTCAAGGTGGAGCCTATGAGGCTTGGCCTAGGAGCAGGTGGAGCTACTGACTCAGAGAAAGATGAGGCTCCAGCTCAGGGCAGACAGAAGGATGGTGAGTCTACATCTGACTCCACCAGGGAGTATCAAATTACAAGGGATAGGGCAGAAGAAATGCAAGGCCACCCAGTGTTGTGAAAATCGCGCTCGGGGCGCGCTCGGGGCGCGGGGCGCTCAAAGCGAGCCTATAATCGCCCCGATGCGGCGGGGTCGTGCGAGATCCGTGGAGCGACGGTGGGGCGCGCTTGGGTCGCCTGGGTCGCGGTGGAGCGCTTGGGTAGCCTGGGTCGCGGGCCGATTTGGGTTGAATATTGATGACTCTTCATCTTCTTCCATGAATAAATCAAAAAACGGTACTTACCAACTTCCCATACTTTTATTTAAGGAAAACCTACACCAACCCTTCTATTCAGCCGCATTCTCCTCTCCTATTTATTCTCCTTTTTCTTCTCCTTTCTTCTTCATCAGCCACCACTCCGAATCACTTTATTCTCCAGCCACCACTCCTTCGACGTCCAGATTCGCAAGATTTATCTACAGGTACGAGCATCAATTGTAATGGGGATTCACGAGCATCAATTGTATCTGGAGTTTATGTATGTTTTTTTTTTTGTAAAGAATTGTTTTTAGATATATTGGGTACATTTGGATTTGTATAACTATTTTGTAAAGTCTCTCTCATTTAATTTGCTGCAACTCCACAAGTAAGAAACATACAAACAATTACGTGTCAGAAGCATACAAACAACTAACTTGGTACGTGTCAAAAAAAATGAAATGAGTGATTTAACTTGGTACAAGTCAAAAGCATATAAACAATTAACTTGGGATTGAGATGAATGAAACAAAATTGACTAATTTATTGTGCTATACTGCTATTTATTTTAGCTTGAGATGAAATCGCTTGAAATGAGGTTTCACAATTGGGTTTAGTGTGTTGAATTGTGAGAGAATAAAGAATTAAAAAAATAAAAATTAATTTTACTAAAAAAATGAAATGATTGATTTAACTTGGTACAGTGTAAAAAGCATATAAACAATTAATTTGGGATGAATGAAACAAAATTGACTAATTTTTCATGGTATTTATTTGAGCTAATATGCATTGTTTATTTCTTACGTAACATGCAGGGGTTGGTGTGTTGTTGGCTCCATAAGTACTCAATAGTTTTGAAAACTACTTGTAATTCTATGACATTCTCATTCCTGCATTTATTTGAGCTAATATGCATTGTTTTATTTTTTTTACTGTTGAACTTATAAATGATTGTTTCTTTCTACAGATCATTTTTATACCCAGCTAGAAAATATGCAAGAGCTGATCCGGATACCAGATATAAACTTACATGCAACTTTTGCGACAAAGTGATTACATTGGGAGTTCGAAGGCTCAAAGAACATTTCGTTGGCGGTTTTAGAAACGTCACCAAATGTACTAAATGCCCCCCACATGTGAGAGAGGAGATGATCGACTATATGAAGAAAAAAGAGGATGCTAAAATACAACAAGTTTTTACAGCGCCAGCATCACAAAGCAGGCAAGAGTTTGAAGATTTGGGTTACGGGGAAGACGAAGAAGACAACATTATTGGCAGTAGCTCGACCAAACAGAAAAGGCCTCGGACTAAAGGCGCCCTTGATATGTACTTCAACCCTGATCCAGCAAAGGCCGTCCAAGCACAGAAGTTGAGCAAGGAAAAGCAACAGACATTAAATGATGCATACAAAAAAGATTTGCGTGAATTGGTTTGCAGCAACTGGGCTAAATGGTTTTATGATGCGGGTATACCATTTAATGCTGCACAGTATGATAGTTTCAAGATTGCTATCGAATCTACCGGGCAATTTGGTCCGGGCATGAAGCCTCCAAGCTATCATGAGTTAAGAGTTCCTTTGCTTAACAAAGAAGTCAATGCTGCGAAGGATATTCTAAAAGACCATAGAGAAGAGTGGGCTATTTCTGGGTGCTCGATCATATCTGATGGGTGGCGAGATTCGGTTTCTCAGAGAGACATTATCAACTTCTTGGTGAACTCTCCTAAAGGTTCAGTTTTTATCAAGTCTGTTGATGTGTCTAATATAGTGAAGGACGCAAATGCATTGCTGCCAATGTTTGAGGAGATTGTTGATTACGTCGGAGAGCAAAATGTGATTCAGATTGTGACAGATAATGCCTCAAATTATAAGAAAGCTGGGCTAATGCTGCAAGTTAAGAAGCCCAATTTGTTTTGGACTCCTTGTGCTGCACACTGCATCGATTTGATGCTTGAGGATGTTGGTAAAATACCAATGGTCAAGGAAGCTATCAAAAAATCAATATCTTTGACTGGTTTTATTTACAGTAAAACCGGTGTGCTAAATATGATGAGAAAGTATACAAGCAAGAGGGAATTGCTTAGGCCGGCCGCCACTAGATTTGCCACTTCCTTCATCACCCTGCGGTCCATCCATAACCAACGGCAAAACCTCAGAAAGATGTTCACTAGTGATGAATGGAGAAATAGCCAATGGTATAAAGAGATACCCAGCAAAAATGCAACAGCTACTGTCCTCAATGACAATTACTGGAGGCATGTTGTCTACGCTCTCAAATTGACCGGTCCTCTTGTTAGAGTGTTGAGGATGGTTGATGCCGAGCGTAAGCCTGCAATGGGTTACATTTACGAGGCTATGGATCGGTGCAAAGAAGCCATTTCCAATGCATTCAATGGAAGAGAAGAGAAGTTTAAGAGAGTATTTGAGATCATTGATGCCCGATGGAATGATCAATTGCACAGACCATTACATGCTGCTGGCCATTACTTGAACCCGAAAGTTTTTTATGCCAATGTGAAAGGTGTTTATGAATGTTCGGAGGTCATGGATGGTATGATTGCATGTATTGAGAAGTTGGTCCCCGACCAAAGCATTCAAGACAAAATCATAAAGGAAGAAATGCCCAAATATAAGAAGGCCGTCTCCTGTTTTTCACGTCCTTTGGCTATTCGAAACAGAACTCAAATGGCACCAGGTAATTATTCATTATCTTTTCATCATATTATTTATTTAAATGGTAATAATAATTATGTATGTTTTTTATTTACTTCAGCTGAATGGTGGAATACTTTTGGATCTGACGCACCAAATTTGCGAAGTTTTGCAATTAGAGTATTGAGCTTAACTTGCAGTGCTACCGGCTGTGAAAGAAATTGGAGTGTTTTTTCACATGTAAGTAATTAGAATTTGAATGAGTTACATTCTTATATTTTAACATATTTTTCTTTTTATTTCCAGATCCATAGTAAAAAGAGGAATCGTCTAGCACAACAACGATTGAACGATTTGGTATTTGTGAAATATAATAGAGCGCTCGAACGAAGATTCAAGATTAGTGACACCACCGATCCTATTCTATTGAGTGATATTGATGAAAGTAACGAATGGTTACTTGGTAGGATGGAGGATGAGGACAATGATCTTGATGATTTGGTGTTTGATGATGGTGATCTTCGTTGGATGGACGTTGGTAGAGCTTCTGGAGCGTCGGAAGCAGTGTACCATACTAGAGGTAGCACAAGCACAAGAGAACAAGCCTCAAGCTCTATGCGTACTTATACTCTTGTGGATAATGAAGATGACAGTGAAGATATTAATTTGGTTGTATCCGATGAAGGAGAAGAGGACTTACCTCTCAGTGATGATGATATTATTTAGTTAATTATTTTATGTTTTGCAACTTTTTTTGGAACTATTATGATTTTTGATAATAAAATTCAGTTATTTAGTTATATTATGTTGTTTAAAAATTTATATTTTTCGTCTAATCTTCTTTTTTTAATATGGAGTAATGATGTATGTAGATTTATTTGATGTGATAAACATTCAAGCAACAAACTTATAAAAAAGACACAAATATAATCATCATTCGGCTATTCTGGCGCCCCGATTCAGGGGTCTCTCGACCCGTCGCCCCATCGCCCCGCGACCCGGGGTCCCCCCTCATCGCCCCGGGGCGCCCCGCGACCCTAACAACACTGAGGCCACCTGAAAAGTTCTCTGATGTGGTCTACTATGCCCTATGTGCTGCAGAAAGCATTGATGGTGCAGACCCTCTCACTTATAAAGAAGCCATGAAGAGTAAAGACAGAGAAAGGTGGATTGAAGCCATGAATGAGGTGATAGAGTCTTTACTCAAGAACAAAACATGGATTTTGGTGGACAAATCCAAGTTGATTACAGATGGTAAGGAAAGGAGGCTGGTAAGTTGTAAGTGGTTGTTTAAAAGAAAGATTGAGACCACTGACAAAGATAGAGTCAGATTCAAGGCAAGGCTGGTGGCTAGGGGCTTCACACAGCAAGAAGGAATTGATTTCAATGAAGTGTTTGCTCCAGTTGTTAAGCACACTTCAATTAGGATCTTGTTGGCAGTTGTGAACCAGCTAAATTGGGAACTACAACAGCTTGATGTGAAGACTGATTTCCTAAATGGAGACCTAGAAGAGACTATCTTCATGGAACAGCCAGAGGGCTATGTGAAGATTGGAGAAGAAAGCAAGGTGTGCCTGTTACAGAAAAGCCTCTATGGGCTTAAGCAAAGCCCCAGACAATGGAATAAAAAGTTTGATGCACAGATGAAGAGAATTGGCTTCACCAAGTCAGAGTATGATGATTACATTTACATAAAGAAAGCAGGCAAAACTCCTATTGCCTATCTATTACTCTATGTGGATGATATGCTACTTGCAGGACCTTCTATGGCTGAAATTCAGAAAATTAAGGAAGATCTTAAGTCCAGTTTTGAAATGAAGGATCTAGGAGAAGCAAGAAAGATCCTAGGCATAAGTATTCTGAGAGACAGAGGCTGCAAGAAGCTGTGGATGCTGCAAACTGACTATATTAAAAAGGTTTTGCATAGATTCAAAATGGAGAATGCCAAATCTGCATCAACACCATTGTCCCAGAGCTTTAGACTTTCAAAAGAGCAGGCTCCTAAAACTAAACAAGAGGCTGAGGAGATGGAGTCTATCCCCTATGCTAGTATGGTGGGGAGTGTCATGTACACTATGATCTGTACTAGACCAGATCTTGCACATGCTATATTAGTAACTAGCAGATTCATGGCTGACCCGGGGAAGGAACATTGGAATGCTCTGAGGTGGATTTTAAGGTACATGAAACACACCAGTGACTGGGGATTGTGTTTCACTAGCTGGGAAGGTGAATCTGAAGAGGTTGTGCAGGGTTATTGTGATGCAGACTATGCTGCAAACCTAGATACCAAGAAGTCCCAAACAGGCTACTTGTTTACCATGTTTGGAACTGTGATCAGTTGGAAATCAGGTCTACAAAGTGTTGTTGCTCTTTCAACAACAGAATCTGAATATATAGCTCTCACTACAGCTGTACAGGAGAGCTTTTGGATCCAGGGAGTTATTTCATATTTTGGTTTTGACCAAAGGACAATGGTGATTCATTGTGACAGCAGCTCAGCTATGTGCTTGGCTAAACATCAGTTTTTCCATGAAAGGAGCAAGCACATAGACATAAGGCTGCATTTTATTAGAGATGAGATTGAAGGGGGAGAGTGAAGGTGATAAAGATTAACACCCTGCACAATCCAGCAGATATGCTCACTAAATCTCTGTGTAGAGATAAGTTTGATCATTGTAAGAATTTGATCAATGTTTGCTGTAAGAACTGAGGTGAGCCCTCAGGTGGAGAATTGTAAGAAGTAGAGTGCTCACTCAGTTGGAAGAAGAGAAGAAAGAAGAGAATTTAAAGGCTGATCAAGGAAAGAAGCAGCCTAGAAGAAACTGGCCGTTGGAGCAACAGTTAGTTAAGATGTAGCAGTTATTCTTCTTGCTTTCTTGATTCTTGGGATAGTTAGTTAGTAGCAGTTGATGCCTGATTTGTAGAGCTTTAAATAGCTCAGATTCGTTTTGTATGTAGTTAGATGAATTCATTCAATAAAGAGATTCCAGTTTCTTCAAGAAATCACCTACTTTCAATACTAAACTGTTAGTGTGAGTTTTCTGCATAAGTGTGTGAGTACTTCACATTACAGTGAGTGTGTGTGATCTATTCAAGAGTGTGTAAGCCTTGTGTGTTAATCCTAACACGTACAATACATAGAATGAGAATATAAGAGAATATAAGATAAACACAAGGGCGTTGGACAGCTATCCCTTAGGAGTCTTGAGATACTTCAATAGCTTTGCCCCTCTTCCGTTTCTTACTCTTTCTTCGAATTTCTTTTGTTCTCGACTTCTGCTCCTTTCGTGACAAGGCCTTCTCCTCAAACCCGCTGTCCATCATTTTCATCACTATCACGCGCCTAGCCTTGTATACCTGATGCAATTACAGCACATACATCATATAAGCAATATGGTACTATATCTGATACACAACCACACACACATCTTTATCTAGCTTTGCTCCCTTGGCCGGTAAGAGAAGGCATAAAAAACTTAAATGTGATGTAAAGAACTCAATAAATTTTTGTGAAATCGCCATAGCTCATAAGCATTTACCTTTGTGATATCCTCAAGTACATCCTTCTCCTTACACTCGAACTCATCAAATTTTTTCCCTATAAGATCTTCTATTTTATGCACAAGGTCCACATCATTCTGCATAAACAATATTAACTGGTTAGCAGAGAATGTCTTTAAGCATCAAACCACAAAAACATCGTATAACCAAGAAAAAAATATAAACGATGGGCAAGACTTCATCTCAAAGTCTCTTTAAGCGTATCACCACAATACCTTCATTGACATTTTCTTCATGCTGGGAGTTCATTGGCAGAAACAATCCACAATTGACAATAAACAAATATGCAGCAGAAAAAGGAAGGACCAATGCTCTATAGAGATATTTATCTAGAAACTTCAGTGTGTTGCAGTAGTTGAGTTTTTGAAGATTTTCTACACTTCAACTTTAGTGCAAGCAGTATATTAGCAAAGGCCTTAGTAGCATATAACTAACTTGTTGATGGTCTGATAATTTGAGTAACATAATTCAGGTAATACCTCAAAGCCTTGTTTACTTTAATTGATACAATTGGATAGACAAAATGAACCCCACCTAATCCTTGGTAAACTTTAAAATCGGGATTTGCTACTTGAGTAGGGTGCAAATTACTATGATATCCTCAAAATTATTAACTCAAAAATTGCCATTAGGTAATTGTACTATATATGCTTCTATGCAAACAAAACGTTCAATAAGAGTAGACATATCTCTCATCTAGTCAAACAGTGAAGCAAAATAATTATCATTGATTTATACTCAGTATTATGCATCTTGTCTATCTTAACATACAAATATTGCCTATTCAGATATCAAATGCAATATCCCGTCCCGTATACCCCAGAAGAAGGAAGCATCATGGAACAAAAGCGTGCACACGAACAAGTATATTCATTAGGCAACGTAATGTGATCAGACTTCAGTGGCAGCTATTACACAAATAACTCGGTGCCACCAAAAGCAGGAGCAGGTTACAAGTCTATGAAGAATTTTGGAATTTAAACACACCAAATCTCGGATTTTACCTTGGTGATGAAGCTAAGGGCAAGGCCTCCTCTTCCTACCCTAGCAGTACGACCAACTCGATGAATATAATCCTCTGGATACCTATAAAGAACAGGCACTTCAGTTCTGTTCATGAGTGTGAAAGATGAAGCAGTATCTTTGACACCCTTGTACGTCATTACCTTGGAATGTCATAGTTTATGACCAAATCTACTGTTGGTATGTCTAAACCACGGTTAGCAACATCAGTTGCAATTAGTATAGGGACCTGCCCGGACTTGAATTTATGTAATGCCGAGAGCCTCAACGACTGGGATTTATAAGAGTGCAATGCTGCTACTTCAAGATCAAGCTGTTCTAGCAACAAACTCAGAAGTTCACAACTCCTGCCAAAGGCAGCACTGGGTCAGTCAAAGGCTTATATTTACAGATCAAAATGTTTTGAAGATGCAACTTTACTATGTGTTTGTAACATAAACTCAATAATCTAGTTGGAAATTTGCATGATATTAGAGATCAAGATTTGATACTTCCATCTTACAAATGTTCTGTTGATATAAATATAATTAGTACATTTGCAACAAAAATGGGAAAAGAGTTAGAAGTGAACAAACTAGGTAATGATTAAGAAAAAATTGAACCTGCAGGTGGAAACAAATATCATGGCAGATCGAACACCCATTTCCTTCATTTTGTTCAATATGTGGAGAAGGTACACATCCCTCACATTCTTGGGAATAAAAATATACTGTTGTTTCAGAGATTCCACTGTTTTAAAACCTTCATATGCTGCATAGAAATATGTTTTATTTGCTGAGAGTTCAAGTAACGTCTGTAAGTTGCTGCTCATGGTGGCGGTAAATAGTAAAGTTTGCCGTTTCTTTGGTAAGCACTGAAAAATAACTCTCAACTCTGCTTCAAAATTAATGTCCATGACTCTGTCAGCTTCATCCAACACAAGAAACTGCCAAACAAGATTCCGTGTAAGGAGTAAGGACTACATTTGAGAGCATAAGCAGGAAAGAACATAACTACCACCTAGTAGCAGACCATATTACATTCATTGACTCATTGCATGCCGAATTTCTTAAGGAAAAAAAGGTTCAGCTAATAATGTAATAAAATCATGGAGTTAGTAAGGTTACAATAATCTTAATGCCAGATTGTCAGAGGTACACTAATGAAGTGTATATGTTGGTGACTATGTGTGTACAAATGAGAACTCCCTAATAATTTGAAGTTGATTTAAACTATCACTGTCTTTGCTGGCACCAACTTTGGACCAAGATGATCAGGAAACATTATACAATAATATACAACCAAATACTTCCAAACTATTCTCACTCTTAGAGTTCATAAAGCAAAACCCTGTGAAGAATACAAATAGTCCTAACAGAAAACTGTCCTTTCAAAAGGAAAATTCGATATGGAACCCAACTGACCATGATAAGGCTGGTTCTAAGAGTTGGAACATAAAAGCTTCAAGAATTTCCTTGATAATGCTTTTAATGAAATCCACATAACCGAGAACTAACATTTTGAGAACTCAACAAAGTATGCCTCTTTAAAAATATTGCCAACTATAATTCCTATCAAGAAAAAGAAGATAAACTTCAACTTCTAATAAAATTAATCACTGATTAAGCAGAAAAATGAAGATAAATCACCTTAGTTCTAGAAAAAATAGCAGGCAAATCAGGATTCTGTTCAAGCAGAAATTTAATCCTTCCCGGAGTAGCAACCACCACATGCGGCCTCTGCATCAAACTCCGCGACTGCGTAATCATATCCATACCGCCGACAATCTCCACACACCGCAGCCCCAATCCAGACCCGAGCGCCTTAAACTGATCCGCCAATTGGTGTGCCAGCTCCCGCGTCGGAGTCACCACCAGCGCAAACACCCCATACGGATCCTCGGCGAGGCGCTGGAGGATGGGGAGGACGAACGCCGCCGTCTTTCCGCTCCCGGTCTGCGCGAGGCCAAGCACGTCCCGGCCGGCCAGGATTTTGGGAATGCAATGGTACTGCACTGGAGTGGGGTGCTTCATCTTGAGCTCCTTGCAGGTGTTGACAGCCCATTCCGCCAGCCCTAGGTCGGAGAAGGTGACGTGCGCCGGTGTAGGGTTAGGGTTTAGTACTTTCTCCAATTCCTTCACGGTGGCGGTTGCTGGTGGCGGCGGATTGTTGATCTTTGTGGTTGATTTCTTCTTTTTGCGAGAGAACAATTGGAAACTTGGTTCAAGTTGGATTTCTTCCTCCATTGTTGCTACTTGTGTAAAACCCTCTGATGAATTTGGAGACGAAGAAAGGTTAGTTTCTTCGCTGTATTGAAGGATGGGCTTTTTTATTTATTGATTAATTTTTTGGTTTTTAACCAGAAATTGGGCTTTGTTCACAGGCCCATATTCAACTTGTATAAGACTAATTGTTAAAAATCAGAAACGTTGAAATAATTTAAATTTCAAACGTTTTTATAAATTATTGAAAGGAAAAGTCACTTTTTATGTGTAGTAAATCAAAATAATACATATGCGTATAATTAAGATATGAGTAAATTGGGTAAATGAGTAATTGTGTGCAAAAAGAATCGGAAAAAAGATTTAAAAAGTAATTTTCTAATTTAATAGTTAATTTCCACTTAATTAATACGATGCTTGAAACTCAACCCGAATTTCAGTTTGTTTCGAATTTTAATCTAAAGTATCTAATTTTTGTATTTTGGTGTTGTCGCAAATTACAGATAAAGTTGTATACTATAAAATTTGCATCAAACCCTAAGCCTTAATAGATAAATTGGTTGAAGGGCAGATTGCAGAATCCATAAGCAAATAATGTTAAAACAAAGTCTCTCACGTCCTAGTTTTAATGTTAATTTCATCTCTACTATGTATGCAAATGCAATGCAAGCAACTCCACCTCTTTTTAAGATTTATCAAAAAATTAATTAATTTATCTTTCACTAATTTACCATGGCTGTTTATTTGAGGTGGGTGCATTAAAAATGAAGAACAAAATTATAAGTCCATTACCTTTTAACATAAAATCATGGGAAATGGTTATCAATGGAATTGAAATAAGCTTAATACATTTTTCCTTGAATTTATGCAAGTTTGGACTCTATAAAAAGGCAATGCATGTACGTGATTAAAATATCAAACTCAAAATACAAATAGTAATGGCAAAGCAATTCTCAACTCTCTCGCTCTTTCTTCTCTGCCTCTTGGCTTTTCGTAAGTCTACAAAATTCCCCATAATCTATACTCTATATTTTTTTCTAATCAATTAAATCTATGACTAAATATATATGTAGTACTATTTGATTAAACACCATGATGATAACTAAATATACATGAATATAATAAACTTGTACACTAAAAATTAATCGATAAGTAATGTTTGTGATTGTAGAAGAGATGATGGTGAGTGAAGCAGCTGTATGCTCGGCGCCGAGCAAGTTGTTTCGGGGGATCTGCTTCAGCGATAGTAACTGCTCCTCCGTTTGTGAGAAAGAGGGTTTCTTATCTGGCGAATGCGATGGCCTCAGGCGCAGGTGTATCTGCCAAAAAGATTGTAACGGAAATGGCGGCAGTGATGCTCAGGGGCCACCGGAACAGGGCGGTGGCGGTGACAGTGACGGGGGAGATGCAGGTCAGGGGCCACCGGAGCAGTCCGCTGCTGTTAACAGGAAATTCATGATCATGTCTTAAGAAGCACCTCAAATATCTGATTTGTTAATTATAGTAATGTTTCGTTTGTGATAAAACTATATTGGATTGGTAATTTGATGTTGCAAAAAAAAAAACTATACTTGTGGCCGCTATGACATATTAAAATTTACTCCCATATAATTAATCATGTGTTTGAGTCATTATATATGAGTTACACATAGGATATAAGTTCAATTTTTTTATTTTGAACTTTGGTGGGTGAGTAAATTTCTTGAAAATATGGATACTAGTATGAATTACTCCATAATGCTTCTTTCTTATAACCATATCATACAACCACCATTACAACTTTTGTTGTCATAAATACACTCTCGCAACACTAATTTTCCATCACCATATTCACTATATCCACTAGATTATTATGGCCATTTAATAAAAGTTAATGTTAATCTATTGCTAGTGTCGGATTAATTCTGAAAAGATTTGTCTTTAGCCATGAACAATCATAGCATGTTGTTATGTCTAGACTCTAGAATCACGAGCCACGAAAGCTTGAAGATTTTAGTTGATGATGAGATTGATAATATTGTTTATTCTAATATTAATATTGTTTACAAATAAGTTTTTCAAAACTCATCAATTACTAATATTTTATATTTTTGTGCAATATTTTATTTATATTTTCTTATTTCTTGCTGATGGTATTTCATTACTGGACTATATATATGTTCTTAATTATATGTTGTTGATGTGTGGCAATTTTGTACATATTCAAAAGATTTTAATTCACATTTATGGATTAATTTTCATAATATTTTTTTATTTTTTGTTTTTGATGCATGATAATTTAATATTATACTCCTTCTGAAGTTTGGTATTTCCCATTTAGTCTGTCCACGAATAATAGCCCTGAAGTAAAATCAGTCGTTTATTATGATTTCCCACTATTAATCGAATCGAAGCATTGATTACCAACATCATCATCGAAAGATCCTAATTTGATCATATAGAAGGAGGGCCCAGATTGAACATAGGCCGGTAGATCAATCTTCTCTCCCGATTGACCCAACTTTACTGTCTCTGCTTCCCACACTCGCCTCAGAAATGGAGTCTCCGTTCAACTCCAACGCCCTCAGAGGCAAGGTAGCTCTGCTCACCGGCGGCGGCTCCGGCATCGGCTTCGAGATCTCCACCCAATTCGGAAAGCACGGCGCCTCCGTCGCCATCATGGGCCGCCGCATGAATGTTCTTGACGGCGCCGTTTCCGCCCTCACCGCCCTCGGCATCCCCGTGTTCTTCTAAATCCCTAATTGTGTTTATCATGATCAGCTGCTTTTTCGATTCTGTTCTGTTTATCAATTTTGGTGTGTGATTTTGCTGCTAGGCGATTGGATTTGAAGGGGATGTGAGGAAACTGGAAGATGCAAAGAGAGTGGTGGAGGCAACGGTGAGGCATTTTGGGAGGCTTGACATTTTGGTCAATGCAGCTGCTGGAAATTTTCTAGCTGCTGCTGAAGATCTCTCTCCCAATGGCTTTAAAACAGGTTACTTTTCTATTATAATCAGCCATGTTTAGAATTAGATGTTATCTGAAATTGATTGAAACAAGGTCATGAACACTAACTAGAGGACGAGATTCAAATTTTAATGCGTGCGTGTGTTGACTTAGTGGTAGTGTGGTTAATGTCCGGGGGCCAAAGGTCTCGGGTTTGAGTCCACCTTTTTGTCTATTTTGGCCATAAAAAGACTTGATCTTTACTTGTAAAATGAACAGTTATGGATATTGATACTGTTGGGACATTCACAATGTGTCATGAAGCGCTCAAATATCTCAAGAAAGACGGGCCTGGGAAGGCCGTGCCTACTGGAGGCCTGATTTTGAACATCAGCGCCACTCTGCACTACACGGCAGCCTGGTATCAGATCCATGTGTCTGCAGCCAAGGTTTGTGGATTGATGCTTGTGGTGAAGATGATTGGATCGTTGTAGTTTTGAGTTAATTTGTTGTCTTTGTTGTTGTGGCCAGGCTGGTGTTGATGCATTGACGAGAAATTTGGCACTGGAATGGGGCACCGATTACGATATAAGGGTTAATGGGATTGCACCGGGTCCTATAGGAGATACGGCTGGCATGAGTAAACTTCAGCCTGATGAAATTAGTAACAATACAAGGGAATCTATTCCTCTCTACAAACTTGGTGAGAAATGGGATATTGCCATGGCTGCTGTCTACCTTGCCTCAGATGCTGGTAACCTTTTGTCTAATTCTCATATTGCTGTGAGCTATAATGATGCTGCTAACCTTTTGTCTAATTCTCATGTTTCGCATGCATTATTTCTGCTGTAGTTTCTTGCCCAAAGTCTCATGAGTCTCATTTCAGCGCTTCGTTTAATAAATCAATAGCAGAACTTAGTTATCTTGCCTTGACTATACTGTTTCCATAGTTCACGCTAGTTTGAGTTTTGAAAAGCTTTGGTTTAGCACATTTGATGAAGCGATGTGTCGATACTCGAATAACCCTCATGATTCAGCAGCTAGTGTCTTTAGGTTTAGGGTAAAACACCATTAATTCCTGCATTTGTTCCTTATCTTATGACAACTGTTGTTTTGTCAAGGTAAATACATCAATGGGAGCATCCTGCCTGTAGACGGAGGATTGTGGTTGAGCAGGCCTCGTTATCTGGCTAAAGATGACGTGAAGAAGGTTTCTCGATCTGTGGAGAAAAGATCCCGTGCTGCCCCAACCGGCCTCCCAACGAGCAAGCTGTAGCTCTAGTCTTCATATCAAATTGTCAAATTCCACATGTTACATTAACAACTTCATCCCCTTATATTGAAAGAGAGGATCGCATTATCATCTATGCAAGCAAATTGATGTTTTTCTATTTATTTATGTTTGCACATAATACAAGGCAGCTCTGTTCTGGTGCAAAAAAATGGATACATTTTCAGATTTAATCAAAAAAATTATGTGAACTGAAATGGCATAGCTGCATCAGCTGAAATCACATCTACACAACACCCAAATCGAGAAACTGGAGGTGCAAAATATTCGTAAAATTACAGTTTCTGTGTTGTGCCCTGCCAGGGCTGGCTGCTATCAACTATCTACTCTATATCGTGTGTCAACATTTTTCAGCCGTCTGATTTCATCAGAGAGCAAGTATGATCGAGCGCCCGTTTACTTGAAAGAAGCGTGCTGTTCCTACAAGAGTTCAGCATCTGTGCAGCGGAGCAGGATATATATCCAGGGGTTGATACCTAAGGCGGTCATTATGCGGCAATGGCCCATCCTGTACAACACCAACGAGATTCAGATTAAAATGCAGCAAATTATCAGCTGTCAAATTTAAAAGTACTGCAAGAAACATAATTCGAGAGATTATAGAAAGGCAGCAATGGCTGCAGTTAGCATCTAATTAACTCAGAATAACGTTGTAGTAGAAAGGCACACCTCGTCCAAGTTAATCTGGTATGGTTTCACAAAATCTTCAAACATAACTGGTGACAATCCTTTTATTCTTTCTTCCACTTCCTGTGAAAGAAACAGTGGGAATTAGAGCAGATAGTGATATGCAGAGGAGAACTGAGGCACTCGAGTAGTCAAGGGAAATAGTTTTGAAATTATTATCCGTGAAAAAGGACCATATCTTACCAATCCAGTTATCCTTGAACGTTCGACCAGTTCTTGGGTTATGATATCTAATATGTGTCGGTTCTCCCTCAGGCCCTTCATAGCAAGTTCTTCGGTCTCATCAACGTACTGTTGTAACAATGAATCCATTATCACATTACTACTATAATTAGGTCGAACAATTTTCTAACTTATCTGTGAGCTAAATAACAATAGTACGACAACTATTGTATAGGCAGCAGTCGTAAAGCTACATATTGCACATTGTTTTCATACGACCAAAATAAATATTCCAAGGCTTAGTGAAGTTACCCTTGTTAACTCCCTTGTGAAAAGCTCAGAAACTTCAACTGTCATTTTTGCAGGGACTACATGAGGGTCATCCCACTAACACGAACAAAGTTAAAGAAAATTATTGTTAGAGAATAAACATTTAAAATAAAAGAGCCACAACATCTACTTCGTATTTCACCACACTTAAGTAAATTATACCCTGTATCTTATAATATCACCATCTGGGTTATCTGGTTGATCAACGAGCCCAATTCTTCTTGTCAAGGCAGTGAGTCCTAGCCTGGGATTTCTTGGGCTAATTACCATTTCTCGAGCAATCTGAAAGAGACGCAGTAACAATACATCAGCAATGCAATCACCATATACAACACTTAAAATGGTGAAGACAATAATGAATTTCCCATTTCTCCTTTCCACTACAGAGTTGGGTAAATAGTTGCTGGTAAGTTTCAGCACTCATTCATGTTACCTTGGTAATTTTCTCAAGATCATCTCTTCCTCCATCGGTAATGTCATCACCATATACAATGCGCTCAGCACAACGCCCGCCATGAGCAACCACCATTTGCATTTGCAGGTACCCAAAGGTGGTATAACCCTGATCTACCGTGTCTTCCCTAGGATAAAAGACAGACACAGCAGTCTCCTGCTCAAGCAGACAAACAGTTGAAATCCATTACATATGTATCCACATAAAAAAAGTTATGTCCACATATTACACAATACCTTTCCACCAGGTAGCAGCTGAGAAAAAGCATGCCAGTCGAATCGAGGAAATAAGTGAGCTAACAGTATGTGACCAGCTTCATGCACTGCCAAAAGTCTTCTCTTTTCAAGAGATACCTATAGAAGTGTTTGGCTAATATCACACATATGAAAGAAAATATATAAAATAGCAGTCTTCAATACTCTAAAGAAGCCGTACACTTTGTTCACATTTCTGCTGCTCTTCCTCTGTGAGTAGCACACCCATCCCCTCAAGCAGCTGCTTGTCCAAGACATCAACAATATCCTGTTGATAGATCTTCAAGTTTCCTTTCCTGACCTGTTTACACATATAACTTAGTAATAAGGAAAAAACTTACATCAAGGATAGACTAACTGCTATTAAAGCCTACAAAGCCAGTGGGCACACTTGACATTAAATTGTGACGTGATCTGGACAAACATGGAAAAAGTATAAACTATAAAGAAAATCATCTTTGGCGAGTAGCATTTCAAACATAAAGAAGACTAAAGATAGATAAATAGAAAGAATATATATAGAAGTAGATTAATAACCTTTCTGCACAACCCCCTAACTGAAAAAGGACAAAAGTCAAATTCAAAGAACAGTGCTTTGTTTTTATTTCCATGATTCATTTCAAGGTTCATTGTTCGTGCGCCGTATGAGTGGTGGCCACTCGCAAGAAAACAGACAAAAACACAGAATACATGTGTACTAGTAAATATCATAAGAAATAAACTTACAGACATTATTCCTGCTTCATTGACTAGATTTCGTATATCTGCTCCAGAGTAACCGACAGTGCGAAAGACGACCTATAGAGATGGTGAAAGAGCAACAAGAATTACATTTAAGCATGAATAGTATACTTGATTGGGAAGTTCCTTCTAACCAATCAGTGATAAGAAAAAAGAAGAATCATACTTAAAAATGAGAATGCATTAAGCAGAAGCAACCTTTTCGAAATCAACATCTTCAGCAAGTTTTTTCCCAGCACTGTGAACACCAAAGATTTGCACTCGTTGCTTTGCATCAGGTAGCCCAATATATACACGGCGGTCAATACGTCCAGCACGAACAAATTCTAAATCCAATTCATCTGGTCTATTAGTAGCACATATGAAAATAACAGCTTGCCGCAATGAAAATCTATCAACACCAGTTCTTTCTTTCCTGCAAACAATTTACTTATTCGTCATGCTTAAGAAACAGTAAAACTATGCCAATAAGAATAAAACAAGAGTGAATGAGACTGACAAAAATAAAATAAACATAAAATATGAGCAGCAGTTTTAGATTCATATTAGACAAAAATCATTGGCCATATATGTCCTTCGAGATTAGGGAGTAATAATGAAGGAAGATCATGATTTAGTAGAGACCTCTTGATTTTCTTTTAAGGAACAGGTTCAAGCTTCACATTGTTTTGCCCCAGATCATTAACCATTTGAACAGTTTACATTTTATATGGAAGGCTTACTGAAAATAGTGCTTGAAAGGAAATTAAATATTTGGATTTATCATGCATTCGTTGCCATGTCACACCGGGATCATGCATTACATATCTACATTCAACAAGAGGATTGAAATTGTCATATAAATATCACTACAAAAACCATGAATTATCCAATTGCTTCCCATAACATCGAACATCAAAACAATCTAACCAATAGCCATCAACATTTTGCCCTTCCATTTTCCTTCCACAGGCTCTCCAAACTAGCCTAGGGCACGCATGTTTCAGAACAAAGACCAATTGTGGCAAAATCTAAGCATATTGCATAATTTATGACAACATGTTACCCCCTCCATTTTGTTCTTTTATTGTAGCTATCTTGACTGAAAAAGAAATTTTTTATAGTCTTTGAAGGAGACATAAGAATCATTCTTTGTTGGGCAGCCAGACAAATTGTAGCATGAAATACTTGCTATTCAACTAACTCTTCCATTATTAACAGAAAATACATTAATAAGATGCAGAGAGAGTGGCGAGTGAGATTGATTCACTAGAATCCAAGGACTAGACCATATACCAACAGTTACCATGCCAATGAACTTTATGTACTTAAACAGTGTATGCACATATTTATCACTTACTCTCCATCAAGCTGAGCAATTAGTGCTTCAAATGTTGCTCTTCTTCGTGGATCCTTCTTAGCATGTCTTCCGGCAATAGCATCTATCTCATCCACAAATACAAAAGAAGGAGCCTACAAAAAGGAGAGTGTCATATTGCAATATGTCTTCCAACAACCAGCATGAGCTATTGAATATTCTGTTAGCATGCCAGACCAGGCCCTAAAAGTTTTTCAAGGTAGTGCAAGATAACATGATTTAGTGATTGAAGACAGACACAGATTTCGAAGAGTAGTTCCAAGTGAAGATGTGGTTCCCTTCATGATTTAGTTGGAGATTCTCAGCTCCTCGAGGAATTCCGCAGAAGTAGCGCACAAAAGTAACGTGACATA
Organism: Salvia splendens; assembly: GCF_004379255.2. NCBI lineage: Eukaryota > Viridiplantae > Streptophyta > Magnoliopsida > Lamiales > Lamiaceae > Salvia > Salvia splendens. The sequence continues at coordinate 3,311,987 of NC_056042.1, forward strand.
AAGTAAATTACAAAACTGAAAGAAAATTTCAAACAAGACTAGACCTGATCCTTTAGTTTTCATCTCTGGAAACTATAGAACAATATGCATTCATCATATACAATCTAATATTTTTCTTGTTAAAAATGTACAATATGCCCCATCTAATTATCGGAATACATACAGAACACTCAACCCATCTGTTATTCCTTTTAATTTATGGAAAGCTCAAACATTTAAATTTTGAATCCTGTAGCAATGATAGCAAAGCCAACCAAAAAACTTGTTGAGCAGGTGTTCAGTGAAACTTATCTTGATACTGATACTACTCACGGTTAGTGTCTCACAATATACAACAGAATGAGAGGATAAGCAGACACTTACATTTCTTCTTGCTATTGAGAACAGCTGATTGATTCTTGTAGCACCACTCTTCTCACTATCAGTAAATTCTGCGCCAGAAGCAAAAACAAAGGGAAGTCCACTTTCCTTAGCCAGGGTCCTTGCAAAGAGCGTTTTCCCTGTTCCTGGGGGTCCAGATAGAAGCACACCCTGCATGACAGCATAAACTACACCTTTAGTGTCTAATTCATGTTTCAGATATACTGTTTAATCATCTTTGAGATATTGTTAACTTACTCGAACAAATGCCACATCCTTTTCATAATATTGCATGGGATTTCCCATATATACCATCAATTCGTCCAGAAGATCCCAGACATCTCCTCCTAATACTACACTTTTATACATGGATTTAGCTTCGCCAACTTCACCAACTGGCTGAGTAAAATGAAAAATATATCACACATTACTCCGAAACTGGAAAAACAAAAAAATTCACAAAATTTAAAAGAAGAATGAGCTCTCACCAACATGAAGTTTTCAGCATATGCCATATCAAAAAGCTGATTATATTTCTTATAAAGAAATCTATTTGTTGTAATATGAAGAAGCATCAGAGATTCCCTGATGAACCATAAGATTAGTATTCCAGGCAACAGTGCGAATACAACTTTCATAAAATAATGGATCTGTCGTTTCTGCAGAAGATCTACTTCAACTCCAGAACCTGATATCGCCTCAAACAAAAAGGGATCAAGCGGGATATCAACCTAAGACACATGACCAATAAATAAGTAAGAGTCCAGCCGAAGGAGAAAACCACTGTCAGAACATAAAGATGACACTATACTCACAATATATTCTAAAGGAAACCCTTCTTTCATGGTCACATACAACCGTTTTAGATCTTCTGTAAAGACAACAGCATCAACCTGAAAAAATGAGGAAATGAATAAGTGTGTGTGTATATATATATGTTGCACTAAGAATAATATGGCATATTTTGAACATTTTGAATCTTAGAATAGTGCCTTCTGAAATTTATGATTTTGATTTCTATCATTCTATGTGATCAAGAACCATGGAAAATATGGTTCAGTGACCGTGCCTCCATTTTCCTACAACTATGTAAGGGACTTCCAATTAAAGGAATATATTGAAACATATGTGCTTGCTGGCAGCATTATGCAAGGGATTTCACACTGAGACTTTCAAAGCCACAATTAATGACCAGCCTAATCACAATGCCTGCACTCGGGATCTTACAGAATAATATTATCAGTCTGAATGAGGGCACCATATTTACATATTGGGAAAGTCCAACAAATCATGCATTAACGAGAAGGAAAAACAAAGGTATAATTGTACCTCAGAGGAATCAAGTTTTTGTAGGAAATAAGTATAAGGAAGTTTAGGACGGTAGCGCCACCATCTTTTGGAGATCCACAAAGCCCTTGTTCCTTGTTGGTTTTGGGCCTTCTCAACTACATCCTTGCGAAGACTGTTCTCAACCTCCTTCATGTCAAATTCCACCACATACTTGGAGTTTAATGAATTCAGTTGCTCAGCTAACTTCTCCTTCTGAAGAATTTCTTTCCACACTGCAAGCCTATCACGCCATGTTCCTCCAGTTACTTGATTCCCACCTGTCAGATACTCCAATTAGAAAGATCATGGAAAAACACAGGTAACAAAACACTTGTATGCATAGCAGTCAGATTATACAGCATAACTCGAATTCATGCAAAAAGTAATTCTCCTACAAACAGCAATACAAGCTCAACAATATTCCTGGGGCTGGCAATCTTTGAGTCTTAAACTGGAAAGCTAAAAATTGTTCTGCTGATGGTAAAATTGATTATCAAATCCTGGAACCTAGAGTAGAGGAAAATTTCAAACTATACCATATGAAACCCAATCTCCATGAAACTAAAGAAAATCACAAGAAACAAACCTGATAGACCCAAATCTGCCTGAAGAACCTCTTTCTCCTCACTCTTCAATGTTGAGTCCTGTTCTATTACTTTTTTTATGCTTTCTTGGGCCTTTTCTGCATCATCCTCCCATGCATTCTCCCCAACAAAAGAAGTATCATGTACAAGTGTCCCATCAATTCCTTCAACAAACCTTTTGAGTTTCATACCTCTGGGAGTAGCTTTCCTCCATAAACCTTGCTTAAATCTACATGATCAAGATAAGGTATTATTGAGCAAGAAGAAAACGGACCACCAATTTCATCCAGACCCAAGCAAAATTTTTGAAACTTATGTAGCTGTCCAAAGAAACAATGTTTCTTTTCTTTTCCTTGTTATAAGTAAGATTCATCTCATAGTGTGTGATTCAGGCAATAAAACAAAAGTTACTGTGAAATGGATTTCAGGGTTCGGAAATTCCTCAAATCTAGCCATCACTTGCAACAGCTTCATTCGTAACCCACATGCATGCCAAGAACTTCTGCTATTAGCTTAAATTCTTAATACATAAACCTCTTGGAACTGTAGCACACTGCCGATTTCAAGCCACCCTTAGAAGCTTAGAAAACTTGTGCAATGTTCCTTGTGATACAATCAACAACCAAGGAATGAAGGAATAGTTCAGGAAAAAAATTAAAAAATATAATCAAATCATTTGATCACCTAGTGAATCCTTATAACTAAAAAAAGATGGCATTGCCTCATTCGTTCTATGTCACATTTCAAACTGTCATTCAAGTAAACTATCGAATCCAACTATGCCAAGAAATGTCACCACTTTGACTTTCTAGCATCAAGTATCCAACATTACATGCTGATATGATTTTACTAATTTCCCACCGATTAAGAATAACACGGAGAATAACACAAGAAGCAACAAAAAGTTAGATGAGAACACCACTTACTTTTTCAAATTAGTGGGTGTAGGCTCAGGAACTAATGCGTCCATGTACGCCTCAGCCAACTCCCTCTTCTCACGCTCAATAATAGGAGCTCGGACCGCCTTAAATATGCTTCGAAAGGAAAAAACAGCCACAAATATGTATAACAGTAAAGCACCCAATCTTCTTGAATCCCAGTTCTTTACATCCTGAAAAACATAAAATCACTCGAATACTGAAACACATACACATGCCCAAGAAAGACTGGGATTGCAAAATACTACTTAAGCTAATCTTAATAGCTTTTAGGATTAAAAAATCATACCTTCCAACTTTCCATATTATTCCAAGCAATAAACTGAGGCAGCAGCTCAGAGTTCACGCGCTCGGCCTTTTCCTGCGTCTTCTGCGCCAAGTCCTTCGCCAAACCCGAATACTCATCTACTCGAACCTTCAAATCAAACCCGATTTCCCTCTTCACCGACTCCCCCAAATTCTCAAAAAACCGCTGAGAACCGCGGCGAATGGACTGAGAAAGCCGAAGCCAGGAGAAACCATCTGGATCACTTGAAGAAGACGAAGAGGCCGAAATTATAAACCTCTTCCGCCGTGAGATTTTGAGCCTGTAATTTCCGTAAGGGGCGGAAAATGGGGCGGAGTGAAGAGCTGTTGATCTCCATTGAACTGTCGCTATTTCCATAGCAAGAGAAAATCTCTCTTACAACTTAAGATATGTTTGATTTTGGAGTTGCAGCTTGAATTTCTTCTTGTTTGCAGCAGTTCTCAGCTGCATTGAGCAATTGGCATATCGATATCGACACAAGGGAGAAGAAGCAGCTTGGGTTTTGCAAGGTTTTCTGATTTTATCTGAATTTTAAAAGCGCCAATTTAGTTTATTATTGTAATACCTCTCATTTTTCATTTAATTATAAATAATCCCCCTCTATTTCATTTTGTTAACATATTTGGCATCGTTAAATTTATAAGTGTGGAGGATTTCAACGAATTTTCAACTAGTTATTCTCTCAACTTCAATTTAATTTTTTGTACAGCCCAAATTTTTATCAACGTATTTAACTACTAACAAACAATAACAATAGAATAAAATCTAAGGTAATTGTAGTTATTACATGCGTATATGTCCATATGATGCATTGAAGATTTCGAGTGAATAACAAGGATGATTATTGCCGAAACTACGATAGTAATCGTTCTTTAACTCTTGTGTGACAAAATTAGCCTTCATTTCTTAGCTAAAACTGCGAGTAACACAGAATTTGTCTTGAAATTACTAACAAAGCATATGCATCAAACTAACTTCTTTTTTCTTGGCATTGATATGACTATTATTTGCTATAGATAAACCACTTCTCGAAATTGACTATAGAAAAATAAATTAAAACTGAAGCTATAAACTTTGAAAATTCAGAAAAAGGTTGCAAACATTTTACAAAAAAAGTAATGTTTTGACAGATGTATTGAACACTACAAGACATGTGTTAATTAGTAGAATGTCTGGATTCGAGACACTTTCTCCCAGTTAGTTGCAAGAAAAAAGAACAGCCCGATCTGTAATGCTAAGATAAGCTATGAATCAAGTATCATATCTAATCAAAACTACATAAATTACCGAGAGTCGTTCATATCTGCTGTCTAAAGATTGTGTTTTTGCACACCGATGAGAACAAAACTCATAACTAGAACAAAAAGAGCACACACTAAAACTCATCCAGCCGACGCAAACCATAATATACAGCTTTCCTTAGAAGAGGATGAACATCTTGTGTGAAAACCTCAGCGTCTAATTTCTCAGCAAGTGGCCAAATCTGGGTACACGACAATAAGAAATATGAACTCGCTTAAAGACACAATAGTACATGCATGAACCAAGAGCTTACAGCAATCCTGAAACCTAATTACACCCAGCATTAATTTTATAAAACATTCTTATTTTTCCTGAAATTTATTAACATGCTTATTTTGTACGATTATTTACATTATGCACCGAATATAAGTGAAGAAAATCCATGAAATAGTTAAAACTGTAACTCGGCATTACCATTTCGTGTAAAGTTCATATCCATATCATGTCATGCTATTATCAGATTTAAAACAAAACTGACATCTTTTACAGTAATCAACTTTAGATAGCAATGATAATTATGATATACTACTTTTAAATCAAGAAAAAAAATCATATAAACACCAAAGAAACTCAGTGGCAGTGCTACTTGGAGAAAGTATAGGAACTTACTTCTGAAGCAAATTGACGTGTAAAAGCCTTCACATAACCCAAGGTTGATAAACACCACTGTTCCTTTTCACCAACATTATAACCATTAACAGTCCTTCCTCCGTTGGAATCACTGCAAACATGATGGAACAACAATGCACCCAAAACCAATAATGAGTAGAAGTCCAAGTTAAAATACCCAATCATGCCCATACAATAGGACCTTGGAAAGTTTAAATACAACACACCTTTTTTCAGATTTACCACCCTCTTTATCTAATTCCATTGCCGTAGTGTCTTCATTTTCAATAGCCATTTCATCTGCCTCAACAGAAGATGGGTGCAAGGAACCATCCGTATCTTGAAGTGGTTCAGCCAATACCTCAGAGAAGCTTTTATACAAACATAGAAACAATCCCTGCAGGGTCCAAAGCAATTATGAACCAATTGAAGGTTGATGTTCTTCATTATAGACCATAATCAAGACAACTTCCAGACATGGCATATCATGAAAATTTTAAAGAACACCCTCCACCTGTATTTACTACTACTATATACCTCAATTTCATCCACAGCTCGTGCAAGAAGGGATTCTTTTGCTTCTAATGATTCCTGAGTAGAAAGCTCCTCCTGTTTTGTTCTTTCAACATTTGCATTCAATCGCTTCATTTTCACAGGATTTTCAGCAAGAACTGGTTCACCATCCACAAGAGTAAGAATAAGCTTTGACTTAGCATCCTCTAATTCAGCTTGAGCTTTAGATGCAGCTTCAGCAGCCAATACAACACTCTTCTTGAGGGATGATACCTCTTTTCTTAAATCAGAAATACGATTGAATGTCTTCGTAAGAGCATTTCTTAGTATCTGTAGATGAAAAGAAGGTAAAACAGAAAATGTAATCAAGAGATCAAGGCAACAAAACTGATTCCCTTCTATATTTGATTTGCTGCATAAACTAAGAACAAAGGATGTGATTCACAAAGGATCTCATTATGCGTGTTAGTAGTGTTACCTCCCACAGACGATCAGAAACGTGAAACTGATCAACATTTGATGGCAAGAAAACCCATCTCACAATAGCCACATTAGATACAAGACGATAACCCATCATTCTGTCGATCGCCACAGCAGTCATTTGAGCATTGTTCTTCCAGAATGAACTCACTTCAGATATCAACATAACTTGCCTATCTTGATCCGGACAAATCTTTGAAATAATTTGGCCATACCTCTCCAATACAGTAATCAAATGGGTAAAACTTTTTGAACCAATATTAAGAAGGGTCTGAACAACCACCCTGAGAGTGACATCCAGCCCGTGAGTTGCAAGCACATGATTATCAATCCATGAAATAATTTCGCGGGTAGTCACTCGTTCTTTAACCATGCCGCTGAGTTCTGAAGAGAGGCCGCGCTCGGTTTGATCTCCATCGTCAGCACTGTATATGAAATTTGTCGTACCTTTCGGGGGAAGCAGGTCCTCCAGAGCAGGGGCACTCTCTATGCTCTATATGAATGCAGATACACACAAAGTATGTGAATAAATATTGTAAAATTATAGAATTATAGTTCAAAAGTTGTATTCACATGTATTTCCTACTAGTTTAGTTTCAAAGCATTTGGTTGTAGCAACATCAAATTTACAACAAAGAAAACCATTTAAAAGTGAAGGAGCAGGATGGAGGAAACACTATCTAACTTCCACTGTGGAGATCCAGTAGCAAGTAGCAACAAGCTAACTGGTTCTGGCCAAAGTTACACCATCACAAGAAAGGCAGGTGTATCATCTGACATGCAATAAGGGGTGTTGCCTAATATCTACTGATATTATAGAAAATTTTCAGAATATTTCTTTCATGAAAACATACACACGTTCACAAATGATCTGTCACATAAGATTCAGTGACTATATTATGGAGGCTGGTAAAAAGTGCCAACCAGAATGTAATTTATGAAAAACAAACATACCTGCTTGATTTTGTCCCAATATGATAGACGCACTTCCCTTTCCAAAACCTCCTGGACACACACTCGCTGTGGGGCCCATTTTGGAAGGTCCAAGACATAAGCCCATTCTTCCCATGGCCATATGAATTGAAAATTTGATCTGAAACACAACAATTAAGCCAGAAGAAAAGTACTCCAGGCTGATGTCCAAATACAAATTGGTCCTTAAATGTGAAAAATGAGTTGGGATTCATAAACAGCTTATTCAAGAGACATCTTACTGCTTAGAAACTTATATGGGGGTGTTCGGTTTGCAAGATTGTATCAGGGATTAAATTTGTAGGGAGTTTGGTTCATGAGATTCAATCCCTCAACTCAATCCTAGATGGATAATCATGGGATAATTAGTCATAGCTAACCCCCTATGACTAAAATAATCTCACTACTTAATCCTAGATTATATCTTGGTATTATTTTATCTTGGAAACCGAACACCACCTACGTGTACTATATATAACAAACTGATACTATGGATATTACAAGTGGAAAGGTCAATAGAAGTGCATAAATCAGAACCAGGAAAATTGAGGTGTAAAATATTACTCCATGTAACAAATGAAACAAAAAAACGACAGTTCCTCTAAGATATCAGAGATTTCACATTGGGAGCGCACTTAGAAAAAGGCAAACAATCAATTAATCTGCCAAAATAATTCCCGAAGATGCTAACAATGAGCAAGTTAAAGATTCAAATTGAATTCCAATAAACAAAACAATTAGCCATTTGGGTCACAAATATATCCATCAGTGGAATCCAGATGCTTTCAGAACCAATAAATAATGTCAATACTTGTCTATGATGCCTAATTGAAGATATCAGTGTGAGGTCCACAAGAATGTGTAAAGTAAGCAATTATGATAAATGTGGACTCTATAAGGTGGAGATCCGAGATATTGTGAATATCAACTTACAGGTGGTGTGAGAACCAAAGAATCAGACGAGTCCGGCACTCCATGTCTAGTTCAGCAATTTTATCAAAAAGTGAACGAACAGCCCCGGCCACAACAGCTGGAAAGGCACCAGGAAGAGCCTGGAATAAAATCTTGCACTAAGAACTGAGATATCCTTGATAGCTTAGTAGTATGACTATAGTTGCAAATTATGCTTTACAAGACAAAGTGGGCTGTCATGGGCAATAGAAGCAGAAGTAGATAACCATACCTTGCATAGGTCCATAATGACCAATGTATAATAAATTGGCCTAAAAGGAGGTTGGGGCAGTAAGAGAATCTGCAAGTAAGAGAGAGACATTAAAGCAACACCCTATCTAGATGGAAAGTTGATACTGGTTAAGGTAAGGCACGCTCCATCAAACCATACCTAAAATTACTGCTAGTAAAAGGTACTTTCCAACTGTTTACACTAGTTACAGACAATGTTGTCAAAGCAGTATAGCGGTTCATGGCGGTTCGCCCGAAAAATGCCACAGGGATATAGCGTATCGGTATGGCGGGATATAGCGGTCATTAATTAAATATATAAAATAATATTTATATATTCATATATAATTTAAAAAATTAGAAAATAATAAAAATATAACATTAAAAACTCTAAAAACATGTAATAAAGCATAAAATAGAAAACAATTATATAAAAGTCTAGCAATTAAAGTCTTTAGTTCAAGTGTTCAACAAAAAATAAAACCATGATAAGCTCAATAGACATCAATCATCAAGCTCAACATAGTCTTCTAGCTCATCATCATCACTATCATCGGCATCCATTTCATCTTCATCCTCCATTGCTTCATCCTCTTGATCTCCACTTACACTATCCTCAAATTCTTCCTCTTCCGATTCTTCATCTACAAGCGCAAGCCTTTTCCTTTTCCCTTTCCCTTTTCTAGGTATGATAGGTTCTTTTTTCTTAGAAACTCTAAGACAACTTGAACTAGATGTAGAAGATTCTTTCCTCTTCTTTGACCTAGTATATGTCCTAGGCTCTCCAACACCCGAAGCCTTATACACCATGTTCCAATCAAGTGTATCATCGTCATCATGAACCAAATGATTACCACCATCAATATCATCATCATCATCATCCAACTCCCCAACTAGCCACTCATTGCACTCATCAATATCATCGAGAATAATAGGATCAAATTCATCGGTTGCACTAAGCTTGTTCCTATCATGCAATTTTTGGTTATATTTCACATAAACCAAATCTTGCATCCTCTTATGCTCGAGCCTATTTCTCTTTTTTGTATGAATCTACAAAATAAATATAATTAATCGGCAGATTGGGGTGCAGATTGTGAATAGAAGGGGCCGTATGGCTGGGCGGTGGCTGAGTCACTGAGTGGGGCTGGAGGGTGCTGGCGGGTGCTGGCTAGGCTGCAACAGGCGGCGGCGGCGGCGGCGCGACGGTGGGTGGCAGATTGTGGAAGGACTGAAGGAGTAGAGATGAAAAGCGGCAGATTGGGGTTGTGGAATTAGGGTTTAGAATTATTGGGGTTAGAATTATTGGGGTGGGCTGATTGGGCCTATGCAAAATTAAATTAAAAAATAAAAAGCCCAATAAAAGTCAAAATTAGCACCAAAAAGTCAAAATTGGGCTAAAATACCGCTATTGCGGGATATGGTAGCGCTATGGCGCCACGACCGCCACGGGTATGGCGGCCGCCACAGAAAAATGCTACGTATCGGTGTGGCGATAGCGTTTTCATTAAAAACTGATATGCTATAGCGCAATATCCCCGCTATAGCCGCTATTTGACAACATTGGTTACAGAGCTATTACAAATTTACAAAAAACATGGAGTCACTGATTTTCTTCTCTGAAGAGATGGTAACCTCAAGACAATCTTTAATTTTATAACAAATCTACGAGCCTCCAGCTTTGTGATATTTGAGACCAACAAAAGAAAATGACAGAGCCTGAACTCCCAAAAAATATCCTCTGCAGTCATGATGACATTCACATAGCTACAACTCAACACCCAAGGTTTACAAATTCCCTACCAGGTTTGGCAGGATTCCAACATCAAATTCAACATAGAGAAACGCAAAAGTAAATCAAATGATGCACCATTAATTTGTACCTGAGAGAATATTGTCTCAGCCATAAGGTACTCGTACCGGAAGGGAACGGGCAGGCCAACCATGGATGAAGCACACTCCTTTCGACTAGCTTTGCAGAAACAAGGAAATAAATTAAAATAAAAGGATAAGGATACTTAAACGAGCACATTCGACCATAATGTGTAGAAGTGTTCAGCCAGAAAGATTTCACTCTGTTGTTTTTCTAACAAACTGATCAATACTAAATGAGTAGATGAAATCAAAAGAAAATATGACCTACTATCTATCTTGTATATACTGACAAACTTATTCTCATAGAACATGCTCCTAGCTTCTGCAACACACACAGCTAGTCCAAAGCCATTATACTGACTTCCAGAACTGCAGAAAAATGAAGGTATTTTCCAAATAAATGTGTTGAATGTGATCCTAAGTTTCCATCCTAATTCGCTAAATCAGCACTCAGCAGCCAAAGCCTAAAACTTTTAACCTCTATTGCCAGAATTAAATACAGTACAATTACAAATACTATACACAATGAGTTCAAAACAAGCTACTAACCATCCATTTAAGAAATACAGAACGTCCAGTAAATACTCTTCTACGACAAACCGATCTATCGGTTGCAAGTCCTGCAAAGAAAACAAAAACAAGGGTACAAACCGCTTAGAAGGTAACAGAGAGGTGAAGAAAGTAAATAGAGCTAAAAAATCAACTTTTCATTCTATTTTGAATATAGCACAAAAAACAGACATGATCTATGCTCATAAATACAGCTCAAGAAATTACTTCTCGTTCTACAACCAAAATAGATTGTAGAGACGAAGAACTACATTAAGCATCAGGTCCAAACATCGTTAAGTTGTCAATTTGCCATTGAAAGGTAAACGAGAAAATGAAGAATATAAGTCCACATGGCAGCAAATTGGCAATTGGAGATGAGGTATTTGAACTCATCATTTAGCAATTACTATGTTGAAGTTTCCTGAAATTCAGTTTTCTACACCATATTTCATGAATAAGCTAAGTGTGCTAAATTCTTCTGCATTTGGTGAAGGATTTTAGCCCAAGAAGAAGGGAAATGTTGATTTTTAAGGAAAAGGGGGTACTCTTCAAGGTAAAGGAATGGTATGCGAAAGAATAAATCGAATCTTAAAAGAGTAGCATGACGTAGAAAGTTTCATGGATAAATAGCAAAACTATACCAACCACAGTATAATGCGCACACAGAAAAGGGTAACACATGCAAAATAAGTGGGGAACTCAAACGTCAGTATGTTAATCCAGTAAAATTACCTCAAATTTACTAGCAGGAAAGATATTAAGTCTCCTAATGCGCTGAGGATACTTCAATTCAGCTTCATGCTTTTGTTTTCCATATGTGATGCTCGTATCTGAAGCCGGAGGTTCAGGAAGCTCAGGGCAGTTCAAGGAACCAAAGTCATGAGACTTCCCAGCTACTAGTTGTGGTTCAAATGGTAGATGTGGTCTAGGAACTAAAAAGGAATATCATTCAGAATCCGTGTGTTTGTATGCACACACTCAATCAAAGAAGAAAATTTATGGCTTAAGACTAACTCTATAATGCTCATCGGATAAAACATGTATGAAACAAACCAAAGCTACAGTCATGCTTGAAAGAATAATTTGAATTGAAGCCCACTTGCTTCTTAGATTTCAGTGCTTCCTCATAGACACAATCACATGAATCTACTCTACACAACTATCAAGAATCCAAGAAGGAAAAAGGAGGTTATACAGTTGCTTAGAGAAGCATATACGACCAAAGGAAAGCCATGTCAGCATGCCTAACAGAAGTTGAATTGAAGACCACTTGCCACTTACATTTCAGTTACTGGCTGTGCTTCCTGATGGACACAAGAAAACCTCACATTTTGCAAAAGAAGTTGTCTTGTGTAAATTGTGTTCATGTATACATTACAAAAGGCAACTATATGAAAGTTGAGGTCTTTAATTCTTTAAAATGGGATTGTCCTTGCAATTTTAATTACACTTACAAGAGATCAAGCAAACCAGGTTGAAAGACACATCATACTAACAATCTCAACTTATTAATGAACCAAGGAGAAATGGATATTTCATAGTTGTACGAATAGAAAAAAATAACTTATATTAAATGCTCTACATTTGTGAAGATGTTCTATCAAGATAATGGAATCAAGACCAGACATAAGTTACCAAAACAAATAAGTAGATCTGAATACAGAAATAAAATTGTTGCATCATGTGTGCATCCCAAATAGAGCACAACAAGAAGCATGATGACATAAAGAAAGCAATTAGATTCAAAAACAGTACCACTATCCAGCTTCCAGGCCTTGCTAGAGAGATCCTGAATCCGGCTCCAAAGATCCTCCAGGAAATCCTGAAAGACTCTCAGATTAACAACTGGAAAATCAACAGTGCGTAATATAAAGAGTGTCCACATCATGTTATAGGTTACATGTAAAATTCACCAAAAAGAGAAAGAACACATCATGTTATACAAAACAAAGAGATAGGTGGCATACTTTTCCACCATCATCCTGACTTCTATCATCAATATGCTCGAATGCAGAGCAGCCAGCATCAGAAACATGCCTTCTTATACTCATGTAGGCTTGTATCCCTACCATGACCCTGTCGATCTCCTCAGGGACTTGCTGGCAATAAAAAAAGGTGTATGATCATCTCGAAAAGGTCAGTCGAACTAGGGCACCTTAGCCTTATATTATTTTTATCATTTTCACTAATGGAGTTGAAGATGTTGAAATAATTGAAACCAAATAACTGAAGAATCATCATCAAAAGGGATACACTTTAAAGTTACCTCAACAAGTTCTGCTCCACCCCAAGGGAGACAAGACAAGATACAAATTATATAGAAGTCTGCACAAGCTTGGCAAGAAGGATTTCCCTTATCTTCATCTACAGTAGTAGCAGCTGAAGACAGCAGTGTTTCAAACAAAACAACTAAGGAACTCGGTTGGAGAACTTTGCTGCACATCTGTACCACAGATCACTTCATAATCACAATAGCATAAACTTTATAACTACATGAAGTGCTGAGACATGTGTCTTTTATACAAAGTGTGGAAGTGAGTCTTTTCATTAGCTTCTTAGTTAGAAACAGATAAGTGAAGATCAAATAATCTTGCGACTAGCACATACCAAGGCAGTCAAAAAGCGCATGAGTATTCGGATCCTGTTACAACTTCCGCTATCTAAAGCGGCCTGCCAGAAAACAATGATGGTATATCAGTATACTGTACAAACAATCAACAGATTTTGGTCTATGTGAACATATGTCCCACAAGATGCAGTCAATAATTTGGTTGTTACCTGTAAATTTCCATGTGTATCCTCCAAAATTATCTTGACGGAATCTTCATCTTCCAAATTTAGCAGACCAACCTACAATAGTAGGAGAATCTATATGTAAGCATACTGAAAAGGTTCTTATCAATGAGAAAGATCACAAAAACATTGTGCTACATCAGTAGCGATTCTACATCCAGACAAAGAAAATATTCACTGAGATCAGAAACATACTACAGAGTACAGTCTAATGAGAACGAGAATTCAGAAATAACCCAAGAATCCCTATGGAGAATCAGGTAAGTGCATATTTCAAATTTTAGCATACAATGAATTGCTTCTGGAAAAGAAATGTGTGGCAGACAGTGATCCTGATTTTCATCGAATATCTGCCTTTGAGCTCTATGCCTCTATGGTGTAATGGTGGATTGGTATTTTATTCTATTCAAGTGTACAAAAAAGATAAAACAGTGAATCCATATGAAATGGTTTCAAAAACATGTATCTTCACGATTTCCATGAAATATTGTTGAAATAGATTACTTAAATTCATCAAAAGGGATTTGATTTGACCACAATAAGTACTCCATTTATCATGAAAAGAGAAAACAGTTGATAGATTCATGAATCCATCCATACACTCAATTTTCTAGGAGCATCACAGAGATGCCTTCAAGATCCATTCAAAAAACGTAAAATTGATATATGCAGACTATCGACAAGTGTATATTAGTACATATCAAAATTACAAGTATAAGACAATGAATAGGTAAACAAAACTTCAATCATACCAGTGTCCCATAGAGAGGTATCTTGTGAGGCAACTGTTCTGCACACTGGAGAAGGAACTGCCACAATACCATACAAAAGTAAGAAGCTTGAGCATTCAGAACAATAAAAACTAACCATGACATCTAAGCATGTTAGTACTTGATAACTTAGAAAAAATTCGTCAAGACCCTTTCTTCCACTTAACATAGTTTAAAATTCAAAACCAAACTCCCTAGACCCAAAAGTAGTATTGATGGAGACAAAATTTACACATAGTCAAAAGGAAAGAACATTGAGCAATAGGAATGGAAGCAAGCTCCTTACAGATAAAATATCATCTTGCGAATGCGGCAGCTCACGGCGAACCACACCAAAGCAAGTTTCCTGTGGGGACATATATGAAGATGAGCAAGTAGCAATTCTCGGCGAGATATATTGAAATTTTTGAGAACGGGAGCATTGATACAAATGCAAGTATTGGCAGGCAACGAATAGCATAGTTCTAGGGTTACACCCCTGCAGACGTTAAAAATTGAGCAAAAAAACAAAATTAGGGTTTAAGAGAAGAAATTAAAACTGACGAGTTGGTCTCTGTAATCCGTATTCCCGCCGTATTCGGCGCATTTCTCTCCGAGTCGAAGCACCAGGCTTCTCCAACTACTCATTCCGGCGGTGGAAGAAGGTCGGAAGAAAAGGCAGTGGCGCGAGCTCAGTGGAGCTGGAGAAGGGTTTTTTTTAAGTTAGCGCACCGTTAAATTATATGGAATGGAGCGGCCGATATATTTGGGGACAAATTGAGCGTGTGATTTAGTGCTGTGAGAATAATTTGGACACCATTAAAAGAATAATGAAAATAAGGTATACAATATATTGGCCCATAAAAATATTATTGAGATCATTTACTATAATTGTTCCTATACTTACATCGACCAACAAATCATAAAATAAAATAAAAATTTTAATATAGCGCGACTCTCCCAAATCAACCTCAATTGAAAAAAATACTATATGTTGTTATATTTTGTACTATCTGATCAAATGTGAAAAAATTAAAGTGTTTTTTATACTAATACATATTTAATTTATCAATACACATGTTTTTTGCAAAATTTGTACTCCATTTTAATAAGCACTATATGCATTCAACTTTTTTTTAATTAGCAAATAAATATAAATTTACTCAAATTCGTGACCTTTGGTCCGAGCATTACTAGACGACCACGTTTACTACTTTTAACTTTTATTAATAACTAGTGAGATGTACTGTTAATTCAGTTTTTTCGTAGCAGTCTACTACAATGCACTAGCAGGTTTATGGGTACAAACTACAAATTACAATGCAATCAACGATTTAATTTGCTCTATTACTCTATATAGGATCATAGTAATTCAAGACGTGTGAAACGGATTCCAAATACCAAAAAAGTGTATGAACAATAAGACCAACATACAAAAAATATCTATCATCTCTGATTGCAAGAAATTGAGGCAAAGCAAACTACTGTTTGTTGAACCGATCTCTTTTACCCTGTATTCATCACTCTGCCTTATTTACAGCATTTCTCCTATTCCCACCGAAACAATCTTCTGCAGTGAAATGCTTCGAAATGAAAGTTCTTGAAGCCTCCCGAGCAGTAGAGTTGTTGAAGAACCCACAGCAGAACCATATGCTGCCATGTCTATGAACTCATGGAGCCGAAACAGATTGTGCTTCTACTGCATTTTCGTCCATCTGGTGTACTTCAAGAGGCAAACAGCACAAGCCAGAGAATTGTGCATATCATTAACTCTATTCATAATCAAACGATTCGCATTGATTTCATCTATGTGGAAGACATAGCCTCTTCAATTCTCCTTATAACTAGACTCAGTTCACCTCCACTTTCCAAAGCTATGAAAGCTGCTCTATGGGCAGCTTTATGCAACTTGAGCAGATTGTACGCTTGCAGCACGGACCAACGGGCTTGATTTGACATCTGTGAACCACATTGATGATACACATTATCATGAAAGCCAATATTCTTATTAGTAACTGCATTTAAATTGGCAAGGAATCTAGTTTGAATGAAGTACTGAGATAGCTAATTTTGTATCAGGTTCATAGTAGCGTGGACATTCACAACCTATGCCAATTTTTAATTGCTCATCTTAGAGTTCCACATTTTTGCAAATCACTAAGCTGAGTCTGCAGACAAAGCTGGTGGACGATAACATTTGCAGACACAGCACTCGGCCATCCTCTCTTCCCACGTTGATGGTATACTGATATATTGAGCTCCAACTATAACTAAAATATAGTAAATTTTTATCTCAGCCCAAAACTGCAGCCCCAATTCTACTTACTTACATAGGAATATAGGATGGTGATAGTGCCCTGTCGATGAGATCAAATATAAACCTGAGATTATTGGTCACTGAAGCTAGTACTATGTGCATGGATTAATGAGGATCAATGAAACCCTAAGAGAAGAATTCTTGGTGCCAACATTCATCACTTGACGGAAGAATTTAATTGTCAATACTCGAGCAAAGTGAATAGCTCAGACTACACATAAACAGACATTTTTGAGGAAAGGAAGACCTGTGCAATGGTGAATGGGGGTTCTAGAAGCCCACAGATACTCCTGAAGAGGTTCTCGTCATTTTCTCCACCCTCAGCCTCTCCATATATGAGAGCTTCAGCTGCAATCCCAGCAAAAAGCACCATGCAGTACCTAAACATGACGAACTTAGATTTTGATAAAAACTTACAACCCATAAGACACTTTCAACATCACAATTTACATCCATATTACGACATACACATTTTTCCCAACCAACTTATATTAAATGCATAAAGCATTATGAGGATACTATAAAGAGTCCCTCTGACTGAATTTTAACACCACCAACCTGTCAAAGGCGGACCCACTGAGACGACCCTCAGAAAGCTCATTTTGAAGTTTCTCATCCCAAAACTGTGTTCCTGCCTGCAAGAGATCATAATGAAAGCATAAAATGTGTTCGTGGAGAAGCTTCATAAAGAAACAAGGTTTTGGTAGTTGTCTGAAGTCAAGAGGAGGAATAAAAACAACAGAAAGTATTGGAAGTAAAAACAGTGGTGAGGAATATATAGAGAGATCTGAGATATAAATTAGGAACTGGACAGTGCTCTGTCATCATGGATGACCAAGTTGGGAGAAACAGTAGGGCATCAGCCCCTATATGTTTTTAAAATTCAATACTGAAAGATGGTCAAAGAAATAGAATCCAGATTATCCAGTACAGAAGATGAGCGGTGAATCAACAGACACACCACAGAATAGGGTTTGCATCACCTAGTCACTCTGTTTGGAAATATTTAATTAAATTCCAAATTTCTCGACAATAAACTGATCATCAACATTTATTCTAATAATTATTGAATCCTTTAAAGCACGGCCACTCGGAAATTATGGTTAGAGACCAAGAAGCTATGGAGGATTAAGCTCAGCTAAGTGATATGCTAATAACTGATCTATCACTTTTGACCGAGGATAATGACGTACTTATGCAGTATCAAAGTACCTGCCCTTGAATGCCCATTTGCATTGCTCTGATAGGATCTAAAATTACACCACGTATTGGACACCCCATTAGATATGCTGCAAGTTCACATAGCTACAGCATTATTGTAACAGACAAAGTAAATCCAAACGCCAGGCTAAGGTTTTTTCATCCAGACAGAATAGCGTAGTAGGAAAAAAGTAGCCATGCATAATTAAACATAAATATAGTGATAATTTTATTTATTGTGCTGTTGCACAAGGAGAAAACATATTTTCCTGAGATGGCTTACCCACGAGAAGATGACCAGCTTCGTGAACTAAGATACGGCGCCTATATGGAGGCCAATAACTAGAGATTTGAGCTAAGCATGCGCCACCAAGAAGAATAGCATCCAGTATAGACAACGCTAAAATTGCTACTAGGTTCGGCCGGATGTCTATTCCTTGATTTATCAGTATAGATGTTCCAGCAAGTACAGCTATTAAAACAACACTAGAGCTTCCGGAAACTCCCCACTTTTTGGGAGAGAGCTTTGACACTGGAACAGCAACAGAAATGTAAGGGAAATTATTGATCATATATGAATAAAAATTGCAACCATAATATTTTCATAGCTTCAAGTTGAAATAGCAAGTTCACTAGAAATATAGCAAGATATGCTATACATATTTTGCTGTATTAATAAAAAAAAGTACTTACTTAGATGATCGTATACCTTCTAAACCAGTAGAAGACTTCAACACAGATGGTGTAACTTCTCTTGATTCCCCTAAAACTGCATCAGAGCATGAATACAACATTATTCATAACACCTTAAACCTCAAATTGTATTTGAATATTCTATCCATTTGCAAAATGACAGGCAATGTGTTAAACATGTTCCTTGTATTTCTACTAATTCCATCCCTTAATGTTTTAATTATTCATCTCCTTCCCCCTTTTTCCCATCCTTCCACACGTTCTCCTCCACATTCACCTATACAGAATAAAACATCGAAATCAAACTAACAGGTGTGAATTACCTATGTTCCTATACTTCCCGAAATTGGCCAACAGTCCTCGATCCTTTAGAAAAGCGTAGGCGGTGCCGACAAGCCGCATATCATCGGCGTTCAGGCACGTGTTCAGCACCTGAAAATCCCGCTCAATTTCAAACAAGCGTAAATCCTCAGTCAGCTGAGGAGTCGACTCAATTGAAGAGGTCGGAAGCTCGTCTTTGAGCCTGAGGAAGCGAAGCGCTCCTGCGAGGTCCTTCTTCTTCACCGCTTCTTCGTAGTCCTGCCACTCCCCGACCGCTCTGAGTCTGGCGCGGCGTCCGTGGATTCTACTGCGCATGAATCGCGTGGAGAAAATGAATGGAGACGGTCGGCATAGCAACGGTGCGGGTTCGAGGGAGAGCAGAAAAACCGGTGATGATTTCGCCATTGGAGAGTAGAGTGGTTTGGTTGAGAAGATGGATTCCTGAATTGATCTGCGTTTGGGCTTTGTTTGGTGTTGGAGTGGGTAAGATTAATGGGCTCGATTTAGGAGCTGGACTCTGTTATACTTGGCCTCGGTTAGAAGCCGGGTCATGTTGACATGATCATGCAACTACAACAGTAACTTTTAAACCTGCAAAGTAAGCCCCATAACTTTATACCTCTATTGTCTCGTGCGAATTAAAATTTTACTGAAATTATCATTTATAGTATTCTAATTTTTGAAAAGAGGTTAAAGAAAAAGTGAATAAAGTAAAGAGATAAATGAAAATTTATCTTCTCTCTTGTTTTTCATCTCTTTTTTGCTCTCATGTTTTATCTTTTTTTATTTATTTTTTATTTCTTACTCTACCAATTTGGATAAAGTGACAGTTATCTTCTCTCTTATTTTTCATCCTTTTTTGCTCTCATGTGTTATCTTTTTTTTTCATTCATTTCTTACTTTATCAATTTCTAACTAAACCAAAGTATCGTCTACAAGATCTACTATGTGTTTTTATTTTTCAAATAATATAATGCCTTTATTAATTTTTCTTCGTTAATTTACTTTTGCACATTTTGCTTTTGGCATAGAAACGTATTGAAGTAGTAATTTTTTGACTGAGAAAAGCAATGCAAAATCGTTTTACTGCCGAAGGAAAAATCAAGAAAAAAGTTGGAAGGCAAAAAAGCAACCACGGGAGAAGAAGACACTGAACAGTGAAGCAGAAAATCATCGAAACCTCAACCTCTATTCAACGATAAGAGAAATCTCAATCCCTTACCACAAACAAAAAACCCCCTTTCTATCTCCCTCAAATACACACCCCACTTTCTCACTCTCCATCTTTCCATCCCACCATACAAAACACTCCCCGATAGCAGCAATGGCCTTCACCGCCGCCTCTCCGGCCTTCTGCGCCATCCCCAAGTCCTCCGCCTCTCTCAACCCCCCCACCACCCGCTTCCTCGCCAAGACCTCCCTCCGCCGCCTGGGATTCGCCGCCGCCGACCCCCTCCTCGCCCACCACGTCGCCACCAAGCTGCGATCTTTCTCCGCCGCCAAGCCCGTCAGGGGCGCCGCCACCATGGCCAAGAAGAGCGTCGGCGACCTCTCCGCCGCCGAGCTGAAGGGGAAGAAGGTGTTTGTCAGGGCCGACCTCAATGTGCCCCTCGACGACAATCAGAACATCACTGATGATACTAGGATTAGGGCTGCTATTCCCACGATTAAGCATCTGATTAACAATGGGGCTAAAGTCATTCTCTCCAGTCACTTGGTGAGTCCAATTAAGGGTCTGATTTCGTTTCTGTGTGTTGTTTTGATCTGCATTGTTGCTATGAATCTTGACTGTTTGGCTTTGATTTGCTTGGTTCAGTTTGGATTCTTATTTTTCCGCTTAGTTTATGTATGATTCATGCGATGTTTGGGGCTCAAGATCTGATTTTTAAACTATAGCCATAGGCCTCATGATCCAATAATAGAAGAGTTTGTGAATTCATATATGGACTCATTAGATGCTATTGTTTGGCTCACCAGCCACTTGGTGAGTCCACCTTTCTCCAAATTAAAGCTCTCGATTCTATGGAATGCTGGTTTTGTTCTTCAGTTTCCATAATTGGGGTATTGCTTTGATCTGCATTGTTCATATGAATCTTGACTGTTTTACTTTGATTTTATTGGTTCAGTTTGGATTCTTGTTTTCGCTCAGTTTATGTATAGTTCGTATGACGTTTGAGGCTCAATATCTGATTTTTAAATTATGTTTTGTTTCTGATATAGCCATAGGCCTCATGATACAATACTAGAAGAGTTTGTGAATAAGTTCATACTTCATGATTGCTTGTAAGTTGTAACTGAGAATTAAAGAAATGGACGAATTAGATGCTATCATTTGGCTCTCCAGCCACTTGGTGAGTCCACTTTCTCCAAATTAAAGCTCTCCACTGTGTGGAATGCTAATTTTGTTCTTCAGTTTCCATCTTTGGGGTATTGTTTTGATCCTCATTTTTCTTATGAATCTTGACTGTTTGACTTTGATTTGCTTGGTTCAGTTTGGATTCTTGTTTTCGCTAGGTTTATGTATAGTTCGTGCGATGTTTGAGGCACAAGATCTGATTTTTAAACTATGTTTTGTTTCTGATACAGCCATATGCCTCATGAACCAATACTAGAAAACTCATACCAACTTTGTGAATAAGTTCATACCTCATGATTGCATGTAATTGAGAATTAAAGAAATGTAGTACTACTAATTAGATGCTAGCATTTGGCTGTTGGAAATTGGAATTCAAAATTTCTGTTTCAGTGTAGTTTTCTGTTTAAAATAGTAGTTTTAATTTGGATGTATCTATTTCTGTTATTGCATTGGTGCCTTCGGTTTCATCAGGACAGTATCAGTCATTCTTCACAAGGTCATAGATGTCAGATTGAAAAAATTGCCTGCATAATGACACTGTGGGCTCACACCTATTGTTCCAATGCTTGATATTTTTCAGGGTCGGCCAAAGGGTGTCACTCCGAAATTCAGTCTTGCACCTCTTGTTCCCAGGCTATCTGAACTGCTCGGTATTCAGGTAACAATTATAGAAATTAAATTTCAGGCGAAGATGAAAAAATTGGAGAGATCATGTTTTTCTGCTTTTGCAAAGGGCTATCAGAAGTAAATAAAGATTAGCTTTCTTCTGATAATTCATACTTAAACAGGTTGTGAAGGCCGATGACTGCATTGGTCCAGAGGTCGAGAAACTGGTTTCCGGATTACCTGATGGTAGCGTCCTTTTGCTCGAGAATGTGAGGTTCTACAAAGAGGAAGAGAAAAATGAACCTGAGTTTGCACAGAAGCTCGCCTCATTGGCTGATCTTTTTGTCAACGATGCATTCGGTACTGCCCACAGAGCACATGCCTCTACTGAGGGAGTGACGAAGTTCCTTAAACCCTCAGTTGCTGGTTTCCTTTTACAAAAGGTTACACTTTCTTAACTCTATTGCTCTGACGATACATCACTGTGGTAGATTTATCTTTGGAAATTGATGGTCTGTGCCTATATGCTGCTTCAGGAGCTGGACTATCTCGATGGAGCAGTTAAAAACCCGAAGAGACCATTCGCAGCCATTGTTGGTGGCTCGAAGGTCTCCTCCAAGATTGGAGTGATCGAATCTCTTCTAGAGAAGTGTGATATATTGCTATTGGGCGGAGGAATGATCTTTACATTCTACAAAGCACAAGGCCTCTCGGTTGGGTCTTCCCTGGTAGAAGAAGACAAGCTTGACTTAGCCACATCACTTCTTGCCAAGGCAAAGGCCAAGGGAGTGTCTCTCTTGCTACCAACCGATGTTGTTATAGCCGACAAGTTTGCTCCAGATGCAAACAGCAAGGTCTGGCTTCTTTTAACCCTTCTCGACCCCCAAATATGGTTTCGACAGTTAAGTTTCTCAAACATAATATGATGCAGATTGTGCCAGCATCGGCAATCCCTGATGGCTGGATGGGATTGGATATTGGACCCGACTCTGTCAAGACGTTCAATGCTGCCTTGGACACCACACAAACTATTATTTGGAACGGACCGATGGGAGTGTTTGAGTTCGACAAGTTTGCTGCTGGCACAGAGGTAAATAAATTCTTGATAAAATTGCTCTTTTATTTACTTGAGTGATGAATCAGTCCCATAAACCTGTCCAAGAAAGTGAAATCTGGTCCTGACATGTCTTTAACGAGTTTTTGTAATCTCTCGTCCTTTTGCAGGCGGTTGCAAAGAAGCTAGCGGAGCTGAGCGGGAAGGGAGTGACCACGATTATCGGTGGTGGAGATTCCGTTGCAGCTGTGGAGAAGGTGGGAGTCGCGGGAGTGATGAGCCACATATCGACGGGTGGTGGTGCGAGTTTGGAGCTTCTAGAAGGGAAGGCGCTCCCGGGCGTGGTTGCCCTTGATGAAGCCACGCCGGTTGCTGTTTAAGGCCATGAAGCAGCTGCCAGCATTCTTCTAGATTCTTTCTAACCTATCTTCCTTTGTAAACGAGAAGTGTAATAGAGTGCGAGTTGGTGCTATAGATCTCTTCTTGCCATTGTTCAGATCACATAATAAGCAATCAATGAATTCAATCATCATCTTTATATTTCATCTTCATACAGTAAAACTCTTTTTTTCCATTTTCACACTGCACCAGTTCTTCATTTTCTTGTGTTCTATCTACATCTCATATTTCTCTTCAAAAATTTGGATCTTTCTTTTACCCTAATTTCCCCCAAAATTTGGATACAAACTACCATATCACGAATTTAATAGTATTCGCTCCGTCGCATAAAAATATGTGCACACTTCATTTTCATCCGTTCCATAAAATATGGACATTTTCATTTATAGAAAAATATTCCAATTTATTATCCTTATAAAGTTATTTATAACTTGTACCACCATTAAAACACTAATATAATAGGATGATATCACTATCCACTAACACTACTTTACCTAAACTTCCCCTTCTCTTATTCACCTTACCAATTTTGTCTTAATTCTTGTGTCATATCCTATGCTCATATTGTTATAAGACCTCTTATTCACCTTACCAATTTTGTCTTAATTCTTGTGTCATATCCTATGCTCATATTGTTATAAGACGGAGTGAATATTACATATACTTCCTAATAGGCCATAATTTGTACAATAATGGAACCAATAAAAAATCGGATAAAATCCAAATAAAAGATGACTTAAATAAAATACATGATTTGACTAAAAATATAAAATAATAAATTACAATTTACTCGTATATAACTGAGATTGCCTATGTTAGATTCCGAATAATTAGTTGCGAGATGACGTCGGAAGTCACGATTCACGCTTTGTTGGCAAGAAACTAATTTTAACGATTTTATAGTACATGTTATAATAATGTGCAAGAATCTTTAACTTATGTTATATGAATGACACTCAATTCAATAAAAATGTGTATACATCATATATGTGTTGATTTTAATTGATAGTAGACAAGGTACTATAGCTGGTAATATTTATGTAAATTGTTCCTGTTATTTATTGTAAGCTTATTTATCTTTATTTTGCCGAAAGTGCAAATAGGAAACTAGGTTAACTATTTTTGCCCACAATTTTATTGTAATTAAGATTAATTGATTTTCATTAGATACCGTGTTCACCAAGCCAAAAAAACTATATACTAAATTCATATTAATAAATAGCAAGTCAAGATCCCATAAAAACACAAGTATAATATCTCATTAAATGAAAATAAATTATGCTACAAGTCAAGAATTAGAGGGAAAAGAGAGAGAGAATATGCTCGTGGATTCCTATTTCCAAGTACAAGCCAACTGGTAAAGAACCAAAAACGCTGCGCCAACAGAAAATTTACGATTCTAAATGCGATGTATAAATAGTACTTGATGGATCCGCGAATTTCTGATGTTAGTAAATGCTGGTAGAGAATAAAGACTACGACACAGAGAATTTACGTGGTTCGATTTACTGAAGTAAATCTACGTCCACGGGAAGAAGGGAGGGCAAGATTGTATTGCTTGATCTGGGATTACAGCTTACAACACAGACTTGCTATATGCTATTTTATCTCTAGAGAGCTTAACCCTGTCTTTCTGATCTAAGTCCTATTTATACATTGAACTAGGATCGTGGTTTGCAGCCCCACTAACAAGATCGTGGGTGAGCAATAAATGCTCAATAACTGCTTCGTACCACTAAATAGATCGTGGGTATAGTGGAGGTCGTGGAGGCCTTTCATGAGTCCACTAACTCCTAGTTCGGTCGAATGCTGAGACCGAACTGCTGGACTTTACCGATCAGCTCTTGCCGATCTGAGAGGAGAGCTTGACTGGTCGGCTTTTACCGAGCTGTAGGCTGAGTCCGAACTCTTTGGTCGTGCCGAACTCTTTGGTGCCGAACAGATACTCTTTCTTGGGCTCTGGGCTGATGGGCCGTCACTGTTATTGGGCTTGCCATTAGGGTTTAGTTCGTACCCCATCAGATGGGCCGTCACTGTTATTGGGCTTGCCATTAGGGTTTAGTTCGTACCCCGTCACTACCCCCCCCGAAAAGCGAAGTGAATCACTTCGGCGAGGTGAGTCACTTCGGCATTCTGGATAATGGTAAGGGGGAGGCTGACGTCAGGGGACGTGCCTTGCGCGTGCCTGCATTAAATGCGACAGTAAAATCCGGCCGTTGAATCCTGAAAAGGTGGGATTCGAAACGGCGCAACGATCTCGAAATCTTTCCCGAATCTGATAAATATGCTCTTTCTTCCTCATTTGAACACCTTTGCTGTTGCGTCTTCTATACTCTCTCTTTCTCGAGAAATTTTCTTCCGCTTTCAAGAGCTTCTTCAGACTTTCTTCACCTTCAAAAAGTAAGAAAAAATGTCTTCTTCTTCTTCGGAGTCGGGTAGCGGTAGGAAAGGGGATAAGGGGTCTTCTGGCCGGAAAGAGTCCGAGGAGAAGACCGTAGAGTATTTCCATAGTATTTTGAGTAAGGATACTGTGATATCCCTACCCGAAAAATACTTTTTTCCTGGGGGGAAGGCGGTGGTACCTGACGGTGATCATAGGGCTGACTCCCCGCCGGAGGGGTACGCCACCGTGTACGAGGCCTGCTTAGAATGCGGGCTTCGTTTTCCCCTCCCTTCTGCCTTTATAGATTTACTAGATTTTTTTCAGCTTCCTTTAGGCCAAGTGACTCCGAACTCTTGGAGGCACTTGTCGGCCTTCGCTGCCGAACTCCGTAGGTTAGGAAGGGATTTGTCTTTGAAGGCGATCCTTAAATTCTTTCAATTTAAGAGGAAGGGGTCTTGGTTTTACTTGATCCCTTTACAGCCCTTTAGGGCCTTTTGTAAAACGAAGTGGCCGAAGTGGCAAAATCGCTTCTTCTACTATGATAGGACCGCGGCTCCTAGTTTTCCCTGGAGAGGGCCGGAGTCCGTTATCCGTCATCCTCGGCCTGAACCGTTGGACGAGCTCGATGGCGAGCTCAACAAGATTCCCATAGTTAGGAAACAATACACGGAGTCTGAGCTCGTCAAGGGCGACGTCGTGTTCGACATCTCGTCTTCGGACGAAGAGGCCGAGGGTGAAGATTTCTCTTTATCTTTATGCTCTACTGCTTTAACGAAGAAAATCTGACTTTGCTTTCTTGCTTTTTGGCAGTGTACATGCTGAATAAGGCTAGCCGCAAATCTTCGGAGTCCAAGGAGCCGGAGAGGCCGAAAACCACCAGCTCGGCGTCTGATGCCGAGAGGACTCCGAAAAGGCAAAAAACCTCTTCGGATCCGAAGAAGCCGGAGTCTTCGGCAAAGGGGAAGGGGAAGGCCCAGAAGCCCCCGAGAGCGCCAGAGAAAGATGTGGTCTTGGCGCCTCCTTCGGAACATATCTGTGAGCCGTTTTTATGGCCCACGGACTTCGCCGAGGTGAATTCTCTTCTTGATTTTCTGGCCTTGCTTTTTTCCTGTATTTTTTGTGGCCCCTTTGTTGACTTTTTTCTTTATCCATTTTCAGAGGAACGATATGCTCTCCAAGCTCGTCGCCGTCGAACTCTCCAAAGCGTCCAATGACTATGCTGAGATGCAGAGGAAGTTGGCGGCTGCTTGTCATCGGGCCGAACAGGCTGAGGCTAACTTTGAGAAAGCCAGAGCTGCTAGGATTTCGGCCCAGGATGAAGCTCAGTTTGCCAAAAACCAGCTCGTCATCCAGCGAGAGCAGACGAAACGGAGGGATGCTGCCGCCGTGGCTGCCCAGGGGGAGGCTCTCCGTGTTTACACGGAGAAACTCTTTTTGAGCAGCCAGTTCTCGGCCTTTGTCGGTAGTCTGGTAAGGCTAATTACCGATAAGGGCGAGCAGGGGGCCGACGTCGTGCTGCCTCTGTACAGCCGAGAGATAGCAGCTCGGCTTCAGAATCTGCCGCTCCTTGAGGAGCTCGCTTCATCCTCGGTCCTGCTTTCTGCAGACCGAGTCCGGAGTTGTCGAGCTGATCGGGACGAGAACCTGGAGGCTATCTTTGCCTCCGTGGGACCCGTTTCACCCGCTTCGACTTACAACGGAGAGGGTGAGGCCGAGCCGCTGGAGCTGGAGGCCGAAGTCGAGCGGGCCGGGCATCCGGAGAAGGAAGCCGATCAGGAGGCGGAGGCGAGGCCGGCAGGAGGCGAGGCCGAGGCTGAGGTAGCTCAGGAGAAAGAAGCTGAACCAGACCAAGGAGCCGGAGACGAAGCTGGTGGAGTATGATTTCGTCTCCCTTCTCTTAGTCTAGTTTCTTCCTTGTAAAATGGCCTTGAAGCCCTCCTAGTGTAAAAATTTTCCTTGTGAATGAAAAATTCTCTACACTTGTCTTCGTATAGCTTTTCGTACTCGCCTTTATTCCTGTTGTATTTTACTATCTGCTCGGTACAGCTGCCAAACTAATATAGCTGCTTTGTACTCAAGGAGATGGAGATACTTCACTGGAAACGGCTGTACTCTTCGGCTTTAGACGAAGCTGAGAAAAGAGCTATAGCCGATCAGACGAAGAATGACGAGCTTCTGGCTCGTTTAGTGAAGCTGGAGGCCGATAATAAGGACTTAGAGTCCGATAAGAAGGATCTGGAGGCCGAGCTGAATACGACCATTGCTGAGAGGACTGCGTACGAGGATTACATCCGTGTGCGCGGGGGGAGTGACCATATCAGATGTTCAGAGTCGAGTTGACGAACTGTGGGAGGAATATCATGTACTCCGGAGGAACAATGCGCTGGAGAGCTCGGCTTGCCAACAAGTTGTGAAATCATTGCGGCGCTGGGCTTCTCGGTACAACATTGTTCTTTCTCGGCGCCCCTCCATAGAAAGATTCCTTCGGCATATCGTGCCAACAGATGCTCGCACTCCAGATCAAACCTCTGGTTCCCTTGTTCAAAATCCTACTCCCAGTCAACAACGAACTCCGGAACAGCCGGAAACGTCAAGACGAGAACGGGCTCAGGAGCAACCGGAATCGTCAAGACAGGGACGGACTGAAATTCGCCGAGGAGTTGTGACTATGAGCGAGCAAGATCAGCAGATGCTTATTGCAGAGACTCTTCATCGCCGAGGTGTTAGGACTTCTCGGGCTCGGGGAAGAGGCGTTGGGTCGAGGATAGCATCTCGTCGACCTGCTTATTCTTCATCTGCTCGGAACAACCGAACTCGGCTTCCAGAGGATTTTGCAGATAGGTGGCTTAACTTCAGTAACCCTGGACAGTAGAATAGTCCTTTGTAATAGCGTAACGCCATTTTGTAGGGTAGCGGAGTTGTATGCCGAACAAGATTTGAAAAATGAAATTTTGTTTTCGCTTCTAACACTGTATTTACAGCTTAGCGAAAAAATTTCATCGTACTTGTCCTCGGTCTTATGAGGTAAACTTCTTTGACCGGACTCGTCTTTGGTCTGATGAAATAAACATCTTTGACCGGACTCGTCTTTGGTCTGATGAAATAAACATCTTTGACCGGACTCGTCTTTAGTCTGATGAAATAAACATCTTTGACCGGACTCGTCTTTGGTCTGATGAAATAAACATCTTTGACCGGACTCGTCTTTGGTCCGATGAAATAAACATCTTTGACCGGACTCGTCTTTGGTCTGATGAAATAAACATCTTTGACCGGACTCGTCTTTGGTCTGATGAAATAAACATCTTTGACCGGACTCGTCTTTGGTCTGATGAAATAAACATCTTTGACCGGACTCGTCTTTGGTCTGATGAAATAAACATCTTTGACCGGACTCGTCTTTGTGTTCTAATTTGGCGATTTTTGTCGCCGGGATCGAACTTTCCCTTGTCCTAATTCGGCGAGTTTTATCGCGTGGATCGGACTTTCCCAGTTAACCGAAGTGGTCTTATGCAGTAAACCTCTTTGACTAGACGTGGTCGTCCCCGGTCTTATGAGGTAAACTTCTTTGACCGAACTTGGTCGTCCTAATTCGGCGAGGTTTATCGCGTGGATCGGACTTTCCCTTATTGCAGTTCGTTTCAGACGAAGTGCTTATTTCTTAAGCCGAATTGTGGTCTTGTATCTTCCTGAGAAGCTTGGACTCACAATCGTTGGCTTATTGCAGTTCGTTTCAGACGAAGTGCTTGTTAAGCTGAATTGCGGTCTTGTATCCTCCTTGGAAGCTTGGACTCACAATCGTTGGCTTATTGCAGTTCGTTTCAGACGGACTGCTTGTTAAGCTGAATTGTGGTCTTATATCCTCCTTAGAAGCTTGGACTCACAATAGTCTTTAATAATCGATCTAAAAAGGGGATCAGTCTTTAAAGAACGATATACCTTGGTACCATTTGTAAGAGACGACAAGCACATAGAGACAAAACACATAGAGAAAAAATGAAAAAGATGAAAGAAAAAACTTTAAACTTTTTATAAAACGACAAGTAAAAGGTACAAGTAAAAACAAACAAATAAAAACATGTACCCCTATGACCGAACTAGACACAAGACAGACTGACCGGACTTTGTCTCTTACAAGTGGAACTTCTTGAGGTTGGAGACGTGCCATGTTCGGGGTACTTGTTCTCCTGACATGTGAGTCAATTTATAAGACCCTTTGCCGAGGACTTCTGACACCCGATATGGACCCTCCCATGTGGGTTCGAGTTTGCCCAGCTTTTCTGCTCGGCTTACTTCGTTGTTTCTCAAGACGAGATCTCCCACTTGAAATTGAAGCTTTTTCACCCTTTGGTTATAATACCGGGCTACTTGCTCCTTATACTTGGCTGCTTTTATGCACGCCAATTCTCTTCTTTCTTCGGCGAGATCTAGTTCTGCTCTCAGTCCGTCGTCATTCATTTCTGAGGAGAAATTTAGAGTTCGGGGACTGGGTACGCCGATCTCCACCGGAATTACGGCTTCAGTGCCGTACACCAGACTATACGGAGTTTCACCGTTGGAGGTTTTGGGTGTAGTTCGGTAGGACCATAGGACTTGAGGGAGATTTTCTACCCATTGTCCTTTGGCTTGTTCTAACCGAGCTTTTAACCCTTTCACCAGAATCCGGTTCGTTACTTCCGTTTGTCCGTTTGCTTGGGGATGGGAGACCGAAGTGAACCGCTGTTGAATGTTCAGCTCTTGGCACCAATTCTTGAACGTCTTGTCGGTGAACTGAGTCCCATTATCCGAGATGAGGATGTGGGGTATGCCAAATCGGCACACTATGTTCTTCCAGACGAAGTCCAATGCCTTTGAGCTCGTTATCGTAGCTAATGGTTCAGCCTCCACCCACTTCGTGAAGTAGTCCACGGCAACGATAAGGAATTTCATTTGCCGAGGAGCTTGAGGAAGTGGTCCCACTATGTCTATGCCCCATTGCATGAAAGGCCAAGGGCTTTGCATAGTGTGTAGATCGGTCTGCGGCATCCTTGGGACATTTGCATGAATTTGGCACTTCGTACACTTCTTGACGAGCTGCACTGCCTCTTGTACCATGGTTGGCCAATAATATCCCCATCTCAGAACTTTTTTAGCTAAAGCTCTGGCTCCGATGTGGCTACCGCACGATCCTTCATGAACTTCTCTGAGTATGTAGTCCGTCTCTTCTGGTCCTACGCACCGCAATAACGGCTGGAGGTAAGACTTTCTAAAGAGGACTCATTCATGAAGTTCGTACCGAAGTGCTCGGCACGTGATCTTCCGAGCTTCTCTCTTATCCTCGGGCAATTGTCCTTGATCCAGATACTGCAAGATCGGCGTCATCCAGTTCGGCGAGCTGGATACTGAATGTACCTCGGCTTCATCAATGCTTCGATGCATTAATTCTTCCGCCTTTGAGCTCGGATCTGAGGCCAACTTACTTAAGGTATCTGCTCGGCTATTTTCCGCTCTGGGAATGCGGATTATCCGAAAATAGGAGAAATTTCGGCTGATGCTTCGCGCTTTGTCCAAATACTTCTTCATTCTCTCGTCACGAGCTTCACTTGTACCCAACATGTGATTTACTATGACTTGTGAATCACAATGGACTTTGAGAGATTTGACGAGCAGACTTTGCGCTAACTGGAGTCCGGCCAGGAGGGCTTCGTACTCGGCTTCATTATTAGTAGTGGGGAATAGGAACCGAAGTGAGTAGGTTACCTCGTGTCCGTCGGGAGCGACAAGTAAAATACCAGCTCCACTTCCCATCTTGTTTGAAGCTCCATCTACGAATCCGCTCCAGCAGTCCGGCGGCTCTACTTCGGATTCCAAGGGCTGTGCTAGTTCGGCATTGGCAGAATTCTTATGTTCGGCAATAACAGGAATTGCTTGATCGAACTTTGCTTCTGCAAGAAAATCTGCCAAGGCTTGTCCCTTGATGGCTTTCCGAGGTAGATATTCAATTGTGTGCTCTCCCAGCTCTATGGCCCACTTGGCGATTCTGCCTGATGCTTCTGGCTTGGTCAAAACTTGCCGAAGAGGCAGATCGGTTAAGACGCATACCTTGTGAGCATAGAAGTATGGCCGCAGTCTCCTTGCTGCATTTACTAATGCCAGAGCAATCTTTTCCAGAGGTTGATACCTGGTTTCTGGACCTCTTAATGCTCGGCTTGTAAAATAGATGGGAAGCTGCTTTAGGCCTTCTTCTCGTACAAGCACCGCGCTGATGGTTTGATCCGATGCCGCTAAGTATAAGAATATTACTTCGGCTTCGGTTGGAGCAGAGAGAATAGGAAGCTCGGCTAGATAACTTTTGAGCTCGTCAAAGGCCTTTTTCTGCTCGGCTCCCCACTCGAACTTTGGTGCCTTTTTCAACACCTTGAAGAACGGCAGTTGCTTTTCGGCTGCTTGGGAAAGGAATCGATTCAGTGCGGCTAGACATCCGGTTAGCCTTTGCACGTCATGTATGGACTTCGGCATTGCCATGTTCTGAACGACTTGAACTTTTGAGGGGTTTGCCTTGAGTCCGTCCTTTGAAACCCAACAACCCAGAAACTTTCCCGAATCTACCAAAAAGGTACACTTTTGGGGATTAAGTTTGAGGTTGGCTTTCTTGAGCACGTTGAGAGTGGACTTGAGGTTGTGCTCGTACTCCGAAGTGCTTTTGCTTTTGACGACTATATCGTCAACATACACTTCGACCTCCTTTCCAATCAGGTGCCGAAAAAGCTTGTCTACCATCCTTTGATAAGTGGCTCCGGCATTCTTTAAACCGAATGGCATCTTTTTATAAGCGAAAATGCCGAAATCAGTAATGAAGGCCGTTTTTGAAGCGTCAATCTCATCCATTAAAACTTGATGGTATCCTTTGTACAGATCAAGAAAACAAAAAATTTCAAAGCCTATCAAAGCTTCTACTTTTTTATCTATGTTCGGAAGGGGATAGCAATCTTTGGGACAGTGCTTATTTAGATCGGTGAAATCTATGCACATCCGCCATCCTCCTTCCTTTTTCTTGATCATGACAGGATTGGCCACCCACGAAGGATACTTCACTTCGAATAACACATCCGCCTTCAATAATTGACGGACTTCGTCATGGATGACTTGACTTCGTTCTGCCGCAAAGAGTCTTTGCTTCTGTTTTATCGGCCGGACTGAAGGATCAATATTTAACCGATGAGTGATTACCTCGGGGGGTACTCCGGTCATGTCCAACGGAGACCATGCAAAGACGTCTTTATACTCCTTGAGGAGCTGGATGGTTTTTTCCCGAAGTAGGGGCGTTCCCGCGAAGCCGATCTTAACCGTTCTGGATGGATCGTCTTCGTACAGCTGAACTGTCATCGAGTTCGGCTCCGGTATGACTTCGGTCATCGCCTCAGACTCCGGCTGCTGTGATTGCTATGCTTGGTGGTGCCGATCTGACTGCTCAGCACTTCTAAGCGCAATTTGCAGACATTCCTTTGCTCTCTTTTGGTCACCTCGGATGACCGCTATCCCTCCTTTAGTAGGGATCTTGATGGTGAGGTGATAGGTGGAGCAAACGGCCCGAACTGTGTTGAGCCAGTCTCTTCCCAGGATGACGTTGTACGGGGACCGAGCTTTCACCACGAAAAACTCAATCATCGTACTGGAGCTAGTAGGCGCTTTCCCCACCGTGATCGGAAGGCTGATAATACCTTCAGGGCGGGTGTCCTCCTGGGTGAAGCTCTTCAGGGGAAGCGGAGCCGGACTGAGCCGAGCTGGGTCCACTTCTAGTTTGTCGAAGCACTCTTTAAAAAGAATGCTAACCGACGCTCCTGTATCCACAAACACCCTGTGGATCAGTTTGTTTGCCACTCCGGCTTGGATGACAATGGCGTCTTGGTGAGGAGAGATGGCCGGGACGGGATCAGCAGCCGAGAACGTAATCACTTCGTCCTGCTTCAGCCTTTTATGCGTTG
This sequence comes from Salvia splendens, assembly GCF_004379255.2. Lineage (NCBI taxonomy): Eukaryota > Viridiplantae > Streptophyta > Magnoliopsida > Lamiales > Lamiaceae > Salvia > Salvia splendens. The sequence continues at coordinate 3,345,825 of NC_056042.1, forward strand.
GCTCCTCTCGATTGGAGCCTCTGCGTTCTGACTTTAGGGACGACTTGGTCTTCCCGGCAGGGAGCGCGTCAATAGTCTGGATTACTCCATCATATTGCGGCTCGTCATCGTCTTCGGGATCCGGCTGCCTTTTCGGATCCTGAGGAGCGCAGTTCGCACCACTCTGCTTTCTATTCTTCTTTGGCTGCTTGCTTCGGTATTTTTTCAATGTCCCTGCCTTCACAAGAACATCGATACCTGCAGCCAAGTTTCTGCACTCCTCAGTATCGTGACCGTGGTCTTGATGGTAGGAGCAGTAACTATCCTGTGGTCGGCGCGCTGCTGATTTCGTCATCCGCTTTGGCTTTTCGAATAGGTCAGAGTGCAGTTCGAAAATTTCCGCTCTCGGCTTGTTCAGCGGTACGAACTGAGCGGGCGGCTTCTCGGGATTGAGACGAGGTCCCAATCTGTCTTGCACCGGAGCCCTTTGAATTCTTTCAAATGGAGTCCGGCGAGGATGCCCCTGATCGCTATGATCGGGCTTCCTTCTGTCTCCTCGGGTCGATGAGCTGTCTAACGACCGTTTGCGACGGTCTGCCTCATCGGCCCGGGAGTACTGGTCCGCAATGTCCCACATTTCCTGAGCTGTCTGCGGACCGCACTCAACGAGCTTCCTGTAGAGAGCTCCGGGCAGGATTCCATTTTGGAATGCCGAAATGACAAGCAGATCGTTGAGATCGTCTACTTGCAGGCATTCCTTGTGGAATCTTGTCATAAAGTCGCTGATTTTTTCGTCGCGACCTTGACGAATGGAAAGCAGCTGAGCCGAAGTGATTCGGGCTTCCGCTTTCTGAAAGAGCCTCCTGTGGAAGGCATCCATTAGATCTCGGTAAGATCTGATGCTGCCCTGGGGGAGGCTATCGAACCACCTTCTCGCGTTCCCGATGAGCAGCTCGGGAAACAGCTTGCACATGTGGACCTCGTTGAGACCCTGGTTCGCCATGTTATATTGATAGCGCCCCAAGAAATCGTGAGGGTCCACGAGCCCGTCGTAAGTCATCGACGGAGTTCGGTAGTTCTGTGGTAGGGGAGTTCGGGTGATGTCGTCCGAGAACGGAGTCTTCAGTGCTCCGTACACGGCGAATCCGATATCTCGTCGGTATGTAGGAGATTGAGTTCTCCTGTGATTCCGGTACCGAGGAGGAACTGGAACATGTGGGGGACGGGGATTCTTTCTCCTGGGAGATGCGACACTACTGCGGTAGTGACTTTCTTGTGCGGAGGGAGAAGGAGAATCCGCCGTTTTCGTCTCCGGCTGCTTTTGGCTTTTTCGCAGGAAGGTTAAGAATTCCTCCTGCTTCGCCTCCAAAAACTGCTTGACAGCCTCATTCAAATCGGGCTGCTGGGAAGACTCAGTGGGACGATTTTTGGAGCGGCTTGTTCCTTCGCCATGAGAACTGGTGGTGGATTTATCCCTAGGCTGTTTTCCAGACCTGTGGGATGGATTGGCTTCCTCCTGGTTCTCACGGGCAGGAATACGGGTACTCTGCGATCTGGTATGCATTTTTTGGGTGGAAAAAATGGATCAAAAATTCGCTTTATCACAAATTTTGTTCTCTGTTTCCCACAGACGGTGCCAGTGATGGATCCGCGAATTTCTGATGTTAGTAAATGCTGGTAGAGAATAAAGACTACGACACAGAGAATTTACGTGGTTCGATTTACTGAAGTAAATCTACGTCCACGGGAAGAAGGGAGGGCAAGATTGTATTGCTTGATCTGGGATTACAGCTTACAACACAGACTTGCTATATGCTATTTTATCTCTAGAGAGCTTAACCCTGTCTTTCTGATCTAAGTCCTATTTATACATTGAACTAGGATCGTGGTTTGCAGCCCCACTAACAAGATCGTGGGTGAGCAATAACTGCTCAATAACTGCTTCGTACCACTAAATAGATCGTGGGTATAGTGGAGGTCGTGGAGGCCTTTCATGAGTCCACTAACTCCTAGTTCGGTCGAATGCTGAGACCGAACTGCTGGACTTTACCGATCAGCTCTTGCCGATCTGAGAGGAGAGCTTGACTGGTCGGCTTTTACCGAGCTGTAGGCTGAGTCCGAACTCTTTGGTCGTGCCGAACTCTTTGGTGCCGAACAGATACTCTTTCTTGGGCTCTGGGCTGATGGGCCGTCACTGTTATTGGGCTTGCCATTAGGGTTTAGTTCGTACCCCATCAGATGGGCCGTCACTGTTATTGGGCTTGCCATTAGGGTTTAGTTCGTACCCCGTCAGTACTCCCTCCTTCCCACGTAATTTGGGACACTTTGACCAGATACATGTTTTAAGAAATGTAATGAAAAGTGAGTTGAAAAAGTTAGTGGAATGTGGGTCCTACTTTTATATATTAGTTTTATAATTAAATGTGAGTAGGAATGAGTTAGTGGAATATGGGGTCCCTTACAAAAATGGTAAAAGTGAAATTGGTCAAATTATGTGGGACGATCCAAAATGAAAAACTGAGTCAAATTATGTGGGAAGATGGAGTAATAATTAGAAATGAGTATTCAATTTATTTAACAAAATGGAAAAATGCGCACCTGGTCGGCTGGCGTCATATAGCACATTGGTCTTAACCTACGCCTTAACTTTACATCTATAAAAGTGAACTCCCTCTCGGTTCTTCCACACTCCATCTACTCGTGACTGATCTCTTTCCACCGATCCATTCATTGATTTTCAACGTATGGCTCGATCTCTCTTATCTTCGCCGGATCTGTGTGCTTATACCGTTAGCTAATTCTTCTTTGTTCGATCGGTTTTTGTTCAGGATTTTGATTTGAAAATGGCGACGAAGAAGAGCGTGGGTACGCTGAAGGAAGCCGATCTGAAGGGCAAGAAGGTTCTCGTGAGAGCGGATCTGAACGTGCCGTTGGATGATAATTTCAACATCACCGATGATACCAGGATCAGAGCCGCCGTCCCTACCATTAAGTATTTGACTGGATATGGTGCTAAAATCATCCTCACCTCCCACCTTGTACGTATTTTAGATATATTACTGAATCATAGAGTAAATTGGAAGGATTCGTATTTGTTTTATACATATGCTGCTAGAAGCTTATACAGATTCGTTTTTTTAATTTGAATAATTTGTGGATTTGTTTTTAATTTGAATAAGTTGTGGATTTGTAGTATGACGTGATGTTTACATTTCTATAAATTTCTAAACGTGGCGATTTTATCTCGAGATTTGATTTGGGTACTGCTTTGGAGTGTGGATCTTGTTTGCTTGATTGTGCTCTCTAGGTTGATTGGATGAGATACGTGGTTATGACTGCTTGGTGTTAGAGCTATGTTAGATATTGTAATTTGTTCGTGTTATATTTTGATGTTAGAGCTGTGTTAGATACTAAAATGTGTTCATGTCATATTAGTTGTTTCTGTGATTAGTGATTATGATACTTTGTCGCATGTTCTTCAATTTTGTTTGGAAATTTGTTTATATCTACTATTTTTGTGCGCTGGTCTCCAATGTCTAACTGTGAACTAAACTAATTCTGTGTGAGCTTGATGTTGAGAATCTTGAGATGTTGGTATTAATTCAATTGCTATGTATGATGTGCTACCTTATTTCTGATCTTCTGTTGTATATTGTTGGTTTTCAGGGCCGTCCAAAAGGCGTCACACCAAAATACAGTTTAAAGCCTCTCGTTCCTAGACTATCCGAGCTTCTTGGACTAGAGGTTCTTAGAACATCAATTGCTTTTTCAATGTCAATCTCCATCCTTTTTAGTTCGTCCAAGTGTTTTGCTTATCTGAGTTATCTTGTGTTGTCAGGTCAAGATGGCTAATGACTGTATTGGTGAAGAAGTTGAGAAGTTGGTGGCTGCATTGCCAGATGGTGGTGTTCTTCTCTTGGAGAATGTTAGGTTTTACAAGGAAGAGGAGAAGAATGACCCAGAATTTGCAAAAAAGCTTGCTTCTCTTGCAGATTTGTATGTTAATGATGCATTTGGAACTGCACACAGAGCTCATGCCTCAACAGAGGGAGTTACCAAGTACTTGAAGCCATCTGTTGCTGGATTCCTTATGCAGAAGGTCAGCAAACTAATCTTTTGTTGTGCTTCTATACACCACATTATCCTTATCTACATCATCAAAGAATCAAGCCAATCCTGTGTAGTCTACATAGTAATTTCAAATGTTTTTTGAGGATTGCATGATAAAATTTTGCCGTTGGGTTTCTAGCATTCAGTTTTAGATTATTTCGTCAACGCTGCAATAGACATTTGTATCAACGAACTTGCATTCTGAAATTATAATGCTGCCCATTTAATGCTTTTCAGGAACTTGATTATTTAGTTGGAGCTGTGTCCAACCCAAAGAAGCCTTTTGCTGCCATTGTTGGTGGTTCAAAGGTCTCATCCAAAATTGGTGTTATTGAGTCACTGTTGTCCAAGGTAGATGTCCTGATCCTTGGTGGTGGTATGATCTTTACTTTCTACAAAGCCCAAGGACTTGCAGTGGGATCCTCACTTGTGGAGGCTGACAAGCTTGATCTTGCAACTTCTCTCATGGAGAAGGCTAAGGCTAAAGGAGTATCCCTTTTGCTGCCTTCTGATGTAGTTATTGCTGACAAATTTGCTGCTGATGCCAATAGCAAGGTATGCAGTTTTTGCCAAAGTTGTAATTAAAAACTCAGCTGTAGTTTGGTAAATATATGTTCCAAATAATCTTAAGTTTGATCAAGGGCGATTATTGCCTTGGATTTAGAATTGTGGACACCTTCGCTGCCATCTTTTATTGTTCATCATAAATATTAATGGCTGCTTTTTTCACCTTCAGACTGTTGCAGCATCTGCCATTCCTGATGGGTGGATGGGATTAGATATTGGTCCAGATTCGATCAAATCATTTGGCGAAGCTCTTGATTCTACCAAGACAATAATCTGGAATGGCCCAATGGGTGTTTTTGAATTCGACAAGTTTGCAGCAGGAACAGAGGTATTGATTCAACATTAAACCGCATTATCTTCATTTTTACAGCTACGCATAGTTTAATTTTGCTGGACAAGATTTTAAACTAGATAAATTGCAATGTGGTTTTTCTGCTCAGGCCATTGCGAAGAAGTTGGCCGAACTCAGTGGCAAGGGAGTGACAACAATCATAGGAGGTGGCGACTCAGTTGCTGCAGTCGAGAAGGTTGGACTCGCAGAGAAGATGAGCCATATCTCGACCGGAGGTGGTGCTAGCTTGGAGCTTCTCGAGGGAAAGACACTACCTGGAGTCCTTGCACTCAACGATGCTTAAGCTATGTCTTGTTTCGATGTTATGCATTTTTAGTTGTCATCTTGAGATATTACTGCTGGTCTTGTAGAGTGGTAGAGGCCAAAAACGCTAATAATCACCACCAATATATTTTGGTGCAATAACTGAGATTTTTGCTTCCTTCACGATTCTCCTTTTGGAAATGCTTTTTTTTTTGTGTATTAGAAGGCAGTCACTCACTTTTCTAAATCAAGTCGTGAAGCGTTGTTGCATTTTGATGAATTACCTATATCTAAGTATGTTGAGACCAATGGTTTGGTGAGATCTTTAATTTGATTATGTAAACTTAATTTCCTATATTAAAATAAACAAAAAATATTAGTGATATAGACATGTGGACAACTAATTTAGAATGTCCACGATAGGGGAGTCCTGGTGGCTGCGGACTCCGTGGTGCCGCTGCGGCTCCCTATTGCGGAGGACAGATGCACCGGGGCAGGGAGGGGCGGACAAATATCCGCCGAGTAGTCGGCGTGGACAGGCGGGGTATGAGCTGCGGCAGTGCCCGCGGCAGGTTATTGCGGGGCCCGGGAGTCGGGGCGCCGTCTGGAATATATAGGGTTTAGGGTATGTATTTTTTTCCGTTTTTTTTTGCTTTTTTACCTATAAATAAAACTCATTTCCCTACTTATTTTCACATCATTCCAACTCTCTCTCTCTCTAAATTTTTCTCTATTCCACTTCCAAAAAATTGATAATTTGTGGAATGAAGCGTGAGATTCTCTGGTTCAAGATGTGTATTTTAATTCTTATTGAATTAAAGTATGCAATTAATTGGTAAAATAATGTTATTTGTGGCTTGGTAGTGTCTACTATTGTTGTGGACAAATTTTTTGTGACTGCGGAAAAAAAAAGTGATTGTGGACAAAAAAAAATGGCTTGTCCACCAAAGTGTTCAAGTTATTGTGGACACTACACTCATAGCGTCCACTGAAGAAAATGTGGACACTCTTAGCATCCACTAAAGAAATTACATATACCATGTCTAACATGGTTTATTAGTACTTATTCACCTGTTTATTTGTACTTATTCACCTGTTTATTTGTACTAAAACGATTGAGGTTTGAATTTAATTAATCATTTCAATAAAACGAACACATAAATATTTAATTTTAGATTATTAGGTAAATAACTCTAAACTTTAGAATAAGTAAAAATGCCAACAAAAAATTGTCATTCCTATATCATACTCACTGATGTATAGAGAAGTAAATAAGGTGAACAATAAAAATGGAAACACCAAAACAGAATAGCAATAAATATAGGGTGAAAATAATGTACATAAAATTGTATAAAAAGTGGTTAATGATTGTGAATAAAAAGAGAACGACCGCGATGGGACTCGAACCCACAATCTCCCGCTCCGGAGGCGAGCGCCTTATCCATTAGGCCACGCGGTCCTTGTTGTCTCTTGCTCTAGCATTAACTATAATGATCTTGTTCATTCATCTTCTCCATTAAGTGTAAGATTATGAATCAATTTCAATAAATTAAAATACCAGAATTTAAGATGTAGGACAGTTATTGTAACTTTAAGAGTGATTTGGACCAAGTGAATACTACTAATATGAAGCTTAAAGTTAGTTATGATCTAACTGCTTACGTCCAACAAAAATAGTCATGTTTTCGACTTTAGACTCTCAACCAAAATTAGTCTATATTTATTTATTTATAGTAAGTCTTTTTTCTCTAACTATATATGTCTCATTTTCTCCTAATAATATTTCACGCCCGTGTGATGCACAGGTCATTTTAATTTCTTCATATTTATTTCATTATGCGAAATAAAATTTGTGAAATGATAAACAAAAGAATATTCGGCATCCTCTTACTTTGGATTATACTTTTTCAATCACATTAACCCCACACGGCCACAAGAGTGTGTTTAAATGCTAACTTTTCTTAAAAATGTCAATACGATCACATTAAAATTTCAACACATATTTGTGTTGACATTTAAATATCAGACTTAAAATTAAAAAACATTTTAATTTTGTGAAAATATGAATTAACCGTTGAGTTATAACTGCAGGAGCAAGTTTATGTTGCAATAATTTAAGATTGCATTGGTGAGACACTTCCTAGTCGAGCTTCATTTCATTGCAATATAGTGACCTTATACACTAAAAACCCAAACCTTGAAACCTAAATCCTAAACCCTTAACTTTAAAATATACTCATCATGACCAACAAATGAGCCAAATATCAATAAAATTCTCCCTCCGCCCCAGTTCAATTTTACTTTGTTGATCACTTATTCTATTTTGGGGGGTTTTAGATCTGTATTCGATATCTTACACTGGATCGGCCTACTTGATAATCCTTACTGATAGTAGAGGTTTTTTTACCTGAATCTTGGCTGTAAATCTGATTATATGCTCATATTAAGAAAGTGCAATTTTAATTAAAAAAAACATGATGACATTCTATTTTTTTTAAAAAAAATTGTGCAAATCTATACATATATAAAATAGAGTTTTAGATCAATAAGAATGGCTCGATCGATACATTTGAATCCTAAACCATAAATACTAAACTCTGAACTCTAAACCATAAATACTGAACCCTAAATCCTATTAGCTTCTAGATTTGAGATCAATTAGAATGGCTCGATACACTTGAACCCTAAACCATTAATCATAAACCCTAAATGCTAAACATTGAACCTTGGATCTAAACAGTAACCTTCATCTCAATTATATGGAGATATGTATTAGTATTAATTTTCATAAACTTTCTCATTCCCTCTTCGCCTAATTATCATAAAAACAAAAGAAATATTCCCAACTTCTAATTTTATTGAAATATGCATAATGATAATTTATTGTTTTCTATTATCATAAAAACATTTAAATGTCTTTTGTGATTCAACATTTAAATTCCACAATTAATATTACTCTACCTACATTATATGAAAAAAATTGTCATTATAGCTTTGAACGCTAATCAATTTTTAAATTTAATATTCAGTTTTCTGACCTATTTAGCATACTTAAAGGGGACGTTTTATAGGTTTTGAATTTGGAAGGTAAAAAGCATTTTTTATTATAAATGGAGGAAGTGAAAAGTTATGGTAGAGGCATCTATTTTTCACACGCTGGTCCGATTTTTAATCCTCTATTCGCCGGTTCACACACTAGCTGGTCCGATTTTTAAAATATTATCACCATTCAAAACTTCTAACTTTGAAAAGCTAGATTAATGTAATGTATTGAGATAATTTATTTTATTTTGCATTGTACATCTTCAATTAATTTATTGTTAAACACATGCTTATTTTTTATTTTATCATTTTAAATTAGTACACAATTTTTTATAATAATATTGTACCAAAAAATCAACTAACTCAACTGAACTAATTCTACAATTATTTCTAATTTTTAAATGAATTCATGACTACGATTTTATATTTTGAGATTAAATCCTAATACTCCGTCCATATTTGAATTCCATAGTTTTTTAGGGATAGATTATAACTGATTTATATCTATTAAACACTCAAATAACATGATATTTAATCTAATTAATCCATAATTATAGGGATAGATTGTGCCAAACCAATTTATTATAAATAGAATTTAATAAATATTGCCAAATTAAAAAATTGAATATTGAGCGAAATAAGATAAAGAAACCCAAAATCATAAAACAGCTAAACCCCAAAAAGCCCCGATAAGTAATTTCTTAACATCAAATAATTGAACAAAAATAAATTACAAAAATGTAAATTAAATAAACTGAGCTAAAAATAATCTCCTCCTCCATATTCTTCTCCACATTTCACCGCTTGCAATTTCCAGCAACTCCTCCATGCTTCATCTGTTATTTTCGGTAACTTCTCAATCTTCTCAGGAGTAATGTTCATTTTCTTTCTTCCTCCAACAACGCATTTGGTGGATTGTCGCTGTGAAACCTTCAGTTCATGACGGCGATAGCACGTCTGAGGCAGCAACACATGAGAATCACCGCACTTTTTTTCCACCACGGTCATTACAATTTTAATTAACAGAATTGGTATTTATAGAAAATTTAGTAGCTCTTGGCATTCTAATTCCTTTTATATTCTCTCTATTGACTCTTATTGGTTCCAATTTAATTTATTATAAATTAAAGTAGTACTCCCTCCGTCCCGGCTAAGATGACACATTCCTTGGCCGGCACGAAGTTTTAGGAGTTATTGGTTAAAGTGTTTAATTGAATAGATGAAAGGTGGGTGAAAGTATTAAAATAGAGAGAGAAAGAAAGATGGATATTTTAATAGGAGTGAAAAAAGTTGTTGGATGTATTAATTGGAGAGAGAAAGTTTCCAAAAAAAGAAATGTGTCATCTTAGTTGGGACAAATTAAAAAAGGAAAACGTGTCATCTTAAGCGGGACGGAGGAGTAATAAAATGGCATAGAAATTTTTAACCGTTCTCAATGAAAACTTTTTGAATCTGAACCAAATGTATGTAGAAGTTCAGCCACTACTCATATTATTAGGTTTTATTGAATTAAATTTAATTCCAATGGTCATTGTCTTCCATTTATTAAAGAAACACATTATTAGTTACTATTAGAATTATCAATCACATGTTTTACATTTAATCATATGTTTAATCAGCTATTTTTATCTTTGATCGTATTAATTTTTAACTAAAATAGTAGTATTTCCATAAATACCCTCAAAACTCCCATTTTATATATGCATAAATAATACTTCACCGCCACATCCACAACTAAGACTGTATTTGGTAGATGGAGATAGTATTATCTCTTGTTATAAATAGCCCTTATCATGATTTTTTAGTACAAAACATGTGACAACGCTACTACACAGTCATATTGTGAGCCTTCATTCACTATCAGGAAGTAACAGTAAATATTGCTTCAAACTCACTTCATTCAAGTGGAGATATTTCTCAATGAGCTATGGATAACATGAATTTCCACACTATATGGAACTCAGTTTCAACTTCCAGATGGAAAAGAAGATAAAATAAAGATCTTTTAACTTAAAAAGAAACAGTTTAAGATGACAGCCAATGTTCATCATCTGGGAAATAGAGTAAAAAATGGATAGAAAATTAGAAGTGATGCTGCCATGCTTGGCTATTGTCTTCACCACCCGAATGCCACGATCAGTGTCTACCACAGGAACAAAAACTTCATGCCCTTGGATGTCCACGAGCGATCAATACTAATCAAACCCCGGGTGTATCTTCAACTATTACCCATTCTGTCCACGACCCATCATATACCGGAACATCAGTCTTCCCTAGTCGATGAAGGCCCTGAAACGCAACCTTAATTGAATTAGCTTGTCATTTTCCACCCATATTCACTGACAAATACTTTCTAAGGTTGATGGATCGAATAATTTTGAGATTGTTAGATCATGCAATCTATCACCCGAGAGGCCGAGATAAACGCTACAAAATATACAATTCTATTGGTGGTAGAGCTGAGTAAGGGAGGCACTCACCAATACCACAATACAAGCAGTCACACCAGTGCCGCATGATAGCATAATGGGGCGGTCCAGTGAGATCCCTGTAAAAGATCAAGCGCCCCGGTCAAATGTTGTCAAGCAACTGCAGGTATTTAGACATAGCTCTGTTGCTTAAATAAATAACGTTAAAAATAACAACGAAAAAGATTTAAAAGTGAAAAAATTTCAAACATCACACCAGCTACAGAATGGTTTACTAATTATGAGTTCAAATAAGGATGCAGGAGGATGGTATTTCTAACCTTCTTGATCAAATTTCTTCTTCAGCTCATCTGCAGATAGGAGCATCTGAGAGTCATCCAACACCTGCAAGGGAACCCCATATTGATATAGATTAAAGGGGTAACGGTTCCGAAGTACATGAGCTTTAAAATAATTCAGGTTTTACACATGAACTGACACGAACTTCCAATTTTTCTCATTTTTTACAGTGCGAACTTAAGACTTGATTTAAGCTGGGGTAGAAGCCGGAATGCTTATATTGCTTAAACAGCCGGTGAGATGTCTCTATGACTTGATTTCTGACTATTAGTGAAATGTTGCTGTTTCATCATAAAATATGCTCAAAAATATATTATCATTTAAAGATCAATGATTGATTAAGAAACGAAAACACATAAAATTACCCCAATATCATGTTTCTATCTTTAATTTAACAACGAGGAGTAGCAGACAGACTTGCCAACCACAATGCAAAAGGAAAAAAAATAGAATGAAACAATAAAAGACAAAAGTTGCAGCTAAACTTTTTTCACATCACAAATGAAAACACACAGCTGAGCTTAGAGTCTTATAACCTGGGGGAAAGGAAGACATTTGCTCCCTGTAATGTGGCCACTTCTTATCCCCTTCCGTGGCTCCGGTGCAACACCATCAAATCTATGAAAAGTAAAATATAAAACAGAGACGAGGTGGTGAATTTTTTGTTTCTAGCTCTTTCTTGGGCTTCTATACGCTAAAAGGGGAAGTGTATTTAAAATCGTAGAATATTTGTTGAAGTATGATATCATGAACTATATAGTGCAAATAACAGATAAAAGCAATCTTTCACACAGAGGTATGAGAAATGTACGTATAAGGCAATGTTTCTCTAGTGAGATTAAGAAACATTATTGCAAAAGAAATGGCTAATTATGAGATCTACCTAGCTTTTGAGCGAGCATCCACATGTTGATATGTCTGTTCCTCAACGTTTTTACGAACCTGAAAAACAAAACACCACTTTCTTAGAAGTCCCAATAAGACCTCTTTGCAGTAGAGGTGAGACAACAATGGCAACATATTTATAAGATAATCTCTTGATTTTAATACAAGATCATAATCTTTCCTGAGGAAATTATATTTGCTAGGACGCAATCCCATCTCACAGCTCTTAAGGTGGTAGCTCACAAAATTGCATATATACATGAAGAAGACACGCTCACTTCTCATACATTGACATACAAGTAATGGCATCACACGTTTAAGAACCATGGCTTCACACATTTAAGAACTCTGGCTTTATAGAAATAGTTTGCATTGACATCATATTTCCAATAGAAGTTTAATTAGAAGAAAATAATATGAAGGTAAACAAAACATGCCTGCTCCATCATCCACAGCAGATGCGGTTGAAACTTCGTTTGGAACGTAATTGGTACCTGTAAAATATTAAGTGTTTCTTAGTCCAATTCCAGGTAGTATGAACGAAGCATAAAGTTTACAACGAATATAAAAAAGTAGAAAATTCACCATAGTAAATAAGGGGAGTATGTAATTGTTGGTAGCACACAACATACCTTATGTCCTTTGTATACTTCCTCTATCGCTTCATATGCAGCATTAGCTTTCAATATAGCATCATTTGATGAGTTCGACTGAACATCGAACCCTAAAGCACGCCATCTAGGTAAGCCACCGTCCAAAACCCAAATCTTATCGTGTCCGAATACACGAAACATCCTTGTTATTGAACAAAAGTACACAAAAATTATTTGCTGTGTTGTCAATGTCATCTTCGATTGATATCTTTATGGAAAACATGATTCTATTAACTTCAAACTCACCACCAAACACGAGCTGCACTGAAAATTCCCTTCCCATCATAAACAACAATACTATCTTTATTCTCAATGCCAAGGGCAGAAACAGCAGCAGCAAATGCTTCTTCTGATGGCAACATATGCGGCAACTATTTACAACATTAAGGAGCAAAAGAATTATAGATTACTCAGACACATGAAAATGATTAACACATCGATAATAAATAAATTTTAAAGACAAAGTTCAATATAACTAATACATAAATTTTAAAGACACGTGGATGGATCCAGCGACCACTGTGCTATAATACCACAATGAGAAAACTAAAAAATGACAATCAAAATAAATTCAATCGCCTTATTTGAGCCCTCAAATAAAATTATGCAGGTCAAAAAGCGGTAATATATCCACAAAGCCTTACCAGAAGAGAAGGCAAATAAAAACTAAACAAAAGCAATCAAATTTTGCATGTAATGAAACCACATGGAGGAGCATCACTAATAGAGCATCTTACGTTGGTAGTTTGATCTGAGATGCCATCAATATCAAATAATAGTGCACCAGGAACATGGGCAACCTGTTAAAAAGTACAGCAGAGCTTTCTAATGTAAGACTATAGAAAGGGGAATCACACTGTCAAATAGTACTAATAATCATATCACCTAATTCAATTTTGGGAATAGTAGCTGTACAACAAGCGGTTATAAATTATCATAGGCATATAGGTGAAGCCTTTGATGGTACAAGGAAAGAAATGAGCAAATGAATAACATATCTTTAAATGGATCATCACCTGATATTCTTGAACTGGATTTTGTTGTTCATCTGGCATGTACCAGGATGCATCCAACACCTGGACATAATTGTGCATGAAGTTAAAAGAGCTAGATTTATAACCCGACTCTCGAGTAAAAGTAGAATTAGAATTTTCAACTCGTACAAAATTTTCTGTGTTCTCTCGACATCATTATGGGCAGAGTAATGAAAGAAAAGAAAGTCTGGTAGGAAATCGGATCAAGTACAAAGATGCATTTTCCAGAAATTGTTCTCATTAGATACTGTATTAAACCACTTTGGAATGAATGGCATGGAAAAACATGTAATCCATATCATGGCACACTGAACTAAAACAGGGCAGCCAGTCAACAATGAGTTTAACGTTTGCGAGATTGTGATGCAATGCCACAAACCTTCAAATCCGGTTCTTGTAGGTTCACATGAAGCCAGTCAGCTGAAACAACAGGCTCATTCGTTGACAAGGACTGCATAGTACGGAAACTTTGCGATGCAACAGCTGCTGTGGACATGAAACGTGAAACTGAACCTGGAGCCTTATACGAAAAATGGGAGGAGACCGAGCATGAGTTCAATTGTTCTTTCTGCCACCAGAGAGAAAGTAACAATAGCAAATAAAAAATCAACCCAACAAACCAAGTGCCAGACTCACACAGACTATGACACTATTACAAGTAATGAAACCAAAAGCATCTAAACAGGGCTTTCTGGCGCCAGAGTATGCATATGTATCAATACGTTTCCCAGTTAAAAACAAAAACTTCACTACATACAAGCATAGTGAAATGATTTTTCACCCTAAATCAAACATGACTACTGGTTAAATTGAGAAGCAATGAAACTTCTTATTATCAGTGCAACAATATGTGCCTACACTTAATAATTAATCAAATTGAAAGGGACAACAGATAGATTAAGTATCCTAAATACAAAAGCAATCTAACTGGCGATTAATTCTTGAATTGTGATGCTTTTTATTTTTATTCTAAACCAAAACATACGCTCCAGGAATTCGTTGAAGTAGCTGAAACATAAATTTTCATAGCAATGAAAATCAAGCCGATGGAAAGTCCATTTGAACTATAACAAAAAATGGATAAATAAACTTCTGAGGGAAGACAAAAATACAGAGTCGTGGAGAAGAATAAGAAGATTGAAGACTTACGGTGAATATGAAGGTAAAGCTTTGGGATTTTTGGAGCAGAGTTGATAAAGAATAAGTAGAGTGAAGAATGGAGTGTGATGCGAGGGCCCTACAAAATACTCCAAATGCCATTTTAAACTTTTATAATTGATTAATCACTCACAAAATCTCTTTGTTTATGAAATTCTGAACGATTAAATAGCTGTATATGTAGGTGATGCGAAGGCGGAGACAAATAGAGAAGATACTAATTCTTCAGTAGGCAAAATGATAATTTCATTTATAAAAATTTGTCATTTTAGGAAAATATATCAAAAAATAAAATATATCCCTTCAATTAAGATATATTTACTTTCTTCATCGATATATCAAACTAACATATTGAACAAAAACTTTTAGAATCTCGTATCATCTAATAAATGTGAGTGATACACGATACCCTTACGCAAATATAATCATTATAATTTGGTGGGTTTATATTTAAAAGGGGTTCATTGTAGTATATATTAGAGCATCTTCAATAAAGATAGCCCAGCCATAGCACAACCATAACCTAGCCATAAACTCCACCTGCCACATCATTAGCACTAAAAACTCCTCTTGCCACATCATCATGACAAACAACTGGACAAGCAATAGGCCAGCCATAGCCTAACCACAATAAACAAAATTATAAAAAATAAATAATTAACAATCACATAAAATACGGAATTAAATTTACGACACAAATACGGGAAAATTCAATAATAATATTAAAATTTTAAAAAGTACATTAATTAAAAAAAGTACATTAATTAAAAAAATTACATTAATTTTAAAAAAAAAACTCCTCCTCCCACGAGCCCCCCGCCTCCGCCTCACTCATCGCCGTCGTCGCCGCTATCCGGGACCCCCAAATCTGCGGCATCTGAGCCCCCCAACTGTGCCTCAGTGGCATTCAAATCGGCCTGCATACTCACGAGCATTGAGTGAAGAAAACTCTTCTCCTCGGGGTCAGTTGTCGTCTTCTAGTCAGTTAAGATCTTGTACATCTGAGCCCGCGTTTGTTGGTGCGCGAAGAAGGCGAGCTCGGCTATAACCTGCCAACAGGGGGGATGCCGGCTGGACCTCCTGGGACCCATGGCGAGCCCGTTGCGCCCGCCTTTGACCAACCGGGCGAGTGCGGCGAGTAAACGCGGGAGGGGACGAGAACTCCTGAACATCCTCGGGGGAGGTCGTGGGAACCGCCGCTGCTGTAATCACCGGTATAGTTCAGTCGCTGCTTCTTCGGCCAGCCAGCATCGACACCTGCCCGAAACTTCTCGGAGTCCATCAACACCTTATAGCAGTTCCAATAGGTGAACTTCTTATAAAGCCCGGGCACGGAGAAGGCTTTCTCCGCTATCCTCCTGCAGTCCTTGTCAGTTTGGCCACAGGTCTGCATGCGGAGGGCGTCGGTGTACAAGCCCGAAAATTGGGAGACCGCAGCCCTGATTCGGTCTCACCCTTTCCGGCACTCCTCCCCGCTGCGTGGCCTCCCCTCCGGGCAAAATGCCTTGTAGGCTGCTGCTATTTTAGCCCACAAGTTGACGATCCTCTGATTGTTCGAGGCGAGGGGATCATCGCAAACACTCACCTACGCCTTGGACAGCGCGACGTTCTCCGCATCTGTCCACTTCCTCCGTGTCGGGCTCTCGTCGTCAGTCGGCTGCGACGACTCGCCGACCACCCTCTTGCCCTTGCCCTTCTTCTTCTTTGGCGCGCCCAGACCCCGCCCTACTCCCCCCGTTTGAACGGGAGTGTCCGCATCCCCGAGATCTATCCCCAACTCCTCTAAGGAGAAAGTATCACACCCAGTGAACTGCATCTCCGATGGGGTCGATGTGTGCGAAGAAGTAGTCAAAAAATCAAAACTGGGGCGATAGACGTTGTCCCCTCCCCCCCGGCGTCCCCTGCATCCCCGGCTGCCACCCCGGCATCCTGCATCCCGGGTGTCCACCCCGGCATCATCTGCATCCCATGTTGCATCCCGGGTACCCCCTGCCGGCCCGGCATCACCGGTCCGCCCTGCATCCCCTGCCATCCCAGCATACTACCCCTGGATGCCATCCCGGGCATCATCTGCTGCCAAGGGTACATGTTGTATTACCCGGCCATCGGACCCCATCCACTTCCCACGGATACCGTGGGAGTTTGAGACCCGCTCGTCACTGGAGTAGACTCGTTGTTGTGCTCCATTTCGCGTTGTTGCTCTTGTACAGAAATTAAGATAGAGAGAAAACTCGTTATAACAAGTGGTGCGAATGAAAATGACGTGCAAATCGCGTATATATAGTGTTTCGAAAATTAAATAAAAAAAAATTAAAAATCGGCTGGCCAATCGGGAGCCTGCAACGGCGGCCAGCCGATCGGCGAGCTCATCGGCCAGCGCCCGAGAATTGGAGTGCGCTTGCCGTTTTTTTCGCCGATTTGGCGCTTGCCTATTGCAATGGTTCGGCGAGCGGATCGGCTAGCGCCGGGAATCGGCTAGCCGGTCCGCTCGCCGCCATTATGGATACTCTTAACTCTTTAAAGAAAAAATCTTTATATTTTGGTTTAAAATCGTGATCTATAATTAGCTAAGATATACAGACAGCAACATCAACGTAGCTACACTAGGGATTTGGATGCCCTGCCCCCAACAATTTGTATAGATACTATATACAATTTGCTTAAGACTAGTACAAGTCATCTCCTAGAGTAGTTGGTTTGCGCAAGATCGCGAGTGCAAAACTCACGGATTGCAGTGTTAATTCAATTTTACTCAAACTCGATGACTACTTCTAAATATTTTTCTCTTAAATTTATTTTCTGCTACCATCCACAAAATAGATTCTTCTAGCATCACGACACCAAAAAATACTCATTTTTATCTCTCATAGCCTTGTACCATTCATGTTGATTGTTGAAGCAACTGCTGTGTCACTATAAAGAAGAGTAACACGTAGTGAATGCATAACATAGAATGCTACGAAATTTGGATGTTGAACTTAAATTGGTTGTATGTATAAATTTTTGTTTTCTTGTTTTGATAGTTTAAACATTATATTTTTGTAAAAAAAAAATCAAAGGAAATAGATTAATTAAGTTCGGTTTGAATGGGCCCAAAATCCTCAAACATTTTCCCTTGTTTTCATCTGAATGGGCTTAAACTACAACCCAAAATCCTCATATATTCTGAACCATCTTCTTCTTCTTCTTCTCCAAGAAACGAATATAAAGTGCCTTCCCAGCTCTGGCAATTCACACTACTGCATTTCGGGAAGCTCATTTCACAAGTAATTTTGAGGTAATACACGAACGTTTGTGTCGTCATTCAACATTTATTCGATCAATTAGTCATGATAAGTTTTATTCAGATATTTTTTCTCTGTTTGAAAGAAAGCCGTTTTCATCAGTTTGGCTCGTAGCTGCCGCATTTGATGTAGATCACAACACTCTGCTTTATATCTAGCATAGATATTAATGTTTTGTGAAATCGGTCGGATTATAATTGTCGACGTTGGATTTCTACGCTTATTTAGGGCACTAAGCTTCAATTGTTATTATATCTCTTACTCGCATAATCAGACTGGTCGTTTGCGGTGTGCGTGTGTTTATGAGAGATATTAGCTGAGTTTAATTAATTCTGCAGTTTGCTCACCAGGATTGATAATATTTTGTCGAGAAATCAATGGGTGATAGTCAGTACTCTTTCTCCCTCACCACTTTCAGGTATGCATTAACCGCTTGCACTCATGATTTGTTGTCGTGTTGGTTATAATTTCCTATTCCTCATTTCCATTTGTGCAGCCCTTCAGGAAAACTTGTTCAAATCGAACATGCTCTGACTGCAGTTGGATCTGGGCAAACATCTTTGGGAATTAAAGGTGAATTCTTCTATCTGCTCCTAGTGTCATCAGTGTTTTGAACACCGGGCATTCTCTGGATAGGCTGCCTGAGTGATGAGTTGGCTTATGCAAATGTTGACAAATGACGCAATCTACAACTGCATAAGACTAAGAGCTTGATTTGTAGTTGTTGAGTATGAATGAGTTACATTCACAAGTGGGCTGCCGCAGTTTCTCTTCTTATTGTTTAAGAAAAAGTATTATCATTGTTTATTTATCGCTGTAGGTTATGCTATTACATTATCTGTTCCAAAGAGCATAACAACAAGATCTTCGTAAAGTACAATATATCAGAAAAATTACAGTACTGGTGTTTCATGGAAAATACTTGTCCTGCCTGCTTGACTCAACAAACACGATAGAGATGTACCAATTTTTCTTTTCCATAGAGTAATAATGCTCAATGGGGGTCTTTGCAGCTTCTAATGGCGTTGTTATTGCAACTGAGAAGAAACTGCCTTCGATTTTGGTTGATGAAGCATCAGTAAGTCTTACATACTCTCACTATGGTATTTCAACATATTTCTTTCGTGTTGACATGTTTTTCTATTTGTATTGCTGACATGGATGCTATCTGGTTATTATGATTGTAATGTTGAAATAGATGCTACTCTGCACTCTACACCAGATTGCTAGGGTGTCTTTAAGGTCTTCGTTTTGATAAACTGAAGTGTTTATGCATAAAAATCTAGCATTAGTATTAATATATACTTATCGTAGGATGTGGTCTTTTATTTGGCTCGAGTGAGAATCAAAACTTTCCAAATCTAACTAGTTCATGAAAAACCTCAACTTCTGCTCTCTATATCTCTCTCACACACACACTCACCCCTTGCTTCTGAGATATTGTGCATTGCATTCTGAGGTGCGTGTGTACTCAATAAAAAAATGATTTTTGACAAGTTTGTGTTCATTATTCCTTTTCCATTGCATACAAAATTCTGTATGGTTCTTAATGCTTCATATATTAACTTAATCATGGAATTTGCAACCAGTTAGCCGTTTTAAGGGCATTGGTTATTTTTGAACTTGAATTTAAACTTGTATATATATAAACTGTTAATTATGTTGGTGGCCTGATGGGTACAAATTATCTCTGAGTGTTTATCTACTTCTTTCAGGTGCAGAAAATTCAGACTTTGACGCCAAATATTGGAGTTGTATACAGGTTGGTCTTTGTATTGGTATACTCCTGGGAACTTGCTTTATTTTGATGGGACTCTTTGAAATCAAAGCATGACATGCAAAGAGAATGATCATCTGGAGACCACTAAGGATATAATTGTATATTAATGTGTCCTGGTCTTGATGTTGGCTACAACTATGTGATTGCTTGTGAGCTGAAAAATAGTGACCACTATTTGGCATTGGCATTTAATGGTATAAAACAAACACCTATTAAGGACGAAATGTTTGGAATTTTTCATCAAGGGCTATGCTACCCATTCCGAAAAAGTTCTCTGCTTTTGTGAATTGATGATTGCATAACCTTCTCTGATGAGTTATGTTTAATTCAAAACACCATCTAATAAGTTCTTCTCAACCTTCCAATTTCTTGAGAGTTTTTTAATAGCTTGATAATATATTCTCTTTTGTGCAGTGGTATGGGCCCTGATTCTCGAGTATTGGTTCGAAAAAGTAGAAAACAGGCTGAGCAATATTATCGTCTCTATAAAGTACGTAAATTTACGCCCACTGATATTTCTGTTAAATCTGTTTTTGAGAAAATATTCCTGTTATCGGATAACAGTATTATTTGCACCCACATCTTTCTGTTTTATAGAAATATCATAATGACATGTCATCACATATTGGAGTATGCCTCTGAATATTTCAGCTGAAACAGTGAAAGCAATCAATAGCATGTTGCAAGATGGATCTTGCTGTTGCCTATCTTTTCACTGAATTAGTGTTTCTACGCTTGTTCAGGTTTAATAGAAGATCTATGAACATGTAGGAAGTCCTGTGGCAGTATTTTATGTTAAGTCAGTTTAGATATGTTAATCAAAGTGCTGACTGACTTTCCCTTGTATTCCATTTCACATCAGGCTAGGGACATTTTACTGTATAAAGCTGCACTTTACTTATTGAGGCATTTTTTCTTTTACAAATTTCAGTTATCTCACACATATTATCCCATAGGTAGTGCTAACTAAGTACTAACTGTATGCATTTATGTAATATCCATTTGTATGCCGTATAGAGACATGATTATTGCAATTTATACTGACCCCCAGTCATCTGCCAACATAAATCTAGGAACAAATTCCTGTGACTCAGTTGGTGAGGGAAACTGCTACTGTTATGCAGGAATTCACTCAGTCAGGGTATGTATTATTTATTACTTTATTGCCCTCCTGTTCTACAAAAGCAAGGTCCTTTATTTTGGTCCCTTTCTTCTTTTGGCTTTGCCTGCCTTTGACCTTGTATGAGTAAACTGCATCTATCATCATAAGGATTAAGGTGTCAGTTACATGTATTCCCTTTCTTCATTTCATTATGCATGTTGTTAATCATTTCAATATGATCACTGCCACTGCCTTTTTTTACTTTATAAGTGTTCCATTCAAAGGCTGTTTCTGTTTACCTATGGATTGGCTGCATAGGTAGTTTAATGTCCATTTCTCCATTTTTTGGCCCAGTCAGTATATTCTGCAAGTTAATTGTAATCTGCATGCTTGGGCTCCCGATACTCAAATAATTATTTCCAGTTAGAACTCTTCTCTGAGTCTCTGATTTATACTGATTACTGAGTAGCATTATTTGTACTTATCTAAGATAGCCCTCATAAAACCTTATCTGTTCCAGATTTTTGTTTTGCTGTTAGCTCATAAATCCTGTCCGCCTGAAATTTCTGTCTGGCCCTTTAGCACAGTGAGCATGTGGAAAGATAGTAGATGTTCCGTTGGTAGTTGGAAGTGATTTTGCTCTGCATTTCCTTGTGAAAATCAGGCGTAACATTATAAACTAGAGGTGTAGAAGGTTAACTTAAAGAACTCCCTCAACAGGGTTACGTGTATCCACGTTTCCTTACTCCTTAGATTCTCCTGAACTGTTGGGGCTGAAGCTGAACTAAAATTTCTGTAATGCTTGCTTACAAATACTTATAACATGCGAGCAACTAAATGACATTGATCCTACTAAATTAATTTTCTAAAAACTCTGGCTTTTATGATAGTGGCGTGAGGCCCTTTGGTGTATCACTCTTGGTTGCTGGATATGACGACAAGGGCCCTCAGCTATATCAGGTATATGACAACGTTCTTCTATCAAATTATGTGTTGCATTTTCTGTTCCATTATAGTTTTTTAGTTTGATGGCCGGCATTGCATTTATCTTGTACTGTATTAGAATATTTTCCCCTGAAGAGGAACTTCATTTCGTAGTTTTTCAGTCTCACGCATCCTTATATCTTGCTCTTAGTTTGTAGTCCACTCCCACTTGCATGATACAGAAATTATTTCATGAATGAACAACATTTCTGGTTTCACAGTAACTGACCAAATCAAAAGCATATACTGAGATGTAATTTTTTTTTCCCCTGTAGGTTGATCCTTCAGGTTCATACTTCTCTTGGAAAGCTTCAGCCATGGGAAAGAATGTTTCCAATGCAAAGGCATTTCTGGAGAAGAGGTGGTTTATTATTAGAGTTTTTTTTGGTGATGTCAAGACTTTTCTTAAAAGACGAGGATTATGCATGATTGCCCAAACAAATTGATTTAAGTTATGGAAAGAGCTAATTAAAATCTTACATCTAAAAAATCTCTACTTATAATAAATGTCATGAAATAGAGCTCCTTTTAAACCTGTTTGAACTTTTATGAGATTAGTTGCAGTTTGTAAAAATAAGATCCTTGCATAACACCTACAATGTACTATATTATCACTTCTTTATGGGTGAGTCATATCTAGACATGTCTAGGCTGACTTAATTTTCTTTCAGTTCCATGATGTTCAGCTTGATTTTGCTACTCCATCTGTTTCAAGTTTTGGTAATTTATACTCTTAAAATTCTCTGCAGGTATACTGAGGACACTGAACTTGACGATGCTGTTCATACAGCGATTCTGACATTGAAGGAGGGGTAAAGCCTTGTTTCTTTCAACTTTTATTAGCAATTGACTAGAGCAGGTTTAGTATTAATAAATCATCACCTCCTATTTCCAGATTTGAAGGACAAATTTCTGGCAAAAATATCGAGATTGGCATGATTGGCTCGGACAGAATATTCAGGTGAGTGTTGTCTGTCTTTATGAAGCTTGTGGAAATACTCACACTCCAATGTATCTGAGATGGTTTTGTTTTCTTTGGGCAGGGTTTTGAGCCCATCTGAAGTGGAGGATTACTTGCAAGAGGTGGAATAGTCGACTTCTAGCTTCAGTCGTCCAACTATTATTATGTGTTGCCTTTTGCTCCTGGCTAGATAGCTTCACCTCATTCTACAGTATTGCATTTCAATCAATGATTTTAGATTTGTGCCAACTAAAATTTGTATTCACTTCTGATTTCAATTACTTTTTGAGCTCAACTATTTTGCTCCATTTTTAACATTATTTATAACCTTCTTAAGGTTCAATGGCTAGACGACTGTGAATTAATGCGGTGACTACTCATCAAATTAACAATTATTTAAAATTTTACTATTCATGCCCAAATTGAGTTAAGTTTAATTTAATTTGAAGTTAACAGAAAATATAGTAGTTTTTTTTTTTTAATTTTGAGTAGTAATTATTTTAGGTGGAATGCACACTTGACACTACACTGTACTTGATGGAAAAGTAAATTTAACAAGATTTGTTGCTTACGTACCCAACCAAAAGCGGAATCGTGTGTGTTATGGATTTTTACAAACTAGATTTGCTGTTCACTGTGTATCAGTGTTGTATAATATATAGAATTCAAAAATCAACATTATGTTAATGAGAATAAGCAGCTCTTATAGCTCAGTTGGTTAGAGCACCCGTTTAGTAAGCGGGAGGTCTTGAGTTCAACTCTCAATAAGAGCAATTTTGTGTTTTTTCCAATTCTTTTGTCAGGAAAGTTTCTACTTTCAATTATTTTACCAGGGCTGCTATTTTTTAGTTGTTCGTAAATATGCTGTTTTGGTTTCTCAGTTTTTTGTTGAGCAAATGTAAGTATGTAACCAGTAGTGACTCAACTGACAGCACTGTGATAAATATCACACATTAAGAGCTAAGTTACAAGATAAAGAAAAAGAAACCAATGAATCGATATTTCTCAGGCAACAAATGATAATGTGCCAAAATTTAGACCAAAGAAGGTGAAAAAATCTCATAAGACTACCAATAGTCATTGCAAGAACACTTGCCCTCACTGAAATGGTGGAATCGATAAGGATCTCTCAGTATGATTTGCCTCTGTACTGCACTGCTCACCAACTTGTAAACAGCATGGCAATCTCCGCAGACACGAAGGTTCTTGAAAATCCGAAGAGTGGAGCCTTGCTCCGTGTTAAGCAACCCGTACGCAAGAGCCAGCCTCTCGCTATGTTTCCACAGATTATCCTCCTTCTGTTCCTCATCTGTGTCGTGCAATGCAAAGCTGATGTCAGGGACATAACCAGCTTCTTTGATTTCCTTCTTCAGCTCTAATAATTTAAGAGATATCTTCTCTGAATCCGGATGCGACTCCAGTCCTGCGCCAAACGTGCTCACTTTGTTCCTCACGTTGAGCCAGCTATAGGCAGGCTTCTTTCTCACATTTTGAGACTCCATCTTCCCCCTCAGTCCCAACACGTCTTGCCATCGCCCTGATGTTGCACACGCATTCGAGTAGAGCACGTACGCAGAGTCGTCAGAAGGGTTTGCTGCAAGGAGGTGCTGAGCTGCTTTCTTTCCCAGCTCGAAATGGCCATGGGTTTTGCTTGCTGCCAGCAGTGATCGCCATATGAAGTCACTAGGTGGAACTGGCATCTCTTCAATGAATGCTTCGGCCTCAGCAATCCTTCCTGCTCGTCCGAGGAGATCAACAATGCAGACACAATGCTCTATAGCAACTGGGACGCCAAAGTCAGGGGTCATTACAGCAAAATACTCAAGACCCTCATCTACAAGACCACCATGGCTACACGCGGATAGAAGTGAGACGAAGGTGACATGGTCTGGTTTTGCTCCCTGTGCTACCATTTCATGGAAGGTCTCCCTGGCCCTGTTGAAGCATCCATGCCTAGCAAAAGCAGATATCAGTATATTCCATGATAATCGAGACCGCGTTTTTGGCTCTGGAACCAGCTTCAGTAAATCAGTAAGCTCTCCGCATTTTCCATACATATCCATGACAGCATTTGCAACAAAATGATTGCTGTCAAAACCGATTTTGATAGCTAAACCGTGAAGATGCTGGCCATCCTCCAAGATAGCCAAGTTTGCTGAAGCGGAAAGGGATGCAGAAAGACTGAACTGATCAAAATCCACTTCAGCCCTCTGCATGTCGAGGAGAAGCTTCAATGCCTCCTCCCAATGGCCGTGGTGAGTGTTGGCAGCAACCATAGCATTCCAAGTTGCAGGGGTCCGGTTTACTAAAGCACAAAATATGGAACTACTTGAACTAAGATCACCACAGTTGGCATACATTGAGATCAGTGAGTTTCTTACATACACATTAGACTCAAATCCAGTAGATAATATATGCGCGTGCAGGGGCATTCCATGGTTCAGAAGGTTGCTTGGGTCACGACAAGATCCAAGAAAATTGATCAGAGTTATGTAGTTTGGATCTTCACCACTTTCCCTCATCAACTTATATGCTTTTACTACCTCGTCAACTTGTTCATTCTCCGCATAACTGCCAATCAGTGCATTCCAAGTAACCAATCCTTTCTCTGACATACAATGAAAAATCTTACTAGCTTCTTGAGTCATGCCACACTTCCCATACATGGTAACTAGTGCATTCCCAACTATCTCATTCTCGTGGAGCCCGGATGTTACTACAAGTGTGTGCACAATTATCCCCCCAGACAGAAATTCAGCATTTGTACATGCAGACAACGCACTAGCAAAAGTAACGAAATTTGCCATATTCCCCATGTGGAGCAGTTCTCTCAACACCCTCAAAGAATCTAGGCTCTTTCCGGCCAAGACATAACCTGTCATCATTGAATTCCAAGAGATCAAATCCTTCTGTGGCATACTATGAAACAACTTCTCGGCATCTCTCCATTGCCCTGTCTCGAAATACATATTGAGAAGAGTGTTAGATAAGCAGATATCATAGTCCAATCCCAGCTTGAACAGCAAACCATGAATCCCTCTTCCCAAACTCAAGTTATCCACACAATCACACACATACAACACTGTAGAAAGTGTGCTTTGATCTACTTTCGCTTGATTAAGACGCATTAAGTGGAAGTATCTAACACACTCTTCTGCAAGCCCATTGTGAGCAAATGCTGCGAGAATTGAGTTCCACGATATGGTGTCCAGCTCATCCATGCTGTCGAAGATATAATTGGCAACCTCGACCTGGCCGAAGCCACCAAAAACCGATACAAGAGAATTCGCAACAGAAACATTGGTCTCAAGGCCCGACTTAGTAACATGACCAAGCACTTGATGAACCAGATTTTCATCATCAAGTGCTCCACAAGAGCTAATAACCGTAGTGAAGGTATTCTGATTGCAACTCATCCCTTCGCGCTTCATCCTCCGGTATAACTCAATCACCTTACAAAACAATCCACCATTTGCACAATTAACCATCAAAGAGGTCCAAGACACCACATTTCTATCAGGAAAATCTTCGAATAGCATCTCCGCATCAGAAACAAATCCATACCCGCCATAGAAATGCAAAAGTGAGGTCGCTATGTACACATCACTCTCCAAACCCATCTTCAAAACTAAGCTATGTATTTGCCTCCCTTCAAGGAACATATCCCCCGACCTACTAAACGCAGTTAACAAGCTCGGAACGTTATAGCCATTCAGCTCGAGTCCTCGGCGCCACATCTCAAGAAACAATCCGCACGCATCTTGATTCCACCCGGCCTTCACGAATCCAGAGATCATGTTGTTCCAAGAAGCTTCATTTCTTTCAGGCATTTCGTCGAACACTTTCTTGGCGTACTTGATTTGACCAAGTTTCGAGTACATATTGATCAGTGTGTTGGTGTGGAAGATGCTTAAATGAGTCCATCCCTTGAGGCACACAGCATGCAGCGATTTCCCCACGGCTTCGTTCGTGATCAGCGAAAAACCTTTCTGGAAAAATCCTGAAATTTGTGAATGGGGATTGCTGATGATGCATTGAACCATGTGGTTGTTGGGATCTTGTCTGCATTTTAGAGATGGGTTTGATGAATCTGTGGTTGAGAATGTGAAGGAAGACTCAAACTTGAAAGGTGAGAGCTTCTTCTTGCCGTGCCTAACCAGCATAAAATCGTCGTAGAATGAACTGAAGGAAGAAACAGGAAGATTCAAGTTGGAATTAGTATGTTATTTTAATTTAAGACTATTACTATTATTTTCCCCTTCCATTGAAAAATAGTAATAGTAGTTTATTTTGCTATTTTAAGTGTCCATAATAAATAGTTTTATTTTTAAAATTGCAAAGTTCTTTTTTTTTAATATATATTACTAATTTTTTTTATCGTTCTCTCATCTATTTTATCTACATTTTCCCAATTTTCCCAACAAACCGAGCAGCTCGAGCTTAGAGCATTAGCAATGGAGCACCCTAAGAGATGCCCTAAAGCCCGCCCTATGCACCGCCACGTCAGGATTTTATCCTCCTATCCTTCCACCTACAGTGGGGCGCCCTATAAGCCGCCCTAAATGCCGCCCTATATGTTTCACTATTGTTTTGTTAATTAATTTAAATATTTTCAAATATGTCAATGCAAAATAATTAAAAAATACCATGATTAATTAAAAACGGCAAATCCTACATTGATTAAAAAAAGTTTTACACGAGTTAGAAATGAAAAAAAGTTGACTACAAAAGTCCCAACTTACGGCGCAGCTCATCGATCATCCCCTGGAGGTATTCGGCTTTGGCCGGGTCCTGACATTGCATGAAGGCGTTGTGCGTGTCCAACAACGTCATCCGGTTGGTGGCCGCTGCCAACTCCATGTAGGCAAGTGCCGCCGGGGTCGGGGTCGGGATCGGCGATGGGGGGCGGTCACGGCTTGCGAGGAGGATGTCGCCTTCGCCTTCTCCTTGTTCTTCGCAGCCTTGACGCCAATGGGACGTCGAGAAGACACCGGTGTGCCGGAACTCTCCTCCTCCCCGTACATCGTCCGGTTGAGGTCCACCGGATATGCGCCGCTTTCGCTGCTTGTGTAAGCACCGGCTTCGGTGGTCCTCGTCCTCTTTGGCGCAGCCGATAGCAGAATCCCACCCTGAAACTTCTGCTTGTCCTTCAAGAGCGCCCAGATGTTAAAATGCTTGAAGTCGCCGTACATTGACTGGTACGACAACAGCGCTCTATCGCGCACATCGCTCAAGCTCTCGCCGCTTCCCTGCTCCCTTGAGCACTTCTCGTACTCCGCCGAGAACAGGTTGACTTGCTTCTTCACCTGATCCCAGTGCTTGCGGAGCTGCTCCCTATGGCGCTTGTACGCGCTCGGCGGCTTCGCCTCATTGTAGTGCTCGGCGATGCGCTCCCAGTACGCAACCTGCTTTTGGTTGTTCGCGAATACCGGGTCCTCCAAAATATCCACCCAACACCTCGCCAAGACGAGAGTTTCATCCGGTTGGTAGTTCGTCCTCCCGGGGGCATACTCTTAATTCGTTTCCGGAGGTGGCACCTTGTACGCCCGGTGCCGGTTGCGCTTCTTTCTGCCTGGGGCGGGGGCGGCAGAGGGGGCGGCGGCGGCGCGGCGTGGTGAGTTGGAGACGACTACATGTCAGATAGACCGTACGAATCCGTACTGAATTCGGGATCGTACTGCGTGTTGGAGTCGAACGACGGATATTCGTCAGGGTCTGTACCCAGCCAACGTGCACCACCCCCAAACATCAGACTATTCGGAATTGGGTATTCACCGGAATCCATTTTATAGTGTAATTTGAGTGTGGAAAAGTGAATGGAAATGTTACAAATGAAGGTGGGGCAGGGGGTATTTATATAAATAAATTTTTCGGAATTAAAAAAAAACGCGTTGGATTGTCCGCTCCATCGTCCGCATCGCCCACAGCGGGCGGACGATGGCACGCCCAAGGCATTGAGCGGACGATCTATCGTCCACCCCATTGCGGATGCTCATCGTCCGCCCCATTGCGGATGCTCTTAGATCAATAAAACTATCTAGCTCAAAGTCACCCTCGAGTAGCTCAGCTCGTTTATTGTTCAATCAAGCTCCGAACGAGCTTTTTTCGAACTGAGCCTCGAATATCCCATGAATAGCCCTAGTTCGAGATAAACGACTTATTATTAGTTTAGAACTTGAATTTGTTTAGTGGGAAAAGTGCAGAACCTGAAATTATATAATCAAACAATGAACACATGAATAGTAATATTTCTCTTTTGTCAAAACATCATTAATACAATATTAGTCCAAGGGAAAAAAACCCCTTGACTAGTAAGCAACAACTTGAATTACTTTAAATAGTATGTCACCTAACTAGATTTAGAAAAAAGGCTAAAATTTGAACTTGCGTTGGCTGGAAATTAGCGCAACCAAAACAAAGGAGAAATGTCGTTAAAAAGAGAAACTGTCCAAATTTGGTAGATAGGTTGAGTTGTAGATTCCAAGATCAGTTGCAGATTGAGGTTGATGAGCAGCTAGTCCAAGTTCATTCTCCAAGATTCTCAACCACTTGCCAATTTCCACTTCTTGGATAAGCTCATTCCCTCCACCATCCTCTTTGGTGGGGTGTAACTGTATGGGGTCCAGTGAGTCCAGCACGTGCCAGAGGTCGTCGTCCTCCTCCTCCTCCTCCTCGGCCGGTTGTTTCGGATTGGACATACAAGAAGATGATGGAGACTCTTTGGAGAGTTGAGGTAGTTTCGTAGTGGTGGTGGTGGAATTTTCTTGACCATCGGGTTTCTTGTTGGCTCGTTTCTTTAAGTGTGTGTTCCACACGTTCTTGATCTCGTTGTCTGTTCTTCCCGACAGACAAGACGCGATCTTGGACCACCTGATCATCATCATCCTAGGTCGTTAGATTACAATAAATCAAAGACTTATGTATTTATCACATGTTACCTGAGTTGTTTGTTTTGGACATGAGATTTAATAAAATTGTGTTCAATAGTTAAATACAAAAAATGGAATGATCAGGGTAAGTATTAGGGAAATGACTTGACTCAAATAACATGGGACAATTCAAAATGGAATACGACAGTGGTTAGTGAGTTACTATCAATAGTACTTGTTTCCAATAGAATTATGGAGTTGAATGATTGTATTTTCTTCATCTGGTGTGAAGTTGCCTCGTTTGACGTCAGGTCTTAGGTAATTAATCCACCTCAATCGGCAGCTCTTTCCACATCGCAATAGACCTACACACCATAGTATATAATTAAATTAATCACCCAACAACCTCTCTAATTAATTTAATTATTTTCCTTGATTAATTTACCAGTAGCCAACTAGCTGCCTACTTCTTCATAAAACTAAATCTTAGTTTAATCCCAACATTTTTATCTATTCTGTCTAACAGAATTGGAATGTCAAACATATTCAATTCATGTTTATATTCAAAATGCAAGAATTAATGAAATCACACTATACTGAAATAAATATATTGGTTGGATCATAACTCTAAGTATTATTATATATATATAGGGTTGTGATCAATTGAGATTTTTTAGCCTAATTGAGAATTGAGATCCATTATTAGCCACTCATTTTTATTAAATGAGTGGTCCAAAATTTACCACATGGAAAATATTTTTACATTAATTAATTGTGAAAGGGCAGAATGGTAATTTCATCATACATTTTATTTAATAAATATTTTTTATTTTTTAAAAAAAATTAAATTTTTTTTCGATTTTTTATTTTTTTTATTATTTTTATTTTTTTTTGTCAACTACATATACAATTCATGTCAACTACACACATATAATGTCAACTACATATACAATTCATGTCAACTGCACATATATAATGTCAACTACATATACGATTCATATCACATATACACATATAATGTCAACTATAAGCTGTTGACATTTGATGTGCAGGCTATTGACATTTGATGTGAAGGGCTATTGACATTTGATGTGCAGGCTACACATCGTAGTTGACATCGTGTGAAAATTAAAAAAATTTAAAAAATTTTTTTAAAATTTTTTTAAAAAAATAAAAAAATAAATTTTTTTTAGTTGTTGACATTTTAATACGAGTTCTTGACATTTGATATTCTGGCTATTGAAATGAAATGACGATAATACCCTTAGTTGATATAATCTACTTGTAGTTGACATTTCAAAATGAGTGGCTGAAAATGCATCTCAATTCTCAATTAAGCTAAAAAATCTCAACCTAACAAGACCCTATATATATATATGAATATATGAGCAAGAGGAGGACGAGGATGAGGATGAGGATGAGGATGAGGATGAGGATGATGATTACCGGCTTGTCTAGGGAGAGCGCGCCAGTTACTGTGGCCGTGTTTCCCAATGAAATTCATAAGCCTCAAATCCTCAGCCGGGCTCCATGGACCCGTCCTCACCTTCGTCTTATCGCAACACGGGGCTCTGCCTCTACCCATTCTCTCTTCCCCTCTCCCTCTCTCACAAGAAGAAGAAAACAAAGTAGGCTTTAAGAGAAATGAGAAAACTATCCTTGCATGGTGGATTCATTCATCCCTATATATATAGGACTAGTGCACATACAGAAACAAATGGTTTCCTAACATTCGTCAATGCCTATTTTCCTAGCATTCGTCAATGCCTTGTCCAAGATTCTCTAGATTATTACACATCACCAAAAACAAAATTTTCCTAGCAAATATGAGGTCACAATTATTCACATCTGAAAAATAGTAGTATTACCAATTTGTAAAAAGGGTTGATTTTTAGTTTTGCCTATTTTCAAAATTAATCAATGTACTTAGGTAAGACTAGTCATTACTTATAATTCTAAGGCTAAAAATAGTGCCAAATGTTTGAAATTTATAGATTAGTAGATCCACCACTATTTTTTTTCCATTAAGAAATTTATTTTTCCAAGACAAAAACTTGTGTTCACGAGTGTGCACTTAATTGATGAAGTGACTTTTGTTTCATCGAAATGAAAATCTTATTAATCATTCATTACTTTGTTATTTTTTGGAACACTTAATTTTTAGTTGTGCACTAGTTAGCAGAAAATTATAAATATCTAATTTTGGGGGGGATGTTGTTTGATCTCAAAAACTAGTTACTTGATTTATTGGAATAAAAATATTTCCAATAATTCTTAAAAGACAAAAAAGGAAAACAAAGCCATTCTCCAAAGTTTTGGTGAATTGCGTAAAAGCAAAGTTGGTGACAGAGGGGAAAAAAATTGTTTTTTTTCCTAAATAAATCTTTATTCATTGCGTTATGGTGCACTTGTAATAAATCGAATGCAGTACGCCCCCTCATGTAATTAATTATTTATGTCTTTTAACAAAAAAAAACAAGACAACGTAATATTGCTAGAATTAAAAATAAATTTGAATAGACGCACCTTTATATAAGTTGGATGGCCATTCTATTTTATGTTATTCATGATTCATAAGATACCTTAGAAATAAAGTTACTTTTTAAAATTTGAACCAAATTGGAATATTGTAAAAAAAATGGAAACTTGATTCATATATTAGGAGGTGATGTCCAAATTTTTCTTTTTTTTAGCGGGACAATTATGTGACAAAAAGTTGCTAACGGAAGAATCAATACTTCACTTGTTGAGAGATACAAATGTAATATTTATCTTGATTTTTTTAGTCCCTTAATATGAGGTTTTGTGCTCTCTTTTAGAGTTTGGCGATTGTGTAATGAACTTTTTTTTAAGTATATTGTTAGTAGATGTGTGTTTATCTTGCTTTTGTCTTTTTATGGTTCGTTATTTATGAGCCTTTTGGTTTAATTTGTATTGATATTGCTCACAACTTGTTGTGCTTGAGTCTTTTATTAATTAAAAATAAATAATAAGTTTGTGAGTATATCTTATATACTATAATAGATTAATTTTATCACAACTTTGAAGAATATTGGAGTGGATAATACTATAAAATTATTTTATTTATCTTATATACTATCAAATAAATTAAACTGTTTTTTAAAAGTAAGAATATCATAAACTCAAAATTGACAGGAATCCACAATCACAATATTATGCTAAATTGCTAATAGTAATCAATGCCAACTGTGATTTATTTTTAAAGAAAAATTTGTGTATCCTTAATTAAACATCCCTCATATGAAACTATTCATACAATATTATGCTAAATTGCTAATAGTATATACCTGTTTTTCTTTAATAACTGATATAGTAGGTTGAAACCCCAACCCTAATTTACCATATGAATCTATAATAACTGATATAGTAGGAGGATGATCCAATTTTGAAAAAAAAATGTGCACTACCATATTATAATTTGTAAGATAATTAGTACTAGAACGTTATGAATTGGTGAAACTAATGGTCCACATCAGGTAAAAAAGAATCGCAAATTGTTTTTGTGATTTAGGTGACCGGTTCACGTTATTTCTCATTATACTAATTACAAAATTTAATAGGTCACTAGTTAATTATAGTAATAATACTATTGATTTATTTGTTACATCTGCTTTTAACAATACGTGTTAAATGTTTTCATATATATAACTCTCACGCAAAAATATTTTTGAACAAAGTCTTGATCAGTTAGGGAAGGAAGCCAACATTTATTTTGTGATGTTATGTGTACCTAATTGTGACATCTACAATTTTGGAGCTACATTTTTCTTCTAAATAGGTAAATAAAACGTCCCAATTTCTCCCACTATTATTTTTGTCAAGTGGATTCACACGTTCATGAATCTGGAGGAGACAGGTTTCAATCCCTTAGACGTGATTATCTATTTCAAATAATTATTAATTGCTCTATCTTTTTAATTGTCCTAATTGTAGAAGTGAAATTTACATTTTATAAGAAATTCCGTAATTACATATTTACTTAAACTCATGAAAGCAAAAATATATTAGAAGATGATATTCATAAGGTTGGAAAGGACTAGTAGTGTTAAGGTATTTTTCTTTGAAATTTCTCTTTTTATTAATTTTGCTACTCCTGATTTAGGTTTCAAGAGTTTTTATTGTTTCGCTGCATGGACGTCACTTGAATGTTTGTTATTTGTTAGTTGATTTTTTTTGTTATTGTCATTTATTAGCTTTTATATTGTTCTTATATTGTATATACTCCTTTTCAGGGACGGAGATAGCTTAGGCCAACCCCCAGCGGCGGCTTGGCCGGTGCCGCCCTCGTAGATTTTCTTGTAGTGTTTTAATGGTTTTTTTTACAGAGATGTAAGGAATTGAAGGAAGAAGATGAGGAGAAAGAGAGGGGAGAGAGAAATATGATTGACCTTGGGAATAGAGTTTACGTTTATCTTCATTTATTGTTTTGTGGGATTAGGAAAATAGTAGTAATATTTAAAATTCTACATTGGCATTTAAGCACCAAATTTTCAATTAGATAAATTAAATTCAATCCTTTCAATTGGTTAAATCAAATTCAATCGTAAGGTATAATTTAATGGTGGAAAAATGAGTAGTACTAATAAACAAGAGTACTTTGACCTAATTTATCATGATTGAGTGCGTTTAAGTCACTAATAATATTAGTTTAGGAATATATTAATATGTTCTTCAATCTTTAAAATTTTTCTAAGAATCAAATAGTACTATTTAAAGTTTTATTATTTTATTTGTATAATAATATATTGTATTAATCAATTTATTTATTCCAATAAAATTTTTTCCATAATTATTCGTCTCATATTTCATTTTTTGTCTTTCTACTAACACGTATTCATTTATCTTTTACTAATTTTGATAGATAGGCATCACATTTCACTCCTATTTTATCATAAAATTAATACTCTACATAATTATACACATTCACTAACATTTTTTTTCCATTTTTAATATTTGAAATAAACCAAAGTGGGATAAGTAATCTCGAATGGAGGAAGTACCATATTTATATTAAATTAATATTATAACAACTCAATTTGCGACTCTTATGATATCAAGATATCACTAAATGTGTTTATATCAATATTTTCTTTGGATTCAAATCTAAAATCGTAGATACACCATTACGGACCACTGGTACTATTAGATAATGCTAGTCGCTACCAGAGATTCAAGAGCATCATGTGTTTTGCCGTATTTGTCATTAGTTTTGAGCACCGGCTCATTTCAATTTCTAGTTCCGTCCCTGCTCCTTTTGATGTTGTACTATATTTTGTTATTGTTGATCCGTTGAACTCTTCTCACTAAGTCATGACGTTGAACATCTTTTCACTATAAACAAAGATAAACTTGATTATGACATTGGAACTAAGAATCTCATTTGTCAACCTGGGGTGATTTTATAATATGAAAACGTTTAGGCTAACTAATCAAATGAGTTACTAGTTTAAGTCATACTCATTTTTTCAATTCCCACGATAAAATTATGGATCCAACAAGTAAACATTTTTTAAAATACTTTATGCAATTGCGTCGCTTATATATTTCATTTTAGTATCAATTTATTTCATTTTATTGATATTCAGAATAATTACAAAACTAAATAATTTAGTTTCCTGACAAAATTAACTAAACGCACGTGTTAAAAAAATAAACTTAGCACATATTTACCCCTGACGTGTGGCTGATGTAAAACCTCATTTTGTGGCAGAATTAACTTAATTTTCAATAATTCGGAGGGTGTGTTACTAGCCACTATAAGTTTTTCTAGGGGTAGGAAATCTACTTAGAAAAATGTCTACGAATTTTCATGATTCATACTACTATTTATGAGATACGTGGATAGTTTATTTAAATTATTATTCTGTGAAGAGTACTCAAATTTAGTGAATTTTTATTACTTAACATACAAAATATAATATTCTTATCCACGTGCCCAAATCAAATAGGCAAAACAAAACACAACTTTCTAGCCACATTATTGGTAATCGATCTGAGCACTTCATATGTCCATGCATTGACCTCATCTCATCGACAATATTTCGTAATAAACATTCTAAATCGAATAAATATTTTCATCAATAATTTTTTTTTGGATAGTTGTATGATAGCTCAGCCATAAAATAAAAATGACTATTGTAGCAAATTAATTATCGTGATAAGAATTGATCATTACAAAAGGATTAGTTAACACATGATCCTACATATACGTTGTATCTATATATTTAATGACTTAATTAACACATGATATATTAGTTATATAAAATATTTTATCAATTGACAATACTTATCAGTACGATCATGTCAAGTTTACAAGACTAGAAGTCGGGTCATTTATTTACTCATTTTGAAAAATAAATATATCAAACATGCACTAGTACATACAATAAAGTCTTTGATTGGTTATGAACAAGCAAAATTGTGGTTAAATTTTGATAGGATTGAAAAGAGGCTAATAAAAGGATTTAGAAATGAAGTATTGATTTGAATCCACCTAGGCCACTACTATTAATTAATGAAAATTAGATGTACATAAATGGCTTTACTATAGAAAGGAGTAATAATTTACATAGGTATTGGTTTAAATGAAATGTCTAGCAATTTATATCGAGTGCTGTAGTACTAATTTTTATTAATAATAGTCATTAAATGGGATGTTTGGTTTGAGAATTAGGCAAAGGCATAAAGCCAAACCTCATTAAAAATTGCGTGTTTATTGTATTTTTGTGAACTTCTCAATTTAAATATTTATAAATTAATAAAAAAAATTATCAATCCAAAGATATATAAGACTCCCACATCAAATATATAAACAAAACACTGATGAAGTTATCGTTGACTCTTCAGTGTGCTAAGTCATCATTCATCAAATCATCAATCTGAAGCCATAAGCCTATGAGAATGAGATGGATTTTGAGGTTTTCTTTAACCAAATTCCCACTCATTTACCCGTTATTTAAAAGTAAATTTGTCACGCCCGCATTTCCTAAGGATAGGAAGTACGGTGGACCGCGACTAGGGGAGGAGTAAAGAAGCGGGGAAGAAAGGGGAAAAACAAGAATATTTGACCCAAAGACATTTAATAAAAGGAAATTCATTTTAAAACAAGGTACTGTAGCGACATTTCAAAAGTTTTAGTAACCAGAGTTTAAATGAAAACATTGTTTCGGATTACAAGCAGCGGAAAAAGATCAAGAGACAGATAATGCCGGGTATGACGACACGACATTATCCAAAACAAAGTGAAACGCATTTTGACTTTAACTGCTCAACATCCGTCCTCCCCATCGCCGCTCAACCTGCACATTAAGAAAACAACATGCAGGGCTGAGTACTTATTGCACTCAGTGGACACACGCCAAAATCATAGTTTGTCATGCCATAACAGTGTAACATTGGGGTTTTGAGTGTAATGAAAATAACCCAAGTGCACCAAAATATATTTCATAAATTCGACTGCGCAGTCATTTTCCGATATTGCCACCCTTATTCCCTCAATCATACACTATCTGATCCAAACGGTGACAAGGGGCGTGGCCACACCCCAGGTCATCTAGACCGGCCAACTTGCTCTCAGATGGCACCCAGTCTCGTGTACACTAGCCTGAGGGT
The DNA here is from genome assembly GCF_004379255.2 of Salvia splendens. NCBI lineage: Eukaryota > Viridiplantae > Streptophyta > Magnoliopsida > Lamiales > Lamiaceae > Salvia > Salvia splendens. The sequence goes on from NC_056042.1 coordinate 3,383,228, forward strand.
TCGCAGCCCAACAGACCCGAATTCGATTAAACATATGTGGTAAACCACTTCAGATAGGTTTCAAATCAAAACATTTGGCAAGACAAACAGTTCACCTCCATAAACAATTCCGGAACAGAGTCCGTATTAAAAACAACCCACGTAAAAGTAGGGTAGAAAAGCCCACCTCGATTGCTTAGCTTTTAAAATAATTCCCTTCTTCAACCACACTTTCCTCGTAAACGATCACCCTTTTGAAAGATAAATTGTATCATGATTAGAGTCAGAAGAGACGAGACTTTAAACGACAATGCATGATTCCTACGTGGACGACTTCAACATCTAGCACGTTACACGTACATACACTTAACAACATGTTACAAAACAAACACACAAAGTCACACGTTCGAAACACACCCCGCACGCAAACGACGTACCCAAAACGCGCACACGACACACGAACACAGCACTCCAAGTCCTGGCATACCCTTACTGTGCAAACGGCTCACTTGGCTCGGAAAAGGTTCGGAAAAACTCAGAAAAAGGATCGGCGTCTCGACATGGCTCGGTGTCTCGGCCGCTGGCTCGGCACCTCGGCCACCTGTTCGGCACCTCGGCCGCTGGCTCGGCACCTCGGCCGCCTGCTCGGCACCTCGGCCGCCTGCTCGGCACCTCGGCCGCTGGCTCGGCACCTCGGCCGCCTGCTCGGCCCCTCGGCCGCTGGCTCGGCATCTCGGCCGCCTGCTCGGCACCTCGGCCGCCTGCTCGGCACCTCGTCCCGTGCACACTCACTTTCCTCCAACTTCCGATTCTCAAACCCTATACAACATTCACACCACACATTCTCCGTCCCAAGACACACCCAGACACCTGGGATCATCCCTTCAAAACCCCCCCACAACACTGCCCTAGGCCGGCCCCTAAAACTCTCGGCCAACCCACGCAAAACCCTCGAACCAAACACTGATTTTCCCGAGCCATCTCTTGGTCAAACACACCCACATTCATCACAAAAACATAGCACTCAGAATCACGCCAATTGCACATGAAAACATCTCCCAAAAACATACAACTCGCGAAACTGCGCAGTTTACTTGCAAAAATCATAATAAATTCATACGACATCCAAAGAGGCTGAAAATTACACACCACACAGAAGCCACATTAACCTTTATACAGTTCAAAATTCGTACCCAACGGAGATCGTTTGCTTAGATAAAAAGGGGTCGGAACCCACTGCCAGTTACTACCAAAAACATGCTCAACCATATCACAAAGCCACAAACCCTATTCAGCATCTAAACCATCCAAAACGTCCTATATGCATGAGTTTTCGAATTAAACAAGGGTTAGGGTTTGGTTACCTTTCTTGGATAGTTCAAACGTAAATTCGAAGCTTTCCCTACACCGATTTACAACGTACGAGCGTAACACCTTGAAGAAGCCAAGATGATGATGAGAAGGGGATGAATGGGGAAAGGTAAACCGAGAGAGAGAGGGGCGAGAGCTTACCGTGAGAGCACACTTCGAGAGAGATGAGAGCTAGAGAGCGAGAGAGAGAGAGAGAGAGAGAGAGAGAGAGAGAGACCGAGAAGAGAGAACGAATGGAAAAGAGGGGGAGGGAAATCGGTTATGAGGGAGTGGGGGCGGTTGAGAGAATCATGGGGTGATGGGGGAGGTTTTTTTTTTCGAAAAAGAAGAGAGAATTGGGGAGGGAGGGATTTAATTTGTTAATTAGGAGTTTTTATTCATAGCTTAATTACTTAATTCCATTTTAATTTGCCTAGGTAGAAAATACCACATCCACAACAATCAAATAAACACAAATAATATTTTCCACACCATATTTTAAACACAAAAACATAAAAATTTCATCCTTAATTAAAAGAATAAAATTCCACAAATTATCGGGTATTACAAAATTCTACGCACCAATTTAGTTAGACTCCAACGTGAATGATTATTTGATTAGTAATGAATACACCAATCAATAACATGATTAAAAAACCGTCAAAATTAATTATAATTATAATTATAATTATAATAATACTAATTTATTTTGTAGCATTGCATACCACGTCGCATCCAATTTTAATGACAAAGTCTTCAAAGCAGGTAGATTCACTTCGTCTTCCATTAGATTAGAATCCAAGAAAATTGATTACCAAACCACTTTCTTGACAAGTTATTTTCTGTCTTTAATGCAAATTTCGTTTCATACATATTTTATATTCCTTTTCATTAAACGTTATCTGAAAATTCATGATTTGATAGCTAGGTATCTTATATTTAAAAATAGTATTTCCACACATTTGCCATATCATTTCAAAATCTATATACATTCATCTTAATTACTTTAATCTTTTGCAGCAATGAAGTCTAGTTCAAATGACAAAGTTGAAATTTGTGTTCAAATTCCGCAATATATTTTTCATCTTGTCGTGGTCATGCCTTACATTTCTCATTTTGTGTGGTGATCGTATTGGTTTTGTCTGTATGCACTGCCCGTAGATAATGGTCATGACATATATTTTTTATAAAATGTGGAGTTTTTTTTTTAAATCTTTTGAAGGGTTTTACATTAGGCATTGAAATTTAGAAGTGAATTTCTTTGATATTATATGAACATGTTAAGTGAGATATGTTAAAGTTATAGTACAAAATATATAGATTTTGATGTTTATGGACCCAGTGTTATTTTGTCTTTCTTTTGTTTTGTTGTTGCTTCGTCACAGTATTGGATCTTGTGTGGACCAATTTGTCTTTTTTGGCTCGCCATTAGCTTAATTAAGGCTTTGATCATTAGGTCGAATCGTCCATAATTACAATATTTTTGATATATTTCCAGTACAATAAGAGTTCGTTTGATTGCCATGATAGAAAATAGCAAGATAGTTATCTTAAGATAGCATTTTCGGGCCGAAAATGCTATAGTGTCTGATAGTATTTTTATGATGTTGTTTGATTGATAAGATAGTGTTTTATAGATAAGATGTAAAATGACAGAAATGTCCTTGTTACTAAATATATTTGTATGTAAATGTGTATCTCTATTTTATGATTAAGTTAAGTAAATTGGTGTTAATGATGATGCTATCAATAAAATTATTAACGATAATCAATATTGTAACGATAATCAACAAATCATAATTAAAATGTCCCAAGAAAAGATGAACAAATTAAATTTTCCATTGAAAATTTGAAAAAAAGATTGATTTTGAAGAAATAACATTCTGACTTTTGAATTTATCAACTCTAATAGTTACGAGTTTTTAATTATTAAAAATGATAATAAAATTCTAAAATTAATTATATGCCTCTAATTAGTTGCATAATGATTTAATAGTAAAAAAATCAACTCCACCGCCGCCGTCAAGCTCTACCGCAGCAGCGGCAGCAGCCAGCGCGTGTACGCCGCCTTCAACCAGGAGCTCCAAATCCTGCTCCACATCCGCCACCCAAACATCGTGAAGCTCCTCGGCTACGCGGAAGATCAAGGCGCCCTGATAATGGAGTTCGTCCCCAACGGCACCTTGCACCACAAGCTCCATCACGCCTCCCACACTCCTCCACTCACGTGGAATCAACGCGCCGCCGTCGCGTTCCAGCTCGCCTCCGCCATCGCCCACCTTCACGATACCTGCGCCCCTCACATCGTCCACGCCGACGTTAAGCCTTCGAACGTACTTCTCGACGGCGATCTCAATTGCAAGCTCTGAGAAGCCCAACTCCAAAAATACAATAAAAATATCACCAAAATCATTCAATAGAATGAGCTTTGAAGATTTGCAGAAGATAGAGAAAAGTGAGTAAAATTGGGGGTGAGAGAAGAGTTGCAGGAGAGAGAGAGTGAGTAAAAGTGGGAGAGAAAGAGGGCAATATTGACTATCATAGGGGAACAGTACACTATCACTGCTTTTGTGTGGTATAGTGTATTCACACATTTGTGGATAGTCCACCGGGCCTAGGCGGGTTTTTAGCAAATTTTCGGGCTTAGAGATAGTAGTATCATGGCAACCAAACACCTGATATACCTCCGATAGGCGGCCCTATCATGGCCTATCAGTACAACCAAACGAGTCCTAAGTCTGTTATACCAATATTGAGAGTTGGGGATATACACTAGCTAGTTAATCACAAACTATAATAGCCAGTAGTAATTTTTTAGATACAATATTATTTTTGTACTTGTGATTTTTATGAATAAAATAAAATGTTGATGGATGTGATGTGAAGTTATGAACCGTGGAGTACATTTTTTCATTTTCTTTTTTTATGAAGTTAAAAATTTATAACTCTCATGAAGAGATAAATTCAGTTATTGAACAAAGTGAAAGTACCAATTGGGTCAAAAGGAAAACCATATTTGGAATTAATGTGATTTTGGGCAGCAGCTTCCATTACTGTCTGTCAAGCCAAATATAAATATATTTGACTAAGAAAAGCTATGCAATAAAATTGTTTGAATGCTGAATACTTGTAATTATGTCCATGCTCCATGACTCTTCATCATCATTCACATAAATAATCCAACCCCATATTCAATGCTAAACCCATGTTCTTCATCTCTGGTCAAACCTATTTTTAAATTTTCACCTAAATTATACCTAAACCCCAAACTATTTTGTATCATCAATTTATTCGCACTACCGGGCACTAATATTTGACTTAAATGCTACAATTTAATGCTGCATTATCTATTGGCTTTGAAAATACATTTATACAATCTATTTTATGTTATGGAGTATAATATATTGGAAGAGTACGAAGAAGTGGAATTGATCAGTTGATTAAAAGACATCCGTCCAACGGATAGATTGTTTTTCAAGTAATCTAATGTATGCAAATGTGAAGGTTTGTGTTGTAACCAACAATTTAAAAATTTAAATGAATTGTAACAAGAATTTTAAAATAGGACCAAACCGGTTCAATTGAGTCAACCATGAACTGGTACGTTGTCTGGTTTCATGTAGGTAATCATTCAAGATTTTGAGCCAAATTAGGGATAGGAAAATGGTATTTTGGCACTTAGTAAAATTGACTAGAGGATGATACTCGAAATTTACATTGCACCAGAGGCATATGCTTACGACCATGAAAAGCTAAGATACATATGGTAGCATGCATTTATGGGTTACACGAGAGATCAAGACCAAGTAGTGACTTGTAAGTATTTCCAAGCTGGTAATGTGTCCCACTTTTTCTAATGGATTCTTGGTTAAGTTGTGAATCCTAACACGTGTTAGCTAGTTGTAGTTAATGATATTGGAATAGTAGATAAATAGCTTTTAAACTACAATTTCATTTTTTTACATAATGAAATTTCAATATATATTTAGGTGGGACTTGAATCAAACCCTCTTAGGACAATTGGGATTAGTTATAATTTAATTATAGCATTAATTATAATTAAATTTCAGTTTATAGCATCGATTTCAATTTACAACATTGTCAAATTTGCAACTAATTTCCTATGGTATCATCGATCATGACAAGACGAAGATTTGACGTATTAATCGACAATTTTAATAAGGAAGTGAGAAGAACTTTGCTAGAGCTATGGCAATATTGGCTCGTCATTTTTTGGCAATATTTTTCTTGTCATTAAACCAATGTAGAGTATGATCTTCGTCTTGTTATGCTAACAAAGCCCAGTTTAGCCGTAAACTTAACACAATAACTGTTGTTGTGAGTCATAAGGCCACCCACAACGCGTCACGTGGGTGGCTCGTAACCCGTCACGCCGGGACGAGACGGCGGCGAGATGCGTTGCAGCGTCCCGTCTCGTCCCCAGCCCGCCGAGACGGATGGCAAGCCGTCTCGCCACGCGCCAGCGCACGTGGCGCGCTCCGGCGCCATGCGTGACGCCCACTCGCCGGCCCGCGAGTGGACACTTCCCGCATGACGCCTCCCCAATACCAAGCCTATCTTGCCGGAATTGAGTTTATGGCAAGACAACTTGGTATTCCGCCTCCAGGTGGCTTCAGTGCACCTCCACCGCCTTCGTGGGATGATTCGCCGGCGGAGTAGTTTTTTTTTTATTTTCTATAAAATTGTATTTTAGATTATGTAATTTTTATTTTTTTAGAATTTTAATTATGTGTTTTTTTTTATTTTTTTGAATTTTAAGTTATATTTTTATTTTATGTTGTAATTTTATTTTATTTAATGAAGTGTGTTTTTATTAATTGAATTTGTTGGAAATAAAAATAAAAAATGAAATTGAATTAATAGTAATTTAAGAGACGGTTAAGGGACGGATAAGAGATAGAGGGTTGCAGGTTTCGTCCCTTAGTTAAGAGATGGAGTGAAAAAGTACAGTGGACTCAAGAATAGTAATAAGAGACGGTTAAGGGACGGATAAGAGACAATGTTGCAGATGGCCTAAGACTCATAATTAAAACGATTTCACAAAATTCAGATGATATAGAAAATAAATTAAAATTGAAACTATAAACTGAAATTCATTTAAAGTTTAGACAATATAGCTACAACTAACCATATTTTTACACCCTAATGTTGCCATTTTAAAAAAAAGAGCATTAGTAATGATTTCTTAATAATGGCTTAAAAACCCATATTTATAGTTGAAAGAGAAGCAAATTACCAATTTAGATAGACGTTGTTATAATACAATGCCACTTAAATTAGTCTTAATTCGCAAATGTGCTTTTTAATCGATCTTTATTGTTATCGACGAGTAACGAGTTTTATATTATACAATATCAACCAAACATAAAATTGAAAATAATTCAATTAAAACTATTCACTCTCCACGTTTCAATAAATGTTTGTTGATATTTGTTTTTGGACACTTTGGATAATTATACATTTCTATGCTTTAAATTAGGTACACCACCCCAAGTCAGTACCATCACAAATCAGTTATGCCCTCACAACAATCTGCATAATGAGTTGGTACCATTTTTCAGCTTTAGGAGAATAAGTTGTCATATAAAGTGAAAATTTGGAAGTAAAAAAGCTATCTTCACTATTAGAAAATATAATGCGGAAAATAAAAGATTATTGCGGAAAGTAAAAGACGGGGAGAACTTTAAAGACTACATTGTGAATGACTTGGGTTCTGTTCTCTCCATGGTTACACAACTATATATAGACTCTAATTCTAGCTAAACATGGAAAATATATTCTAATTATACTAATATCCTTTTTATTTGATTTTCCATAATCTTCATTGGTTTCCTTCTTTATTCTTGCCATATCTTCATCACTTTCCTTATTGTTCTCCAATTAATTAATTTCCTTATTCCAACACTCCCCCTCAAGTTAAGTATCGAGTTTTTCGACACTTAACTTGCACGATCTTTAATTTGATAAATAGTTTATACTCGTATTTAAGAGTTCTTCAATTCCCTTTGATAGTTTATGCTCGTATCATAGAGCTTCTTCAATTCATCATTGATAGTTTAAACTCGTTTCAAGGAGTTCTTCAATTTTTCGTTGACGGTTTTAACTCGTGTCAAGGAGCTAATCTAAACAGTTTTAACTCGTGTCGATGAGCTAATTCTGACAGTTTTTACTTTTGTCGAGGAGCTAATCTGACAGTTTTGACTCTTGTCGAGGAGCTTATCTGACAGTTTTTGCTCGTATCTAGGAGCCATTTTAGACCATTCTCGGTCCATTCCAAACTCAAACTATGAGTCCATTATTTTCATTTCTTTTCTTTCTTGAGCCTAATAACCACATGGCCCAAATTTACTTCTCTAAAAATGAAGACGTGAAACCATCAGTCTCCTTTATGTTTCTTCATGGGTTTTTTCCCCCGGTGACATACTCTCAAACCATGCCACCTCCACCTAGTTATTGCCGAACTCCGTAGCTTCTCCTCTATTGGTCGGCTTCTGCTCGTTTCTCCTTCACAAACCGTGAACTCCTTATCTTGACTACTGTTATTTTCTCTTCGGCTGCAGTCAGCCTTCTTTTCCGGGGATGGCGACTCCTCCTTCTGATGAGCCGTCTCCTTCTGGTTTCTCGGTACTGTGGGTGGAACTCTCTGGCAGTGGTACTACTCTCTCCCTCAGCCGGATGGTTCATTAAACAGGGTTGATCCCGTTGGTGCTGCAACACAATCGCCTCTTCTCTTGGCAATGTTTTCACGACCTCCACTACCTCCACGGTCTCCTCTCATTAGCGTTTGCCTTTCTAGACGGTCTGCTCGTTCCTTTCCGGTGGTCGATCACGTATTCGCCTTCCTTCTCGTCTTCCCCAGTACCCATAATTTTAGTAGCAATTCTATTTGGCTCCTAATTCTTGTGGATCAACTGCACCAGATGCACTCCTAATTTTAGTAGCAATTTTGTTTGGGTCAACCAGCCACGATGGCTGCTTTCTCGGTTGCTTCTTCTTCTCCGGACCATTTCTGCCTGAAGCTATCTTCTCTTCTATGGCATAGGCACTACTCCAATCATCTCGAATAATTATCCGGTTGGGGATAACCTCTCCCCCTCTGCCGGATAATTCTTCGACTGCTTTACCTTTCCGGGGTTGTCTTGCTACCAATCTTTCCTGGCTCCACCGACATATGGGCTGCTCCTTTGGGTCATCTTTGGCCTTCACTACCATTATAGATTTGGAGAGGAGTTGTTCGGCCGCATTCTTCCTCTCCCCCTCGGCCGGACAAACCGTGAACTTCTTCTTTCTTTTCTTAACTTGATCGAGGAGAGGTGTCGGGCATGCATTCTTCCTTCTCCAACAGGGCCGATCTGGCCTCTTTGGCCTCACATTCTTTCCAACTCCAACTATCTGCCTGTTCATCGGCATTCTCTCTCCTGAGCTTCAACTGTGGTCTTTAGTTCTCTTTGCCTCTCTTTAGCTGACAGCTTCTCTTTCTCGACTCTCATCGCTTGTTCATTTTTTTCCTACGATGAAGTCACAAGCCGTAGTCCGTTGGCGACGACGTTCCCGGTGTTGCCACTGGTGTCGCAGTAGATGTCCTGGCTTAATTTGGGATATTGAATAAGCCAAACTCCCCAAATAAGAAATCTGCGAATAAAATCTAGCTTCAAACACTCTCGCAGTCGCAGAGTCCCTAAACTTCTGTTTGTAGACGGCGAGCAGCCTTGCAATCAAGAAACAAGTGCGTTTCTCCAGCTAGCCTTTCCTCAGCAGGCTGGAGGATTCAGCAAGGATCTCCTTCAGTTTCTGCGGTTATGCGCAGTATTGAACTGCAGTCGGCTCTTTTGACGAGCAGGTGTCCGACTTGGGGAAGTTCAGAGTTGATTAATGCGACCAGCGCGGCGTAGACGTTGGACGACTCACGGGATTCGGACTGCGTTTTGATTACGGTCTGACGGAAGAGGCCTCTTCCGGTGATGAGGATGTTCTCGCTGAGGATTCAACCTGCCACGGATTCGAAGTTGGAAGCGTTGGCCTTTTCGACGGGGTTACCGATTCTTTTCTTCATGGAGAGCCACTCTGATTCTGTGAGCGCTATGTTCTCGTCGAGAGTAACTGCAGACTGCATCGAATCCATGGATGGAGCTTCGTTGTCTCTGTCTGTCTCGCCCCCTCTTTCTTTTCTTTCTCGGGGATCAGTAAAAGACGGTGAGAACTTTAAAGACTACATTGTGAATGACTTGGGTTCTGTTCTCTCCATGGTTACACAACTATATATAGACTCTAATTCTAGCTAAACATGGAAAATATATTCTAATTATACTAATATCCTTTTTATTTGATTTTCCATAATCTTCATTGGTTTCCTTCTTTATTCTTGCCATATCTTCATCACTTGCCTTATTGTTCTCCAATTAATTAATTTTCTTATTCCAACATTCACCAAATCTAAATAAAAAGAACAGACCTATATAAAAGTGCGTGAGGTGAGGAAGGTCACCAAATATAAAAAAGGATATTGATTTTGAAGTTCATAAATTTTGATCAAATTTTAAAGTGGGTCATTTTTTGAATTTGGCATATCCACGAGACATACTTTATCATATTAGCATGCACTTATTATTAAACATCGAGTTTAAGAATTAGAGCGTTGAAATGACGTTGTTTCATATATGATTCAATTGCAGCAAAAGGCGATTTCGTCGCCTTAGCGGCCCCACACTCCGGCCAGACATCATGTGAGGGGGTTCAATCAGGGTACGCAGTAGCCCGTTAAGGGGGAGGCCCTAACCCACTGGCTGTCAGAAGCCCATCTCCCAAGGCCTCACACTTGTGCCTGAGATATGGAAGCAACTACACGACAGCAGTGAGATTCAAACTAAGTCACTTAGGTTACATGGCTAGACAAATAGGTTCAAAATATGCCGAGAAAAAATAGTTTGGGTCGGGCTAGGAAAATTGCACACTTTCAAAAGTGTGTTATTTTTTTAATCACTTTTAAATTTAGTGAAAAATACCAGAATAATCAAAGTTTATCCTACTCCCTTCGTCCTTTAAAAATATGAATTATGTATTTGTTTTTTTAGTCTATCTCTTAAAATTATGAACTTTTTAGATTAGTGTTACTAAGCACTACCAATTATGTGAATCTCTCTATCCATTAACACTATTTTGACTATCGTATCTCTTACTTTACCAATTATGTAGTATTAAAACTTGTACTCCTTCCGTCCCACTGAAAATGATTCACTTTCCTTTTTATTTTGTCTCAACTAAGATGACCAATTCTTAAAAATAAAAACACCTTTATCTCTATTTTATTTATTCTCTATTACTTTATTCTCTTCACTCAATACACAAATTAATTTACATAAAATCCAGTGCCGCCAAGGAATGGCTTATCTTCCTTGGGAAGGAGGGAGTATCATTTAAAATTTACAATATATTTTTAAAAGACTAAGAGAGTAATATTTTAGACCAATATCCCATGTGAAGAAATTGAAATTGATAAGCGCCAAACAAGTCTTAGTATTCAATTAATAGAGAAAACAAAAGGTGATTAATGGTGCAATAAAACTCAAAAACACAAATGGAAGCTAAATAGAGCGGAAAATAGCAGTCATTAATGGCCTATCTAAGGAAGCCAAAAGGCCTTCGTATTTAATTCACAGCTGTCCTTTTATGTATTCTCTGTACATTTATTGCCTCAAACTAGGAAGGTTAATCGGGCTAACCCGTTCACAGAGGCGGACGCAAAAATAATCATCCATAGGAGCTGAGATTTCTAAATTTTATTTTGATTTATATTTTTGAATAATTTAGATAATTTGTAGGGGCTTTTACACTATAACTTACACTAAGCTTGACTAAATTAAAAAAAAATTAATAGAAAAAAGTTTAAAAAAATATTTCATTGAGGGCTTAAGCCCCTCCCCCTTACACTTTGGGTCCGCCCATGCCCGTTCGGGTTCGGGCCAACCCATTCGGGTTGTCGGGCCATTCGGGTACGAGCTATTCGGGTTATAATTTTTTCGGGTTATAAAAGTTCAACCCTAACCCTTCGGGTTTCGGGCTAACCCTTCGTGTTGTTCAGGCCAATGCGTATTTTGGGTTTTTTTACTATTTTCAAAAAAATAATACGTATTTTTAATTTTTTTAATTATATACATATTTTTAATTAGTCATGCAACAATAAAATGCATATTTTTACTTTTCTTTAATATTTTTGAACAAGATTAAATTTTTCAAATTAAAATAACTTATTCATTACATATTTACGTAATTATTTATAAATATCTGTCAATGGTATGTTTATGTTTATGTATTTAAAACATAAATCAATACTTTGTTTCAAAGTTTAAACATAAATTGATTCTTAGAAAAATGAATAAAATTTTCATAACGTGAGAGGTGGAGGGTAGATGTAACAAAAATATTTTGAATTGTTGAAGAGTAAATTATCAAGATGTTAGCTAATTGGAGTAACTCTAAAGTTTTCTTGAATTATGATTGGTCAAATTTAATTTGTTTCCGATGTAGATAAGTCAAATATTGATTTATCTTTGTTTTAAGAATAATCAAAGTACGCATAATTCAATGACGAAGTGGCGCCAAAACACTTTGCACTATTATATTGGAAATATACTAAAAGAAAGCTTTTATATACGAGTATTTATGAATCCATGAACCACGTAATGATTTTTTTCGTGATCTTATATAGTCGGTTCACGGTTGACGTATTTGGATTTTGCATGGTTTTAGAGAGTTGACTTGAATGGTTTTGATTATATTTCTATATTTTGGTATGTTTACATGTTTGTTGAATATTGATAGAAAATGGATTAGAAAAATATACACAAAATATGTGATGTGCAACAGTCCTGTTCGAGTCAACGTTTCTTGCGATTTTGAAGTCCGATAAGCCCCTAATGCATATCATTCTCTTCTTCTTCGAAAGAGCTTCGCGTGAGTATCTTGCACGCCTCAATCGGAGTTTTGTAGAGAAAGTTATGCATGTTACAAAGACTGCGCGATGTCCAGAAGCCTTCAACCCGACATGTCGACCCGTAACCCGACCGGGTCAGCCCGCCTAACCTGGAGACCCGACCGGGTCAACCCGAATAGCCCGATTTCAAATTCGGGCTGCGAAATTGCAACCCCAATCCTGTATTTTTATTGGACTGTTCGGGCCGGCCGGCGGGTTCCGGGTTACGCCTCAAACCATCAATAATTATTACTCCAAATCAAAAACACTTATTCAAAACTATTTAATTACATCTTTCCCAATTCCCACACATAAAATCAATATACATTAAATTCTTCATTATGGCAATTTAATTAATTATAGGTGCTGATTAATTTGAGTTCATCATCTTAATCTCCTTCTCCTCCTTATATTTATATCTCCACAAACTCATTCCACCGAAACATTTCTATCACTCCTCTCTCTCCCTCTCTCCATATCTCTAAATTCTCCTTCCAAACGAAGAGAGAAGATTGATATACTCTGTAATTTCCGCGCTACAATGGCTGCTGATGTCAGTTCCTTGGTGAGAATGATCAACGGCGGCGACGCTGCCGATTCGCCCAAACCGACGGCTCCGATCACCCGCGACTTGCTCGCTGGATGTACAACGCTTGATTCGAAGGAACTTGACCTTGACTTGCAGGTCCCCTCCGGCTGGGAGAAGCGCCTTGACCTAAAGGTACAATCAATTTATGCGTGGCTTTTTCGTTGGTGGTGATTTTGTTGATTGATTGTTGTTTTGAGTGTAATCGATTGGTATGTTGAATTTTGGTTTGTTTTGTGGTGGAGAATAGGGTGATTTTGTATTGTATTATCTCAATTTTGGAATTCGGCGAGTAATCGCGATTTTGATCGTTCACGAGCTAATTAATGGAGGCATTTAATGAGTTAAATTGTTGTTTTTGAGTGGAATTGATTGGCGTATGTTGAATTTTTGTTTGTTTTGTGGTGGATAGTAGAGTGATTTGTTTTGTATTATCTCGATTTTGGAAGTTCGATGATTAACCGGAATTTTGATCATTCATGAGCTAATTAAATAAGGCATTTAATGAGTTTAATCGGTGTCAAACTATCCCTGTTTATGCGTGTTTTTGAAGGCGCAATGATGAAAATACGTGCCGTTATTTTTCTTGGGATTGTAATGGCAGAAATTGTAGAGGCATTTCTGCCATGATTGAAGCTCTTTGGCTTAATTGCACATTCATTGCCTTCCTCTCTCCCTTGCGTTGCAATTAAAGTTCAATTGATCGTCCAATTATACGATTAAAACGTCACTGATTCACTTAATCATCTGTTTATGAGAGAGTGAATATTGATCAATTGTTAAGTTCATGTGTATTTCCAGTCAGGAAAAGTGTATCTGCAGAGATGCAATTCCTCAAACTCATCATCATCAACAACAGAAAACAAGCCTCAACAGAGCAAGGTAGCAGCCAAGTTACAAGACCTCAACTTCCCTCCATCGAAGAAGCAGACGCTGAACTTGTTCGATGATGAGGGCCTGGACTTGAAGCTCGTCTCCCTCTCATCGTCCACCTCCCCGTACCAGAGCGTATGCACCTTGGATAAAGTGAAGTCCGCCCTCGAGAGGGCGGAGAAGGAGACGGTGCGAAAGCGCTCCATATCCATGTCCAAGTCATCCTCCCTGCCCTCGAACTCGTCGTCCTCGATCAAGGACAGCGATCTCGATCAGGAGGAGAGGTCGTCGTCGTTCGCGGCCGGCTGCCCTACCTGTCTCCTCTACGTGCTCATCTCTAGCACCAATCCAAAGTGCCCTAGGTGCAACTGCAATGTGCCACTGCCTATGTCTGCCAAGAAGCCTAGAATTGATCTCAATATATCCATTTGAGTTCAATCAATGGTTGGTTGGAGCCATATTTCAAATTTTATTGGTTCTCATTTTTTGTAAAGATAGAAAATAGGTTGTTTCATAAGCTTTTTTAAAGAATTAGTATATAAATATCTTTAGCTAAGATGATCAAGTTGAATTCATATTTCCCTTTTAATTGAATATTGATCATCAAATTTACAATAATTATGTTATGCTAAAAGGGAAAATATGTTATTTTTTGGCGTCAAAGAGAGGAGTAAATGCGCATTAAAAAGGGAAATTACGGCATCAAGTAATTGATTTATACACCTAACAAATAATAAATGAGAATTATTTCTTCCTACCATCTTTGAATACACACAACTACTTTGTCATAAGAGTTTTTGTCAGCAAAAAATAAATAAATTGGAATTAATGCCTTTTGAGTTGAATGTGCTTTGTTGCTGGATTTGGAGATAGATTTTTAAGTTCCCCAGCTGTGTGAAGAGCAGCAATTGATTTTCTTCTGTCTCATTTAATATACTCTGCCTCTCATTCAATTTTCATCCTCCAAATTTGTTTTACCAATTCGTAGAGGGATAATCAGATTAAATAACCTGCAAAATTATTTAATTCTTCCTATATTGATCATGTGAAGTAGTAGTATCAAAATATCAAATAGTTTAGTGGTGTGTTGATATGATATTTTATAACGAGATATGGTAATACTGTATGACATTATGGTGGCATTAATATGCGTGAATCCTTAGAAGTTATTTAAATTGGGATTTAATTGAGTCAAATGAATGTATTCAACGCCCATTTATGTAAGTGAATGCAATTAAACTAAGAGTTGAGACAATTTAAATGCTGTCACACATGAATTGGAAAAGTCAGAAAATTTGGATGTAGATAATAAATGTATACTATATTATAATATATTTTAAAAATAATATCAGTATGTATACAATTGTGAATTCTATTAGTTGAAACTAATAAAGTCCAACTAAATCTTACCTTGTATTTTTTTTGTCCTATATGAATATGCCCCAATGTAATTCTTACACGTGCGTGAGGAAACAGTTAAGCTATCAAAAATTAAGATGGATAATGGACTAGTAATAGCTGTGTTAATTATACTACTCCTATTCAAATGGAATTTAACCCCTTATTTTAGACCATGAAATTGTGCAGTTTAATATTATCATACTTATAATATAATTTATTAAAAATCACAACTTTTTTTGCTGACCAGTCTATCGACTGTGATGTGAACTATTTTATTTTTACCCCCTATTTTAAATTATGAACTGATAATAAGTGAATTAATTATGCTTTACGCATGGAATTTAGCCCTTTTTTAAATTAAGAAAAAGTACGGTTTAATACTTCATACTTTCAATTTCATTTATTAAATTACAAGTTTTATTTTTGCTGACTAAGGCATATCGACAGTGATGTGATCATGTGAACTAAAATGCAAATTGCCAAACTTTTATTGGTATTCAAACTATCAATAGTTCGGATATTGAATTGTATAGTTTAGAATCTGTTGGTTAAAAGGTCAATTGTTCGGATATTAATCCTAAACTACATAATTTAAAATTATTTAGTCCTAAATATATGAATTTAATGATTTAACCATTGTGTGTACTGTATTAGTGGTTGGTGTCCAAACTTATTTTTGCCACTAAATAAGTTACTTTACTTTTTCTCCACTTTAACTACTACTTATTAGTAATATTTTTGAAAGGGAGTGTAAAAAATGAAACGCCTCTATTGACATGGAATGAAGGTTGTAACTTTTTAAATGTGTTTTGTATGTATTCTAAAATAAAAATATATATTAAATTTTTATTTAAGAATAACCTTTATTTAGAAACTTTTTGTTGGGCTTATTCTCAAGATTTTGTGGTTGAGCTAGTTTGTGCATAAAAATAGCATAGAAAACTTGATTTATGTCTTATATAGTTATATAGTTTGGTCACCTAATAAAGTAGATTAAATAGACTTTTATTCTCATATGTGCAGGTAACTAACTACACGTGTGAAACTATATATCGAATTAATGGTTATAATTGATTCAGATATCTGATCTTTCAAAACACACGTTTTATTTATTTACATTTTATTTATTTATTTATTTATACAGCGCGTGGCACCATAATGATAAAGGAAAATTTGCAGGGGTCCTAATCCTAAGTTAATTTCTTGGAATATACATTTGCTATCTGGATATAATAATATAATCACATTATTATATCAATATATCGCTTTCAAAATAACTACCGAAGAGAATTTTCTCATTTCAAGATTGGAAATTTTGTCTGAAAAGGCAAAATCGAAGACCAATTACCGCAAATCCCAAAATTAATTGCTCCCTTCTTATTAAATTTATATCTGAATTTGACATTTCCCCTCGATCTTGTTTTCTTCTTTTTTTTTGTATCTTACTCTTACCTAATTCATACCACTAAAATTTTATTAATATATTGTAATTTAGAATTTCAGATCTAATAAAGTCGTTTCAATTCGTCAAAAGACAATCTGAGAATTTAGATTTCCTTCATTTAAGGATTCTTCTTGGTTTGATTTGTACATCCATGAATCCAGCTTAAAAATAAAATTTTAATTAATTAAAGAATGAAATATTGCAAACAACTTAGCTAAGTTTGTTTTTTATTCTCAATATATAAATGATACTGTGATTTATCTCACTTTTGGTGCTAACTTATTGTTCATTCCTATGTGAACTAATATATCTCATATTCACAAAATTATGCTGCCATACTCTGGCTACCTGACTTTTTTAGTAGATATATATAAATCCATAACTCTAATTAATGCTTAATTTTATTTCATTAATTGTTTCATTTAATAATTTATCAATAATTTAAAATTTAACATTTTAATTTTTTTTATTGAATGGAAATCTAGAAAAATTAACTAAAAAGTCTTGTGTATGCAGCCATAATGTGGATCATCAACCTCCATATTCCAAAAACCAAAATTAGATTGATCAAACCGTAGATCTTCACAATCTAAGGACTAAAAAGTACTCCACACTTTTTACTTTTGTAATTTTAAACTAGAGACACAAATGAAAAAAATGCTGAGAAGTAGCCTCAACCAACAGCTTGTCATAAATATTTCATATGCATAAATGTCGAAAGTGACAGGAACACTTAGGCCACCCGCAACGCGTCATGCGGGTGGCCTGTATTCCGTCACGACGGAACGAAACGGCGGCGTGACGCGTTGCGGCGCCACGTCTCGTCCCCAGCTCGTTCCGTGTTCCGTCACGGCGTGACGAATGACGAGACATCACGCCCCGGCGCCATGCGTGACGCCCACTCGCCGGCCGGCGAGTGGGCATCATCACGCTGAAGCAATAAATTATTTTTTTTAAAAAAATTCGGATTTAAAAAAAAAAATAAAAAGTGAAAAACGGTAATATTACCATTTATAGCCGTTTTTTATTATTTTTTTATTTTATTTTTTTACTCTATAAATACTCTTAATTCATCTTCATTTCACACACAACTACATATCTATTCTTCCCAAATCATCTCCATTTCCTCTCCAATTTTCATCTAACATCTCATCACAAAATGTACGGCGACGGAAACTCCGGCGGTGGCGGCTTCGGCGGGTGGGATCTCAACGGGTTCGGCGACTAGGAAAGCATGTACTCCCTCCGTCCCGCACTACTCGCACGTTTCATTTTCGGCACGGAGATTAAGGAATGAGTGTATAGCAAAGTCAAATATTACGGCTGTAGGTGAAAATTTTTACTAAAAATGGAAATAGTGTAAATAACTTGGGACGCCCAGAAAGGAAATAAGTGCAAGTAGTCCGGGACGGAGGGAGTACAACACATTGGGTGGTTGTGGTTCGTCGACGCCGGGCACCCAGGGTTTGTCGACGCCGGGGGGTAACAACCACCCAATTTTGACGTGGATGCATACGCCCGTCACACCGCCCCGCGGTATTCGTAGGTATTATCCCAGATTCGGGAGGATTATTCCGTTGAAGAGGATCTAGGAGGAGGAGGATCTAGGCCGACATCCGTACGGCCCCAAAGAAATGCTGGCGGTGTACAACGCCTGGATCAGCGTCTCGTACGATCCCATCGTCGGGAATCAACAACCCCGAAAGTGCTTCCGGGAAAAGGTCACCGAGGCCTACCACCAGATTAAGCCGAAGGGGTCCCGCCGCCGCACATATAAGATGCTCCGCGCTCACTTTGACCGAGTCGACAAAGAGGTTAAACGATTCTGCGCCATCCACAAGAATGAAGCGGCTCATTACCAAATCGGAGCCACGAGAGCTGACATTCTGAGGTCGGCTTTGCGGGTCTACTTCGACGACATCGGTAAACAATTCAAATATGTCGATGTTTGGGAGGTCGCCAAGGACGAGGAAAGGTGGGCCAACGGTGTGTGGTCCAGCACGGGCTCGACCTCGAAGCACACGGCGAGTGGCCAATACTCGTCTGGTGAGGGCGGTTCGGGCAGCGGGCCACAAGAGTTTGCCTCGCAGGAGGTTGAGACCCCGGCAGACGATGTCGGGGGGTCCTCCCGTGGGCGCCGTCGGCCGCAAGGGAGAAATGCGACGAAGGCGGCTAGAGGGAGGAGGGGCCGAGCCGATTCCAGCCAGGCGAGCTCGGGCTCGGGGGGATCCCCAACTCCCATATGGCCATGTACATGACCGTCACAATGACAGACACTTCTCGCATGACGTCCGCCCAATATCAAGCCTGGCTTAACGGAATTACGTTTATGGCAGCACAACTTGGCATTCCGTCTCCTCACGGCTTCAGTGCACCTCCACCGTCTTCGGGGGTTGATTCGCCGGCGGAGTATTTTTTTATTTTCTATAAAATTGTATTTTAAATTATGTCATTTTTATTTTTTTAGGATTGTAATTATGTCTTTTTTTATTTTTTTAATTTTAAGTTGTATTTTTATTTTATGTTGTAATTTTATTTTATTTTTAATGATGTGTGTTTTTTTTAATTGAATTTGGTTGGAAATAAAAATAAAAAATGAAATTGAATGAATAGTAATTTAATGGACGGTTAAGGGACGGTTAAGGGAGGGAGGGTTGCGGGTTCCGTCCCTTAGTTATGAGATGGAGTAAAAAAGTACAGTGGAGCCCGCGAATAGTAATTTAAGGAACGATTAAGGGACGGTTTAGTGACGCGTTGTGGATGGCTTTATCATGAATCAAAATTATCTTAATTTCAACGAATTTAAGAGAAAAATAAAAAAATAAAAAAATAAAAAAAAATAAAAAAATGAGATTAAATATGGGACAAGCGTGTAAATTGCAAATCGATGCAGTGAGTGAGTGTCAGAGAAGTAGTCCTTTCTCTGTTGCATATATTTATTTCACATAAATAAAAATCCTGCTCCAAATGTAACTGTTGAGCTCATTTTTCCCAAGGCTTTCAGAATTAATGATTGAAACACAGTCTTTCTACTTATATACTTGTGAAATTGGACATCTTTATTAAACTATTGAATATGTTAGTAAATAATACGAAAAATTAACAATTATCCCATCATCTGCCTTCTTTCTGGCGAAATATGTGATATTGTGCTAAGAAGTGAATTGACATAATTATAATACTTTACTTTCATGTTCATGTGTTAGTTTTTGAAATTGGTTGTCATATAATCGTATATTTTGCCGGAAATGTAGCGAATGATCAGAGTTATAGTAGTACTTATATTATCCTTGAATAATAAATACTCCTATAATTTTTTATAGGTATACATAGAGATGTGTATCCATATTACTTAATTGTATTTGAATTTGTATTGAATTGTTTCATGATCAACTTAATTATCGCATTTACTCGACTCATTGATTATATACCTAACTTGAAATAAATTCGATAATAATAATGACAATTTTTGTGTATTACTTTTTGTTTTTGTAAAATGCATTGGATAGCTATTAAAATAGCATACCTACCAATTCAGATGAAACCGTAATGTTAAATATCATTTATTGCCTTTTATGTATCTCTGCCAATTTATGAAGCGTTCACCCTACTTAATTGTGTCAGTTCAATCAAATGTCTTCAACCTCCAACCTTCCCCATCTCTCATCTTCTTTCTCTTTTCTCGTAGTTGAATTTGAAATGTAAATTTATTTGAGATTGTGTTCGTTTTAAGTTTAACATATAAAATAACATTATTTGAGTAATATGTGTTCTAAAACGTTGGTTTATATTAGTATGCAAGTCATACGAAAAATGTAAAATAAGAAAATTTTAATGCAACTTCGGACAAATGTAGATGGGGTCGCTTGACCACACCATTATCCCACGACAGTTCAGTCTTTGCCTCAAGTGCAATAGATTATCCGGTTAAGATCTCTTAAATACTCGAATACTTTAGTTTTGATATTATAGTATTGCTGTGTCAGAATAGAGCAATTGTGTAATCGACAAACGAAATAACGTAAAGATGACACAGATTTACGTGGTTCGCCAATTGGCTACATCCATGGGCAAGAACGGAGAACAAATTTTATTCATAGTGTTTTCAGATTATAGCTACAAATTTCAGATTGGATCTAAGATCACATAATTATGTAGTCTACTCTCATATAAATAGGCACACATAGGATCATATCCTAATTCGGAAACATAATCCTATCCCAATTAGGAAACATGATCTGAACAGATTCAAGGCATACTAACAAATCTCCACCTTGACTTGAATTCTCCCTTGCTGATGCATCATTACAATGTCAGACGAACAAACTTCTCCATTCTTGCCACAAATTTGCCCTAGTCCGAAAACCAGATTTCACCTTTCTTGCCTCAGATTTTCCCTAGTCTGAAAACCAGGCACTCCCAGTGAATTTGTCGACCTTCACATTCAGAGCAGACATCTTGATCGATTAACACAGAAATCCTAACAGATGAGGAATTCAAAACCCTAGTCCGAAAACCAGGCTCTGATACCAGTTTGTTATGACAGAATAGAGTAATTGTGTAATCAAGATAAACAGAAACGTAAAGAAGACACATATTTACGTGGTTCGCCAATTGGCTACATCCACGGGCAGGAACGGAGAATAAATTTTATTCAAAGTGTTTTCATATTATGGCTACAAATTTCAGATTGGATCTAAGATCACCGAATTATGTACTCTACTCCCATATAAATAGGCACACATGAGATTTTATCCTAATTCGGAAACATAATCATATCCCAATTAGGAAACATGATCTGAACATATTCAAGGCATACTAACAAATCTCCACCTTGACTTGAATTCTCCCTTGCAGATGCATCATTACAATGCCAGACGAACAAACTTCTCCATTCTTGCCTCAAATTTGCCCTAGTCATAATACAATTTGTTCTTACCCATGGACGTAGCCAACACAGCTTTGGTGAACCACGTAAATTTTGTGTCTCTTTACGTTCTTTCGTTTGTCGATTACACAATTACTCTATTCTGTCATAACAAACTGGTATCTAGAGCCTGGTTTTCGGACTAGGGCAAATTTGAGGCAAGAATGGAGAAGTTTGTTCATCTAGCATTGTAATGATGCATCTGCAAGGGAGAATTCAAGTCAAGGTGGAGATTTGTTAGTATGCCTTGAATCTGTTCAGATCATGTTTCCTAATTGGGATAGAATTATGTTTCCGAATTAGGATAGGATCCCGTGTGTGCCTATTTATATGGGAGTAGAGCACATAATTCTGTGATCTTAGATCCAATCTGAAATCTGTAGCCATAATCTGAAAACACTCTGAATAAAATTTGTTGTTTGTTCCTGCCCGTGGATGTAGCCAATTGGCGAACCACGTAAATCTGTGTCATCTTTACGTTCTTTTCGTTTGTCGATTACACAATTACTCTATTATGTCACAACAAGTATAGTGTGGTTATGTATGACTTTTATGGTTTGTGTATCTGAGTTGATTCATATAAGAAATTGTTGGAATGCCCAATAAAAAGATTTGTGTGTTAGTAAGGGGATTGACATCTGTCACGTTCATGGTCATTTTATCCATTGTGACATAGGTGATCATACCTTTTTCATTTTCCGGAGGTCCCTTGGCGTGATCTCACGGCCATCTACGCAGGCAGAGACTTTATATCAAACCTGAAGCAACCCTGAAAAGTGAAAAATGTTTCTCTAGCTGACTAGGACAAACAATATCAGCGACGGCCTTCATTGTATCTTATCCTACTACTTCTATATCCCGAATTCTTCACAAAGCACAACATACTTAGATCTATAAAAATATCAGTGAAAAGTGTTTTTTTATTATATTTTAACTTTAGTTGTGAATTTTTTTCTAATATATTTTGAATCTTTGATAACGTAAAAGAGAGTATATTTCGCATAACAACGTGCAAAAATGTTTATTTCATGGGACGTGATTTGGCGGTTTGTTTGAAAGGTGTTACCGTGTTAGTATCTTTAAAAACAAAACAAAAATCAAATTATGTGTACCATATATTTTATGCGTCATAATGTATTAAGTAATTAAATGTGCGGTGTGCTTTAAAGGTAGTGTGAATTGAACAATATATGATCTCATTAATTATTACTATAAGGTTTGGAATGAAAGGATAATAAATGACTCCGAAATTAAATTTTATGTAAAAAATAAGCATTATTAATATTGAGGGAAACATTTTATTAATTAGGTGATAGTTTTCGATAGAAGCTAACAACAATAATGACTCTTATTAATACTATTTTAGTCACTTATGATCATTGCGGTTATGATTATAATTATTACTATTATTTTGATCACCCTTCAAGTTTACTTTCAGATAAATCATTCCCAAAATAATATGTTGTTCAGTCATCGAAAAGCCGACGACCCGACATAGTTTCCTTGTCTGCACCAATCGAATTAATATGTTGTAGATGGAATGTAGTGAATTAATTAACTCTATGGAAATTGGAATAGTGGATTAAAGATTGGTGCTCAAAATTTTCCTAGCTACTTTTTTGTGCTACTTTGTATTTTTTTATTTATTCTTTTATAGTTTTGATATTCTTGTTAGTTGTTGTCTTAGCTATTTTAGGTCTTTTTTCTATTTCGTCTTGTTATGGCTAGGAATTTGATGTCTTACTGATTGTAACTCGTCGTGATGGTTAGTGTCTTCCTATGTATCGAAAAATGTATGGAAAGAATAAAATATAGAAGCGAAGAAAAAAAATTAAAAATAAAATAACTTAATTTTAATAGAATGGAGTGAGTAATACTAACTTTTATTGATAATTAAAATCGCTTAAAGTAAGTTATAGTCCTAAGAACAATGACTTCTAAAAACTCAACCTTTTCTGAAATTTACAGCGAGAAATAGCTTACACAAGTTTAGTCTTATTAATATAGTCTTATTGATTAGATTAGATAAATATGGTAGTATAGCCTGTTATTTATTGAATTACAGCTCTTATAAAAAAATACATCACCATGCACGTTAAATATATCCGTTTTTTACCGTTTTTTCCACTTTTTTATTTTTTTTATTTTTTCCCCAAAAATACACATTTTCATCTATAAATACCCCACTTTCACACCCAAAAATTCACACCAAACTATACAAATCTCATCTTCATTCTCTCATATTCATTCTCATCTTCATTCTCTCATATTCATTCTCATCTTCATTCTCCCATATCCACTATGACCCCCTCGCAACTTCGATCGCACGAAGCCATGATATTGGGCCTCCAAAGACAGTTGGGGGTAGTGCTGCCGGATGAGTAGTCGTCCACGGGGTATTTTTAGCTTTTAATTATGTAATTTTTAATTTTTAGGAGTTTAATTAAGTAATTTTTAATTTTTAGTATTTTAATTATGTAATTTTTAATTTTTAGGATTTTAATTATGTCTTTTTTATTTTATTTGTAATTTGTAATATTTATTGTGGGTTTTTAATGAATTTTAATACTATGAAAATGTTTTTGTTTAATTGAATTTTAAATTGAATTGTGTTCGTCCTTGCGGAAGAGCACAACTGTGGGTGTTGTGCTCTTGCCAAAGAGCAGACAGAAAAAGTGGGGTCGGGCCCACAACCGTGCTCGCTGGCAAGAGCATGACTGTGGATGCTATTATATGTTTGGATTGACTGGTTCGTACGACTATCATGCACGCTAGCTAGTACTACAGTAGTTAGATGTATTTATTATGAATAAATGTATCGACGACCTTTAATTTATATGGTAAAATATTACATATGTTCAAATTTGTGCTTAAAAACTCGATCAATTTTGCAGCCCTTTTATATATTTTGGGTTAATTGACTTGTAAACCCCCCCCCCCCCCCCCACACCCTTCTTCTATTTTCTTTTGCTTAAAGAAAACGTAAGAGATGTGTATTTTTATTAGTTTCATCACAATGCACACTACTTCTCTTTTTCTTTATTGATAGAAGGAAATAACCCCCAAAAAAATTGGAATTTTCCCGAAGTAACTGGTATCTTAGATAAACAATGAAGTACAACTTAATTAGTAAAACATTTTATGTTCAATCAAAGATGGGTACATCATGAATTTATGACAACGAGAGTAAACGAGTAACCATTTTGATTTTCTTTTTAAAAAGAATTATGCCCTTGAACTTATCATGAATAAGAATAGTGCTCACCATTGGAAATATGTATAATTTCATAAGCTTAACATTTTATGTTAATTAGAAACACAATATTTGAAAGATTTACTTTGACGATGAGGTCGAGTGATGATGGTTGTTGGCTACCTTTGAAGATTAATTAATGGTCACACGTGCAATAAAGGTTGCTAATGTTTATTTTTTGGATCAGAAAGGGGGAAAAATTTAAAGAATTTCCAGTTTGTAGCTTTGTAGTACTTGTATCTCTATTGCTTTTCCATAACTCTACCATTACCACTACCTTCTTTTGATGGGGTTGGAGACAAAATAACTGACATTATAAATAGCACATTTAATTCTTTCTTAGTAGTAGTAGTAGTAGTATAGTTTATTTTCTTAGGGTTTAGGTTAGAGTGGAAATGCATAACCCTTTTAACTCATTGATGTTGCTGATTTTGTATGTTTCATTGCTTGCCAGTAATCGATTTAATTAAGAAAAAAATATTTTCATAAGTAAAACCGTTATGAATTATGATGGGTTTTTAAGTATGATGCTAAACAACCACATTATAACATTATATCGGTCCTATGATTTAAAATTATTGATCGTTTATTAAATTAGTATTTAAATATTAAATAAATCATTAGTTTGTGTGCAATCATGTAGTGTGATTGCATAATTTTACTATTTTATGAATTATCTGCAGTAAATAATGTTTTATCTTAAACTAGTATCATCTTTTTTTAAATGTCATTTTCCCCAAGTGTTACCAAACAAGTAGTTATTTCTTATCTAATTCAATATGTATTCAATTCTTATCCATTAAATAAACGGAGTTATTAAAGGCACATAAATTTTTCTCATACATATGAGAGAAATTTATTTCGAAAGTAGTAGTAATAACTATAAGTAAGCTGTCAGTCCTTCAAATTAAACATCTGTAGCTATTGTAGTCTTATAAAGAAAGTGTAACTACAAAATACAGCAATTATTCTCATAAAAATTGTAATTAATGTTACGTCGGTGTGATGCATTAGATCTATATATTTGTCATTTTTTTACAAAGTTCTGAATTATGGAGACTATAATTTATATCAATAATAGTTTGATTAAACGAATAATAATATGGATATATGGACATAATAATTTTAATCACCAAATGTAATAAAATATCATCGTCATCGTTGCAAACTGTAGAATTGAAACATTTATGTCAGTGTGACGCATGATAATAATTTATTTAATAAATAATAGATTCGATGGTTCATTATTATAATATACATATATTTTCAAAAGAGTGATGCTAAATGGTCATAATGTGGCCAGCCATAAACATAAAATATTAATAAAAATTTATGTATTTAATGCTATTTTACTTGAAATTGGTTCATCTTAAAATTATCAAATTTTCAAGACTAATTTACCCCATTCCCATTGCATAGAATAGAATGATAATTTTAAGTCTTTGACCACAATACTATTGTATAACTACGTAAAACTAATTTTCTAGTGTCCAATTTTTTGGCCTAACCATCAACTTCTATCTCTGCGAACTACATCAAATTATCAAATTACTAATGTGACTTTATGGACTATGAGTTTAGCACAAACAAATGACTTCCACTTAATCATAATTTTCTAAAAATATTTATTCGACCATCATCTTTTTAGAAAAAATCCTTTTATCATTAGAGTTACGTACGTGGTATAGCAAAGGGTGGTGCAACTTCTTTAAAATCATTAAGATGAGTTATGGTTTGAAATTTGGATACAAAACAATTAAAGTACTCCACCAATTAAATTATACTAATATGTTGTGGTATACGATTTGAAGATCCATAACACGGTGTCACGTAATTTTTTAATATATACTACTGGAGTAATTTATTACTTGAATATTAACCAATGAGATTTAGTCTTCCAATTTTATAATATATGATACTATTATTTATTTGAAAAAAACGACATACCTTATTTTTAAATTTATCAGCTCCAATAATCAATTTTATCTTATAAAAGTGATAATGGATTTTTTAAAAATAATTATGTATCCTAAGTTGGTGTAATATAATAAAAACTAATACTATTAATTACAAAGTTAATTAAAATGTAAATTTAAATAACAAAAACTGATGAAAAAATTAATTAGGTTTACAAAAATTTGGATGGCTGAATCTTGTTCAAATAAATTGGGGGTGAGGAAATTAATATTGATAGACCGTGAAGAATGAATATTTGACTTTATCAACGGTAAGAATGAATAGGACTGGTAATTAAGAATGACTTTAAATTTGAAGTGAAATTTGAGAAAAGGGTAATTAAGTAAAATTATCTTAGCACTAACTATTACTATTAATTTATTACATTGACTTTTATAATTATTTACAAAAATGCCATTGTGTGGCTGGCCACATTATGGCTACATGGCATTATTCTTTTCAAAATCTTCTTTGCAGATAACTTCTTGTATTGCGATATTTAATGGTGGCCAATGGGCATGCATTTAAGCAATAGAATAGTAAAGTGTGGATATAATTAAGATGAATGAAATAGTGGAAGAACAGAAAACTTGTTGTGTGTGCAACTAAATCAATTTATGATGAGGAATTGAATGCATGGTTGGTTGTACAATAAAATCTCATGCTACATTCTTAAATGATAGGGAGCCCTGCAATCACCCATCAAGCAACCATAAAAATAGCATCCATTAATACCTCCAATTAATTCTTAGGTCCTTCTCAATTTAGCAATCTCTGTTTAACCATCATTTCTTCATGCCCCCCCCCTCTCTCTTCTTTATCTCAATCCATATTAGCCCAAAATACACCTTGTCTTTCGAATGTTTGAGTAGACTTCACCTAAAATATATAAATTCAAATTCAAACTCTCACAATGTTCCTTTTTCAACTAATAATGTTATATTTAATCATGTTGGGAAAGAAAATAGATCTTGAGACAAGGAAAGAGGGAAAGAAAATAGATCATGAGACAAGGAAAGCAAATCTCAGATCTAGACAAGAATAGCCGATAGTATTTCCTCATCGATGTAAATATATACTATTATATAGTAATACAATTATATATAGTCCATAAATAAAAAGTATCCCTCTACTATACAACAATCTCTCTTCCTAATTAATGACCTGAATACGATCTAACACACTACCGGAGCAAACCCTTTCGGGGCATGTCCGTATGGATGATCATGTTCTGATGTTAACAGAAAATAAGGACACGCATGCAAGACGACACAAGCGTGTATATAGATCCGAAAAAATTGGTTTGGCCCGAAGGGTACTCAGCTTGTGTAATTGGAACTAAGACTCACTAAAAACTTGAAGCCTACTTAAAATTGCACTTGAAAATGACCTATAGACTCGTCAAGATATTGTGGTTCGGCTCAATAAGTCCGCCCATTTTTTGTTAGTTATGCATATGTGAGTTTATTTTGAATAATATATAGAAATTTTTGCTATATTAGAGTTCAGTTTTCATTTATTATAGTATTTATTAATTTGTCTTAATTTTTTGACAGGTTTTGGCCCGATTGTGTGGCTGGGCACCAAAATTCAGCCGACCCCTCATGTTTGCTACCTCCAGGTATATGCAGTATATGATATGTGACTCACACTATTTTTAATATATTTGCAAAAATAAAGATATTCCATTCGCCAGACAATGTATGTTCCATTTTTTTCAAATTTGATCAATTCTTCGTCATTACAAATTAAATCTCATTTACTTTTTATTAATATATGATTAAAGTGAATTCTATATTTTATTTGCTTATTTCACTAACATTTAATAAACTAATAAAGTATATAAAATGGAATTCATAGTTCGCAAACTTTATACACATACATTCTTTCACAATTCTTAAAACTTGTCAAAACTTGTCATAAATCAAAATGTGACCTATGGAGTTATTATTATAAAATAAATCATACTACTACTAATTTAGAGGGCATTTGTCCTCATGAATGAGATCTACCAATATATGTAGATTATTTATGTGCTGTGACTTAACTTGAGGTCTTCATATTCATATATGTCATTAGCCTACTATACTAGGACACTATACAAGAAAGTTTCTCGTCTCGGCGAGACGAGACGAGATCGAGCCAGCGATGCGGATGCTCCGTCTCGTCTCGTATCCCTCCGTCGAGAGGAGGGTGGCGAGCTCCCGTGCGGCAGTGACGCCCACTCGCCGGCCCGCGAGTGGCGTTGTTTATATCCGTTGAAAAAATATTTTTTTAATTATTTTTTTAAAAATTCCGAAAAATGAAAAAAAAAATTCCCCCAAAAATACTAGCCGTTTTTTTCCAATGTTTCAATTTTTTTCTATTTTTTTTAAGCCCCCAATCACTTTTATAAATATCAAATCATTCCGACAAATTATCCACCATCAAAAACTCTCTATTCTCACTCACACTCTACATTCTTCATCTCAAAACATTATTCTTCTCCCAAATTTAATCTATTCATGGATCCATTTGAGCAAATGCGTCGAATGATGGAAGAATCGCTAGAGTAGATCGACTTATGGAGGAGGAGGAAGCCACGGAGAAGCAACCCCGAAAATACATCCATCGTGACCGGGAGGAAGCCGCCGCAAGGTTGGTACGAGATTACTTTTGTGAGAACCCAGTATGGGGAGATACCTACATCCGTCGCCGTTTCCGCATACGCCGGGAGCTATTTCTGCATATTGCAAAAACATTGGCGGCCCGGGAAGAGTACTTCCAAGAAGGGTTCGACGCTATTGGCCGTCCCAGTGCACGATGAGTACATGCACATTGGGGACAGCACTGAGAGACTGTGTTTGATGACCTTCTGCAAAGGCGTCCGGGAAGCCTTCACCAACAAATTTCTCCGGAAGCCAAGCACCGCAGATTGTCAGTTTCTGCTCTGACTTCACAAAACAGTGCACGGATTCCCCGAGATGCTTGGCAGCGTCAATTGCATGCATTGACAATGGAAGAATTTCCCTGTGGCGTGGAGGGAATCATACACGAGCGGCCACAAAGGCACCCACCCCACTGTTATACTCGAGGTCGTTGCCGACTACCGGCTATGGATTTGGCATGCGTTTTTCGGGTTCCCCGGATCGAACAACGACATCAACGTGCTCAACCAATCTGACCTTTTCAACAGAGTTTTGAATGGTAAAGCGTTGGCCATCAACTTCACTGCTAACAACTGCCAGTATAAAATGGGGTACTATCTTGCCGACGACATCTATCCGAAGTGACAAACCTTCGTGAAGACGTTCAACAGACCGATAAACGAAAAATAAGCTCTTTTTGCGCAGAAGCAAGAGGTTGCTCGCAAGGATGTGGAGAGAGCGTTTGGGGTTCTACGAGCTCGATTCCACATTATCAAATCCTCGGCTCGTACTTGGTTTATGGAGAATATGGTCGACATCATGTATACGTACATAATCTTGCACAACATGATTGTCGCCGACGAAGGACCTGAAGCGGGAAATTGGTTCGACCCTGAAACCCCGGGAGACTCTACTGCAAGTAGTCCGCCTCGCAGTGGAGTGCATCCTTGTTCGCAAGAGCGAATGTTTGTTCGGGCAAGGACACGTGATTCTATCAGCCACACCCTACTCCAGGAGGATCTAATGGAGCACATTTGGGTAAAATTTGGCAACCGTTAGACGATCACCGCGTCACTTTCCATGATTATGCGGATTTCAATAAATTGTAATATTAGGGTTTCAATTATGTATTTTTCGTGTTTTTGGATGTTGTAATTTTCATGGTTTTTAATGATTTTATGAATTATCAGTATTAATTTAATATTTCAATGAAATATTAATTGAATTTGTTGGAAATAAAAATAAAAAATGAAATTGAATAAATAGTTAAGGCATGAGATAGTTAAGAGATGGAGGGTTGCAGGTGCTGTCTCTTAGTTAAGAGATGGGGTAAAAAAGTGCAGTGGAATCCATAAATAGTTAAGGGATGAGACCGTATTAACCCAAGGAGGTGGATGTCGTGAGAATCTGAGATCATGAGACACTATTTGCTGGCTCATTGCTTACATACATTATGCATACAAATTTCTTATATTATAAAAGTTTATTTTACTAGGTGATATTGGAGAAATATAACTTCAATCAATTTACGGCACTTCAATTACTTCGAAGTAAAACAATAAGGGATTCTACGATATAGTAATAAGTAATTAAGAAAAGAAATCCAACACAATGTGACCAATTGAGTTAGGTTTTAGATGACTAAATTACATGCATGTTTGGAAATTGATATGCATAATCAGAAAATATGAGTTTAAATAGTTATTTACAACAAATGATAGTAATTTTTTATACACAATAAAATGGTCCAACTTCAAAGCAAGCACTCTATATAAAAAAAGGGCCCACACAGCTCAACCAGAGACAAAACGAAAAATTAAAAGAATTAATGAAACAACACACCTCATAAAATAGATCAAGCAACCAACTAAAAGAGTGAATGAGATTATGAGAACATAGTGCAGTTTAAACTTTAAACTATGATCCATCAAAAAAGACATTTACACCACCAATTCATATAGGTGCACATTAATTTAATTTATACTCCATATGAATTGAAATACTAACATTTTTTCTATTATTCTTCATGACAAAATTGCCAAGTAGTAGTACTATTATAAATGTGTGTTGACTACAAGATCAATGAGACCCGACCACGTACAAAATAAATATTAAATATGATCATTTAAATCCTAATTTGTTCATAGCCGCTTACATATGCCCAACATATGTAATTACTAATTAGTTGAATAAAAGCAAATTAATTATTTTAAAGTTGAACAATAAAAGTTGTTACGTGCACGAAGGCCTTCATTAATAAATGGAACAAGTTGTTCGATCATTAAATCCTTTCATTAATTGCGATGGCTAAAATGTCTCATGAATTTTAAGTTTGTTGCTTATTTTTCCTTGAAATTTCAATTAAATTTTGCGTCAATATCTATGTTCGTTTTATATCCTTTAAAAAGAAAATCTTTAAAAAGTGGGAAGAGGTACGCATAATTTTTGGTTGGAAACCTATTTATGATAGAAAAGAGTGTTTACCTAAGTTTTATCGAAAGAGATGTCTTATGGTTTTTTTCTCGTGGTGTAAATTAAGGCATTGAATGTATCATTAAATTATATACCTAACACTAACCACTCGCAATTAAGAGTTGGTAATTAACCATGGACAATGACTCCAACTTTAATTACTCTAAACCCATTTTATTATAATTAATAAAACTGTGATACGAGTCTTAGTTTTAGGAATTATTAATTTGTTGAGATATTTTAGAGATTTGCATATCTTTTCTTATATTTATTTCTTGTTCCCTAAGCTAGTATTCTAGTATTATAAATAGGATAGATTGTTATCATTTTATTGAATCATTCAATGAAATACAATATTATTTTGACCAAGTCCACGTGTGATTCTTTGAATCCCTAATTCCCTACGCTACCTGCTGCCCGACGGAAGGTCTCCGCGCACAGCCGGAACGTATATCTGATCTGTAGCCGTTGCCCGACAGGTTGGAACCCGCGCACAGCCGCCCAGATCTTTATCTCCGCCGACCCTCACGGACGCCGGATTATCTTTATCTCGTTATTGTCCGTTTTATCGGATCGTTAGGGATTTAGATCGTTAGTTGATACAAACCTTGTTCGTATCTTTTCTCCGGCGTCCTTGCGTAGGATCGGCGGAGGCGAAGATCTGGCTGTGCGCGGAAGACCTATCCGTCGGGCAGCGCAGAATCTATGTAAAAGATAATTCTCAACTCGTCGTTGGGCAAAAGATTAATATTGTATTTCGTTGATTGATTCAATAAAATGATAACAATCTATCCTATTTATAATACTAGAATACTAGCTTAGGGAACAAGAAATAAATATAAGAAAAGATATGCAAATCTCTAAAATATCTCAACAAATTAATAATTCCTAAAACTAAGACTCGTATCAACTCCCCCACGGTTAAAATCCACCTTGTCCTCAAGGTGGGAACCACGAACTAAGGATGAGAGCTGAAAGCAAAAGCTTGGCGAGGCGTCTCCTCCTGGATCAAACACACACCGAGCAGTTGCTCGTGTCCCTTCATCACCTCCATAAAAAAGCAACGAAGGCCGACTGATGTGGTCACCCCAATTCCATACTAAAACAAAAAGCTTTTCCGTACCTCGCAGAATGCCCAAACATGATGTTGCATTGCGCGGAGGAATCAACCTAGCATCGAGTGATGTTGGTCGATGATTCATACTTGTAACATCACCGACATTCAAATCCATATGGACATAAGCAATCATGGGCAAACCAACGTAAGAACCACCTCCTTTCTTCCCCAATTGTTTAGACTTTAATCTCGGCTCTTCTTCAAACAAGCTTCTCCTCACCTCCATTTTTACCTTAAGGTCCGATTTTGTTGTCTCACCTGCAGTCTTGTACTCAACTATAATATTCTCAATCTTCATTGGCTCTTTTCCTTCTTGTGTATTCGTTTCCCACTCTTTCTTCATGGAGCTCGGGATAGCAGCTGCTGGACGCTGAGTAAAGGTCGCAAATGGTGTCGTCACAGGCGGCGGGGGCACGAGCTGGAAAGGTCCCGGTGCGGAGTCGGACAACAGCTCCAAGGGCGGTGCTGGACTCGGCTGCTGCGGTTGGAGTGGTGGAGCCGCTGAGTCCTTGGGAACAAAACGTGAAGGCCCACAAGAAGCCTCATTATTTCTTGATGGAGGACATGCCATCTTTCGGAGTGGTGCAGAAACATGGGGCTGATCAAGATCTGGCTCGGGCTGCGGTAACGATCGTAATTTGCTAAACCGGTGATTTGTGGCTTCGAACCAAGTTTCTATCTTGTCACATGCTTCCATTAAGCGGTCTAACTTTGCGTTAATCGGGTCCTCCGCTTTGGTGGCTGGACGAGGGTGATATTGAGGCTGCCACGGGCGATATCGGGCGTAGGAGTTTCGTGGCTCGACGTATGAATCTGGGACCATATCTGGATCACGATACGGTGGTGGATAACAGTTATCGGTTCGTTGTCGGGGCGGATCCCAACAAGTGGGGCGGCGCATCTGGAAAGACCCCATTCGGTGAGGTTGCGGCGGACCGTAGGGTTCACGCCTGTACGTGGGTGGTGGCTGATCATCGGGCGGAAAACCCGGTGGATCGCGGCTGCTCGGAGGGTCCCAGCAGGTTGCACGTCGTGGTCGGAATAGCTGCTGCCAATCCAGGGTGTTTTGTGCACTACGCCCAACTCCGGCGTAGCTGCGTGACACATGGTTCTGGTCGAATTGGCGATGATAGTTGTAGGACATGATAATAGAACTCGGAGGATGAGATCACTTCGACGCGGCGCGCGGGAATCCTTCCCGTCAGGCGTTGGCGAAGTAAGGTTGTCCGGCGGGATTCGAGATGGTGGGAGGGTCACCTCTCAATGAAAGCACCAGTTGATACGAACCTTGTTCGTATCTTTTCTCCGGCGTC
The DNA here is from genome assembly GCF_004379255.2 of Salvia splendens. Classification (NCBI taxonomy): domain Eukaryota; kingdom Viridiplantae; phylum Streptophyta; class Magnoliopsida; order Lamiales; family Lamiaceae; genus Salvia; species Salvia splendens. The sequence continues at coordinate 3,417,516 of NC_056042.1, forward strand.
CTTGCGTAGGATCGGCGGAGGCGAAGATCTGGCTGTGCGCGGAAGACCTATCCGTCGGGCAGCGCAGAATCTATGTAAAAGATAATTCTCAACTCGTCGTTGGGCAAAAGATTAATATTGTATTTCGTTGATTGATTCAATAAAATGATAACAATCTATCCTATTTATAATACTAGAATACTAGCTTAGGGAACAAGAAATAAATATAAGAAAAGATATGCAAATTTCTAAAATATCTCAACAAATTAATAATTCCTAAAACTAAGACTCGTATCAAACTGGTTGTTAGTTGCGGCCAAATTGTGGTTGGTCATGGTAAAATACTTATATTTTAATCTTTACTAGATCTTACTAATTCATGAACTGAAGTTATATGATTAGTACCCCTCAACATTTAATATTAAAATAGACGTAGGTGGATTGAATATAATGATTAATGAGATCTTTTAATAACACATGTTCATTTTTGTAGGTTTTTTTAATTGAAAGATGTATATTTGTAATCATCATATAATAACCATTTAGAAAAATTGAAGTGACGAATAATAATCTCTTATAGTGCTATTATTTATCAAGTTGGTTAATGTTGATATAACACTCATTTTTGCATCTAGTATAAAATTATTGATTTGATTGAGAAACCACAACTTATTTTTCGTTACTAATAATTTGTTAATAATAAGACTATACATGATACGGAGTATTTTTTTAAAACTATCTTAAGGAAAATATGGACCCACAAGAAAATTGAATGTGATAGAGGCAACCCAACTAGCCATGGGCCATTTAAGTAATAAAAAGCCCAAGTCCAGTAAGCAATTAACGAAAAGCCCATGGCATATAAATTTCGTGATAGACTTTTAATAATAAAAAATTTCACTCAAAAATTAAAAAAATCGGTTATTTTATAAGATCTGTACCAATCAATATGCTCAAAAAACACGAAGTTTAAACCATACACTACTGTTAATTTTTTCAAGTCGGGCTTAGCCTGCTTTCTTTCCCAAAAATAAAAATAAAAATATAAAGCTTCAACCATACAATATTACATTAGTTTAGTTCATTTATTGGTAGCTACTAGTACACTACTCCTTCCGTTTACAAATAGGAGTCTCATTTCTTTCCAGCACAGATTTTAAGAATATTAAGAAAAAATAGGTGGAAGAAAATTAGTGGAATATGAGTCTCATTTGTATATATATTAGTTTTAAATTATATATGAGTGGAATGAGTTAGAGAAATGTGAGACCTCTTTACCATTTATAGTAATTATAAACCGAAACTCCTATTCACCGGTAAACCAAAATTAAAAAAAGACCCTTATTCACGGACATAGAGAGTACATTGCATTACCTCAATTTAAAGAAGAATAAAAGTATGATATTGTTTTGTATATATATGACACAACCAAGAGAAATAGTTTTAAATTTAATACTCTCTCTATCCCATTTTTTAAGTGTTTTGAAAAAATAATAATTAATAGTTAAAGTGTAAAATTAGTGAAGTAAGAGAGATAATAATATAGATGATATATGGTTTTATGTAGTGATGTTTAGTGGTTGAATGAAGAGAGAATAAAGTAGGAGTGTGAAAAAACTGAGAAAAAAATTAGGAGATATAGTATGATACAATAAGAGAGAGATATAGTGTTGTTTTTTGTCATAAAAGGAAATGACTCACTTATAATAGGATGACCCAAAAAGAAATATATCTCATTTATAGTGGGACGGAAAGAGTGTTATTCGAAAACACGTTAAAAAAAGTTTCAATTTTAATAAGACAAATAGAGTATTACATTTTAAAATGTTAGCATAAAATGGATCATACTTCATAATTTAAATAACTACTATACATAAAATGGAGTATATTTTTTAAAAAAAGTACCCAAATTTAGTGAATCTTTATTACTTTCCACACAAAACAAAATTTTCTTATCCACGTGTCCAAGTTAAATAGGCCACACAAACCACAATTTTCTAACCACATTATCGTTAATTGGTCTTCAGCGCTTCATATGAACCAAAACTCATCAAGTCGGAAATATTTTTGTCGGTAACTAACATTCTAAATCGAATAAATAAATTTTCACCAATAAATTTTATTTGTATAGCTGATAGATATCTCCAACCTAAAATAAAAACGATTATCGTAGCAATTTACTGAAAATGATCATCTCAAAAGTCCCAATTTAGTATCGTAGCAATTTATTAAGAAAGTCCCCATTTAGTGATTTTTACTGGACCCACTTTGTACTAATAATTGGGCCATGATGGGCTCATTGACCAAATTCATTGGTTCTTATCTGTGAGCGTGAATACTAGAATGATGAGTGCGATATCTTGATAAAATTGGGCCTTGATGGCCCATTATCCCAAATTAATGAGATATTAAGGGAGAACACTCGTTAAAACAAGTGGTGCGAATGAAAATGACGTGCAAATCGCGTATATACAGTGTTTCGAAAATTAAATAAAATAAAAAATCGGCTAGCCGATCGCTCGCCGATCGGGAGCCTGCAATGGCGGCCAGCCGATCGGTGAGCGCATGGGCCAGCGCCCAAAAATCGGCGTGCGCTCGCCGTTTTTCTCGCTGATTTGCCGCTCGCCGGACGCAATGGTTCGGCGAACGGACCGGCCAGCACCGGAAATCGGCTAGCCGGTCCGCTCGCTCGTGGATGCTCTTACTACTGGAAACGGAGGGAGTAGTACCTAATACCGAAGCCCAATTGAAAGCCCACTAAACCCTAAACCCTCTGTCCCCTTTCTTCTCCGACGCGTCCTCCAATTTTCTCCTGGGAACGAATTGCTTCCTCTTTTCCGACGAATCCTCTCTTCTTTTCTTCTCGAACCAAGTTTTGTCGATAATAGCAAAATGGTGAAGAAGAAGCAGAAGATAATACTACCGCCGGACCTTCCTCCAGAAGTTCCCGATGAAGAAGTTGAAGTTTCTGACGAGGATCTGGATTTTGTCGACCAGCATTCAGATTATGCTAATTTTATGTCCAAAATTGACACTCCTTCTCTCACCAAGTAAGTGCTAATCTCTCAATTTTTGTCAATCAATCGCGTACTTATCAATTTAGGCATGCTAGTTGAGTAGCTGATGCAATTATTTGTTCAAACCCTAGGCATGTTAGTCGAGTGGCTGATGCCAATGAAGGAGCTTTAGAACTGTTGTATGAGAAGAAGTTGAGAAAGAAATTGGAAAATAAAGAGAAAGAAGAGAATACGTTGGAGGTTGATCCGATTGATGCACTTCCGTTGAAAACGGCGGATGGACAGTTATACTACAGAAGAGGTTTTTTGTTTTTAATATATTTTTTTTCTATTTGATAAATGGATTAAGCATAATTTGTAGCAGTGATATAGTATTTTTAAATTGTTTTTCGCAGTAGTGAAGGAGCCAAAAGAGGCTGCAGAAGAGTCTGGGGAATCGATTAAGGACCCAGCCCTGGTGAAGCCAACGAAAGCAGAGAAACGGTTGAAGACTAAGAAATTGAGGAAAGAGGCAAAGAAACAAGCTAAGGAGGAGGAAGTGCAGCAAACTCCACAGGAAGAAGTATTGGTGCGTGTGCTTTTTTTTTTTTACGTATAATGTGTTGATACAGATGAGATGAGTGGATTATTCGAGTGGAGATAGAATTGAAAAGAAAAAAAGAGGTGTTAAAAATTCATTTTCTTTTTTGGTTGATTCAAGATGAAAACCAATAACTTGAAAGTCTTGACATGATAAAAGTTTTCGCTGTTATGAATTCCATTGGATTGTGAAGTTTGTCTAACACTTTCATATTCTTTTAGCAAACAATAAATAAGACTAGTAGAGTTTTGATAATGATGCAAGGTTTTGTGTTTCACTAATGCTTGCTGGGCTCTTTTTCAGCATGCGTGCTTTGTAGTTTCTTTCTTGTGATTTGAATGTTCTGAATTATTTGAGTTTATTGATTTATTAATTACTGTATGTTATTCTCGTTGTTACTTGTAAAGAATCTCAATTGCTGTATGTGACAAGCAAATTTGAGTTATTTACTCCTAAGAGGTGACTGCTTGGTATTCGAGTAGCTGGGGCTGCATCTGAATTAAAACTGCTGCCTGTATGTAAGGGTCCAATAATAGGGTAACAGATCACAGCAAAACAGTGTAAATATAAGTTGTAGCCATTCATAACATAATATATACATATTCAGGACGAAGTGAAAAAAGATCTGACAGCTGAAGAAGCGAATGAGAAGAAGAAATATAAGTTTGCTGAGTTGGGTACCACTCTACTTGCTGATCCAGAGTCCAATATTAGGCTTTTAAAAGAGATGCTGGAGATTTCAAAAGATGGAGACAGTACCATTGTCATACTTGGGCTTAAATCCTTGTTGGCTGTCTTCAAAGACATTATTCCAGGGTGAGCATGTTGTGTAAATTTTGTATTCTGCCTACTTTTAGTTTCAGTTGAGTTTTCTGTTGCTTCAGTTTTTGTGTTGCATAGTTCTTACTCTCTTTTTCAATATTGGTGCAGTTATCGGATCAGACTGCCTACTGAAAAGGAACAAGAGATGAAGGTTTCAAAGGATGTTAAGAAGATGAGATTTTATGAGTCCACGCTTTTGTCTGCATACAAGGTTAGGTTTACAATCTTTAGTATCGTTTGCCTAGCGTCAAATTACCTTCTCATTAGCTTTCCCCGAAATTCTGGTAAATCAGTAGCAGACTACCGCATAATTATACTCATTAGCTTTCTCCGAAATTCAGGCTTATGTTCAGAAGTTGGTAGCATTGCAGCAACAAACAGTTTATCAACAGGTGGCCACCCGTTGCTTATGTACTTTGCTTGCAGCAGTCCCACACTTCAACTATCATGAGAGCTTGTTGGCTGCTGTTGTTAAAGATATAAGCTCCCAGGATGATGTTATAAGGTATTTAGAGTTAAAAAAATTTCCGTTTTATCAATATAGTTATGTATATTCATAGCTGTTTTTTCCTAAAAAAATGTTACAAGTATAAGGTACTCCATATTTTTCACTATGAAGTATTTGATTGCATATAGTTTCCTTTGTAGGTAATATATGTCAATTGTTACATTCTCTTTTCCGTGAACATGGGTGTGATGTTATCCACATGACAATCCAAAAATCATCTAATGAAATATAAATTGTACTACTTCCTTTTCTCATCTGATTGATTTTTAGCATCCTTCTTTCATTCTGTAACTTTCAACTACTTTGCTTGATACTGACATGACTTTGTCCTTGATTTTGGTAGAAAACTTTGTTGCTCGGCCGTGAAGTCACTTTTCACTAATGAAGGCAAACATGGTGGTGAAGTTACTGTGGAAGCTGTAAGAAGGATTGCAGAACTTGTAAAAAGCCACAACTGCCAACTGCATCCAGATTCCTTAGAAGTAATGATCTCTCCTTTTGATGGAATTTAGGTGTCATTGCTCACATATTATGTTGTTTATACTGTATATACCCAAACCCAGAATTTAAAATGCCTACAATTGTTTATTGATATAATTTCATTTAGTTTTGGTTCCTGCTAACGAATCCATTTACCATTCAACCTTGTAGGTTTTCTTGTCACTGTCATTCGATGAGGATCTTGGAAAACCAGAAAGATCTGATATGGATAAAAAAGCCAAATACAAAAAATTCAAGAAGAGAAAAGGCTCGGAAGAGTCAAATCAGAAGCCGGAAAATGACAGGAAGAAAAGTAGGAAAGAACTGATGTCAAAGACTAGAGAGGAGGTATATATCTGACTTTTAAGTGTTTTGTGCTTGTTTGTTATGATATCTCTGACATTTGGAGTCTTGCAGGTAAATGCAGACTACAAAGCCGTTTCATCTGATCAAGATCCCCAAGAGCGAAGGAAAATGCAGTCACAGACTCTCTCTGCTGTATTTCAGACATTCTTCCGTGTACTAAAACATACTGTACAGCCAAGGTAAGTTTCCTGTTTTAGGAGGTGAAGATAATCAGCAGAATTCATTATAATACTTTGTAGATCCTAGCTATATCAATGCACCTTAGTCTCCTTGCATTTAATGAAGTTTATGTAAATTGTTCCGAACCACTTCAAGAGACCCAAATTGTTCCATGTTATGCTTGTTGCAGTCTGTTTGAATAAATCAGGTTCATGTATTTCTTGGTCGCATGTCCTCAACCCTAAGAAACTGGATGCAAATGGAATTCTATAAAACCTGTGATAATGCCATTGAAAATATGAGAACCCCCCCCCCAAAGATCTGCGTTATGGTATTTAGTTTTGAGCTATTTGTTTGATTAGGCAATTACTGCCAACCTTATGTCCACTTGTGTTTTGATGCACAGATCTGAAGGTTCGGTGCATGGTGCATTTGGAAGCCATCCCCTACTCGATCCTTGTCTGAATGGAATTGGAAAGTTTGCTCATCTAATTGACTTGGATTTTATGGCTGATCTCATGCAGTGTCTGAGAAAACTTGCTGGGAACGGCAATAAGTCTGTAGATTCTTCCGATAATTCCTCTTGTCAGCTAACAGTGTCGGAACGGTTACGCTGCTGTATTGTCGCTTTCAAAGTGATGAGGAACAACCTAGATGCTCTGAATGTTGATCTACAGGAGTTTTTTATCCAGTTATACAATCTTATACTCAAATACCAGCCGGGAAGGTCTGTACATATGGCTCCGAATCAATCATATCTGTTACTGTGTTTGCCTGCTTTTGCTTTGTTGGTTTTAGCTGTCCATCTTTTATTTCTTCATTAAGTTTGAATCTCCCAGAAATTGATCATCCTCAAGCATCTGTTTTTTGTGTATGTTAGTAAAATAGGAGTATCATAGTTTGATCTACTTCTGATGCATTGCTTTATCTGAAACATCATTTGACGCTGTTGATTGGCATCTTAGGATAACGTGGCAGCGAATATAATATCTGCTGATGTTACATTGTAACAGTATGTAAATTTTATTGTTTCTGATTCTTATTTGTTGGGGTGCTTTTTGAGTTTTTTGTATTTTCTGCTTAATTTGCATTGGGGACTTCATCATTAGTTTCTGAAACAGGGATGATGGGGATTTGTTGGCTGAAGCCCTGAAGATAATGTTGTGTGATGAAAGACAGCATGATATGCAACGAGCTGCTGCATTTATAAAGCGGTTGGCTACATTCGCTTTATGCTTTAGGCCGGCTGAGTCCATGGCTGGTCAGTTTTCAACTTTGGAATACTGAAATTATCACTACTGAGTACTGTTTCCATAATATTAATTTCTTATTCGGGAAACAAATTGCAGCACTGGTCACTGTGAAGCATCTTCTGCAGAAGAATGCTAAATGCCGTAATCTCTTGGAAAACGATGCTGGAGGTGGATCTGTTGCTGGTGCCATTGCCGTAAGTCCATATCCTGATAATTCTTGCGCACAGCTCTTACAATTCAGTTCATGCTGATAATTGTTTGTATAATTGCAGAAATTCCAACCTCAAGTGCTGGACCCGAACCTTTGTGGCGCACTAGCTTCAGTCCTTTGGGAGCTTAATCTTCTCATGAAACACTATCACCCATCCGTTTCATCAATCGCGTCCACTATCTCAACCATGAACGCCAACACAAACCAAGTCTTTCGTGTCCATGCCTCTCCACAACAAGCGTACACGGAGTTGGTAAAGGAAAACGAGTCTTTTGCCACACCAAGTGCCATAAAAAGAGCTAACAAGAGGAAGGGAAGCAACAGCGCGTCTGTCCAAGGATCAGACCTAAATTCTTCAGGTGAAATTGACGAGAATGTAGTTAGAAGTAAACTTTCTGAACACTTCGCGTTGCTTCGCGATATCAATGAAAACGAGAGGTTAAGATCGGAGATGGACCTCACAAGACAGTCTCTAAATCTCTACGAGACATTCAAGAAGAAGAGGAAGACTAGGTCAGATTAAGGCATTACTGCATCTTCATAAATGTTGTGTAGTAATTAATTTTCTTAGTGCTAAATTCTTATATTTTCCTCCCCATATTTTCTTCGAGCTATAAACAACTGTTACATTTTTGGTCCAAAAACACACAATGTCATTACAATGTGTGATATGGGTTAGTTGGTTTGATCGATGGAGATTGTGTTCTTTCTATTCTACCCAAGGTGAAGTGATTGGGGGGATCTTTTCACATGTATCTCTATCTTTTGACATGTTTGGCTTGTTCGAAAATGTTTAGATTGAATATTGAAAATTTCATTCTTGAAGACAACTAAACAAGATTTGATTGCATGTGGTGGCGGCGTAAATCAAGGGAAAGAATATGTGAAAATTAGTTATTGATTGTGTTTGACAGTTGCATCTCCTTTTTAGTAGTAGTATATGATTAATCTCTGAAACAGCTTCGTTTCATACCATCCTTGTTAATTGCTTTTATATACATTAATGTCCCAGAATTTTGGGAGGCTTCCATTGCATCATAAATGAGCTAATCGCGGAATTCAAGAGATTTCCATGTTATCAATCATTGGTAGAATAGAACTAGGTAGATCTCTCTATTTTTTATTCTTTGGGATGGTGGGGTTTATTTGTAGGAAGTGAAATACAATTTGGACATTTTGATATTTCATGAATAAAGTAAGTTCGTTTTATTAGAGGGCAAATTGTTAGAAAATTATGAAGTTTGGTCCAATTATAGTTGTTCTACAATTTTAAAAATCAACCACAAAAGTCATGAAATGTGGATTTATTCTCCGTTGGCATATGATTGAAAAATTATGATCATGTATATGTAATATATTGATGACAATATTCAATCAAAAGGAGTGTCATTTTCTTTATGGCTAGACAATATCATTTAATTCATTGTAGGTAACCTTTATTATGCATAACTTTTCGACATGTCATATCACATAGTACTCCCCTTGTCCCATTAAAAATGAAACATTTTCTAAAATAGAAATAATTTCATCGTTACTTTTCATCTCTCTTACTTTACTCTCTCTTCATTAACTCACAAAACAACACTACATAAAATCCTGTGCCGATTCTCAAATGTTGCATATTTAATGGGACGGAGGGAGTATTACATTTTCAAGCATAATTTCATAATAACCAAATTTATGTTTCCCAAACAATTTTTCCTGTGATTGAATAGATTGTCCAAGTACGTGTGATCGTGTCCACTAGCCGTGTAAGATACTACTAAGATGGTTATGTATTCTTCTACTTTTAATTATGGATTATTGATAGTTTGATTAAGCTACGGCATGTCTTGCTAATTAAATTTAGGATGGATGCAAATACATTCTTGATTATGATGACTCAACAGAATCCATAACTGCAATCATTAGTGAAAGATTATTAAAATTTAAGCAACTTCATTACAATCTTAATAATGATATCGTATTAGAAAAAAAATGGTTGTGCGTTACTCAATAACCATATTCACCAATCTTATTTTTTAAGAAAATGGTAAAAATGACTTTACATAGTACAATTTTTCATGCAAACCCACATGATATATACGAATATAATTTGTGATTAATTAGTAAATTATTTGGAAAAAAGAGAGATCATGTGATGCGACATAGCTCCATATAAAATCCCAAACTGGCCAGGTGACGAAAATCGGATAAAAATAAAATAATCCAGGTTGTAGTGGGTCTAAATAACTTTAATAATTTAAAGGTTTGATTTGTTCGAAATCAAGTGATTGATTAATTAGTTAATTAAAATCCAAAATCATGTGGGTCATCCTCTAAAAAAGCACTTTGCATATGAAGACGATTCGTTCCACCACTTGGCATGTCATGTTGTAGATAATATTTTGCAATTTTTTTCTATCTCATTAATGTTCTAATTAAAGTTTTAAAGTACAATCGAACAGTCACATTCTCCTGTTAATTAATTTATTTTAGTTTGTATGAAATGTAACGGAAGTAGCAGTGGGAAAGTGTCACTAATTTAATGAATCATGATTAGAAATTTAGAAGTCTTCTATGAGAGGGAAATACATAGAAAATCTTCTCACATTCACCTTAATTATCAATTGATGAAACTTAAATCTGAAATTAAAGTATTCCAGAGTTAACAGATTCTTAAGTAAAGGAAGAACATCTTTATATTTATGTACAAAATCGATGACTTCGATCAATACAATCTTAGTTAGGATCTTAAAAATAATCTTATCGGAAGTATCCCAACATGTTCGTACTTAATCAAGCATATAAAAGAAGTTACGAATTTATGAACTTTCACTAAATTTTATTTTTGCACACAAACTTTAAAAGGTCTATAAATTAAACTATTGATTTATTCTGGTTTTACTACAAAACTAGTTATTAATTTGTTATGATTTTGCAATAATTTTTATAAAATCAATAATATTTTTTAACTGTAGAATCAAATTAAATACTCCGTACTATAGATTCAGTGGCGGATCCAGGTGGGGTCGGGCGGGGTCGACCGACCCCACCGTCGGCCAACAGAACTCCATTAGCTCCGACCTTTGAAGTCACCGTCGACCCCAGTCGGAACGGGAAAGATAGTTGTCACTGTTCTTAATACTATAGTTACAGACGAGAAGAGGGAAAGAAGAAGAATTAAGGAAAAAAGACTCATTGTGGGACCCAGACGTTTGGTTATTTGATTCACTTTTATAACTTTTGATAATTGCGTATTAAATTACTGGAAAAGTTTTAATTTTCAATTTTGATAATTCGTAGTGGCTACTAATATTAAATCGATACCTACATTATGTAACTATTTTTTACAAAACTAATGGATTGGTAATTAAATATACATATATATGTCTTATTTTAATAAAAAAAGTAAGAAAAAAGAAAGAAGAAGAAACTAAAGAAGAAAAAAAGAAATAAGAAAGGAAGAAAAAAAACACATGTTTGGGGATTACTATTTAATTATTGAAATTTTCAAAAATATCCTCCATAACTAAAAAATCACATATTTGGTATCTAATGTTATTTTTGTGACGGGGTATAAAAAGCGATATAAAATAAAGATCAAATACTATTTTTGTACGAAAGTGAAAAATCAGGTAGTACTATTTATGTATTTCAACTCTTTTCTAAATGAGGATATAAAACTTGAATGAGAGTTGCTATCACTAAATTAGGTAGTGCTAATATTTACTAGTACTGCTGAAGTCATCAAAATATTAAACTATCTTTTATTTTATAATTCTATTTTTATTTTAAACAATGAGATTAATTATATTTTATGTGAATTGAAAGAGTATAATTTATTTGTAAATAATCGAAAGTATAGAGAATATCCGATCAAATTATAATTTATATTTCGCGTAGTCAAAGTTGATGCTGCATGCTAGAATTTTAAAATGGGCATAATATTTAGTACTTTGCCTATAAATAACTTCTAGTGTTAAAACAAAATTTGATTTTCTTGGAGGTAGAGCAAAGATTATTTAAAGTAAACTTATATAGGGCTGTGAATTGCACAATTCCAGTTATTACAACGCTAATTACGGCGGCTATACTCAAGCATTCATTGAATCGATTTAAAACTATTTATGATCATGCATGTTTATCTAATAAAAACTTATTATTTTAAAGAATAATGGCTTTTAATAACATGGAACTTTTAAAAAGTTGGGTTTTTTACACGAACCTTCGACTTGACAAATAATATCAAGAAATTTACTCGAGTTTGTTATTTCCCACCTGTGAAAAAATTTCGTCAAATAATACCATGATACAATTTTTTTTCCGTAATTTCCCAACAACAAGTTCGAGAGCTTCAAGTTATTCAATCTTTAAAAATAGTTAGCATACCCTCCAAAATTGTTCTTAAATTCATTAATATACCGGAAATTTTTTGCTGGTGGAAAATAACAAACTCGAATAAAATTCGTGATATTATTTGTCAAGTTAAAAGTTCATGAGAAAAACCTAATTTTTTTAAAATTCTAAAATATTAGGGGTCAATATCCCTTATTTTAATTAGTTGTAATTAAAAACGTTTTCTAATATATTGATAGCTAGGGGTGGGTAGGTACTGTATACCTTACCGAAACCATCATACCGTATGCCTTACCGAAAATTCGATATGAGAAAAAATCATACATTTACCTTACCAAAAATTTCGGTATACCAAACTTCGGTATACCTTATTTTCGGTATGACAAATTTCAATATCGATACCATACCTTATTTTCAGTATGTCATATCTAAATTCGGTATACCGTACTTTTGGGGTATACCAGAGTTTTACGGTATATCGAACTACAATACGACAGACCAAAATATCATTATTTTGTAAATAATTCTAAATACAAACACAAATGAAAATAAAATTTCAAAAATACTTTGAAAACATGAAATTTAATCAAACTCAAACATATTCAATAAAAAAACTGCAACAATTAAACTCCATGCAATCACATATCGTTCAACGATATTTGTTTGGAACTAATTTAACTAAAATCTAATATTTGTTTGAAACTAATTGATTCAACGATATCAAGTTTGCCTAATTGAGTTTATTTGATTTTATATTTACATGATTACTCGACAACTATAATGAGGCAAGCTTTGATTTCTACATGTAAATATTTATTTGTTTGGTAAAAGTATGAATTTACTTGATATAACTTGGCATATATTGATATCGGTATATACCGAAAATTATGGTATATACCATATTTTCGGTATATACCTAATATTACGGTATATACCGTATTTTTGGTATACCCCGGTATATGAAAATTCATACCGTTACCGTACCGAAATAAATCGGTAAGGTATGATACCTTACCGAAAATTGTGGTATACCGAAAATTTGATATTTTTGGTATTTTTTCGATATTTTTTCGATACGGTAAGTACGGTATTTCGGTATTTTTACCCAGTTAGATAGCGATAACTCCTTAGCGAATGTTAATTACAAATTAGAAACGTCTTATATCAATTGTTTTAGGCGGAGAAAAATTAGAGCTATTACTACTAGACAATACACCCTACTAAAATAATCAAATTAAATCGTTAGTTAAAATTTTGTCTGAAGTGGGGTTTTGATAAGAATCCCATAAATTAAGTTCCAAGCCAGTCATATTTTATTTAAAATATGTACATACATCGATTGGTAAAAAGAAAAAAAGAATCATAACTTTTTTTTGTAATTCACTGAAAACGTCAAAAAAGTTTAAACAACTATTCATTTTCTTTAAAATATTTTTATTTTTCAGAAAATTTATATGCCGTTATATATATGAGGCTAATTTAATTTAGGATTTCAGCACATTCTATTACACTGTAAAACAATTCATTTCCTCTCGTAGAACAAGTAAATTAATTTCCCTTTTCCTCTCTTAGGACACGCCGAAAATTTTATTTTTAATAAGTTACACTTTATACATAAGGCTTTATTCTTTTAATATAACTATCCAATGTATTCATGTTTAAATGGAGTATATGCTTCTGAGGGTTTTATCTTCTCTTGCGATTCTATCAACTCAACCTTCATTATAGAGATGCATTTGCTGACTATTTCATTAACATAAAAATGCCTTCTAGATTCAGTTGTTGGCACAAAGATAGTAATCAATTTAATAGGTTAAATATTATGAATATTTTTCGGTTGCAATGATAAGATACTTAATCTCAGTAGAACATATGGTTAGTATTTCCTTGTGAGTCTAATCTTTGCTATGACAAAACTAATTTTAATTAATTCAAAATTCAGATCATTTCGAAACAAAATATATAAAAATTTTAATTATGTAGTAGTGATTGAGGCCCACTCCACAACCCCTAAGTATGGAGATGCATTTATTGATTATTCCGATAATGTAAAAGTATACCTTCTAGATTCAGTGTTGGCGCAAATATAATAGTTAGCTTCATAGATTACATATTACGAATATTGTTCGGTTGCATCATATGATACGATACTTAATCTCAGTATCACATATGATTAGCATCCCGTTTGAGTCTTCATCCTTGCTATGCCAAAACTAATCTTAATTATTTATTTCAATTCAGGCCATTTCAAACCAAATTACGTAAATATTTTTATTTCATAGTCTAGTAGCGATTGGCGCCCACTCCACTGGCCCTAGCTCTAATTTATGATTATCATTTTCAACCATATCCGTACAACACATGAGATATTCCCTAAGGGTGTCCACTCCGCCCCGGAGAACTATTGTAGGAACCGCGTCCACCCCGACGCGGACGAATGGGAGGGGCGGAACACCCTTCGGCGACTAGGCGGCGAGGACGCGCCGGTCTTGGAGCGGCGCGGCGGCCTATTGTGCGACCGTCTCGGCGCGGCATCGTCGGATTTCCTTTTTTTCGTTTTCTTTTGATTTTTTGAAGTGAAGAAGAAGATGGGTTGATGAAGGAGACGAAGGAGATGGATTTTTCCGATAATTTTAATTACAATTGATTTAAAATAAACGAAAAATGAAATAAAATGAAAAGTGGCTAAAAAAGTAGCGGGCAATTGGAAGTGTCTGGCTTATAGCTACGGACATTTTTTTTTGTGGGCACAGACAAATAAACTGGAGTTGTGGACAAAAAGGGGAAGTGTCTAGCTTATAGCTACGGACACTTTTTTTTGTGGGCACAGACAAATAAACTGGAGTTGTGGACAAAAAGGGGATGGGGCTATTGGGGCGGTGCGCCTACAGTGGACACTCTTAACACAAAAAAAAAACATTTTCTTAATGTGACGAAACTACCCTCGCAAGAAATGACCATATCACCCTCCATTTTGGAATCCGATGCTCCGATATCGGAAACAGCAAAGCGCCACCGCTAGCCACGCGGCGGCGCTCTTCTCCAAAATTCAGTCACCGTTACTTTCCGTTTTCCTCGTTGTATTTTGTACCTTTATCGTATATACATACATACATACATACATACATTCACATGTATTATTATACGCTACATTCCTCTTTCGCCTTCTTCCTCACTCCTCTTTCGCCGATTTCAAAATTTTCGAGATAAAATTCAAAACTCAAAACACGAATTCACACATCAGAGCTGAAGAAAAATACGTTTAATTTCTGTTTCCGCTGTCGTAACTTTCTACATCATCAGGCACAAAAAAAACACCTTCAACAACAACAAAAAAAACCCTAGCCTCTCCGCCTCTCAACTCTGTTCACAACAAAGTATATACATCGAGAAGCCGGAGAGAAAAACGATGAAAAATTCCCGGCGATCTAGTATAATTAAATTCATCGGTTGCTACAACTGATCCGTGAGCGAATTGAGCAGATCCTGCGCGTCGGCGACTCCGACGCGGAGCGCCTCGAGCACGCGCTCGAAGATGAGGACGTGACAGGGGATGCGCAGGACGCCTTTCTGCTCGTATCCGTACTCCTGCGCCGATCGGTTGAGCAAAGTGACGAAGATCGGGTGGTTGAGCAGCTCGGCGCTCACCACGAACCGCTCCATCTCCTCGCCGACGTAGACCGGGAGGTGCCCCTCCGGAACGCCGCCCTTCCGCAGCGAGGAGGCGGAGGCGCGGCGGCGCGATTGAGATCTGAGGAGGCAGTACTGTGAAGAGTCGCCGACTCTGGATAATCTCCTCATGAGCTTCTTCATGGATCTCGGAAATTGGGGGGAAATGGTGGAAATGGAAAGAGCGGTTTTAGTGAGAGAAAGTGAGGGTGGGTGAGGGGAGAGAGAGGGGGTGAAGGGAGGGGTATAAATAATGTTGAACACAGAAAGGTTATTGAGAGGTACAGATATGCGTACTTGGCAGGTACAATTATTGTTTGCTGAGAGACTCTCTATTTATTTTATTTATTTACTTACCTATTTAACTAATTTCATTAGAGTGGGGTTTCATTTATTTAATTTAATTTAATTAAATAAATCTGGTAAAGAACCCACATATGTTTTTCTGGAGTGGGGATAGCAATTGTCACGGAGTGGGGATACTGATGAAGCCGCGAATTTCTGATGTTTGTAAATGCTGGTAGAGAATAAAGATCACGACACAATGAATTTACGTGGTTCGATTTACTGAAGTAAATCTACGTCCACAGGAAGAAAAGAGGGCAGAGTTGTATTGCTTGATCTGGGATTACAGCTTACAATACACACTTGCTATATAGTCTATTCTGTCTCTAGAGAACGAAAGAGAGAGTGTCTTTCTGTCAGATCTAAGTTCTATTTATATATTGAACTGAGATTGTGGCTTGCATCACCACCCTAAGTCGTGGAGGTCATGGAGGTCATGAGATCCTGCATGGCCTCTAACTAGGCAGTGGCTTACATCATCAGTAATTATGTCGTGGATGTCGTGGAGGTCATGAGATCCTGCGTGGCCACTAACTAGGCAGTGGCTTACATCATCAGTAACTATGTCGTGGAGGTCATGCATGAGTCCGCTATCTCCCAGTTCGGTCAAATACTGAGACCGAACTGCTGAATTATTGCCGAGTAGCTTTTGCCGATCTGAGAGCAGAGTTTGATTGGTTGGCTTTTACCGAGCTGTAGGCTGGGGCCGAACTCTTTGGTTGTGCCGAACTGAACTCTTTAGTCATGCCGAACTGATACTCTTTCTTGGGCTTTAGGCTGATGGGCTTGTTTAGTACGTACTCCATCACTACCCCCCCCGGAAAGCGAAGTGAATTAGTTCGGCATTCTGAATAAAGGTACGGGGTAAGTTGATGTTTGTCCTCGGTCTTATGAAGTGAACTCTTCTTCGACCGGACTCGTCTTTGGTCTGATGAAATAAACATCTTTGACCGGACTAAGCTTGTGTCCTAATTTGGCGAGTTTTATCGCTCGGATCGGACTTTCCGTTGTCCTAATTTGGGGATCGGACTTTCCCTTGTCCTAATTCAGGCAAGTTTTATCGCGAGAATCGGACTTTCGTTGCAGTTCGTTTCAGACGAAATGCTTGATTCTTAAGCTGAATTGTGGTCTTGTATCCTCTTTAGAAGCTTGGACTCACAATCGTTGGCTTGTTGCAGCTCGTTTCAGACGAACTGCTTGTTTAAGCTGAATTGTGGTCTTGTATCTTCTGTAGAAGCTTTGACTCACAATCGTTTAGCTTATTGCAGCTCGTTTCAGACGAACTGCTTGTTGAAGCTGAATTGTGGTCTTGTATCTTCTGTAGAAGCTTGGACTCACAATCGTTTAGCTTATATATGTTCTAAAAAGGGGATCAGCCTTCGAAGAACAAGATACCTCAGTAACATTTGTAAGAGACGACACGCACATAGACAGACAAAACGCACAGAGACAAATAAAGACCAAGCAAACCAAATAAAGCACATTGACCGAACAGGACTCAAGACTGACTGACCGGACTGTCTCTTACAAATGGAACTTTTTGAGGTTGGAAATGTGCCATGATCGGGGTACCTGTTCTCCTGACATGTGAGCCAATTTGTAAGACCCTTTGCCGAGGACTTCTGACACCCGATACGGACCTTCCCATGTGGGTTCGAGCTTGCCCAGCTTTTCTGCTCGGCTTACTTCGTTGTTTCTCAAGACGAGATCTCCCACTTGAAATTGCAGCTTCTTCACCCTTTGGTTGTAATACCGGGCTACTTGCTCCTTGTACTTGGCTGCTTTTATGCATGCCAATTCTCTTCTTTCTTCGGCAAGATCTAGCTCGGCTCTCAGTCCGTCGTCGTTTATTTCTGAGGAGAAATTTAGAGTCCGGGGACTGGGTACGCCGATCTCCACCGGAATTACGGCTTCAGTGCCGTACACCAGACTGTACGGAGTTTCACCGTTGGAGGTTGTGGGTGTAGTTCGGTAGGACCATAGGACTTGAGGGAGATTTTCTACCCATTGTCCTTTGGCTTGTTCTAACCGAGCTTTTAACCCTTTCACCAGGATACGATTTGTTACCTCCGTTTGTCCGTTTGCTTGTGGATGAGAGACCGAAGTGAACCGTTGTTGAATATTCAGCTCTTGGCACCAATTCTTGAACGTCTTGTCGGTGAACTGAGTCCCGTTATCCGAGATGAGGATGTGGGGTATGCCGAATCGGCACACTATGTTCTTCCAGACGAAATCCAATGCCTTCGAGCTCGTTATCGTAGCTAATGGTTCAGCTTCCACCCACTTCGTAAAGTAGTCCACGGCAACGATAAGGAATTTCATTTGCCGAGGAGCTTGTGGTAGTGGTCCTACTATGTCTATACCCCATTGCATAAAAGGCCAAGGGCTTTGCATAGTGGATAGATTGGTCTGCGGCATCCTTGGGATATTTGCATGGATTTGGCACTTCGGGCATGTCTTGACGAGCTGCACTGCTTCTTGTACCAAGGTTGGCCAATAATATCCCCATCTTAGAACTTTTTTAGCTAAAGCTCTAGCTCCGATGTGGCTACCGCACGATCCTTCATGAACTTCTCTGAGGATGTAGTCCGTCTCTTCTGGTCCTACGCACCGCAATAACGGCTGGAGGTAAGACTTTCTGAAGAGGACTCCTTCATGAAGTTCGTACCGAAGTGCTCGGCACGTGATCTTCCGAGCTTCTCTCTTATCCTCGGGCAATTGTCCTTGATCTAGATATTGTAAGATCGGCGTCATCCAGTTCGGCGGGCTGGTTATTGAATGTACCTCAGCTTCATCAATGCTTCGATGCATCAATTCCTCCACCTTTGAGCTTGGACATGCGGCTAACTTACTTAAAGTATCTGCTCGGCTGTTTCCTGCTCTGGGAATGCGGACTATCCGAAAATAAGAGAAACTTCGGCTAATGCTTTGCGCTTTGTCTAAATATTTCCTCATCCTCTCATCACGGGCTTCACTTGTACCCAGCATGTGATTCACTATGATTTGTGAATCACAATGGATTTTGAGAGACTTGATACATAGACTTTGCGCTAGCTGGAGTCCGGCAAGGAGGGCTTCGTATTCGGCTTCGTTATTAGTGGTTGGGAATGAGAACCGAAGTGAATAGGTTACCTCGTGTCCATCGGGAGCAATAAGCAGAATACCAGCTCCACTTCCCGTTTTATTCGAAGCTCCATCTACGAATCCGCTCCAGCAGTCCGGCGGCTCTTCTTCGGATTCCAAGGGCTGTGCTAGTTCGGCATTGGCAGAATTTTTCTGTTCGGCAATGACAGGGATTGCTTGATCGAACTTGGCCTCTGCAAGAAAATCTGCCAAGGCTTGTCCCTTGATGGCTTTTCGAGGTAGGTACTCGATTGAGTGTTCTCCCAGCTCTATGGCCCATTTGGCGATTCTGCCTGATGCTTCTGGCTTGGTCAAAACTTGCCGAAGAGGCAGATCGGTTAAGACGCATACCTTGTGAGCATAGAAGTATGGCCGCAGTCTCCTTGCTGCATTTACTAATGCCAGAGCAATTTTTTCTAGAGGTTGATACCTTGTTTCTGGACCTCTTAATGCTCGGCTTGTAAAGTAGATGGGAAACTGCTTTAGGCCTTCTTCTCGTACAAGCACCGCACTAATGGTTTGATCGGATGCCGCTAAGTATAAGAAAATCACTTCGGCATCTGTTGGAGCAGAGAGAATTGGAAGCTCGGCTAAATAACTTTTGAGCTCGTCAAAAGCCTTTTTCTGCTCGGCTCCCCACTCAAACTTTGGTGCCTTTTTTAACACTTTGAAGAACGGCAGTTGCTTTTCGGCTGCTTGGGAAAGGAATCTATTCAATGCGGCTAGACATCCAGTTAGTCTTTGCACATCGTGTATGGACTTCGGCATCGCCATGTTCTGAATAACTTGAACTTTTGAAGGGTTTGCCTTGAGTCCGTCCTTTGAAACCCAACAACCCAGAAATTTTCCCGAATCTACCAAAAAGGTACATTTTTGGGGGTTGAGTTTGAGGTTGGCTTTTTGGAGCACGTCGAGAGTGGATTTGAGGTTGTCTTCGTACTCCGAAGTGCTTTTGCTTTTGACAACTATGTCGTCGACATACACTTCAACCTGTTTTCCGATTAGGTGCCGAAAAAGCTTGTCTACCATCCTTTGATAAGTGGCTCCGGCATTCTTTAAACCGAATGGCATCTTTTTATAAGCGAAAATGCCGAAATCGGTAATGAAAGCTGTTTTCGGAGCGTCACTCTCATCCATCAACACTTGGTGATATCCTTTGTATAAATCAAGAAAACAGAAAATTTCGAAGCCGATCAAAGCTTCTACTTTTTTATCTATATTCGGAAGGGGATAGCAATCTTTAGGACAGTGCCTGTTTAGATCGGTAAAATCTATGCACATCCGCCATCCTCCTCCTTTTTTCTTGATCATCACAGGATTGGCCACCCAAGAAGGATATTTCACCTCGAATAGTACATCCGCTTTTAGTAATTGGCGGACTTCGTCATGGATGACTTGGCTTCTTTCTGCCGCAAAGAGTCTTTGCTTCTGTTTTACTGGCCGGATTGAAGGATCAATATTTAATCGATGAGTGATTACCTCGGGGGGCACTCCGGTCATGTCCAAAGAAGACCATGCAAAGACATCTTTGTACTCCTTGAGGAGCTGAATGGTCTTTTCTCGGAGTAGAGGTGTTCCTGCGAAGCCGATCTTGACCGTTCTGGATGGATCATCTTCGTATAACCGGACGGTCATTGAGTTCGGCTCTGAAGTGACTTCGGTCATCTCGCTTGCCTCTGACTCCGGTTGCTGTGATTGCTATGCTTGATGGTGCCGAACTGATTGCTCGGCACTTTTAAGCGCAATCTGCAGACATTCTTTTGCTCTCTTTTGATCACCTCGGATGACCGCTATCCCACCTTTAGTGGGGATCTTGATGGTGAGGTGATAAGTAGAGCAAACGGCCCGAACTGTGTTGAGCCAGTCTCTCCCCAGGATGATGTTGTACGGGGACCGAGCTTTTACCACAAAGAACTCGATCATCGTGCTGGAGCTTGTAGGCGCTTTTCCCACCGTGATCGGAAGGCTGATAATACCTTCAGGGCGGGTGTCCTCCTGGGCGAAACTTTTCAGAGGAAGTGGAGCCGGACTGAGCCGAGCTGGATCCACTTCCATTTTATCGAAACATTCTTTAAAAAGAACGCTGACGGACGCTCCCGTATCCACAAATACTCGGTGGATCAGTTTGTTTGCCACTCCGGCTTGAATGACAATAGCATCTTGGTGAGGAGAGATGGCTGGGACGGGATCGGCATCTGAAAATGTAATCACTTCGTCTTTCTTCAGCCTTTTATGTGTCGGCTCCTCTTGATTGGAACCTCTGCGTTCTGCTTTTAGGGACGACTTAGTCTTCCCGGCAGGGAGAGCATCAATAGTCTGGATTACTCCATCATATTGCGGCTCGTCGTCGTCTTCGGGATCTTCATGCCTTTTCGGATCCTGAGGATTGCAGTTCGTACCTCTCTGCTTTTTGTTCTTTTTCGGCTGCTTGCTTTGGTATTTTTTCAATGTTCCTGTTTTCACAAGAACATCAATACCTGCAGCCAAATTTCGGCACTCCTCGGTATCATGACCGTGGGCCTGATGAAAGGAGCAATATTGATCCTGAGGTCGCCGCGCGGCTGATTTCGTCATCCGCTTTGGTTTTTCGAACATATCGGAATGTAGTTCGAAAATTTCCGTTCTTGACTTGTTTAATGGTACGAACTGAGCGGGCGGCTTCTCAGGATTGAGCCGTGGCCCCAATCTGCCTTGGACTGGTGCCCTTTGAATTCTTTCAAAAGGAGTTCGGCGAGGAAGCGCCTGGCCGCTTTGATCGGGCTTCTTTTTCTCTTCTCGGGATGAGCTGTCTAAAGACCGTTTTCGACGGTCTGCCTCATCCGCACGGGAAAACTGGTCCGCAATGTCCCACATTTCTTGAGCTGTTTGCGGGCCGCACTCCACGAGCTTTCTGTAGAGAGCTCCGGGCAGGATTCCATTTTGGAATGCCGAAATGACAAGTAGATCATTGAGATTATCTACTTGTAGGCATTCCTTATGGAATCTCGTCAGAAAGTCGCTGATCTTTTCGTCGCGACCTTGACGTATAGAAAGCAGCTGAGCCGAGGTAATTCGGGCTTCCGCTTTCTGAAAGAACCTCCTATGGAAAGCATCCATTAGATCTCGGTAGGATCTAATGCTGTCTTGAGGAAGGCTGTCGAACCACCTTCTGGCGTTCCCGATGAGCAGCTCGGGGAACAGTTTGCACATATGGACCTCATTGAGACCCTGGTTCGCCATATTATACTGATAGCATCCCAAGAAGTCATGAGGATCCACTAGCCCGTCATAAGTCATTGACGGTGTCCGGTAGTTCCGCGGCAAAGGAGTTCGGGTGATATCTTCCGAGAACGGAGTCTTTAATGCTCCGTACATGGCGAACCCGACATCTCTTCGGTACGGAGGAGAAGGAGTTCTCCTGTGATTCCGGTGCCGAGGAGAAACAGGAACATGTCGGGGTTGAGGATTCTTCTTCCTGGAAGACACGGCACTACTGCGGTAGTGACTTTCATGTCTGGATGAGGAAGGGGAATCCACCGCTTTCGTCTTCGGTTTTTGGCCTGTTTGCAGGAATGCTAAGAATTCATCCTGCTTCTCGGCCAAAAACAACTTGACAGCCTCGTTCAAATCGGGCTGCTGGGAAGACTCGGTGCGACGACTTCTGGAGTGGCTTGTTCCCTCACCGTGAGAACTGGAGACAGACTTCTCACGAGGCTGCTTTCCAGGCCTATGGGCTGCTGGATTAGCTTCCTCATGGTCATCACGGACGGAGGCACGGGAGTTATGTGATCTGGCATGCATTTTTTTTTTGTGGTGGAAAAAGGGTCAAAAATTCGCTTTATCACAGATTTGGTTCTCTGCTTCCCACAGACGGCGCCAGTGATGAAGCCGCGAATTTCTGATGTTTGTAAATGCTGGTAGAGAATAAAGATCACGACACAATGAATTTACGTGGTTCGATTTACTGAAGTAAATCTACGTCCACAGGAAGAAAAGAGGGCAGAGTTGTATTGCTTGATCTGGGATTACAGCTTACAATACACACTTGCTATATAGTCTATTCTGTCTCTAGAGAACGAAAGAGAGAGTGTCTTTCTGTCAGATCTAAGTTCTATTTATATATTGAACTGAGATTGTGGCTTGCATCACCACCCTAAGTCGTGGAGGTCATGGAGGTCATGAGATCCTGCATGGCCTCTAACTAGGCAGTGGCTTACATCATCAGTAATTATGTCGTGGATGTCGTGGAGGTCATGAGATCCTGCGTGGCCACTAACTAGGCAGTGGCTTACATCATCAGTAACTATGTCGTGGAGGTCATGCATGAGTCCGCTATCTCCCAGTTCGGTCAAATACTGAGACCGAACTGCTGAATTATTGCCGAGTAGCTTTTGCCGATCTGAGAGCAGAGTTTGATTGGTTGGCTTTTACCGAGCTGTAGGCTGGGGCCGAACTCTTTGGTTGTGCCGAACTGAACTCTTTAGTCATGCCGAACTGATACTCTTTCTTGGGCTTTAGGCTGATGGGCTTGTTTAGTACGTACTCCATCAGATACCGATTTTGCGGGAAAGATAAATCTTGTGATACCGTGACTTTACGGGCTCGTCTCGCTCTCGTTAATATCGCCCTGCCCAAATTGATTCACCTACTTTAGATAAGGATCAATTACCAGAAAGAGATGAAGTTTTTGTTCAAATTCAGCTAAAAATAATATAAATTTTTTATTTATTCTTCATATTTTATGATAAAATTTTGTTAATGAAATTTTATTTGATATGGCAGTTGAGAATCTCATGTGGATACCATCTAATCAAAAAGGAACAACATCTTTCAACTAAAAAGTACAAATGTATATGTATTATGTGTATGTGATTAGAGTTTTTTTTTTCACTCTGAAATAATTGCAAACAAATTCAAATTTCATGATATTTCTAACTTATTTTTCAAAATTACCAATCTCATACTGATAAAAAAAATGACCCACTTATCATGAAAAACGACCCACTTCTCATGAAACGGAGGGAATGTGAGGATGTTAAATCTCATACTGATAAAAGACGACCCACTTATCATGAAGCGGAGTAAGTATGTTAAATCTCATGTTGGTTTGAAAAACGATTCATTAATCATGAAACAAATAGAGTATATATAAGTTAAAATTCAATTAGTTGTTTTATTCATTTTTTGAAGTTATAGAAATAGTCAAAGGATCAAGTTTTGGTTTTTAACTTGAAGTGAATTGTAGGGTTAATGGTTTTAGTAATAATACTTGAGATATTAAAATCAAAATAAATATATTACTCCATAAAATAAATAATGTAATGTGAATGGATAGTGGTTCTCATGGACGATGCTCGACGTCTATATATATACTGTAAAAATTTTGTTTATATTAATGCAAACAAAATTAGTGTAACAGTGACAAATTTGACTTTGGACTAACTTGTTTAAAATGTTCATTCGCGACTTTAGGAAATTTCATAAATTGATTTATTTATTGACCAAAAATTGAGAGTATTACAAGAGTACAGATAAACTGTCAATTTAATTAAGTTTCTCCCCAACCTCCATTGTCGAATCACGACTGTGGTCAATGGCCACACTCTTTGAATGAACTCATGAAATTAAGCATGGCTAATTTAGTTCTAACTTCTAATTAAGTAGCATATTTTACAGCCCCTCCAAATTCTTATGTTGATGATAAATCGTTTATTAATATGTTGATGGAACGATATTGAGTTTTTAAAATAGGGTGGTGATACTAAACATATATAGTTACATACATCTCTAAAAATGAAATATATTTTTAAGAAATATATCTGATTATTTTATACTATTGATAAATGATTAAAACAGAATAATAAAATTGTAGTTTTAATTTTGCTTTTATATACTTTTGGTGGATTGAGTTTAATTCTTGCCTCCAAATAATTTTAATGGAAAATGAGAGATAAAATCGGTAGTCATAGACTCATAATCTCTATTGAGAATTGGTGCAAAATGATAAGTCTATTTAAAAGCATTTGAATACAAATTAGAACTATTAATATATCATTACTTTTTAGAGGTATTTAGGTGTGTGGCATACTATAATATTCTAGGAAAAAATGTAGCAACATTTAGTTATCAAGAAAACACAAAGTAAAACATATAGTAGTAATGATATTTCAACTACACAAATTATATATATTGGCAATTTGACATTATAAAAGAAAACCTAATTCTAGGCTAGAATATGATTAATAAAATTGGTATACATAATGATAAAATAGCATTATAAATCATCGCCACGCGTCAGTGGGATAATTTGTTGGTCTAATTTAAATCTCATTCAATTTCAACGAAATTTAAAAGGGGTCACAGTCACACAATTAAGTAAATTATAGAATAGTCCAAAGTTGAATAGAAAGAAATTGCTTCCCTTACTGTCGGTATTTGAATTTAAAGAAATAATGTGACTTGCCCACATCATGATTCATGACACACACTTAAATAAGTAAGCATACTTATATTGAGATTTTTTAATTGAAATGAAATAGGATGAATGTAGAGTCTATATATTTATGATAATTTATCAACGTATCTACCCTATTATACATGATAAATATTAGTTTATGTTTGTATATATGTAGCTAGACTTTTTTTACACTGCATTTTCATGTTAGAATAATTTAGCAACGTATCTACCCAATTGTACATGATACTGTAAATATTAGTTTGTGCTAGTATACATGGACATGGAGATAATTAAATGATAAATAATCTTACACTATATATAACTACAAATTATGAATTTAGTTTATTATAAGAACGATTTAGTTCACAAAGTTCAATAATTTATATAATGAAGTATTTACTCCGTGAAATATTTATTTCACTATAATGGCATTTTGGTTCACTCCCTATTATCAAATTCGTGTTATGAATTAGAACGTAGTAAACTAAATTTGTGTTATCTAATTTTGCATTTAAAAAGTGGCTGTCCTATATCACTATTCTATTAATATTATTATCAAAAAAATTTGAATTCGAAGTTTAAAATGTATAGCTCTTACCAAAAAAAATTATGCGTCCGACGCCCTTGACTTGAGCCCCAATATAAGTATACTAAATAAAACATTTACCTAATTTTGCTTATAACAATTATTGTTTTAGATTAAGCCATAGTCCAATGGTGAGAGACAGTGTCCTAAACTAGATACAAAATTATTTAATGTAATAATTCTGACAGTTGAGCCTTGGGGAATTCTCAGATCCAGTTCAGACTCAAGAACGAAGTGTATTCACATTGATACAGGCACAATGGCGCCGATGAAATTATTAGAGTATGTATATTCAACTAATTATTTATCATCCCATTTACAATTTATTTTAATTAAATCAATCATTAGCACTAGCATATACGTGGTTTACAAGAACATAATCATGTCACGTTGGATGGAACTCTATATTATTAATACATAATACGCGTATGTGCGTTGTAGTTTCATGAAATTTATTTAAGTTCCACAATTTTAAAAAATTGTCAGTGTGTGATATCATTTAATAGAACATTTTATATTATCAAATTAAATTAATTAGTACTACATAAATACGCGTATGTGCGCTGTAGTTTCACGAAACTAATTTAATTCCATAGTTTAAATAATAATATTAGTGTGTGATATCATTTAATACATTTTCTATTATCGTATTAAATTAACATTGTAAACTCTAAGTATGGAAACTTCATAGTATTAATAATGGAAATCATGGTTCAATCAATCCTTGCCCACTACATTTTCGAAGCATTAAAATTATTATCGAAGAAGAAATCTTGGTTTTTATTATCTAGAAGAAGATGGTGCGATGATTAATGAAATCAAAATATTAGTTGGCTTAGTTGAATATATTACTCTATTAACCCATAGATCATGTGACGGTCACAATTAATGTATGAGATACATAATAAATACTAGCAAGGAACTAAATTTCTGAATATTCTGATCACACTAGTAATTACTATCGCCGAGACTTGAAGCCAACGTGCCCAAATTCTTATAGGAAACTATTGATATTTGTCGAATTTATAATTGTTATTAGAAAGAAACATTATGATTATATAATCAATAGTACACAAAAAAATATTATACTCCTATCTTTGTGCAAATTACCAAATAAATTATAAAAAATGGTCTATTTTGGCATGTCACCCACCTTTTAAAATACGAAAAATAAATCACAAATTGGCATTTTCTCAACTATCCAATCCTTCCCATTTTTCAGTGAATTACATGCTGTAAACACATGGAAAAATGGCGTTGCACAACATGGCAACGTCTAATTAAGTTTGAAATGATATTTTGTTCATGTGATTTTAACCGACTGCTGCATCAACACGTAATTAGTGGGAAAAAAGTATGAGATAACTATGAAAATCTCAAGTTTCGTAATTTATTTTTCACAAATTTTGGAAAGTAGACAACATATTATTTGAATTTGGACGCCTTTTGTAATATTTGGCAATTTGCTTATTATATTTTTCATTAATGCAACACATAACTAGCATTATATATAGTACTATTATGTTAAGTTACTTTTATACCACTGATATTGCTTTATTCGTATATTAATATTCTAGATCAGTAATTGAGATAAGTAAAGAATTAATGAAAAAAATAGAATTAATGGTTGAACTTTTTAGATTACCCACAAAATAAGCTATACTTTAGGCAATTAACAAGATTGTGAAGGAATATGTTACATATGAAGCCATTGATTGCGAGTTCATAAAAGATAATATACAAACAATCTGTATATAAGTTGATCTAATGGTAGAATGGTTATAGCATGAGGCCAAAGATCTCAAATTGGAGTCTACAATGTTGTTTTTAAATTTCTGATTATTCACTACTGCTAAAAAAAAGACACATAATCTTGGTGTACAAATGATATACGGTTGACATATGGAGTCGTCGATGTTGGTGTCCAAAATTTGTGTAGATGTTGAAGCGGTCTGAGCATGTTGATGGAGTATGGAGGTGGTGTCTGAACGTAGTAGCTTTCGTCACTTATTTTTGAAATGTAAATGACTTAACTAATGTAATTTTATTATGTGGAGTAATATTTTGGAATATAATTGATTATGTGATTTATTTTATGGGATATAAAGATGTGACAAAATTATAGTATGGTGTGGAGTATAAATAGTACTAAACTAGTGTCAAGAATCTTAATACAAAGCTAAATTTATATGAGAAGCTATATTTAAATAAATATATATACGAGGGTGATACAAGCAAACAACCTAGTGCCAACCCTACTTGACATTGACAAGTTTTTGAACCAAACAACATAAAAATATGCATTTACTCTTTCAGCAAGTTATGGCCATTTTTCTTCTTTCTTAAAGTTTGGTAGATATCAAGAACAATATAGAGGCTGTCGATCCTTTTGTAAATCTATTTTCTTGTCCAATTTACCTAACTCGAATTCTCTAGCTACACCCATTAATTGCACTATCCTCGCATTTTAACACGTTCTTGGAATGTTCATTTAGTGGTGGGCCAGATAATATTATTCAAAAATTAATTTTGGTTTTAAATATTTTATTTAAGAATTTTACAGAATAATTATATCAATTTCTCGTGTTATCTTTATCCTTAATTAGGTCAATTAAATTATTAATATATTTGATTTTTCATTCAGTTATTAAAGATAAAATAAATTTACACTAAATCATGTGTATAAATATAAAATTTTATAGGACAAGGAAGTAAGAATTAATGAAGGTATATTTATACACATCCAACGGGGCGGATGATGGAAAAAAAGAAAGGAAGGGATTATGTTTACAAAATTTTATACTATAACTTATACTGTAATTTTGATAATTAAAATTATTAATGTAATAAATATTTTTACTTGATAATTTGCAAAAAAAATAATATTACTATAAAATATATTTTCAAATACCACTAGGTTTGTGGCGAGGGCATATAGAGAATTTAGATGAATGGATAAATTGTAAAATAACATGAAATCTGAAAAAAAAAATGTATCGAAGTCTACTTATTTTTTTTGATAAATCAAAAATCTCATATCACTTAAAAGTAGCAAGGTAGAATACAACACAATTTGAAGTAAACAGATTAAAAAACGGAAGAAAAAAAACTCAACAGGTCTGATAGCACAACAAGTGCAAAACCAACAAAGTTAGAAAAAAAAAGCAGCAGTCAAAAGCACGGCACATCACGAACCATGGGCGAATTTACACGGAGGGTTGGTGGGGCATTTGCCCCTCCTAAAAAACCTATACCTATGGTTTTTTTCTTTAAATCTAAAAATTTATTTCAAATTCTATTTTAAATGCTCCTTCTCGTTACAATAAAATTTGTTTATAAATATACTTTTGCCCATACTCTCGTCAAATCTTGGCTCCACCTCTGCCACAAATAACCGGAGCTAAGTAAGACCCAAGGGTAAATAAGTCTACTTAGAAAGACCACGTAGTTTAGTTTTGTTTGTAATTGAGCTGCAACTAACATAAATCAAATAAAATCAGTCTAAATGAATAAAATGAAAAATAATACTGTACTAATACTAGTACTAATATCAAGTACTACTAATTACAAACTACGTTAATGCTAAAATAAAATTAAACAAGTATTTAATCCTTGGTTGATCTACATATCCTTGTACCAATACTAAGTTTAAAAATAAAAAAAAAACTAAAGTAAAAGGTGTGGCAGAAGTGATATCACCAAATTCACTTTACTTTTTTTCTATTATCTTCATTTTAATTTATTATCACTTTCCGTAGTCCGTTTCAGTACAGTTGCCACAATAAAATGATAAATCAATCACGTCTCTATCCAACTTTATTTCTTTATTTTTTTCACCCAAATTATTCCCCTCGTGTGAAAAATGTTATCCTTTTCCAACTAGTTTTAATTTTGTGGATGTCTCGAAATAAAATTTAAATTTAAAATAATAAAATATCAGGGGCTATGAATATGATAACTGTCATATATTGAGGTTGAATTCAAAAGGTAAACATATACTCCTTATTTTATAATTTGAAGCTTTATTAATTGGTTAAAGTAGAAAAAGCTACAGAATGTGTTCATCTCGTTTGAAATCAGGTCACACCTCACTTTATTTACTTTTTCTTTAATTTTTAGATCCCACTTTTTGAATGATATTCGGCTTTGGACTTAAAAAAGTAAAAAAGTTGTGGATAATAAAAGTGCATGAAATAACAGAACAAAAAATGTGACATGCGTGAATTGATATTCACGGGAAAAACGTAGATATATAAATATAGATTAGTGATTATTCAACTATCGGCGCTCATCACATTTTCTAATTGTCTTCTTCATTAAAAATCAGAAGCTTTGGAAATTTTAAGACATGAATCGTCGGGTTTTAAATTAATTATACATTACATAATATCTCTACGTTTTAAATGCAATTTAATTAAATTATAAATTAGTTTTGTTGTTATTAAGTCTATAACAATAAAAATATGATACGGGAAATTTATGACAAATTTTCACATAATTCCGAGTTGAATTTGAAATAATTAATATTCAATAAAAAATATTTTTTTATTCTCAAATACGTAGATATTTAATTTAAACCTTTATTAATTTTCTAAATTGTTGCAGAATGATTAGTATATAATCTACTTTTAATCGATTAATATCTATAAATTAATTTTCAGTGTAAAATTTCTTAAAATTTCAATTATATATATATATATATATATATATATATATATATATATATATATATATATATATAGGGTAGTGATCAAGATATAACTATTTTTAAGGGTATAACTAGAGAACAAATCTCAGCCACACATCTTAATGGAACAAATATTATTAATTTTAATAAAATAAAATATGCTGAGGGTATTTTTGGAAATTACTTTCTGAATTAAAACATGCGATCAAATTACGCGAAATCTTCCAAATCTGCGATCCTTTCTTCTTCCAAATCGTAATTCTGAGCTGGGGGTGGCGCCGGAGAGGATACTGGCGGCGGTGGGGGAGCTGGCAAAGGCGATCGGGGCGGAGGGGCTGTTGGCGGATTCAATCGTCGCGCCAATGCTGAAAAAACCCCAAATCAAAACCTACCTCTACGTCGGACTCACCGGAATCAGCGTCGGCGGGTAAGGAGACGCAACGATGAGCTGCCGTAGAAGAGAAGCGGAGTTTCGGAACAAGAGCGGGGCGCGGTGGCTGTAGGCTCTAAGATTCGTCTTCGATATAGTTAGTTTCCGTCTACGTTTAATGTTACTGATGTATCTTGTGATTTTACTTCACTCTTGTTTACAAAACATCACTCTTGTTCTGATTTTACTTCACTCTTGTTCACAAAACACATCACTCTTGTTCTGATTTCAC
Source organism: Salvia splendens (assembly GCF_004379255.2). Lineage (NCBI taxonomy): Eukaryota > Viridiplantae > Streptophyta > Magnoliopsida > Lamiales > Lamiaceae > Salvia > Salvia splendens. The sequence continues at coordinate 3,448,737 of NC_056042.1, forward strand.
TTCACTCTTGTTCACAAAACACATCACTCTTGTTCTGATTTCACTTCACTCTTGTTCACAAAACACATCACTCTTGTTCTGATTTCACTTCACTCTTGTTCACAAAACCATCACTCTTGTTCTGATTTCACATCACTCTTGTTCTGATTTCACTTCACTCTTGTTCACAAAACAAATCACTCTTGTTCTGATTTCACTTCACTCTTGTTCACAAAACACATCACTCTTGTTCTGATTTCACTTCACTCTTGTTCTGATTTCACATCACTCTTGTTCACAAAACACATCACTCTTGTTCTGATTTCACTTCACTCTTGTTCACAAAACACATCACTCTTGTTCTGATTTCACTTCACTCTTGTTCTGATTTTACTTCACTCTTGTTCACAAAACACATCACTCTTGTTCTGATTTCACTTCACTCTTGTTCACAAAACACATCACTCTTGTTCTGATTTCACTTCACTCTTGTTCACAAAACACATCACTCTTGTTCTGATTTCACTTCACTCTTGTTCTGATTTTACTTCACTCTTGTTCACAAAACACATCACTCTTGTTCTGATTTTACTTCACTCTTGTTTACAAAACATCACTCTTGTTCTAATTTTACTTCACTCTTGTTCACAAAACACATCACTCTTGTTCTGATTTTACTTCACTCTTGTTCACAAAACACATCACTCTTATTATGATTTTACTTCACTCTTGTTCACAAAACACATCACTCTTATTGTGATTTTACTTCACTCTTGTTTACAAAACATCACTCTTGTTCTGATTTTACTTCACTCTTGTTCACAAAACACATCACTCTTGTTCTGATTTTACTTCACTCTTGTTCACAAAACACATCACTCTTGTTCTGATTTTACTTCACTCTTGTTCACAAAACACATCACTCTTGTTCTGATTTTACTTCACTCTTGTTTACAAAACACACCACTCTTAGCATGATTTTACTTCACTCTTCACTCTTAGCATGATCATTTTTGGGACAATTCAACATTGATATTATAATTAGATCAGAGCAAGAAGAAACAGAAAGGGGCTACATCTGAAATGCATAGCTAAAATCTCACAAAATTCAAATACTACACTACATCCCATCATAAAAATTGCAACGATAACTTATCACCTAATGTTAATTCCCTAATTAAAGGAAATCAAAACTAAGAAAAACAGAAGATAAATTGGGAAATGCAGGCTAAATTATATCATAGATCTGTGTGTTCCCGCTCGGGGTCAGATGCCACGATCATGTGCGACAAGATGTCGTAGAGCGGCCCGCCCTTGGCCATCGCCTCCTTCTTCTCCTTGATCACCGCGATGAGCTCCTTCCGGAGCGCCGCCGCCGCCTTGTTGACGGTGGCGGTGTTGTTGGCCGCTGGAAGAGTGATGATTGGAGACACCGATGCAGATTCCTTCGTCGGGGAAAGAGAGTCACTTGAATCGCGAAAATATTGATAATTTCCAATCGAATTCCTCTTCAATCGGACGAATCGGCGGTAGGAGAGCTGAGAACTATTTTGCAGAAGAAGGAAGAGGAGGAGAAGAGAAGAATGCGGTTTCTTTTTCAAATGCCAATGATGTAATCTAATTTTGGATGTGCAATGACCATTATACCCCCGCCTTATTATTGTGGAGTAAAATTTGTGATTGAGGGAACTAATATCTCATTAAATTCAAAAATTAATACTAGCCCTTGATTTTTTTGATCTTGTGGCTATTATTTGTTCTCTAGTTATATGGTTAAGAGGTGTTTGCCATAGATCATGACCCTATATATATATATATATATTTATAGCCATCATTCTTTCTTTTTATTAGTAGTACGTAAATAATGTAAATATATATTCTTGTGGGTTTTTGTTTCGATCAAATCTGCCTAATGATTGGGCTAACTAAATTAAGAAGTACTAGTATATGTTGTCATAATAACAAGCATAAAACAAAAGTTTAACCCCAACTAAATTGACAGTATACCAAAGAGGGTAATGGTTGGACATAAATTATCTTAATAGGTTCTGACAAAATCATCAAGGTGGATGACATGTAAACCCCACTATATCAACACATTCAAATCCAAAAATCAACAACTTGCTGGTGGAGGTGGAATTCCATCTCTAATTCCTATACATATTAATACTCCTATGAGTATGAGATAATAAACAATTCCAAAAGGAATGATTCATATAAAAGAGATTAGCTTCGTGTGAAAATGGAGAATATTTTACAAACCTCCGATTCCAAAGATATAATAGTATGATAAATGCATCTTCTTGTGGATGCATTCAAATTATAATGAGCAAACTTTCATTTTTTTTACTACGACTAATTTCATTATGTATGCATTGATTTTATATATTCAATATACTCTATTTTCACATTTTATAAAAAAATATATAGTAATTTTCTATATAGCTGGCATTTTCCCACAGTAAAATATATAAATTAATAATCATTTTTGCCTGTTGTTATAATAAATACTAATATTTCAGACCCAGACATTTTTTAATTTTAGAGGCAGACAATATTAATAGTGCAACCTCATGTTGCAGTGTACGTCAAAAGCATGCTCCTTTTAGACAAACTTTTGAGGTATTATGAACAATAAAATCCCAACTGTAATTTATGTTATGCCGATTTTAAAATAAAAATTGTCTAAAAATGTATGTCTATGGCAATTATATAACTGCACTACTCAATCCAAATGCCTAAGACGAAATATATCAATGAAATAGACTATTTTTAGAACTAGCAAAATTAAAATTATGTTGTACTAGTATTATTAGTTACAAATTGAACTAAATGTAAGATAAAATGTATGGGGATGGTCTCAATGGAAAATTCCTCATGCGTAACTAGCAAATAGCAATCTAGCATTCATTATTTTTGCTTATGATTAATGCTAAGTATTTATATTATGATTTTCCATACAAAATATTTTAAAATTTTAATTGTATAATGCTATATTGTTTATGTTTTATACTTTAAAGTATTGATAAATTATTAAATAAAACAATTAAATAATAATCTTCTATGATGAAAACATTTAGGCTCCACAATTTCATTTTTTCTCTAAATATATTTACAGTTACTATCATACTATATTCAAATGTAATTATGAGTGGCGACGCGTGTTTTTCTTGATATGTGTGATTCATCTAACTTTCTTGCTGGAAATTAATTTTCCAGCTCCACAATCATATATTATTAAATCATTCCATCATCTTTTGGTATATGACATCTCATATCTCATATTTAAATCAATCAATATTATACGCATTGATCTCAAAATAATATTACTAACATGTAGTAGGAATTTAGCGATTGATGAGTCTTAATGGGTTTGCACCATACATTTGATGATTTGAATGTAAATAAATTTATAATGATTTAAATCTTTATTCATCTAGTTTAGATATTGCCAAAATCTTATTTAGGCAGGGTGTAAGTAAGTTTAAATCCCAATCAGCATTATAACCTAATTAGTGTTTTTTTTCACCGCGCATGCACGAAATTAAGTTTCTTTTGTCAATTTGCCATAAATATTTTAGAATTTGCCGCGTTTTATTTTTTGGAATGTAAAAAATAAAAATAGCGTATTCATATATTTAAGATGCACCTTATTAATTGCTTTAATTATTATCTTCTTCGCTGTCACGGTATCAATGTTTACAAATTACAATCATCACGAGAGAATAAAAACATTCTAGATATATTCCCCATAACATCACCGGAATTATCACACTAAATCAGAAAATAAAATAAAATTGATTGCACACCGCGTTTCAATTATGATGTGAAATCGCATTCTCTTAATCAGTCTTAATTATTATTATGAAATTAGAATCATTTAAATTAGTGTATTTTTTCATTCATTTATGGTTAATCTAGTAATTTTGAATGTGTAATTATAAATTTTTAATTGTTCCACTATTGAAAAATGGAAATTAATGTGGAAAAACTTAGTAAATCAGATTGTTTTGAATTTGACGTTTTGTAAATTAGCAATAAAATTAAAATGACGTTATATTCTAGCTTTAAAAATTAGTCCTCCATAAGATTGGCACTTCGACCATAAATCAATCAAAAAGTCTTATTTCACTTTTACCATAAATGGTAAGTAGACGACACATTCCATCAACTTATTCCACTCACATTTAATTATAAAATAAATATATATAATTGAGACTAATATTTTACTAACTTATTTAACTCATTTTTCTTTACATTTCTTAAAACACGTGCTTCAATCAAATATGACTCTTATTGTGACACGGATAGAGTATTCATTTTGGGATGCCTCAAGATAAATGAGTCATTTCCTCTTTTGGCATTTCTCTTTAATTTTTCATCTATACTTTATTCCCTCTTTTATTTTATTATTCTCTACTTAATTAGCAAAACTCTACGTTTTTAAATCTCTAAATGTCTCACTTAATAAAGGACGGATAAATACTACTCCCTCCGTTCCTGAAATTTTATCACGTTTAACTTTTTACCATTTTTTGCAATGAGCCAACATTCTACTAACTTTTTCTCATTCACATTTTATTACTCCCTCCGTCCCGAGCTACTCGCTCATTTCCTTTTCGGCACGAAGATTAAGGAATGAGTGTATAGGAAAGTCAAAAATGACGGCTGTAGGGTGAAAATTTTTACTAAAAATGGAAAGAGTGCAAGTAACTTGGGACGTCCAAAAAGGAAATACGTGCGAGTAGTGCGGGACGGAGGGAGTATAAAATTAATACTTTAAAAGTATGTCTCACATCTCACTAACTTTTTTAACTTACTTTCTATTACACTTCTTAAAATCCGTACCCCGTCAAACTATGAATCGGAAGGTGGACATACATACAGACCGGCAACGTACGGCATACGTGGGTAGTGGGGCCCAGGGGGCAGTTGACGATGATGATGTCTGGATGGAATTTAATTAACCGTAGCTTTTTCCTCCCATGTGCCGTACGGTCATGTCGTACACGCTATGCACCGACCCTACTCACGCATTTCCTGTCCCCATTAAATTATTTTTAGTCGGAGACAAATTAGAGAAAGGGAGGCCCACTAGTGATGGATGTGATATGGATTTTCTCAAACCTGTGGGCCTCTCGCGGCCCATCTCTTATTAAAAGGACGGTCATAAAACTATAATATGAAATTAAAAAATAATTAGTGGACCGCTTTCTCATTAAATAGCGCATCACCTGTCTCTCGTTGCTTTTTCTAATATGGATGTAATTAGTAGTATTCTATTGTGTGATAAAAATAGACACTTTTACAATGATAAAGAATTTTATTTAATGTACTATTGATAAAATAAAAAAATAAAAAGAGTTATTAAAATAGTATTAGTGGATAATAGTTAGAGTCCATCTCATTAAATAGAGAAAAAGTTATGAAAAACAGAAGTGAACTATTTTTAGGAGACAAATTGTTCAGAGATATTACTTTGTGTATGTGGTTTATTTAGTCAATTATGATTACAGAAACATTTCCACTCTTTCTTTTTCTTTTTTCTTCATTTGTAATTATCTAGACATAACACTTTTGACAATATGTCCGGACTACTAACTTGTAGAGAAGGTTATTATCACTTGAACGTTTTTCGAAGGTACTTTGTTCACATTTAAGGATAACATAGTAAGTGTATCATTTTAGAATATAGTGTGTGCACGACTAAAACTATACAAAATGCCAAAAGAAAAGAAAAGAAAAGAAAAGAGTAAAGATGTAGGCAACTGCACTACAAAAATATATGATATCTAAATTGCGTGGACGAGAAATTGGTAATAATAATCATTATTCATCAACATTTTGTTTCTTGCAAGTTATATACACATATATTGATGATTCTGGTTCTCATGAGATTTTTTGGTTAATTATTACTCCATAATAATAATGCTAATTCCGATTATAGTATTTAATTTTGTTGACGATCGCCTAAGAGAAGATGGATGTGGGGTGATATTTTATATATAGTAAATTTATTTCAGTTTGATGCATGGATGATTTTCGGTTTAATTTTTTAATCGTAAATTAGAATATCCTTATAAAGTGCGTACTTTTTCATAATAACCTATCACACTTATCGCCAAGCGTTGGAATTGTGCTTTAGATTTGGTTTAGGGATTCATAATCATAATCAAAGGGAGGATTAATGCAATGTTGAAAAAAACTAGCTAAGTAAAGACAAATCTTCTACCATATTTAATGCAGCACATATAGGTTTATGATAACAGTTGCATTTATTTTAAACTTTTGTGTAGAATATTCGGTTTGAAATTTCCTACTTCACAAGACATTCAAAACCACCACAAATTTCTTCCTCTCATGTCATGTCGGAGCATCTCCAAGAGAAATGGTAAATGGAGAGATAAACTAATATAACTACTATATTTACCTTTTTTCATGAACAATCATATTTTAAGGGGAGAGGTATTTGAGAAGGTATTATAACTTTTCCCATTTTGAAGAGGTGTCTTTACCTCCCCATCAATGGAGAGGTAAAATCTCATTTCTTTTCATGAAAAACCATTCTCCAAGGGAAAATGTATCTGAGAAGTTATTACACTTTATGTTTTTTAATTTATTTTATACTATTATATTATATTTAAAAAATAATTTACCTTTCTTTATACCTTTTTCCTTTGTAATATGTTACTTTTTAAAAGGGTATATTTTACTTTTTAAGAAGGTAAATACATGGTATACATTTTCTATATACCTTCTCTCCTTGAAAATAGCTATTAGATAACGACTTGCTCATCATATTAATTAATCACATAATTAAAGCAACACCAGTACAACACCTCTAAATTTATTTTTCTTTAACTTTATATTACTACAGATGTCACATATATTAGTAAGACAGGTATCACGATCCAATTTAAAAAGTCAAGAGGATCTGAATATTAATCCGACTTGGGTATTGACTAAAAACAATGGTACACGAGACTCTGGTGGATTCATCATTCATCATCTTGGGTTTGGATGTTTTTTTTTTTTAATTTGTCGTTTTCTCATAGGGAATTCAACATATTGTGAAGTGAATTCATCATTCTTTTGGTACTCCGTACTCCCCTGTTCCTTATTAATAGAAACATTTTTTTTGCCACAGAGCTTAAGAATAGTGTTGCACTATTTATTAGCACTAAAAATACATGTAAGTTTACAGGGTAGAACTAGTATAGCTAAAGGTCAGTACAGGGATATCGAACACAAGGAATAAGATTGCAACTAACTATCATATACTAAGCGTGATATACTATCTAGAGACATGGAGTTTTGAGTTTTGGTTTTATAAACTAGACATAAATATAAACAAATATAAAAACAAAACAATACAAAGCAAGCTAAAGAAAGTAGAGTTTTAGGATCCAACTACTACGACCTAGTGATGATTAATCTCACAGAACCTTTACCTTTATGTGTCTCCAGGATTATTAGGAAAGTCGCAATTTTCAGATAAGCTCTCTCTTAAGTGCAACTCTAACTATCAAAGTCTTTTTCCAATAGATTATATTCTAACTCCTTAAGTTCCTAAGACTCAAGCCCTCACAAAGGGTCCCCTCTCTCGAGTGCAGATAAACCTATGTGTTGTACTCGTTCCTTTTACCAAGTAAAACTAGCTATCTCTCGATTAATCTAGTTAGACGGACATAGTTCTAAAGTTGGCCAGACAAAAGAACAATAAAAGCACAAGAACAAGCAAAACAATCACTAGAGCTAGAAAAAGGTTCAATTCAATAAATCAAAACATATTCATAATAGTTTTCACCAAAAAAAACTACAAATGATGTTTAACTACTCATAGACAAATAGTAAAAACAAAAATAAAAGTATAAGACATGAAAGAAATTGATAAAACCCAAGGTTGAATCTTCAATCTTCGGTCTTTTCTTGCCTGGATCTGCAGAGCTCCGCTCCAATGGAAGATGGATGAATTTAAGGGTCGAATATGGAATGGAAGAAGTGTAGAGAGTGAGAAGGATTGGAGGCTCTGAGATCGAGATTATGAATTAAGTTTGGGTATTTATAGGCAGAGAAAGGTTTATGTTTAATGATTTTCGTGCCCTACAAATAAATGGGAGAGATTTGGGCAACAATTTATTTTATTCCTTGAATTTCCGCCTATATTTTCGTTAGTTTTGACTGCACTGCGCAATGTTCGTAGAATGGTCATAACTTTCTCTACAGAACTCCGATTGAGACGTTCAACGTGTCCACACGAAGCTCTTTCGAAGACGAAGAATATGGAATGCAGTAAGAACTGATTGGATTTCAAAATCACTGGCAGAATGGGCTCGAACAGAGGCTGCTGCACTTTGGCCTTTTTTTCACCTTTTTCTATCTTTTTTCTATCATTTATCAACAAACACGTCAAAAAATACCAAATGTATAACATATGTAATTTAAGAACATAATTTGCATGATTGACATTTAAAACTAATCAAATCTAGCCCTTAAAAACATGCAAAATCCGTGTTTGTCAAATAGTTTGTTAAATAGATGGTGAAAAAGTAAGAAATAATAAAGTAAGAGAGATGAAGAGAGAATAAAGTAAAAGAGAGAATGACTTTTTGCCAAAAATAGAAATGACTTAATTAATTTGGAACTTTCCGAAATAGAAAAATGACTCTATTAACATGGAACGGAGGGAGTATTACTCTGTGGGCGGTTACAAACCTAATAAAGGAGGAAGGAGGGGCTTAAGCCTATACTAAAACTTAGTACTTCATCCGTCCCTGAAAGTTTGTCACACTTCTTTTCTGCACTCATTTTGTAATAAATAGTTAAAGTGGATGGAAGGTAAAGTAAGAGAGAGAATAATGTAGAGAAAAATCTTAACTAAATTATTCTCCCTTGTTACTTTTCAAGCTCCCCACTCTAACTATTTATTAAGTAGTATTTTGTGCATCCACCATATTTATATTCTATCCATATGTGTCAGTGTGTGAGTGAGTGTTGAAGTTAGCTGACACCCACAAAGAAGAGTCAGAGAAAGATGGAAAAATATGCATGAAGAGATGTGGTTCTCGAAATGGGAAACTAAGAAGGCAACAAGATATGAGCTTGAAAATCCTGATAAAAACATTTATGCCTTTGTCTTTGGATACATTTGTATAGTCACGAGACACTCTAATGTATTGGCTATTTAATCACAAGAATTTTTGTTTGTGACTACTGGTTTTTAGAGGTTCAATATCATTTCACAACTCCAAGAGCCAATTTTCCTTTTTTTTTGGGCATCACATTCATTTACCAATTGATATAATTCTGAAAAGTGCGTATATTAATTGATTTTAATTCATTGATAAAGTTGCGCACGTATTTGAGACAGAGATGATAATATTGTGTGCACATTCTTTATTCCATTCAAGTATCAAGTTGTATTTTGTAATGCACTTTTTTCACTATATACCTCCATTATTTAATGATAACATGCTTCTTAAATAATTGATGAAATTGCAAGTTGGTAAGTGGAGTGTGACATGGGGTTGATAATTACCCTCACACAACTATAAGAGCCATTTAACTGTTTTCGTTCTTGGCATACCAAGTCATTTAAGATTTTGCATATGCATCCTTATAGATTTATTATTTTGGGCCTTGTCACAAATGAATAAATTCAATAAATATAAGTGGGCTTTGTAGATACCACGATCAGAAATTTAAACCCATTTATAATAGAATTGTAGTGGCCCATCTTAGATATATAGCAGTACAATTAGATTGAGATTAACTTTGATTTGGGTAATGAAAGTTCAAATGGTTATTTTGGGCTAATTTTATGATATAGATAGATGGGGTTGGGTCACTCGTAATATCTTATTCTGAAGTTCAAAATTTGTCTGTTTTTGTATAGTTAAGCCAGAAATGTTGATAGCTTGTCTTTTGAAGAATTATATATTATGGATCAACATATTCTACTAATAGTTCGATTGTTGGTTGAGATGGACCATCATCTCGAGGACATGGTACTTCAATCACACTCTAAATTGCCAATGATTTGACAACACCGCTTTGAGTTCCAAAGGAGTTCTTAAGGTTTTTCATCAGAGATATTCGTCTTGTAAATGGAGGATTAGAGTTATGGAATAAATTTATACGTTCTTAGATTTTTTTTGTCAATTTATTGAAAATAGACGTGTTACTTATTCTTTAATGTTTTCTCTAATTTAGCTGGATAAAAATTTCAAAGTATAGATAGAGTATTTTCCGGAAGAAATTCTGTCGATATTAAGTTATACACTAGCATTTGGTGGTAAGTAAGTATTTGATCAGTTTGATTGAGATACATTTGTTTTAGTTTTTACTAATATCTAAATGGTGATGTTGTCAATCACTTTTACTTCACCGGAGATTTGTTGAAAAGTAAATTAGACTTAGATAACTACTATGTGATTTTTCATTATGTATAACTGTAATAGTTTCAATATTAAATTATTAATGTTTTAAAAGATTAGGTGGGTTTAATAACTTAGTTGTATTATACTCACATGTAAAAATGAAATAAACTAAGTCAACGATAGTACATAGTACTCCATACTATTGAATAAGTCAAAATAGATTGCATGTAAAATTGTTCTTACTACAATTTAGTCAACGTGCCTTAAATCATGTTAGGAGTTGTATATTTTGTAAACTATATGCATAATAAATTGTTTAATGCTACTGAATTGTTATTCCTCGTCTATTTATTTTCTTTTAGGAGATCCACTACAAAAAAACTTATTTTATAAGAATATAAAATTCATGATGCAATTAAATGCATTTGAAAAAAGTTGTTAGATTTTTAATATCTATCCAATGTATCCAATGATAAAGCAGACGCCGGCGAGTTTGACTTATTCGCTGACCGCCGCTTATGTTTCATAACTCAAGTTAAACTCTTTTTGACTCTGTTGATTTACTTTTGGGAGAGGTGACAATTCGATAAGGGTATCCACCGTGGTGATAGTCCAGCAATAGCCCAGCCACAAACTCCTCCTATCGCATTATCAATACTAAAAATCCTCCTGCCACATCAGAAATAGCCCAGTCATAGCCTGGCCATATCATAAATAGCCCAGCCACATCAATAGCCACATCACTAATAACACAATAAACGGAATTTAATTTACGAGACATATACGGGAAACATTAATAATACTATTTTAATTTTAAAAAAAGTACAATAAATTAAAAAAGTACAATAAATTTAAAAAAGTACTAAAATTTTAAAAAAGTACATTAATAATAAAAAGTACATTAAAAAAAGTACATTTTACAAAATTACATAAATAAAAAAAACTAACTCCGAGCAGTCCTCCGCGCCCATAACTCTTCAATTAAATCCTTTTGGAGTCGAATATGAGCTTCCGTTTGGCGCATGTCGGCATGTGCTTGGAGGATGCCGGCTTCATCGTGAGGTACCCCACTCCGTGCGAATGAAAATGAAGTGCAAATCGCGTATATATAGTGTCTCGAAAATTAAAAAAAAAACAAAAAAACCGCTGGGCGATGCGCTGGGCGATCCCGATGCTGCAATGGCGCCGAGCGGATCGCCCAGCGCCCGTCGACCGCCTAGCGCTAGGCGATTTTTAATTCCGAAAAACCGCTTGGCGGTTTTCGGAAGCTGCAATGGTTCGCCTAGCGACCGCCTAGCGCCGGCGCTCGGCTAGACGGTGCGCTAGGCGCCATTGTGGATAGCCTAAAGAGTTAATAAAAGTATTTTAAGTTCCTAAATATTAGTAGCATATTCTAGAAAATGTTTTGAAAACAATATACACTACAAAACGCTGGTTTACCGAGGAAATTACCGACGGAAGCAAATCCCTCGGTGATTACCGACGGAATACCGAGGGAAAACGCCGTCGGTAATATTTTGCCATTTGTTTAACTCTTTTACTTTATTTTTAAACCGAACAAATACTTTTATCAATTATTTTTCTTTTTTCAATATTATTTTTTTACCGACAGAAAGTGATCCGCGGTAATCTTATGAATTTAATTAAAAAATAATTAGTCATTACTCCCAAAATAATTAGTCATTACTCTCAAAAAATGGAGCATCGTGCCTTATAGCACCCACAACCGTGCTCTTGCCAAAGAACACGGTTGTGGACCCGGTCCCACTTTTTCTGCCTGCTCTTAGGCAAGAGCACAACACCCACAGCTGTACTCTTCCGCAAGGACGAGCACAAGGGTCCGACCATTCTATTATTCAATTAAATAAAAACATTTCCATAATATTAAAATTCATTAAAAAATCAAAATAATATTACAAATTACAAATAAAATAAAAAAGACATAATTAAAATCCTAAAAAATAAAAAGTACATAATTAAAATCCTAAAAATTAAAAATTACATAATTAAAATACTAAAAATTAAAAATTACATAATTAAAGCTAAAAATATCCTGTGGAAGACTATTCATCCGGCGGCACTACCCCCAATTGTTTTTGGAGGCCCAATATCATGGCCTCGTGCGATCGAAGTTGCGCGGGGGGTCATAGTTGACCTATCGGCCATATTGAGTTGGGCCAAAATCCCCCACAACGAGTTGGTGGGGGTGGAGGTGGCGCATAGGGCACGGGAACGGGAGCGGGTTCGGGAGCATCGCCGGATGGAGTCGCGGCGCGACGGCGGTTGGCCGCCACCTTCTTCATTCCTTGCGGTCGGCGTTGGGAATCGCTCGTGCCGGTGTCGGGGCTACCCAAGTTAGCTCTGGCGAGTTGGCTAACCACATCTTCGGAGCCGCCGTCGGATAGAGATACCGACCTTGACCGTTTGGAGGAGCCGCTAGAGGAGGATGTTATGCCTCCCCTATAATTCGGATGCGACCGCGTCTCCTGCCAAATGTTGAGGTTCTTGAACGGCTTGTAGTTCATGGATTGGTAGGTGTTCATCGCGGGAGGGATGACGTCGACCTTGCTCCGGCCGCTCCCCGCCGACCGCTCTTCCTGGAGGTAATACCCCTGAAACTTTTGGATTTCTTCGTTGGCTCGGTAGATGGCGTTGCGCACCATACTCTCGTTGCGCTCGATTGTTCCTACCGGCCGGTTTTCATTGTACCTGCGACAGATGCGCCACCAATAGTGATTGCCGGATTGGTTCGTGCCAACCTCCGGATCTTCAGAGATTGACAAGAACGCCTTGAACAATTGCTGCATCTCCTATAAGGTTCTCCCCTAAGCTCTGACTTTATGTTCATGTTTTGTTGAAATATCTCTGCTGCTCTATTCACTATTCCCCTTAACTCTACTGCAGCATGGATTATAACTTAGTTATTTTTGTCATGATAGAGCACTATGAACCTGTTTGCGAAGTGGAGGACAAATAGGTGTGCAGTATGTCGATGGGTTGGAGATTGAGACTTCAACAAAATTATTATTTCTATTAGGTATGTGTCTATCTTAACTACGTGCCTGTTCATCAAAGATACTCCTTTAGGTGATGAATATGATGTTAATTTTTCATTGTTACTCATCATTTTAGCCATTTGGTTATTTAAACTAATCTAATTTTTGGACCAACTTTAGTTTGATTCATTGGGAAATTATGATATCATACTACCATTTCAAATTCAGCATCCATCCACCCTTTATTTAATTCTTTTGTTTATGTCACTTTTCGTTTTTGTAGGTGGAGTGGTGTTATCCGGGAATAAACGATTAAGAGTAAAGCAACATATTTTATATATTCTTTATCGTAATCATCTGGAAGGGTTTCCATATAAATCCAACTATCCAAGGTTCGAGTTAGCAACTCATACAAATGTATTAATCTTTGTTATACTAATATGCCTTTTGCTTATCATGCTAATGAATTGTGTTAGTTTTTCTCTTTCTTTGTCTTTATTTTTTTATATCCATCAAAGTTATCCCATCACTATTGCAAACTTTTGTGCATCGTTGCTGCATTTTGATTTGTCACTTTTTGAGACAGGAAACTTAGCTTCTTGCCTCGTCGTCAACACCTTGACTCACCCACCCTGCAAGAGCAACTACCTCCGACTTGGATCCTTCGGTGCGAGATGAATTGCACGAGGAAATAAGGAATTAAGGGAGGAATTAAACTAGAGATTTGTAACTTATAAAAACTTTTTTGCTCCATATTTTGGTTGTTGAACTAAATTACCTTCTGGTTTATCTATTACAATTTTCTATTTTCTCTTGCTACCTTTATTGATCTTGTGATATAACGAAAAATAGGAAATTGATGTAACTATTCAAGCAGTAAAACTAAATATATTAATATGTGAAAAATTCTACAACATTACCGACGGAATTTATATAAACTGCGATTAAATGTTGTCGGTGATTACCGACGGACTCTTGTTGTCGGCGATTCCGTCGGGAAGTATTACCGACGGAATACAAGTCATCGGTAATATTACCTAAAAGTTTTTACCAAGAGAAAAATTCGGTAATTCCATCGGTAAGCTGATTACCGACGGAAAATTAGAAATTACCGACGGAAATATCCGTCGGTAAAACTGCGTTTGTTTGTAGTGATATGCATGTACTCAATAAAAAAATTAGACCTTTATATTCAATAAAGGAAGGCAGGCCACGTCAAAAAGTAAAAGGTCATGACTTTAATGCATATATATTCAACGAATTCAGTTCAGAAACATTGGTAGACCCAATCTATTGACGATAGAAAACAAGAGACATGGTATAGTAGACATGATCACATTTGAGACATATTATATTGTTCTTTTATCTTATTATTATTTACTCTCTACAATATAAACTATTTCCTTTTTTAGTCTATTCTAAAAAGATATAAACTTTTTATTTTTTTTAATAAAGTAAGACTACCTCTCGTCTCCATCAATAATATTTTAATTACTTTTTCTTTTTTATCTCTCTCTTACTTATCAAGCATTAAAACTCGTGTTAAACTAAATTTCATACTTTTCAGGGGACGAAAGAAGTATCAAACTACGTGTCAAGGAAAAAAATTCTCAATTTATAATCTTATTAACTATCGAGATAAATATTAGAGAGAACTACAAATTTAGGAGGGAGTGGATGAATAAAAAGTTAATTTAATATTTGTGTTGGAAAATACATTTAAGGAAAAAAATAAAAATAAAAAATATCTTCAAAGAATGGAAGCCGAATGATGTAGTAGTACTATATAACTCAGAAACTGTATTTATACTAATTCTCTCGTATTTAACAACTTATGAAAATTTGAAAAGCTATTAGACAAATATAAAAAGAAGAATGTCATGATTATTGTTCAGATGTGGCAACCACAACAGTGGTCAACATTTACTGAACAATACTCCCTCCGTAAGTGAGACGCTCCGATTCCAAATCGGACGTTGTTTTATAAAAATAATACTTAGAGTAAAGATAAAGTAAAGCAATTAAGATAATAATGTATATACGACTCTTTTTTATACTATTCTCTATCTTATTTTACTTTCTCTCCACTTTAACTATTTATTATTATATTCGCAAAATAACAACCAGAAAGAAACGCCTCAAGTGAGACATATAGAGGACTAATATAAGGTAACCTCATTTTACCCCACGCGGGGATCGACTTTGTCCAATCTATATGAAATGTTTTACATGATTTTATTATTTTGTAAATTAAGTAGAAAAATTACGTGATTTTATTATTTTGTAAATTAAGTAGAAAAATTAAAATATGAAAAATGATAAAGCAAAAGGAAGTGATATTTTTTTATTTTAGAAAATGTGTTAATAGAGTAAGATATTTAAAAAAAATACCGTTAAAATGAGAACGAAGGTGAATCGGGATAAAATTCTTCAGCTGCATGCAACGACCAATCAACTTGTGGCATTATTAATTATTTGTTGAGATGATTATGTTGATATTAAACTAGTAGAGTATGTATCTATCTTCTTCGAACCTCAACATGTCTACATCCAGATGCAAAAAAGGAGAGAAAAAAAATATATTAAATAATGGTGTAAAATACGTACCATAACAATGATCAGATTCAGCTTGCATTTGTGTTCCCTCTTTTCGCTCCTCAGTTGAAATTATTCAAATCCCGGCCCCGATTCCGACATGGCGGCGAAACACCGAATCACGGCAGCGCTGCGTCTGTTGGGGGTTGTATTCAGTTTGCTAGCTGCTGTGAGTGAAGCGCAGCCGCAGAGAAACGCCACTGCACCGGTTACTGATCCTGCTGAAGGTGCACCCACACTTTTACTGTGCACGTTTAATTACGTATTTTTAGCTTACCAAAATTTGCGCAATTACTCACTCGATTAGTATCTAATTATTGCTTGTTAATCAAAGTTAAGAGCATGAATTTTGTTTTAGAGAAGCATAATTGGTTACTGACAATTGGCAGCGAGGGCGATCAATTCAATTTTCCGGCGGTGGGGGATAACGGCGAATGAGAGATGGAATACGACCGGCGACTTATGCAGCGGAATCGCTAGTGATAGCAGCACCCCCCTGGATTACAGCCCCGGCATCAAATGCGATTGCTCTTACAATTCCAGCACCATTTGCCACATTTACTCCTTGTTTGTACCATCCTTTTCTCTCTCGTTTTTCCGCAGCATTAATTGGCTGGAATTGATGTGATGATTTTGTGCAGGAGAGTGTATTCGATGTCGGATTGGGACTCGTCTTCTAATGTTGTGGGTGAGCTACCGGAGGAGCTCTGGACTTTGACCTACCTCACTAATCTGTATGCATTTCACTTTACTTCGAATTATTTCCCCCTAATTTTGTAGATAGGGCTGATGCTATGAAAATGAATTGCAGAAATTTGGCACAGAATTATTTGTCAGGTAGCCTGCCCCCTTCCATTGCCAACTTAACTCGGATGCAGTACCTGTGAGTTTTCTGCAATTTGTTTTTTGAGATTTATGATTTAACTCTTCCTAAACTGTTTGCACTTTGCATTTTTGTAGGAGCATTGGAATCAATCCCTTGTCAGGGGAGCTGCCCAAGGAACTAGGCAGACTTACCGATTTAAGATCACTGTAAGCCATTAGCTCTGAGTGTATGTGTCCAGAGGGAGAGAAGTATATGAACTGCATGATGTTTTCTTGCTCACTTGCAGGGCCATTGGTACAAGTAATTACTCTGGTCCTTTGCCATCTGAACTTGCGGACTGCATGAGGCTAGAAGAACTGTAAGTTGTGGTGCTCTGCTACTTCTATGTCTTTGTCTTGCATTTAATTTACCGGGGAAATCTCCCTGCACGATATAAGAGTAAAGAGAGAGATCTGTTTTACTTGCTGATAATATATTCTTGAACTTTCATCTTGATCACAAATCGTGTTGATCCTCCGTTTTGATGTACACCTTACCAGTTGGATCGATAGCTCTGGAGTTAGTGGTGAAATCCCTTCGTCGTTTGCAAGACTACGTAACATGAAGATAATGTGAGAGTTCTGTTCTCATTCTGTCATAATTATTGAGCTCAAGATCAATGTTCAAATTTCTTGGAATTTCAGGTTTTCTTCAGACGTTGCATTCACAGGACAAATACCCGACTTCATTGGCAACTGGACTAACTTAACTGTCGTGTGAGATACAATCCTAGTTATTTATGCCTCCTTCGAGATTCTAGCTTCTAATTTGTTCAACTATTCAATTATCTTGACAAGGTTCATGCTAGTAAACCTCTGGCTGTAGTCCTGTCTTTCATTTTCATGATCCGTTTTATTCTGATACATCTCCAGAAGATTCGAAGGAAACTCATTTCAGGGCCCAATACCACCATCCTTTTCCACTTTAAGGGATTTGACTGACTTGTGAGCGCCTTAACCAACTCTATCTAAGATTTGATGGTTCGATACCATATGTTCATACTTTAGTATGCTCACAAAAATTTTAAAAATTATGATCACAGGAGAATATCTGATCTGTCCAATGGGAGCTCTTCACTAGACTTTCTCACAAATATGAAGGCTTTGACTACTTTGTGAGTGACTCTGACATGGCATTATTTACATAGTGATAGTACTTATATTTTGGTTATTATCCTAGTGTTGTTGACAAACTTCAATTATCAATAAATTGCAGATCTTTGAGGAATAACAACATCTCTGGCTCCATCCCCTCCAACCTTGATGAATATCCAAATTTATCTTTGCTGTAAGTTTCCATGATGAAGAATGATTTTCATGTGCACTATGGCTCCAAACCCGCCGTTGAATTCAAACACGATCCATTAAAAGCCACTGATCCATATGAAACTGTCACTATTGTTCCAGGGATCTGAGCTTCAACAATTTCACCGGAGAAATTCCAGATTCCCTTTTCAATATGAGTTCCCTTGCCCACCTGTAAGTTTGTACACTTATTAGGGCTGACGCTGCACAACCACAACTTTCACCTCTACCATGTATAGCAGCTAATATTAATAACATGCATCTTCAGGTTTCTTGGCAACAACAAGTTGACTGGTTCTCTGCCTGCACAGAAGAGTTCCCTCCTTCAGTTTATGTTGACTCTCTATCTTTTATGATTTCGTTCTTATTCTTTCAGTTCACCAAATGAATAGTCCAATTTTCTACTGTAGAATGCTATTGGCTTATGTATATATATCAGTGCAATTATCATCATGATGGTATTAGGCATGTAAGCATGTGCCTAAAGAAATTAAGAGAAATTACAGTACTGAAATTCACTGGATTGTATACTATATATTATGCATTTCAAGCAAATTATGCAGAGTTTCTGGATACCAATAACTAGAATGACATCCTAATTCTACTTATTTGCAGTGATTTGTCGTATAACGAACTTTCTGGGAGCTTTCCTTCTTGGGTCAGCCAGCTAGATCTCCAACTGTATGAATTTGTTACATTTAAGGGTTAAAATAACTTAGATATTTTGGTCGAACTAATTATTCCCATCTAAGTTGGTTAGTGTGAAATCTAAAATGTAACTTTCTGCAGTAATTTGGTCGCCAACAATTTCAGTATGGAAGGTTCTAACACCAGGTTAACTCCTAAGTCCTTAAGCTGTGGTCATAAGCTTCATACTGTCCTTTTGTTCTACTCATTATTTCTGCTTCACATATACACGCTACTTATGGAAATTTCTGGTTTCTTCATGCAACTGTCAGTTACAGTAACCAACCACGTTTATCTGATCTATACGGAATCAAGAAAAACATATATCATCCTTTAATAATGTACAGAATGAGAACTAATATTTTTTACATACACCAGAATATGAATTTTTTGTAATGACCATATGTTCCATATCCAAATCTGAACTTTCATCATGTCCTATTATGAATTAATTAGCATATTACCTAAATTCCTTTTGTAAATAAACTACAAGTGGGAAGAGGTTTCAGAATTGAGTTTATCAAAGCTTTACTGCTTTAGCTTGATTTTTTATTGAGTTTAGTGGGAAAAGTATTGGCACAAATGAGCACATCCCGCCAAACATTTGGGAGATGAAAGGTGTTCATCATATATTGAACCAAGAAATAAGTGAAATATAGTACTAGTGTTTAAAAAAAACATGTATGCTTGTCTATCCTTGACTTGTTAGGTGTTGTTTCAAAATTCAATAGATGGTTCACTTATTTTAATTTGTTTATAATGCTAAACAACTTTTCAATTCATCGTATGTTTCAGTGTCTCGGCATCAGGATTGAACTGCCTCCAAAGAAACTTCCCTTGCTTCCGAGGAAATCCTCAGTGTATGTGACAAATCTTTCAGTATACAGATGTGTGTTAGTTAGAAACTGTAAAGAGCATACGTAGTTTCAAAAATAATGTTGAAGAAATTCTGCTGACTGCATGCCAAATTTGGAAACCATTTTTCTTGTAACAATAAAGAGATCGATGTTCATCATTCTGCAGTATTTTTTCATCCAGTAATATAGTAAGGACTGCTATGCAACCAATAAGCTGTTTGCATATGGAATGAGCTTCACTTTACTTTCTTAGAAAGCTTTATTGACAAATTAGCGCGTGACTTTGTATTTCCATGTTTGCAGATTCCAGCTTTGCGATTAAATCTGGTGGTGTACAAATGAGATCTGCCACAGGAGTCGTGTACGAGGCAGATAGCGCAACTCTAGGTCCAGCGTCATATTATGTGACTAGAGAACAGAGATGGGCTGTTAGTAATGTTGGTCTTCCTTCTGGAAGCAGGAATCCAGAATACATAACTAACTTCCTAACATATATACCGAATACGAGGGATCCAGAGATGTACCAGAGTTCGCGTGTTTCTGCTGGATCATTAAGATATTATGGCTTGGGCCTCGAGAATGGGGGTTACAATATAACCCTTCAGTTTGTAGAGACCAAGATTGAGAGCCCTACTAGTTGGAAGAGTCTTGGAAGGCGTGTTTTTGATATATATATTCAGGTGAGAGATACATACATCCATCGTAAAGAACTCTTGCTTCACTGTGGCTATGTTAATAGTATAACTTTTTATAAGGTCATTTCAATGATAAATCTGTCCTTCCCAGGGTAATCTGGCTTTGAAAGATTTTGACATACGAAAAGAAGCTGGAGGGTCATTCAGAGCTGTGGTCAAAGATTTTACCGCGCGAGTGACTGAAAACCACCTTGAAATCCATCTGTTTTGGGCTGGAAAAGGAACTTGCTGTGTGCCCTCTCAGGGTATATATGGACCTTCTATCTCAGCATTGAGCGTCAGCCCCGGAGGTACATCTCCTTGGAAACTTGACTTCTTACAGAACTAATGAAGTTTGATCCTCAAATTTTATGCCAATTCTAACAAAAAAAGTTATTCTGTAGATTTTATTCCTACTGTTAGCAACAATCCTCCAAATGTGCTTGTCAACAACAAGAAGAAAAATAGGTCAGGCATGATCGTGGGTGTTGTTGTTTCTGTTGTAGCTGTAAGTTGTCTGACCTTCCTAGCAATCTGTTATACGGTGCGGAGAAGAAGGCAGAAGAGACATGAAGATGAAGGTAACAAGAAAAGTTTTATGCCCTCTTTTAGCAAGAATTTTTGTTTTTCAAATGCAAACATGGTCTTACATGGTTAATGCGATTGAAAGCCATGTTCATAGGTAAAATAAGTTCAATTTGTCACAGCATTCACCATAAATTCTCTACATGATATATAATCTCTCTCAATTTGTCAATAGGCAAAGATAAGCTATATTTTTTTCGGAAATAGAGAACTCTTCATGTGCTCGTATTTTCCCAAATTTTCGTTATTTAATATCTCTAGATGACATTAACTGTGAATCTGTGATTACCGCCATAAAAAGTGAAAAGGTTTCTGCCTTAATCTTCAGAGTTCCTGGGCCTTGAAACCAGACCGTACACTTTTACATATGCACAGCTCAGAGCTGCCACAGACGATTTCAGTACAGCCAACAAGCTTGGAGAGGGAGGATTTGGGACTGTTTACAAGGTAACTCGGTTTTTTAATCCAAGCATTCTCACATGGTTGGTCTCTTTCAAGAAGGGGGCTAATCATATGATAAAAACAGGCGTAAAATGAGTATGTTTGTGAGGCAAACTGGTTGAAAAATTAGATGATAAGAACATCATAAGTATTAGTATAGTAATCACAAATCTTTCCTCTTATCTACATATTGCATCGAAACAAAAGGGGACACTGGAGGATGGAAGAGTTACTGCTGTGAAGCTGTTGTCTGTAGCATCCCGTCAAGGGAAGAGCGAATTTCTGGCAGAGATTGAAACCATATCAGCCGTGCAACACCGTAACCTAGTGAAGTTGTACGGATGCTGCATTGAGGGAAATAAACGACTACTTGTATATGAGTACCTCGAGAACAAGAGCCTAGATCAAGCATTATTTGGTATGAAATGTTTTGTTTGTGAATCAGTTGTATTTTTACATAAGCCACTGATGTCTGAACCAGTTTGCTATATTGTATCAGGCAAAACAAGTTTTTTCCTTGACTGGCATATGAGATTTGATATATGCTTAGGAACAGCACGAGGCCTAGCTTATCTTCATGAGGAATCCCGACTTCGGATTGTGCACAGAGACGTGAAGGCAAGCAATATTCTGCTCGATGCTCAACTCAACCCAAAGCTCTCAGATTTTGGCTTGGCCAAGTTGTATGATGACACGAAGACACATATGAGCACCCGTGTTGCAGGCACGATGTAAGATCCGCCAAACTCATCTTCATAAAAATTCCCATATCTTCTAGACGTGTGTGTACAATTATATTGGGAATGATGCGTTGCAGTGGGTATCTTGCTCCGGAATATGCTATGAGGGGTCACCTTACTGAGAAGGCTGATGTATTCGGTTTTGGAGTTGTAGCTCTTGAAATTATCAGTGGAAGAGCGAATTCCGATCCGAACCAGGAAGAAGATAGGGTATATCTACTTGAATGGGTATGATATTCTTCTCTTCCTCTTGAACCTCGCGAAAATCTGGCAAAATACCTAACAGATTAAGGGCAACATGTTTGTTTTGCACACTTGTGCAGGCCTGGCATTGCCATGAAAATGAGAGGGATGTGGAGCTGGTGGATGAAGAGTTGTCAGAGTTCAACGAGGAGGAGGCACGACGGGTGATAGCAGTAGCGCTTTTATGCACCCAAACATCGCCTGTGGTTCGACCATCCATGTCCCGAGCAGTGGCAATGCTGTGTGGAGATGCTGAGATTCCTGTTGTGACTGCAAAGCCTGGATACCTCACCGAGTGGAACTTCAGTGATATCACTGCCTTTGCTGACCCAATCTCAACCACTCACACCCCACAATCGACCCACTCGCCCATCCCCGCCTCCGAACCCATGCTCCGGGAGGTCACTCCAGACGGAAGATGACACAATTGGAGATTATTATTGATATTATTATTATTATTATTATTATTTCTGAAATCTGATTATCTCTATTCAAATATTTTTAAGAAGAACACATAACACAAAAGCGAAATTTGCATCATAATATGAAGAGTGATTACATCAAAGATAGTAGTGCATATCTAAGTGCACAAGATGAGCCTGTTCAACAGCACAACACAGCAAGACACCGCAAAGAAAAACAGGGTAACGAAGTCCCGGGCGGACCACTTGGGGATGGGCTTGGACTCGAGGCGCAAGCTCTTGGCGCGGCGCAGGGCGTCGACCTCGGTGAGCAGGTCGAACTCGGCGCCCTTCCTCTTGAGCTCCTCGACGCACTTAGCCAGCAGGGCAGAGTCCTCCTTCTCCCGGGTCAGCATCTTCTCGAGATGGGACTCAGCGTCGGTCTTGTACCGGATGGCCCAGATGAAGCCGAGAGAGAAGAGGAGAGAGCAGAGGGAGGGGAGCCAGGAGCGAGGACAGAGGTGGGGTTGGGCGGGGGCGGAGGCAGAGAAGAGGAGGAGGAGGGCGGTGGAGTGGAAGAGGAAGAAGAGGCAGTAGAGGTGGGTGATCTCTTTGCGGGTGGAGTCGATCTGGGTCTCCTTGAGGGAGAGGCGGTTGAGGATGAGCTCCTCCTCTTTGAGCCACTGCTTGAGGAGGAGTTTGTGGGTTGGGTTTGCAGCGATCTGGTGGAGGGGGTGCACCGGCTTTGCCTCCATTAGAGATGATGACTTTGTGTCGCTCATTTGATTGCTAGATTTTTCAGATCGATGAGAGAAGGAGACAATGATGGATGAGGGAAGAGAGTGTTTTCACTTTTCATATGCAACGGGAATTTATTTTGAATTTTGCAACGGTCGAATTGTCGGGATTTATTTGTTTTTTTTTAATTTCTAAATTTAATTCAGTCATTGAGTTTTGGTTAGTTTAATAATTTATAAAATTGGAATATATAATTTAAAATTTAATTTTTTTATTGTTTCATTGTGATTATATGACAGTAAAATAAAGTAAAAGGAGTATTATTTTTTACAACACGACGTTATTATATTTTGAGTGCCAACTAAAAGCTGTTGATATATCTAAATGATGTAATTTTACTGTCATATCATATTTTATTTTATCATTAATTATTATTATTATTATGGAGCATGGTGAAAAGCTGAACAATAATATGATATTCAAATTAAAAAAATTACCAATGTAAATGATAATTATTTCATTGTTTCCTTTTTTTCAGAAATAATGCTACCCAATAATTAATTAATATAGCGTCGTGCCAAACGGCAAACACTTGTGCTATTTTAAAAATGAAATAAAATGAATACTTTATTCCTTAGTTTGACGTGAATATACCAAACGCTAACTCAAAAAGTGTAGGGCGTTTATACAGTATTTCATAAGATAGAAATGGACACTGAATTATTTCAGGTGGTGAGACATGAATTGACTTAACAAAAACATAGATTAAAAGGAGTTTTGTATAGCTAAAATGAAACAAACAACATGATATATCAGTTTTCATAGCTCAACTAAACTCTTTATGAACAGAATAACATGAACATAAATACCTCATATAGTACTCATTAAAAAAAAAAAAACTTCCAGCCAACCAACTGGCCACTCATCGGAATGCTGCCAGCGGTGCTCCTCGACTTCCACCGAGGTTCTGTTCCACCGACATGCTCCCACCCCACCAACATCCACCACATCCTCACCCGAAACTTCGCCAATTATCCAAAAGGCCCCGAGTTCCACCTCTAGGAGATTCACCGGAAAACGACAATGGCGTTGCTTGCGCACGCGGATTTTGAAACCGGCCTTTTCCCCGTGCTTGATCGCTTGATTTCGATTTGCAGGATGTTTTACAGAGATTCAGCTTTGATAATATATGCAAGATTGTGTTGGATTATGATCCGTGCTGCTTGAGCTTGGTCTCAAGAAAAAATGGAGGTTTGATACGTACGTACGTACTCCCTCTGTCAGCGAATAGGAGTCTTATTCTTCCATTTTAGTGTCTAACTATGAATAGGAGTACTTCCAGTTACTTTTTACTATTTACTATAAATGATACTCCCTCCGTCCCTCAAACTTTGTTACATTTTTCTATTTCCGTTCGTCCCTCAAACTTTGTTACATTTTTCTATTTCCGTTCGTCCCACATTTCACTTTTTTACCATTTCTGGTAATGGACCTCACATTCCACTAACTTATTTTCACTCACATTTTATTATAAAACTAATATTTTAAAAATAGGACTCGCATCCTTTTCAACTCACTTTCCGTTACATTGCTTAAAACTTTGCACAGTCAAACTGTGACAATATTTAAGGGACGGAGGAAGTAATATAATCCTACATTTTACTAACTAAATCTACTCCTATTTCATTTAAAACTAAAATATACAAGTGAAACGCATATATATTCTGACCACTTTGTTTAAGAAAGAAATGAGACTCCTAATATAGCTAGGGGATGGAGGGAGGAGATATTTGATTATACTCACTCTAGTGTTGATAGCATGCGACACAAATCTTAGTATATATGGTACGAGATCTAAAAGTGGTGGATCATCTTAAAATATACTCCATAGAAAAAGCATTAATTTTATTGATGGATCAAAATATAACAAACTACTACTAAAATTATTGATTGGGGACGGAAGAATTATTGTTTAGTCCTGTCTTTATAATTTATGTTTCACTACGATATTTTGTAGTCTTGATCTTTAATTTCATATGTACAAAGGGCCTTCACCGCGGAGGAATCGCACTAGCTAGTGTACCTGCATAGGGCTCTGTGCGAGGCTGTTCCCTCCGTTGGCACGGGATCATAAAGCTCCAGCAAGCGGGCATTGCCTGGCACGGAAAGGGAAGCTGATCATGTCATTCTACTCGGTGGGGAGAATGGAGAGCGTGTGGGGAAAAGACTGCCTCCAATTCAAGCCCGGGAGATGGATCTTGCCGAGGACGTGCGTGGGGAAGGACATGGCGTCGATATATTTATTTAATTTAATTTAATTTCCAGTTAATAAGATATCGAATATGTGTGTCGATTACTTTCACTTTTATTATTTTTGTCACAACTTCTTTCTTCAAGATGAACATATGGAGAGAGTTGCGTTCATATATAAACAACTTACGTTGATGTCATGTAGCAATATTAAAGCGAATGATAATTATGTGAAGAAGAGTTAAATTACTACTCCACTGATAGGATGTTGGGCCACCCCACTGGGCTACACCAAATTAAGGTTTTGTATTTTCAAATGATTGGGCCGTATGTCCGTAACCCATTTCAATTCTCATAATACTACTTTACTTTATTCACTAATTTCACAATTATTTAGATTTTTGCGTTATTAATTCTCAAACTCTCATTAATTAGATCTCACATTTTTTACAATTACAATAACAATGTTATTGCTTTTCACTTTTCACAAATCCTAGTATCCTACTAATTATGAATAATATATTTTCAATTCCTATATTAACTTTATTCTAATGGTTTTTGATAATATAGATTTACTATTGCTAAAATGGAATATTTCCCATAATGATAATAGTAAGAAAAATGAAGGTTTTAGATAATTTCAAGCTTAAGAAGAGAATATTTTCTAAAAATCTGTGTATATTAATTTATTTATTATAAATATGAGACATTTAAATTAAAAAGTAATTTTAATTATTCCTTTTGACATGATTAATCCATTTGGATAACTCGAAACCTGAATATTAAAGGTTAGGGCTCTAAATTTTTAACCCGATAATATTTCTGTTTGATTAGCCCGCAATTTGAGTAGGGTTGACCTAAAACATGCTGGCCTGGCCTGATTGACATCTCTAATTTCTTCTATTTTAGAGTTGTATCAATTATCTAATGCCTTCATTGTAATGATAATGACTAGATATCGTTTGTAACCCTCTTGAGTCTTGGTTATATTCTTTCCTTGGTGATAGTGGATTTTAAACCTCTTGGTTATATTCTTATATTTTTTTGCATTACTATCTTTATTCTCACTGCTCGTTATTATCTTGTTTATTTATCTAATTACATTAGGTTCTAATAAATTGTGCTTCTAACCTATTCTTATAAATTAAAAATATTTATTTATCAATTGCGTTTAGAATTAGACCACTCCCCTCCAGGCTCCAACACATCCATTCATGATTTTTTTTT
Source organism: Salvia splendens (assembly GCF_004379255.2). Lineage (NCBI taxonomy): Eukaryota > Viridiplantae > Streptophyta > Magnoliopsida > Lamiales > Lamiaceae > Salvia > Salvia splendens. Next base: position 3,475,698 of record NC_056042.1, read on the forward strand.
GTCTTTCTAATAAGGTTCCCATTCAATGCATCAGTTACTTATTAAAACCCATCTTCACTAAATGTCTTTTTGTACGTAGTATAACAATATAAAGATGCCTTTCATTTCTAAAATATATAAATGATAGTTTGAAATAATTAAGCTATTTTTTATATCGTCAAATTATCTTGATTAGCCAATTATCTAAAAATATTACCTATTATCTCAACAAAATTATTGAATAGAGAATAATTAGTAAGCCACACGTAATTAATGAGTAATCACACTCAGATTGATCACATCACACTCAGATTGATCACCAAGGGCACCCGCAATGGGGCGCCCGATGGCGGCCATCGTCCTCGGTCGCGGACAATGCCTCCATTGTGGGTGCCCGCCATCGTCCGCGCCCTACGCCCAAGCCCAATGCATCGTCCGCGGAAGAAGCGCGGACGATGGCCTATCGTCCGCGCCATTGTGGGCTCGGCGGACGATGATCGCGGACGATGGCACGCGTTTTTTATTTTTTGTATAAATACCCCTACCCCACCTTCATTTGTAACGTTTCATTTCACAATTTCACTCTCGAAACTCACATTTTAATTATTACTACGAAATGGATTCAAGTCCCAACAGTCCAATGTTTGGGGAAACGCATTGGCCGGGTACAGAACCCGACGAATATCGGCCGTTTGACGCCAACACGCAGTACGATCCCGAATTCAGCACGGAATCGTACGGTTTGTCTGACATGGAGCCGTCACCAAACAGACCCGTCGCCCCCTCCCCCCGCGGCGCCGCCGCTTCCGCCCCTTCAAAAAAGAACCGGCATCGCGCGTACAAGTTACCACCTCCGGAAGTATGTGAAGAGTACGCCCCCAGCCGTACAATTTTCGCCGGTTTTTAGTTACTCGTTCTGTTTTTTAATTAGTTTGCATTACATATTTGAAAACATTTAAATTAATTAACAAAACAATAGTAAACATATAGGGCGCGCCTTATGGTGCCGCATTGCAGGTGAGGGGTAGGAGGATAAAACTAATGACGTGGCGGGCCTAGGGCGCCCCATTGGTAATGGCCTATTGGTAATTAATCTGTCAAAACATTATACAGAACTGTCATAATAAACTAAATAAATGCTGTGACAAATATGGTGCTCAAAATTAAAGAGGGTAGGTTGGCCGTCGTTATAAATCAAATATAAAAAAAATAAACGAAATATTAAAATTTAATTGACAGCTATCTCTTTTGTTCTAATTCTGAAAAATGATCCACATAATTAATTATTCTCGCATCGCACCAAGTACTTTTGCTTTTTAAAAAGTGAAATAAAATAAATATCTCTTAATTTGAAATGGATATACCAAACGCTAATTCAAAATTGTACAAAAAAGTTATCGTTGCATTTATTTATTTATTTATTTCATTTATTTATTTATTTCAGGTGGTGAGACATGAATTAACTTAAATATTACGATTTGATCCAAAAAGAAGCTTATCCCTGATTTTAAAAAGTCCTTGTATAGAGTATACTTCTTTTTTTTTAATAGATCTTTGTACTTTTGTTATTAATTCATCAAATCCTCATTTAATGAAACTAGCGGCTTTATAACTTTTTTTCGTTAATTAATAAAGAGATAATTTATTTGAATTACAAGTCCTACATTGTTAATTGCTTTACGCATCGAAATGCATGGAATGGTTAGCCAATTTGTAAACTCAGTCCACTGTAGGGGTCAACATAGTCTTGATGGTTGTCGTCATTATAGGGTTGTAACCATCAGGCGTTACAAGTCGTTACTGGAGCTGGAGAAGCTGATCCTGGACAGACGTATTGGGACACGCGGCGTGTCTAGGTCCGCTCACGACGTGGACTTCGTCACGTGTCAGTCACGTTGGCTTCACTGCGTCATACTGACGATGTGTCATCACACTTAGCTCGCTGACTTGGAAGGGTTTGGTGTCCCAAAGACCAATTGCCTAGATCCAATTCTACAGACACGAGCACGTGGCTCGTGACGACGGTGCGCGTGTGGACTCTACAACTCATCTTAGTCCACTATACTTATTATATGTAATAACTCTTCTTATTAAATACTAGTTTAATAAGGTTGTTACTTCCAATGTGAGTTTATTAACTCACTTAATTAAACCCTAAGCTTTTCTCATAACTCGTTTAATTAGCTTGCATTTTTGCTCAACTTTAATCCATTGTTTCTCACTTACCGAGAATCAGATTTGAGAAAATGAATATACTACGATCATCCACTCCAAACATAGATCAACGCTATGTCATTAATATCACAAAATTAAATGTCTCATCATATTTATTTTTCGTCCTAGTCCTTTGACTGAACACAAGATTCCAACAAAATATATGTAACCTATATAAAAACATAATTTAGAATGAATAGGGTAGTTTTGATATGGTAGTCAAATTTAATTTGAGTACTCCTTTGTTGTGCCGTTTTTAATGCTTCCCTTCATTCTCTCTTCTCTTTATTAGCCAATTAGTCAAAATATATGTAGCCAATTATCTTAAATAATTATTGAATAGCTAATTTGTGAGTGATCACACTCAAGATTAATCACTAATTGGTAATTTGTCATAACATTATATGGTGCTTAGGGGTGAGCAAAAAAACCGGAAACCGAATATCCGAACCGAACTAAACCGAAATTTTGAAATTCAATTCGGTTTTTTCGGTTTTTCGGTTTTTCGGTTCGGTTTTAAAAATAAAAAAATTTCGGTTTTTCGGTTCGGTTCGGGCGAATAAAAAAACCGAAAAACCGAAAAAACGAATTATATATATTCTATTAATTTAATATATTATATTATATATAATATATATATATATATATATATATTCTTTTAATATATTCTACTATATAATATATATATTATATGTATTATTAATTTTATATTATATATAAATATTCTATTAGTATATATAAAATAAAATAAAATACACATATATAAATATATATTTATATTATATTTATTTTTTTTCAGGTTTTTCGGTTTTTTTTTGGGTTTTTTTCGGATTTTTCGGTTTTTTAAGCTCGGTTTTCGGTTTTTCGATTTCAGTTTTTCAGGTTCGGTTCGGTTTTGGCAAAAAAACCGAACCGAAACCCGAATGCACACCCCTAATAGTGCTCCATATATATTGAAGAGGTAGGTTGGCCGTCATCATAATAAACTCTACAAATCAATTGTATTTAATTTACTTATGTGTATTATTAAAAAGAGGCAAATTAGAAAAAAAAAACATATATTTCAGTTTTTGATTAATCCTGCAACTTTCTCATTTATATCATAACTTTTGACAATTTTTAAATTGTCCTATAACCAAAAAATCTGACGTCCTAGGTTTCTTCATTGCATTGTAAGTCTATTTTTGGGCACGTTGGTAAAAAAAATTGCCTAAAGATATATAATACATCCAAAAAATGAAGATGCGTATGATGTGGAATTTTTTGGATATGGAACAATTAAGGAAGTTGTCAAAATTATGATACTTAACTACAATATTGACCGGAAATTGATAATTTTTTTGAATATTCTGACAATTTATCCTTTTAAAAAAGTATTATGTGCATCTTAAATGTTACTTCAGAAAATACATCTAATAATATAAAAACATACTACCAATTTAGAATAAATAAGTTAAGTTTGATATTGTTAAATTTAATTAAGTACTCCTTGTTGTGCCCTTTTCTATGCTTCCCTCCCTTCGTATATTCTATAATCTTGATTAGCCAATTATCTCAAAATATTATTGAATAGCCAATTTTTATGAGTGGTCACACTCAAGATTGATCACTGATTGATAATATATGCCAAAACATTATACAGAACTGTCATAGGTACCTAAATAAATGTTGTGTGACAAATATGGTGTCAATATTGAAGAGGTAGGTTGCCGTCATAATAATAACTCTGCAAACTAATTGTATTTAAAAAATTGGGTGTAGCAATTGGAACACTGTGTGATTTTTAATGATAGCTTTTATTTCGGTTGTTTCATTTTCTTAACTACCAGCATTGCAATAAAGATGAACAGTGGAGCAGAGAGTTGAGACCTTCTTAAGTGTGGGCTTATAAATTTTCTTTATACAAACAGTTTTGTTTAAGATGAACTTTGATTATGGTAATTGGGATTCGAATATCATAAAATGATGATCAAATTATAATCACATTATAAAAAATGAGATCAAATTCTGTTTAGCTTAATGTTAATATGGACTCGTTGACTTGGATAGCTAAACTAGGTTAGTGGTGGGTAAGTACGGTATACCTTACCGAAACCATCATACCGCATAACTTACCGTAAATACGGTATGCGAAAAAGTCATACCTTTACCTTACCAAAGTTTTCGGTATACCGAACTCCGGTATACCTTATTGTCGATATGGCGAATTTCCATACCGATACCGTACCTCATTTTTGTTACACCGTACCGAAGTTCGGTATACTACTTTTGCAGTATAACTGACTTTCAACATCAATTAAAATAGAAGATTTGAGTTTTTAGAATATTATTTATATTTTAATATAATTTTAAAAATAAATTAAATATAATTTATTCATAATTATATTTATATTTTCACAATAAATTTTATAATTTAAAAATATACTACCTCCGTCCCATAAAAATATGGGCAGATGAGATGGCACCGGAATAAAAACAAAATTGGTAAAGTAAGAGAGAGAATGAGAACGGTAAGGTAAAGTAAGAGAAAGGAGGAGAATAGTAGAATAATAACAACTCGGATCTGATTTACATGATTAAAAACTGATTTATATGATTATAACCCGATATTACTCGATAAAAATATGTTTTACATGTTTAAAACCTAATATTCCACAATTAAAACTGGTTTTCACGATAAAAGTGATTTATACGAACCTAGAGAATACTACTCCCCTCGTCCCACAAGAATATGCACTCTTTCATTTTTAGTCCGTCCTACAAGAATATGCACTTTTCAATTTTAGAAACTCTTTTCATTCTAATGAGTGGGACTCATTCTCCACTAAGAATACTTTAGTTATTTTTTCTCTCTACCTCTATCTTATTTTACCAATTTTGCATTAAAACAAGTGCCGAACCCAAAGTGCATATTCTTTGGAAACGAAAATATTACTAAAATATACGCCTGCTATTTTCTTGAAAAAATAAAAATATAATGAGTAGAGTATTATTTTTTAATAGGGTAGTGGAACCTAATTCAAAGTTATGAGGTTTCTATCGGGTAAAGCCAATAAGAATAAAGCACGAAACCAAATCCATTAATTTCGTTAGTGTTTATATTAGATTTTAGGTGTTGTATCAAAAATTGTCATGATCAACACTTATTGCAACATTGACTTTTTGTATTATTTAGCTAAGCATACTATTCCAATTCTGGAGCAACATTTATTGCAACCACTATTTACCTAGCTAACTATCCCAATTTCTCCGGTTATTGAGCAACATTTACTGCAACCACTATTTACATCATACTAACGACAACTTCGACATTGAATTAATAGGGACGGCTTGAACATGAATTATGTCCACAATATGGCTGTCACACTTACTAAAAAACAATCTTGTAGCAGATATTATTAATTAACACGACTTGTCACACTTACACAAAGAATAGAAGACAACAAAACAGGCTTAATCCTTCCAATTTCTTTTCCTCAACTTCACTTTCAATCCGTCCTTGGCTTGCAATATGATCGAGTCACGAGTTGAAACTGGATGCCCTTCCACTAGTCGGACGTGGTAGTTATATAGGATCGCCGCCGCCACCATCTTCATCTGCACCAACGCCATGTCCTTCCCCACGCACGTCCTCGGCCCCGCGTTGAACGCCGGGAACTTGTACGATGGCTCGTGCTTGATCTTCCCGCTCGGACATATCCACCTCTCCGGCTTGAATTCCAGGCAGTCTTTCCCCCACACTCTCTCGTTTCTCCCCACCGAGTAGAATGATATGATCAGCTTTGCGTTGCGCGGGAGCTGATGCCCGCTCGGGAGAATGTCCGGTCGCACTGGAGCTTTATGCTCCAGTGCCACCGGCGGGAATAGCCGTAGGGACTCGCACAGAGCTGCATGCAGGTACACTAGCCTGTGCGAGTCCTCTGCATTAAAGGACCTTTGGACCAATAAAAATAAAAATAAGACTAAACAATAATATTATGAAATTGTAAATCCTCAATTTTGCCACTTTGTTCATCTAAATATATCTCATTGTTTAGCTAATTACCATTTAGTATCTATTGTTACATTTTTGGGATAAAATATATTGCGAAATTTTTTTGGTGATAAAAAATCGACATGGTAGCTAAAATTACACCTCATTTGAGTAATCAAGGTGCAGTAGTTTTTGGTAATAAACATATAATTTTGACTGTTTATCTAAATATATCGATCGGTAGATGATAAATTATTCAAAAAAAAGAAAGGAGGGGGTACTAAAGTACAATTACCTAAAAACACCTCCTAACGATTCATCAAAACCCTTTACCCATTATAAAATAAAAGTAGTGATAAGTTATCATAACTTATCTTCATATGATATCTTATACAAATAAGACTAAACAATTGTAGTATGATCCAAATAATCTAAGTTTCTTTTTCATGCATCAAGGTAGCGTTCGGTTGCCATGACTAATATCATGAGACTATCCATCTAGGATTAAGTTGTGAGATTATTTTAGTTGAAGGGGAGGCTATGACTAATTATCATGAGACTATCCATCTAGGATTAAGTTGTGAGATTATTTTAGTTGAAGGGGGAGGCTATGACTAATTATCATGAGACTATCCATCTAGGATTAAATTGAAGAATTCAATCTTATGAACCAAACATGATACATATTTAATCATGAAATTTAATCTTACCAACCGAACATCCCTTAAATAAATAAATATAATCACACCATACCTCCACTTTTTCTGGAGACCGAGCTCGGCCTCCAATTCTTCTAGAATCTTCCTCTCCGAAGCAGGGTTTTGCGCGACGAGCCAGAAGAGCCACGTGAGGCACGTGCTCGTCGTGTCTCTCCCCGCGAACATCAGATTCAACGCCGTGTCCTTGAGGAAATCCCTCAGACTAGTCGACGAATCCATCTTCGTCTCTCTATAAACATCTTCAAAAACTCCAAGAACAGAACCGTCGTTCGTGGCAGCAGCAATGCGCGGATAAATAAACTCAGAGAAAGCTTTGGAACATTCCAGAAGCTTCCTCTCGGAGCCAACGTTGAGCCACCTCAGAAGCTTCCAGATTCTCTGCGGGATGACGTGGCGGTACAGCAACGGCTCCGCCACCACACTGAAAGCCTTCTCACAGGGAATGTGTGGAACTTCAAAGCTCAAACTGCACGGGTCATAATCCAACACAATTTTGCATATGTTGTCGAAGCTGAATCTGAGGAAAACATCCTGCAAATCGAAATCAAGCTCATCGAGGCTGAAGCGATCGAGCAACGGGAAAAGGCCGGTTTCGACCTTTTCCCAGACCGTCTTCTGGAGACGGGCGTTGAAATTGGCGTGCGTGAGCAACGCCATTGTCGTTTTCCGGTGAATCTCCCAGAGGTGGAAGTCGGCGCCGAAGATTCCGTCGCCGAGGATGTCGAAAATCTTGCGAAACTCGGGGCCTTTTGGGTAATTGGCGAAGTTTCGGCTGAAGACGTGGTGGATGTTGGTGGGGTCGGAGGTGAAGAGCATGTCGGTGTTGCTAAGCCATGGGCCCCGGAACATGTAGGTGCCGCCGCCGCAGCCGTTGAGGACCTCGGTGATGCGGTCGTGGGCGCGGTGGAAGTTGAGGAACACCTCTGGTAAAAATCCCAAAAGCAGCCAGTTGGTGGGCTCCAGGGGCTTCTTCTGCCGCCTGTCAGCCAAGCGACAGAAGTAGACGAGGAGGGGGAGAAGGATGAGGAGGAGGATATAGTAGTGGTGGTTTTCAAGAATTGCCATTTTTATTATGTGGTGAGTAGGTTATTATGGTTTGTTGGTTATACTTAAATAGTATATGATGAGAGAATATTTGACTTAAATAAAAGAAATTTATGTTTATTTGTTTCAAATTTGTCTATTTATTGTGAAGGAGAGTGATCTAACTCAATCTTTAATTGTTAAGTGTAATTAATTTAAAATTATAAGATTTGTAGAGATCTAGTGGTCTACAAATTGCTATGTGTAATTTTATTTTATTATTTATTTAAATTTAAAAAGCTAAGAAAACTATTAAAATTAGAGTTTTTGATAAAAATGTGAATATAGTGTATTAAATATATCAATACGATTCATTGAATATAAACACAATTTAGATTGGCATTATATATATATATATATATATATATATATATATATATATATATATATATATATATATGTGGATGTATTCATATTCTTTTTCTATATATTGTTCACACATTCAACTTCATCCCAGCCATACATTTTGTTGACATTGAGCCGCTTCTTTAAAAATATGAAAATTCAAGATTTTTTTTTTCAAATTTTGACATCGGAACATGTGCAAGTGAGATTTCGTTGAATCCTTATAAAATTATCTTTAATTTGATATAAGTTATGTAAAAAATAATTTAAATTGAGATAGTTATAATCATTTAAAATTTATAGATAATTTTTTAAAGTTAGTTATAACTAATTTTTTATCAGTTGATATTAATAACCCTAATTGATACTCCCTCCGTTTCATAGTAATAAAGACATTTTGCCATTTTGGTACGTTCCATAGTAAAAAAGTCATTTCCCTTTTTAGTAAAAGTCAACACATTTCTCCACATCTACTTTACTCTCTCTTACTTTATTCTCTTTTCATATCTCTACCTTTTCATTTTCCACTTTATACTCTCTTTACTTAACTCACCTAACACAATTTTTCTTAATATCCGTGCCAAAAAGAAACGCCTCCATTACTATAGAACGGGGGGAGTATTTTATATATATTGTATTGATACTCATGAATGAATGATCTTGTGCATTGATTTCATGATCCAATGTCTATCATTTAGTTGCAGTTAGCAATTTAGAAATGAGTTAATAATATAACACACCCCTTATTGTGAAAATATATTTGGTGTCTAATTATTACTACTCTCTCCGTCCTACAAGAATATGCATTTTTTCCTTTTTAGTTTGTCCCACAAGAATTTACATTTTCCAATTTTGGAAACTCTTTTCACTCTAATGAGGTGACCGATTCTCCACTAACAATACTTTACTTACTTTTTTTCTCTACATCTCTCTTAATTTCTCAATTTTGCATTAAAACTCGTGCTGAACCCAAAGTGAATATTCTTTGGGGACGGAGGGAGTAGTATATTGCATTGTTCAAAATAATTATTTTCCTATGTATAGGGATGTTGATCGAACCAATCGGCTCAGGTTATCGGACTATTTGGGTACAACTCATTCAAGTTATATTTTTTGGATTATAAATTTTCAATTATAATTCTAAATTTTCGGATTACGTGCAATCCCGTGGGGCCATTCAGGATAAATTTTTTTTTTATAATTTTCAAGTCCTTTTATAACTACATTTCTATTAATAGCTTTATATCCATAATAAATGAATACACGTACAAATGACTGATATTTCAACTTGAAACTAATATGTAACTAATAGAAAATTATAAATACATTTTTTTGATAAATAATTAATATCGTTTTATAATTTATATACATATAATTTTTTATGATAGGTGTAAACGTAAAAATAAAAATGAAATAAATGAATATAAATGCCAAATAATGAAATAAAATATATTTTCACATACATTTGAAAACAATATAACAATTTAATTAAATTCGAAAAGTTTTATAAAAGTAATAAAATTAGAAATCAAATAATGAAACGACCTCATTTCACTAATGGCTCGTGTGACTTTTGAGCCAATCTCATCGGGTTGTGAGCTGTTCGGTTTAGAATTGTTTGGTTGTGAATGTTTTTCGAATTTCCCTATAAAATTGCAGGGTTATTCGGAACAACCCTCAAATTTTAGATTAAATTGAAGTACGTAGACGGGTGGGCTATATGAAGTATATTAGATAAACACTCTTGTTATACAAACACACATTTAGTCTGTGCAGTCAGTTTGTGATGCGTTTAAAATATTAATTGTGCTGATTATGTAATTTTAGTGTTTAAAATATTAATTGGGCTGATTATGTATTAATTAAAAGCATCCACAGTGGGGGCCACGATAGTCCGCCCGATGCATCGGACGGACTATCGTCCGCCACTGTAGCCACGCGGACGATGACACATCCATCATCTGCGCCCTATGCTTCGTCCGCGGACGATAGGGCTTCGACCACGCATCGTCTGCAGTATCGTCCGCCCCACTGCGGGTCACACGGACGATACCGCGGACGATGCAACGCGTTTTCCTTTTTATTTTTTTTTTTAATTCTTCAAAATTCATTATATATATACTCCCCAACTCCACTCTTCCATTCTCACTCTTCCATACACTAAAAATGAATCCCGGTGATTACCCAAGTCCGAATAGTCCGATGTTCAGTGGTGGTGCACGGTGGCCGGGTACAGACCCTGATGAATACCGGCCCTTTGACTCCAACACCCGGTACGATCCCGATTTTAGTACGGATTCGTACTGGCTGTCAGACATGGAGCCGTCTCCCACCCGCGCCCACGCCCTACCCCGCCTCCGCCTCGGGCTCCGCCACCAAGAAGAAGCGGAACAGGCAAAGGGCCCAGAAGTTGTCGCCTCCTGAGAAGAATGAAGAGTTCACCCCAGGGAGGACGAACTACAACCCGGATGAAACCATCGTCTTGGTTAGGTGTTGAATTGATATTTCGGAGGACCCGGTGTTTGCCAACAACCAAAAGCAAATCGCGTACTGGGAGCGCATCGCTGATTGCTACAACGAGGCCAAGCCGGCGGCAGCCTACAAGCGCCATAGGGAGCAGCTCTGCAAGCACTGGGATCAGGTGAAGAAGCATGTCAATTTGTTCTCGGCGGAGTACGAAAAGTGCTTGAGGGAGCAGGGCAGCGGCGAGAGTTTGACTGATGTGCGTGATAAAGCGCTTGCGTCGTACATTTCATTGTACGACGATTTCAAGCATTACAACTTCTGACTGTGCTTGAAGGATAAGCAGAAGTTCCAGGGAGGGATTATGCCCCTATCGGCTACGGCGAAGAGGACGAAGAACACTGCCACCGGTGATTATACGAGCAGCGACAGCGGCGCACCTCCTATGGACCTCAACCAGCCGATGTTCGAGGATGAGAGTTCCGGCGCACTGATGTCCTCCCGGCATCCCATTAGCGTCAAGGTTGCCAAGAACAAGGGCAAGGCGAAGGCGACATCCTCATAGGCCGCGGCCGCGGCCCCGGACCCGACCCCGACTTCGGCTGCGGGACATGCGTAGGCGGAGTTGGTGGCGGCTGCCAACCGGAGGACGTTGTTGGACGCGCACCACGCCCTCATGCAGTGCGAGGACCCGGGCAAAGCCGAATACCTCAAGTGGATGATCGATGATCTGCTCCGCAAGCTGGGAATGAAGGATTAGTAATGTAGGATTTAGTGAACTTGTTTTTTATTTATAACTCTTGTAAAAAAAATTTAATTAGTAATGTAGGATTTGCCTTTAATCATAGTGTTTTTTTTATAATTTTGCATGATATATTTGAAAACACAAAAAATTAATTAACAAAATAGTAGTGAACACTATAGGGCGGACATTAAGGCGTTCCACTGAAGGTGGAAGGGTAGGAGGATAGAATACTGATGTGGCGGAGCATAGGGTCCCTATAGGGCGGACTTTAGGGCGCCCGATTGCGGAGGCTCTAAATAGAGAGATTAATTAGGTCATTCACTCTCTTCACGAAGCGAAATCTCTTCTTGGGCCCTAAATTCAGTCATATCTCACTTTTCCGTTTCAGACAAAAAGGTCTGGGTTATGCATTTATTTGTTGTCCTTAAACTTGAGAGATCAGACAAATATTGGTACTGGTATAGGATTCGTTGATGGTAAATAAGTAATTTCCAAAAGTTTTATGCATGAACGATGTATCCCAAGGCATGTAAACATTATGATAGAAATTATAGATGGGGATAAATGCCATTAAAATGAATTAGTATTAAAATTATAATGCTTTAATTATTTTGATTAATCGATGAAGTGTTTGGACTAATTTCTTAGGGGATTAACTGATTAATAAGTTTAATTATTAATTGAACCGATCAATTAACATACATTATAATTGTCTAATTTGAATGAATTTTTACAAAATCGAAACATTTAAACCATTTTAGCCTTTTCTTTTGTCTCATCTGCTGCATCAAAACAAAAGTGAGAGAATAAAAAGTGTAGGCCACCGTCCTCTTCTTTCGGCTCATCTGCAACTCCATTTTCGTCTTTATCTGCAACTCTACTTTTTCAATCTATGCAAACTCCAAATTTTAAATTCTTACCATAAAATATTAGTATAAAACTAGTTATAAAAGAACTTATTATGTCCCACATCGGAACTATATATTTTTCAATCTGTGCAGCTCCTAATTTTAAATTCTTACCATAAAATATTATAAAATGTAAGTGCTAGTTATAAAAGTAGTTATATCCCACATCGAAAAAAATAAATGAAACAGCACACGCAAGAAAGTATTTATACCAATTTGTGGAGTAAATTTAATAGCAACACTTATTTAAATGAAAGGTAGCAGCCGGAGAGATGACATGACTATTACAAAGGGGGACTGTTGTTGTTTTGCGGCCTCATAGCCCATGGGCCTCGTCTTTTAATTCATTTACTCCAAGCCCATGGGCCTCGCATGCATGTTGATGGACGTTGAGTGGGCTTTTTATTCATTTACTCTAGCATGTTGGATGATAGTAAAAGGTGATGGAGTCACCATAACTAATTTGACTGACGAAGGAGTCAGACCTAGAAGTTTTGGCACACTCAAACTCGTCTGAAATCTAAGAATTTCAAACTTGTCAAGCTTCTCTTCATGAGCATCGAACACGGCTAACTCTGACAAGAAGTTTTGGCACACTCAAACTCGTCTCAAATCTAAGAATTTCAGACTTGTCAAGCTTCTCTTCATGAACATCGAACATGGCTAACTCTGACAAGAAGTTTTGGCACACTCAAACTCGTCTGAAATCTAAATTTTATTTTATAGTTAATTATTTAATTCTAGACATTTAAATTATGATATTTTAAACATTCAATTAATGTATTTTTGAATTTAAAATAACAAAAAATATAAAAATGCATGGAAATGAAGAATTGTGCTTAGATTTAGAATTGAAAATGGAATTGTATTGTACTTTCATTGTTATGGAATAAGAAACCTTTGTATCTTAATGTCTATATTTAATTTATTTTGGGCTATTAGAGTAGGATCCAATTTTGAGAATACGAGTCGAAGCAATACAAAAATATTTCTAAAAGCATGATTCAGTCTTCTTAAGAAACTTTCGTTTTTGGGTTAGGCCGGCCTGGCCTGGCCCAAGCCCACCAAGCCTATGTTGAAGCTCGGTCTAGGCCCATTTCTGAGGCGGACTGGGCTTTTTATTAATTTTGCTAGGCCCAGTTCAACCTCATTTGGAAAATGGGTCAAGCCAGGCTGGGTTGGGCTTTATTTAAATATTTTATATATGTAATTCAAAGAGATGTAAAAAATATTATATACAAAATAATAAAACATATAACTTGTCTCATTTACACTAAATTTAAATTTAAATAACATGCATGTTTAAGTTTATTTACTACTGTATTAATATCATTTTCCATGTTCTTTATTCTATCTAAAAAGGCAAGTGCATAACCATAGAAAGAACAAATAATGTTTCTTTTATTAGTAGATGATAACATATGACTTGATGTCGTAGTTTTAAACTAGAAGTACATGAAGTAACTAACAAATAAAGGTTGCTTGACCACCCTTTATTCTGACAATGTCTATAATTTAATGTGATATCTTAAAACGGCTAAATTTTTTACTCTTCTTTACTCTTCTTTCTCTTATTAAGACCGATGAAGGCTCTTATATTATTTATGACAAATAGTAACTGAAAAGTGAAATGTGAATGTAACTTAAAAGATAGAGAGAGGTGAAGCTAAATTTGAGGCCGTGAGTGGTGGGCGATGGTTGATATTGGGATGGCAAGTTGAGTTGTGGACCATGATTGAATTGACGTTCGTGTCTTAATCTTCACTAGGCCCAGGCATTTAAGGCCGCCTGTATAATACTATATGTCTTGTCATATCATATTATGTTATGAAACGTGACATTGTTAAATACTTACATATTCATCGTTGTCTACTTATAATTGGATGCTTTGTCTTTATGCTATATGCATATCTCACACATGTCAAGAATCTATTTGCCAAAGGGGACAAGGAATAGTAGTTCATCTTTTGAAGAGACGACGCCATGCAACTAATTATTATGAGTTATTTTTAAAAAGCAATAGGTAGTTTGATTTTCATAATTGGATACACGTGATTATGTTCCTCCACAATTCATACGTGTCTTCAAATCTTAAAATGTTATGTTATTATTGTCCTAATTTCTATATTGGACTATAGTTCTTATAATATTATATATTTCATCGCAGAGTCTCATTATTCACAAATCTAGTCTTAAAGATCGAACTAGAGATCAAATTAGAGCCCTTCAGTTTCTTAATCTTTTGGTTAGGATTAATTTATAATTAATTTAATATTTTATTCAATAAAAACTTTTTTATTTATTTATTTTTATGTTTTATTTTTAAATTTTTTTAATTTTTTTAAAAAAATTTAATTTTTTTCAATAAAAACTTGCCAGAGTAAATAATGAACTATATTCATTAAATAATGAAATAAATGAACGTATGTTATGAATTAATTTTGACATGTTATACTTTAATGATACAACAAATTTTTGTGTTAAACGCTAACCGGTAGTAATGAACTATATGCAGTAAATAATGAACCAAATGAACTATATTCATTTAGTTCATTATTTAGTGAATATAGTTCATTATTTACAACAAGTTTTTATTGAATAAAAAAATTCTAAAAAAATAAAAAATAATTAAAAAATTAAAAAAATTAAAATTTTAAAAAAATATTTATTGAATAAAATATTAAATTAATTGTAAATTAATCCTAACCACAAGATTAAGAAAATGGATGACCCTAATTTGGTCTCTAGTTAGGTCTTTAAAAAGGGCTTGACATTGATCACAACTCTTTCTTGATATCTTTAATCATTTATACCTCAACATAAATCTATTTTCTCATGTCTTTATAATTTCATTTTTATTTTTATTTTTCTTTAATATAAAATTAAAATACATATATATATAAATGACATTAATATAAGAAATCACATCATTAAACTACCTAAATTAAAACAATCAACATACATAATTGCATAATTAAATACTCCTATACAATTTCTCCACCTTTCTACAAATCCCTAGCTCCGCCCTGTTCATTCAACTAATATTTGGTTATAAAACAAATAAATACGGAGTATATAAAAATGTCACTCACATTCCACTATTTTTTCACCAATTTGTTTTTACATTTCTTAAAATTCGTGTGAACTAAATCGAAACTCCTAAAATAAGACGGAGGGAATAAAACTTTATGAATCTATATAATTTATATATATATATATATATATATATATATATATATATATATATATATATATATATATATATATATAACAGACTATTTTACATTGTTGAATTAAAAAGAAAATACATAAAGAGAGGGAGCTTACTGCAGCCGTTGTCTGCAAGTGCCAAAAAAAGAAAAACACAACATTATTAACATTTGTTGAATTCTACTGAGTGATATCGTTAAAACAGAGAGACAAACAGACGGCATCATCATCTTCCAATCATTGCATCCGTCCAATCAATTTCTCTTACGCAACGACACCTTCAATCCTTCTCTGGCATGCAGAATGATCGAATCCCGAGGCGAAACCCTCTGCCCCTCCACCACTCTCACCTTGTATCCGTACAGTATCGCCGCCGCCACCATCTTCATCTGCACGAACGCCATGTCCTTCCCCACGCACGTCCTTGGCCCTGCGTTGAACGCCGGAAACTTGTACGACGGCTCGTGCTTGATCTTCCCGCTCGGACAGATCCATCTCTCAGGCTTGAAATGGAGGCAGTCTTTCCCCCACACGCTCTCCATTCTTCCCACTGAGTAGAATGATATGATTAGCTTCCCGTTGCGGGCCAGGTGATGCCCGCTCGGGAGGATGTCTGGTTGCAATGGAGCTTTATGCTCCAGTGCAACTGGAGGGAATAGCCTCAGCGACTCGCATAGAGCCCCGTGTAGGTACACTAGCTTGTGTGACTCTTCTGCCGTGAAGGATCTTTTGTACGAATAAAATTAGAGATAAGACGATACAACATCATTATGTATCAAAACCAAAGACCTATAAGTAACGTGGACCTTACTTCATATACTTTAGTTTTATAATAATTCTAAGTATAATGAGTTAGTGGATTATTGACTCTACTTACTAAGCTTAGACAAAATAAAATGAGACATTTCTTGATAAACTAAATACTCCCTTCATTCCGTGTTAATTGAACATTTTTCTATTTTGAGAAGTTCTAAAATAATTGAGTCATTTCTATTTTCGGCAAAGAGTAACTCTTTCTTTTTCTTTCTTTTCTCTTACTTTATTGATCATCCATTTAACACACTATTATAAATTCCATGTTAAAAAGAAATGTTTCAATTAATAAGGAACCGGGGGAGTATTATGAGAAGGACAAGAGGGAGTATGAATGAATTTAGAAGAAAAAGTTGGTGAAATGTTGAGAGTTTGTGGAATCGAAACTTACTAAATACGAAGTAGTATAGTAAAAGTAAAATGAGATATTTTAACGACATCAGACCTCCATTTTTTCTCGAGACCGAGCTCGGCCTCCAATTCTTCTAGAATCTTCCTCTCCGAAGCAGGGTTTTGCGCGACGAGCCAGAAGAGCCACGTGAGGCACGTGCTGGTCGTGTCTCTCCCGGCAAACATCAAACTCAGAGAAGTATCCTTAAGAAAGTCTCTGAGATTAGCACCAACCGCAATCGATTTCCTCTCACTATACATCTTCTCAAACGCCCTCAACATATCGGCATCATCACCAACACGCGGATAGATGAAATCATCAAACGCCGCGGCAGCCTCGGCGATGACCCTCTCGTCGCCGACGTTGAGCCACCTCTGCACCTTCCACATCCACTCCGGCAGTATATGCCGCCGCAGCAGCGGCTCCGCCAGCGTACTAAACGCCTTCTCGCAAGGAAAAAGAGTCAAATCCATCCGCAGAGAGCAGGGGTCGCTGCCAAGCACGAATTTGCATATGTTATCAAAAGCCAACCGCTGGAAAACATCCTGCAAATCCAAACCCTCTTTTTTCCCACAGAAATGGTCGAGGACGGGGAAGAGCCCGTCCTCGACCTTCTGCCAGACGGTCCTCTCGAGAAATTCGTTGAAATCGGCGTGCTTGAGCTGGGCCATGGTGGTCTTACGGTGAATCTCCCATAGCTCGAAGTCGGCGCCGAAAATTCCATCGCCGAGGATGTCGAATATTTTTCGAAACTCGGGGCCTTTCGGGTAGTTGGAAAAGTTGCGGCTCAGGATGTGGTGGATGTTGGCGGGGTCGGAGGTGAAAAGCATGTCGATGTTGAATAACCACGGCCCGATGAAGCGGTAGGTGCCGCCGCACGTGGTGAGGACCTCCGTCGCGTAGTCGTGTATGTGGCGGAGGTTGAGGAGGACCGCCGGGAGCATGCCTAGCAGCGGCCACAGCGTCGGCTCCGGTGGTTGCTTGCCTCTTCTATGAGTTAAGTACCATGCTAGGAAGAGTGGAGGTATTATTGAGAGAAGGATGTATTGGGATTCTAATATTGACATTTTGGAGAGAAATGGATGAATGATGTTAATTTGTGTGTTTCTGTGATGGTGTCTCTTCTGTGTATATATAATGGTGTTTGGCTTTTTTGGTTTGAGCCTTGGGAATGGGGTAATTATGATTGTGATGATGGGGTTATGGTTGAACTATTAATTCATCTCACAAGAATTAATTAGTTATGACAAAGTTTGGGTACTATGTTTACTTGAGTGGTGAACCCATATGTAACAATTTTAGGGTAAAATGATACCAGGTGATTGAGTTTAAAGTTTAATCTAGATTCAAATCTTGATGGTGGTAGTGTTGAAGTTTCATCTATTATGATGACTCTTTGTATGTGTCGGATAGAGATGTCAAATGGGCTGGGCGGCCCACCAATGAAATGGTATGGGCTTGGGCTCAGTAGTTTAATTGGGCTCCAATTAGACATTTTTACAAACCCAGGTCCATCCCGTGCCCAGGCCCACCCAAAGCCCGACCAAGGCCCAGGCTCTAATTTATGCACTTAATTTTATACTATTTGTTCTTTCAATAGAGTTATCTATGCATATACTTATATCAACTTTTGTGTATATATGTATTATGTACATGAGTGAAGATTGAATATTATGCATACGTAATAATATATCTAATAACCATATCCCATAGTTAATTTATTATTAGATGCATGATTATGGAGTATTATATTTGTATATTTATTTTCTATAATTACATAGATTAGTTATTGACTTTTAAAAAAAATAGTGCATCCTAGAATTGATTGTGTTATAATAATTTTGATTTGCATAATTATAGAGATTAGTTGCCAATGATTTCTCTCTATCAAATATAGTTCCATAAATATAATAACTGATTAGTAATTTATATGTGTATAATATATGTATATGAGTATGAAGACTGATTAGATTGATTAGATAGGGATGTATTAAGATGACAACACTATTTATTGTGACACCATATCACCATTTTATGCCATTGGATCTGAAAATCGTGTGCTTGTCAAGCAGCCATGTGGCAAGATTTGCTAAATCAATTAAAAATGCGGAGGGTAAAATAGGAAATCTCTAATTTTACATTACTAGATTGCAGTGTAATTCATTGAATATTGCAGTCTTACCACAACAATATTGCAGTTTACCACGCCAGCAATATCTAATACATTGGACTGCAATATCCAATAAGCTAGATTGCAATCTATAGATTGCAGTGTAGCGTTTATACTATTGCATTATAGCGTTTATAGTATTGCAGGCTACGTGTTGACACACTGTCACTTTAAGAGGTGTTGTCATTTTAACACACTGACAAACACGGATTTTGCATGTTTTTAAGGACTAGATTTGACTTGTTTTAAATGTCAATCATGTAAATTATGTTCTTAAATTGCATATGTTATACATTTGGTATTTTTGACGTATTTGTTGATGAATGATAGAAAAAGATAGAAAAAGGTGAAAAAAGGCCAAAGTGCAGAAGCCTCTGTTCGAGCCCATTCTGCCAGCGATTTTGAAGTCCAGTCAGTGCTTACTACATGTCATTCTCTTCGTCTTCGAAATAGCTTCGCGTGGATATTTTGTATGTCTCAATCGGAGTTCTGTGGAGAAAGTTATGACAATTCTACGAACATTGCGCAGTGCAGTCAAAGCTGACGGAAATTAGGCGAAAATTCAAGGAATGAAGAAATTATTGCCCAAATCCCTCCTTTTAATTGTAGATTCGAAAATATTATATTTTCAATTAATTGGAGGATACTTTTTACCATTCTAAATATTTTTCTAGCTTATAAATACCCATAACCTAAATTATAATCTTCATCTCAAAGCCTCCAATCCTTCTCACTCTCTACACTTCTTCCATTTCATATTCCACCCTTAAATTCATCCATCTTCCATTGGAGCGGAGCTCTGCAGATCCAGGAAGGAAAAGACCGAAGATTGAAGATTCAACCTTGGGTTTTATCAATTTCTTTCATGTCTTATACTTTTATTTTTGTTTTTACTATTTGTCTATGAGTAGTTAAACATCATTTGTAGTTTTTTTTTGGTGAAAACTATTATGAATATGTTTTGATTTATTGAATTGAACCTTTTTCTAGTTCTTGTGATTGTTTTGCTTGTTCTTGTGCTTTTATTGTTCTTTTGTCTGACCAACTTTAGAACTATGTCCGTCTAACTAGATTAATCGAGAGATAGCTAGTTTTACTTGGTAAAAGGAACGAGTACAACACATAGGTTTATCTGCACTCGAGAGAGGGGACCCTTTGTGAGGGCTTGAGTCTTAGGAACTTAAGGAGTTAGAATCTAATCTATTGGAAGGAGAGTTTGATAGTTAGAGTCTAATCTACTGGATAAGTGCACTCGAGAGAGGGCTTATCTGAAAATCACGACTTTCCTAATAATCCTGGAGACACATAAAGGTAAAGGTTCTATGAGATTAATCATCAATAGGTCATAGTAGTTGGATCCTAAAACTCTACTTTCTTTAGTCTGCTTTGTATTATTTTGTTTTTATATTTGTTTATATTTGTTTTTATAGTTGGATCCCAAAACTCCGTGTCTCTAGATAGTATATGACGCTTAGTATATGATAGCCAGTTGCAATCTTATTCCCTGTGTTCGATATCCCGGTACTGACCTTTAGCTATACTAGTTCTACCCTGTAAACTTGCAGGTATTTTTAGTGCTAATAAATAGTGCATCAAGTTTTTAGCGCCTCTGCCGGGGAATATTATTGCTTTAAGCTGATATTGTAGAACGATTGATAATACTAATTTGGAGTGTAATATTTTGTATAGTTTTGTTTTAATTGTTTTTATTTTATTTGTTTTGCAAGGAGCACGAAGCACAACAGTGGATTACTCTGCGCTCCTATGGAAGATGCAATTATCTGCTACAACATTTGATATACTCCGTAGAGTGTGGGTGAGATATAAAATATGCTTGCTCTCTTGTTTTTGTTATTTTTTACCGTTGGTTTTCTCCTCCGTAGAGCTTAAGTTAAATAAAATAAAAATAAAAAAATTCTTTTCTTTAAATTTTTTGTTTCTTTTCCCATTTGAAATTTTCCTTTTTTTCTTTTTTTTTTTACTTTTTATTCTTCATTTTTTTTTCTTAAAGAAAATCTTTAAAAAAGAGAAAAACTAGAACCTCCTTCCCTCTATTTTTATTTTATTTTCTCCACGTAAATCACCCACACACACTTCAAATTCACATCACTTAAGCAAATTCTTTGTACTCTACCAATTATTCATGTGCTTAGCTGTCAATCAACACAAGGTACCTTCTCTTTTAATTTCTGAGCTATGATCTTGAATTCTTTCATTGAATGACTTTGTTGTTGATATATATATTGGGAGTTTGGATAGGAGTTTGATGAGTGACGATTTAATTTGGATTTATTTTTGGTGAATTTGTGAGTTTTGGATATTTGCAAGAAATAGTTGTTGGGTGTGCTTGGGTATGTTTGGTCTTTGGTGGATGAAAATTGAATATCACTTTGGCTTGATTGTTGATACACATAGTTCATGTTCATAGCATTGCGAGGCTATTTTATCTTGCATGAATTGTGTTTTTAGGAGCTTAAATTGTTTTGCGTGATCTTGGTCTATTGTTGAAATTTTTTGCAATTAATTGGGGGATAGAGAATATTACGGGGGATGAAAAATGATCATGTTAAGGTAGATAATTTGATTTGCATATTTTATGCCTTGATATGATTAAAGTTTAGGGGATTACCACATGTTATGCATTGTACTCTACTATAATTTTCTTCATTCTATGCTCACATTGCGAAATTGTAAAGAAAATCCCGAGAATGGGGGATATTTTATGAGCCTCAAAGAATGTCAAGCTAAAGACGTTAACCAAGCGCTTGTTGGGAGGCAACCCAACATATGTATTTTTTTATTAAGTTTGATTTGTTTTCTTAGTTTACTCACATCTCCACAGACTTTGCAAACTTATTCTTAACGTAGTTTTGAATAAGTTTGGGGGGATGAAGTGGTGGACCGTGAGTTTAGTTGTTTTTGCTTATTTTTGTTAGTTTTTTTTTAATAATCCCGAGGTGAATCTTGTCATGACCATAACATAGAAAATTTTGAAATACTCATGTTTAGGAACATCAGACTGAGTTGCCTATGATTAAAAGTTCGTTTATGTGTTGATTGAGTTGACTTGATGCATTGATTTGAAGGTTTAGTGAAAATGTGCATAAATAATGAATTGCTTGTTTGCCTTGAATCTTGCTTATACCTTGTGAGACTTGAGCCATAAATTTATTTCTTGTGTGATTTATCTGTATTCATGTATTTGTTTCTAGAACTTGCTCCTAGTCTGCTTAGGTCTGCAAAGTGTTTAAATGATAACAGAGGACGTTAGGCCATCCTTCTTAGCTACTTTATATATCCAAATTATTGACCTTACTCAAAATATTTTTCCCTAGCTAGCCATTTTGAGCCTTTAAAGCCTTTTTCTTTGGAAGCTAAATAAAGGGGGAATATTCATACACTCTTGGAGAAAGTTAGTTCATATCTTATGAAAAGAGTTGGAGAGATAAGGTAGAAAGAAAAATAGTGTGCTTACTTGTGAAAAGTGCATAGACATCTGTGGTTTGAATGAGATATTTGGTTGTGTATAAAAGAAAAAAAAAGGGATGTACAAAAGAAAAAAAATGAAAAGAAAAAAAAAATCAAAGGAATTTGGGAAGTGAGAAGAAATTTAGACAAAGTCTAGAATTTACTGCGATTTGATTTGTTGGTGGGGTGCTAAGTTTGATGTAGTAGAAATTGATCACATTTGCTATGTTTGGGTTTAGTCACTTTTTAGCCATATTTCCCCACCTTACCAAAGAGCCTACATTATAACCTAAAATAAAGACCTTTCGGATTTTTGATTTTAATCACATAAAGTAGAGGAGGGATTAGACTTCGAGCAAGCCTATGGTAAACTTTGCATGTTGCATGATCTGAGAGCATACACTTTTTCCAATGTACACTTTGTGAGTGAGTGATAAACACACTTCTAAACACTTTTGAGCGCATGTACTTCAAGGTGATCAACGAGCTAGTAATGAAAATGCACTAATAAGCTTTGCTTGAGTTGATTTGTATTCTTGTCAAACTCTTTATTTCTTGTTACAATTTTTGAGGCAACTATGAAAGTCTAGTTCTTAGCATCCGTATTTTTTATTAGTTTTTCTCTTGTTTTGTTTGGGGACAAACAAATAATTAAGTTTGGGGGAGTTGACAAACACGGATTTTGCATGTTTTTAAGGACTAGATTTGACTTGTTTTAAATGTCAATCATGCAAATTATGTTCTTAAATTGCATATGTTATACATTTGGTATTTTTGACGTGTTTGTTGATAAATGATAGAAAAAGATAGAAAAATGTGAAAAAGGCCAAAGTGCAGAAGCCTCTGTTCGAGCCCATTCTGCCAGCGATTTTGAAGTCCAGTCAGTGCTTACTACTTGCCATTCTCTTCGTCTTCGAAAGAGCTTCGCGTGGATATCTTGCATGTCTCAATTGGAGTTCTGTGGAGAAAGTTATGACAATTCTACGAACATTGCGCAGTGCAGTCAAAGCTGACGGAAATTATGCGAAAATTCAAGGAATGAAGAAATTATTGCCCAAATCCCTCCTTTTAATTGCAGATTCGAAAATATTATATTTTCAATTAATTGGAGGATACTTTTTACCATTCTAAATTTTTTTCTAGCTTATAAATACCCATAACCTAAATTATAATCTTCATCTCAGAGCCTTCAATCCTTCTCACTCTCTACACTTCTTCTATTCCATATTCCACCCTTAAATTCATTCATCTTCCATTGGAGCGGAGCTCTGCAGATCCAGGCAAGAAAAGACCGAAGATTGAAGATTCAACCTTGGGTTTTATCAATTTCTTTCATGTCTTATACTTTTATTTTTGTTTTTACTACTTGTCTATGAGTAGTTAAACATCATTTGTAGTTTTTTTTGGTGAAAACTATTATGAATATGTTTTGATTTATTGAATTGAACCTTTTTCTAGCTCTAGTGATTGTTTTGCTTGTTCTTGTGCTTTTATTGTTCTTTTGTGTGGCCAACTTTAGAACTATGTCCGTCTAACTAGATTAATCGAGAGATAGCTAGTTTTACATGGTAAAAGGAACGAGTACAACACATAGGTTTATCTGCACTCGAGAGAGGGGACCCTTTGTGAGGACTTGAGTCTTAGGAACTTAAGGAGTTAGAATCTAATCTATTGGAAGGAGACTTTGATAGTTAGAGTCTAATCTACTGGATAAGTGCACTCGAGAGAGGGCTTATCTGAAAATCGCGACTTTCCTAATAATCCTGGAGACACATAAAGGTAAAGGTTCTGTGAGATTAATCATCACTAGGTCGTAGTAGTTGGATCCTAAAACTCTACTTTCTTTAGTCTGCTTTGTATTATTTTGATTTTATATTTGTTTATATTTGTTTTTATAGTTGGATCCCAAAACTCCATGTCTCTAGATAGTATATGACGCTTAGTATATGATAGCCAGTTGCAATCTTATTCCCTGTGTTCGATATCCCGGTACTGACCTTTAGCTATACTAGTTCTACCCTGTAAACTTGCAGGTATTTTTAGTGCTAATAAATAGTGCATCACACACCTCTGATTAGATATATATATGTATTTGTATATTTTCATGTTAATCATAGATTTTATTAATGAAATTATGCTAAATAATCAATTAATTCAATCACTCAACCTAAATCAAAACTTATAATAAATTTATTTCCATTTTGATTTGCATAATAATAAATATTAATTGTTAATTGATTTGCATAATTATGTAATTATACATCATTAGTACTATACTATTCAAATAAAGGTTAATTATTGTTTATTTATACATCATTAGTACTATACTATTCAAATAGAGGTTAATTATTGTTTAATTAGCACCAAAACCCAGGCCCGGCCCTGCACAGACATGGGCATGGGCCGGGTTGGGCTCAAATACCACTGGGCCTCACCGGGCCCAGCCAGGGCTGGGCAAGCCCGGCCCACTTGACATCTCTAGAGTCGGATACATGACTATTTTCTTAAGGAATATACTGAAATTTACTGTAATTTTGAATTTAAAGGTAAAAAGGTTGAATTTAAAGGTAAAAAGGTTGAACAAAGGGATTAGGAAACAACTTGAAAATTAGTGCTGTGTTTTTTCAAATAATTAGTCTTTTGTTATGTGGTAGATGTCTTACAATTTTTTGACACTAGCTTAAAAAATGTGAAAATTTGTGAGCCTCAATTGTATATATTAATTTTATAATAAAATGTGATTGAACTAATTTCATTGATTGCAATTTCTACTTATCATTTATAGTAAAAGTAAAATGAGACTTTTATTGTCGGTTGTATCAAAATGACATAATGAGACTGCTATCGACAAACGAATGAAGTATATATGAAGCATAATAAAGAAACCCATTATTTTTACACCAGCCGGTTATAGGCTCTCACTATCTAGCAGGACCCCCTTCCTGCTCTCGCATATCACCGCGGAGAGATAGGAATTAATAAATAGGTTTAGTTTTCAAATGTCAAGTACATCCAATTTATCGATGATATTCTCATAGCCAAAGATACATGCGTATTTAATACTAGAAATAAATAAATGACGTGAAAAAAAAATCACTGGTACTCTAACAAAATATTCATTTTTATAATTTTTAAAGAATTTTTGAGTAGTTGTGGCATGTTGTAGTTGATTAGTTATTATATATGTTACAAACATAAAGATATACTGTATAGGTAACAAAAATATTATGTACAACAAAAGTATATAGTAAGATAAATGCGTTGGTGTAGCTAATTAACTTTGTTATACATAAACATCTAACAAATTTTGTGACATGGTGGTGTAACTAAAATTGTTACCATTTAAGTTGTAGTACTGCAATTAAACCGAATTGTTAAATTGTTACCACTTAAGTTGGAGTACTATATAAAGTTCAAATTTCACCAATAAATAAATTAAAAAGAGAACAATAACTTGACAAATGAAGTCTAGATAGTAATGCAGTATATAGCATTAATTGCCATAGTTGGTATTCTATTTATCTTCCTTAATCATACTTAGCATAAAAGCCTCCATTTCTTCTCCGACTCAAAGAGGGAAAATTGTCATTCATATTAATTAGTTGTATTAATTTTATCTAATCTCTGGCCTGATTATAGGTAAAAACATGACATATTCTCTTGCTTTCAATCTTAGCTACCACAATAAATTTTAATTCTCTTTTTATTGACAATAATGTGATTCATAGGTTCAGTGCGGATTTTCTAAGTAACTGCATATATTAATTATTTATATCTCTAGCGCGAGTATTACTTTTCATATTTTTTGTAGGGACAAACAGTCTATAAATTCATGACTTTCAAATTAGTTTGATATTTCTCGTGAATTTTAAATATTGCATGAAAAGTCATGAACTTTACCGAAATGTGTAAATTTTTTATCCGATCTGACTCGTTAGATTTTCGCTACAAACTTATCCTACGTAGCGTGCTGGAGGCATGACTTGACAAAACTCCACCAATTCTAATTGTTTCTCTTCTATCTTCGCAATCTCGGACCCTGAACTTATCACAAATATGTTGGGTTAGGGCTCCCAACTTGTGGAAAAAAGACCCATATATTATTGGTCCATCTATCTACTTAAATAGGTCAATGGAAAACTTATAAATACCTACCAAGAGTGTAGGGAGCCGCCACAATTGAGAGAAGAGAGAGAGAAAAACGTGTAGAAGGGAAAGAAGAGAGAAAAGAGTGTTCTCCAAGTTTTTGCACTGCGCAGTCTCAGATTTTGTCTCGATCGGGGATCCAAACATTGTCCGATCGACTTGAAATTTTAACTGGAGGTAGATGACTCGTGGTTCTTAATTCTGACCGAAGGAATTTGAATTTGAACGCTTAAATCTTTAGTTACAAATTTCTGAAGTTTCTTGAGATGTTTATTTCATCTATTTTGAAGTTGTATTGATTATCTAGTGCCTTCGTTGTGTTGTTAGGGGTTAGATATCATTGTAAACTTCTTGGTTGTATTCTCTCCTTGGTGATAGTGGATTTGGTAGACCGGTGGGTCTCGTCGTGGTTTTTATCTCTTCACATTGAAGAGAGTTTTCCACGTAAAATCTTTGTGTTGATTTTTCATTATCGTTTCTCATTATTATATTATTGATTCGTCCAAATTAGGTGCTATTATATTGAGCTCCATCATATTCTTGCAATTGGGGAGGCTTGTTTATCCGCTGCGCCTCAGAATTAGGTCATTCCTCCCAACAGAGTGGTACCAGAGCCACGGTTATGGTTGTTTGTTTGATTTGCTTGAATTATGGAGACAATTAATACTAGCAAAATGGTTTCCTTGAATGGAATGCATTATCACATTTGGAAGGGCAAGATGAAAGATCTTTTATTTGTGAGAAGTTTGCATCAACTTGTATTCGCCTCTGAGAAGCCGCAGACAAAGAATGATGAAGATTGGGCTTTTGAGCATGAACAAGTGTGTGGTTATATCCGAATATGGGTGGACGACAATGTTCGCAATCTTGTTGAAAATGAAAAAAATGCGAAGACACTCTGGAATACTATTGAGAAGCTGTACGCCTCCATGACAGGTAATGGCAAACTTTATCTGCTGAAATAGTTGACTAATTTGAGATACTCTGAAGGCTCGTCTATATCAAATATGTGAATGAGTTTCAAGGCGTGTTAAATCAGTTGTCGAGTGTCGGTGTTACTTTTGAGGACGAGATACTTGGTTTATGGTTACTCAATACTTTGCCTGACTCTTGGGAGACGTTTCGAGTCTCGCACACTAACTTTGCTCCTGAAGAAAAAATGTCATTTGATTATGCCAAGAATAGAATTCTCAATGAAGAGATTCGAAGGAAGACTCAAGGCACATCGTCGCAGAATGAAGTCTTGTTTAGAGAGCAGATGGGGAGAAATCCAAATAGAGGTCAAGGTAATAGAGGAAAGAGTAGAAGCAAGTCCAAATCGTCCAAATACAAGGATGTTGAGAGTCATTATTGCCACATGCCAGGTCACATCAAGAAAAATTGTTGGTCTTTGAAGAACAAGAAGAATGGAAATAATAAGAATGTAGAGAAGTCTGAAGAACATGGTACTGACCGTGTTGCTGCTGCTACAAGTGATGATCTTGTCATTGTTTCTGATGACCATGATATCAATTTAGTCTCTTCTAATATATGTTGGGTTGGTTACTCCGGTGCCGCAGTCCATGTTACTCCCAGAAGAGAGTTTTTCAGCACTTATACTGTAGGTGATTTTAGTCCTTTGAGGATGGGCAACAATGGTCTTACTAACGTTATTGGCATTGGAAATATTCTTTTGAAAGTAAAGAATGGTTCGACAGTGCTACTTCGAGATGTCAGACATGCTCCAGATGTTCGGCTGAACTTGATTTCCATTGGGAGACTTCATAGTGATGGCTATGGAAATAACTTTGTTGATGGAAAATGGAAGATTAGCAAATGGTCCCTGATATTGGCTAACGGTTCGAAGTTGAAAGAAAATCTGTATATGTTGGAAGCTTCAATTTCAGATGACTCAGTGAATGTTGTTGGTAAACAATGTTCACCAGATTTGTGGCATAAGAGGTTGAGTCATATTAGTGCCAATGGACTTGAAACTTTGGTGAAGAAGAATGTTCTTCCAGGTGCTCAAAGTTCTAGTTTTGAAAAGTGCTCTCAATGCCTTGAAGGGAAGCAGAATCGATTATCTTCCAAAACTAATCCTCCTCACCGGCAACCAAATTTATTGGATTTGGTTCATTCAGATGTTTATGGTCCTTTGAAGGTAAAGACTAATAGTGGTGCATCTTATTTTGTGACATTTATTGATGATCATTCCACGAAGCTATGGGTATATGCCTTGAAGACTAAAGATCAAGTGTTTGGCAAGTTCAAGGAGTTTCGGGCCTTAACAGAAAGTCAGACTGGAAAGAAATTGAAGTGCATCAGGACAGACAATGGTGGTGAGTACCGTGGACCGTTTGAGAAGTATTGTAGGCAACAAGGGATCAGACACCAGAAGACGCCACCAAAGACGCCTCAGTTGAATGGGTTGGTTGAAAGGATGAACAAAACAATGATGGAAAGGGCCAGATACATGCTACTGGATTTGAAACTTCTACAGTCATTTTGGGGAGAAGCTTTATGTGTTGCTTCTTATGTTATTAATCTGACTCCTACGATTGCTTTGCATGGTGATGTTCCAGAAAATGTTTGGACAGGTAAGAACACCTCTTATGATCATTTGAAGGTGTTTGGTTGCAAAGATTATGTTCATGTTCCTAGAGATGAGAGGTCAAAGTTAGATGCTAAAGCGAGGCAGTGCATCTTCATTGGATATGGTCAAGATGAGTTTGGTTACAAATTGTATGATCCTGTTGAGAAAAAGGTAATACGAAGCCGTGATGTAGTGTTTTATGAAGACCGGACCATTGATGACATTGATAAGGCAGAGAGTTCAGAATCTCACTCTCATGATGACCTAGTTGATCTTGATCCAAGTTCTACACCACACTTGCTTACTACAGTTGGTGGTAATGCAGTTGAAGCTGAGATGTAGCTTGATGATTTTGCTGATTACCAACAAGATGAAAATTTGGAAAATCCTTCAGTTATTGATAATGACACAAGATTCGTATATGTAAATTATTTGTATTGAAATAATATTTCATTTTAAATTCATGTATGATTATTTGTTATGCAAAATGTTGTTGTACTAACTGATTATTATGAAATGTAACCATCAATTAGTTGCTAGTTGAGGCGTAGGCCACTTTATTTTTGTTCAATTATTAGTACGATATTAAAAGCATTTACTCCAACTTCCTGGTCCCGCTCATAAATGGATACATTATAAATAAGAAATAATGGTATGAAAATTAAAATTCCTACTTTGACATAATATAATACAACTCATATTTTCAAAAATGATAGTTTTATAAGCATTTTATTTCGATACAATAAATAAGGTTTTCTATAACAGGCAAATACTAATATTTATGAAGGACATCGACTATTTTTAAAATGATATCATATACTTGTAATAAGTTTTCTCCAATCATGGGAAAAAAGTATGAATGAGATCAGATTGATACGAGGGTACTCGTATCGGTTCCGGCAGCGCGAAGTCGCCGGAGAAGGGGCTAGGTTCGTTCGCGGGATCCTCCCGTCGAGCAGCCTAGGGTTCTCGGTCAATTAGGGTTTGACGAGATGAACTTGCGGAAAATAAAGTACAACAAAAGATAAAGTAACGATAAAGGATAAACTGAATTGATATTTCTTGAATGAATAATATGAAGGTCTCCTACACATATTTATAATATATGGGGATACAATAATATCCTACCAAAATCTAGTAAATCAAATATAATAATATCCTAAGCAAAAGATATGGAAAATCAATAACTAACTATGGAAAAGATAAGATAAATCAATGCTAAATGACTAATAAGATATGGAGATAATTTAGGAATATGCTCGTATCAACTCCCCCACGGTTAAAATTCACCTTGTCCTCAAGGTGGAAACCACGACAAAACGAAGAGTGTCGCGACCAGAAGCTTTGGCGAGGTATCTCCTCCCGGATCAAACGCACACCGAACAGTAGAGCATCTCCCTCCATCACCTCCATAAAAAATCATCAAAGGATGACCATTGTGGTTTCCAAAATTCATCGTTAAAATGAGAAGCTTGTCCACGCGTCCCAGAATGCTCAAACACGGCGTGTCCTTGCACGGAGGAATCCACCGTGTATCACCGTCAAGCGATGTTGGTCGATGATTCGTTCTTGCAACATCACCATCAATTGGATTCGCGTCATCATTAAAACCTATATCATCCAAATTGTGAAATGTCTGTGGAACTCTACTCTTGCCGAGAGAACAACTAATGCAGTCGCGTTTCACACCCTTTGAAATCTTCAATTTTATAGAACCGGGGAAAACAAGAAGTACAAAATAAGTGACCGATGTTGGAATAGTATTGGAGTCGCTCGACTGAGAGATCACGGCTAGTGGGAGTGGGTCATCGTCGTCGCCCTCATCTCCATTGATATTGGGGCTGCACGGAGGAGCTAGCGGGGAGTTTTGCATTGGTGGCTGCTGCAGGCTGCCTGCGATGTCGGAGTTGATGTGAGGTTGCACGGTGTAGGGTGCAGCTGAGTAGTGCGACGCTGAACGGAGGGGCTGGTGGACGCTGAACGCTGGGTCTGGTGGAGGACGCATTGCAGCGTGTGAATCGCTCAAACGACGTTTGTTTGCATCCATCCGAGAAACCAATTGCTCGACAGTTGCAGTCAAGTGCTCAAGCTGTGAAACCAAGGCAGCCCACTGTAGGTTCGGTTCCAAATTCGGCTTCACCGGATCACGTGCCACGCCGAGAGGCTCCATATGGCCGACACTGTTGTGAGGCGGTTGGTAGGGAGGCGATGGTGGCTGGAGGGGCTGGTAAGGCGACTGTGCAACGGTGTATAGCAGAGGCCCGTCTGGTGGGTCAGGTTCGGGTCGCGGGTAGGACACCGAAGAGGGCCTTGGCACACTAATGAGAGGCGCTGGAATCGGGCGCGCCGGGTCTGGATAGGAGTATCCAAATTGCACGTTCTGGCTCTGGATGTACCAACACGATGTGGGGCACGGCATGGGCAGTGGCGAGAGGAACGGTCTATTGAACTGGCGATGGACGTAGTCAGTGTAAGTGTATGACATGATGGCGGAAATACGAAGGATGAGATCACAATGAAAGCACCAGATGATACGAGGGTACTCGTATCGGTTCCGGCAGCGCGAAGTCGCCGGAGAAGGGCTAGGTTCGTTCGCGGGATCCTCCATTCGAGCAGCCTAGGGTTCTCGGTCAATTAGGGTTTGACGAGATGAACTTGCGGAAAATAAAGTACAATAAAAGATAAAGTAACGATAAATGATAAACTGAATTGATATTTCTTGAATGAATAATATGAAGGTACATATTTATAATATGTGGGGATACAATAATATCCTACCAAAATCTAGTAAATCAAATATAATAATATCCTAAGCAAAAGATATGGAAAATCAATAACTAACTATGGAAAAGATAAGATAAATCAATGCTAAATGACTAATAAGATATGGAGATAATTTAGGAATATGCTCGTATCAGATATTTTCTGTTTATTTCTTTAATTTTTCCCTTACTTTCACTTTAATATTCAACTGCATTTTTATATTTGCTGAAACTATGAATGATAGAGATTCTGCCAAATTGCAAGTCATTAATTTATCGAAAATATTAAAGGGTGTATTTATCTGAAAATTTTAATATTAACCTTGTCATGAACTTACTTACTATACACCGGCGACTCTGATTTGAACCGTATAGCGTGATATCTTTCACAGTTGGAAGGGATTTTAAACAACAAATTCATAAATTGGTTGTGAATTAAATAGAGATAAAAATAAAAATAAAAATAAAAATAAAAATAATAATAATAATGACAATAATAATAATAATAAAAATAATAAATAAATAATAGTTTAGCTGACTTTGTTTGATTGGATGGTAAAAGCGGTAGCCAGCTTCTATAATTTATAATTTTTAAATCCATTATTTCCCAGTAAAAGCAACGTCGACAACTCCACATTAATAAATCATTTTCACGAATTTCTATAGCACAATTAAGTCGAAACTCAAATTGTTGGCTTAACTTAAAAATAGTTATGATCTAATCTTGGCCAAACAAAGGATCAAATATTTCAGTGAAAGTGTTTTTATTGTGTAAAGATTAAGGTTTTTATGGGCCTGGGTTTTGCTGGATTGGGTTTGAGAAAAAGCCCAAATTGGAGTCTGCTTCAGTTAATGAGCTCAGATGAAGCCCGTTTCATTTTACTAATGAGCTGGGCTCGAGTCGGCATGTATCGGGCCTAGGCCATGCTTGGTTGGATTGGGCCGGTCAAATTAACAACTCTAGCATCCACTCTATCCTCACAAATCCATTATTCTTCAAGCCAAGCATGGATTGAAAATGTGATTATCTAAAAATGATTCATGAATGTGAAAACAATATTGAGAATTTGACAAGAAATTGAAAGAAGATGATAACAAGATGTGGAATCAAAAGGAATTTTATTCACTGGAATCGGGAGTGCAAAATCAAAGAGAAGAAGTTACAAAACTAAACTCAACCAACTAGCTTTTAAACCTAAACTAATTCTAACGGATACATTTCATCCAACGGTCCAGATTAAAAGCCTAAACTCAAATCTCATCCGACGGCTGCTGAAGGCTGATTGAGAGATCAGCTGCATTCAGCTATTTCTTCTTTAATCTTGCAGCTTATCCATCAACTTCTCACAGAATGAATCATACTATCATATATCGCTTGATCTTTATAATTGATACCTAATAGAAGATGACTCTGATTGACATTAAAATCAAGAATTAATAATCACCAAAAACTGCGTGTTGAATTCGATTGAAATTCATAAATTAAAGAGTACATGAATTATTAATTTATTTGAAATTCATCCAACAACGTTATCCCAAATTTTCTGCAGAAATTGTGAGCTAATGCAACAACTGCAGCCTAACTGAAACAGATATCATGAGAATTTACCTAAGTTGCTATAGTTGCTACATTAGGATTTACCAATAGTTGCTGCAACAAAGATCCACATGTATTTTGTATGCTAAGAGGCTTCTCAACTTTTATCGATTCCATTCCACAATGTTCAAAGAAAAGCTGAAAAAAGTGATGGATCTTGAATTTAACATGAGTCTCGGGCTAAAATATGCAAATGGAATCTAACATGAGAATCTAGAAAAGAAATTCATGAATAACCAATATACATCATCTCCTTCCGATTGAATAAGAATAAGGTTAAAAGAACCTAGAAATTTCCAGGAAAGCCACATATCCACCAACGTTTGTCACGATCATAATATTAGTATCATGTTTCTAAGACAATAAACAAATATGACCCACAATCAGTCTAATTCTAAGCCTATATATTCACATCAACTAATATTAATAAGGAAAACTAAAAAGATATAAAGGAACACATAATCAATCTCTAATTAATTGAAGGGATTGCACAGAAACTATCGAAAATTCTTATTTTGTCTCTACAATCAAAACAACAACTTGTGTATGAAGTGAGAACTCACCTTCTCAGGAGTAGTTCCGATTTTTGAAACTCAAGACCAACAGGTTCCGGTGCGGTAGCGACTGAGCTTCTTTACTCCGCCGGTGGTTGAATCTAATTTCCTTGTAACCTTCACAAATTAAACACAATTAAAGAGTTTAAACCTTCAAATAGAAAAATCGAGACAATAGGGAAAAGATCGACCGTGAATACAAGTTTCCGAAGAGAAAAACATTAAGCTTTGTTGCTTGCTGTGTTATTTCTTGGCAGCAGATTGCAGAGTACGTAGAATAGAAGCGGTGGTTTTCTCCGTAGATGGATAAAATTAAGTGCAAAATGAGTGAGAATCTAAAAATTGAAAATTTTGGGGTAAAATTGGGGCGGTGGGGGGAAATAAGAGCAACCACAATGGTCGGGGCTAGCTCGGGGCGGTCCATAGTGGCGGAGGTGTCCGCCCACGGGGCGGACGACGAATTTGGGGCTGTGGGCGGTGGGCGGCGGATAGGCGACGGGGGGCGAGGACGCGACTGCTCTCCTGTGCGACGCGCCTATAGCCGCGCCTCCCATAGCGACCGGCGATCAGCGCGGCTACCATTTTCTCGATATTTTTTTTACCTCTATAAGTACCACTCACCACCCCTTATTTTTTCACAATTTTCACACAATCCATCCATTCACTATCTACACTTTCACTCTCTAAAAATGCACGGTCGAGACGACGAATCGCCCGGCTCACAGGAATCGGGCTATGGAAGCAATCCTTCACAGCCGTCGACAGGCTATCCTTCACAGCCATCGGGATTTAGCGCCTATGCTTCTCAGCCGTCGGGCTTTGGCGAGGCTCCGTCCCAGCCTTGGATTTGGAATCAATCTCCCCCACCGTGGGCATCGAGTCCAAACCTTCCTCCATCTCAGTCGTGGAGGTCTTCTCCAACGCCCCAACCTATACAGCGGAATCTGAGTCGCTCCGCATTTAGAGATTACAGACCCAACCTCGACGCGCTTAACCAGCCGCATCCGGAGTCCCCTTTCCAATCCAGCCAATCTCATTTCACTGACGCAGATCAATACGCACTGGATACTATGATGGGTCTGATCACTTCCGACACACCAGATACGCCGGCAGCACGGGTGGAAATGCCCATTCCGACACGAGGCTCTGGCGGCAGTCGGGGCGCGGGTGGCGGTAGGGGCGGAGGCGACATTCGTGGCGCGGGCAGCGTCGGTGGCGGATCGGGCAGCGGCGTCGGCGGTGGCGGCTCAGGCAGCGGCGGTGGCGGTGGCGGTAGAGAAGACTCTAGCTCCAACCGGGGCAAGCCCTACACCAAACATGAGAGCATTGTCGTGGCGAGGGCGTGGGATGCCATCACATCGGACCCCGTGGTGGGCACCGATCAGCCCGAGGGGAGCTTTTGGAGGCGCGTCATGATGGCATACGAGGAGTTCAAACCCGACGGCGCCGAGAAGCGCGACCCAGAACAGCTCCGAAAAAAATGGGATAGGATTCTGCGGGCTACCAAGCGGTTAGCTTCCCTATACCAGAACAACATTCTCCACACTGAGAGTGGCCGAAGCGAAACAGACGTGAAGGCCCTGTCGATGGGCCAATACAACACGGAGGGTTGGCCGAAGTTCACACTGTGGGAGGAGTATTTGGTCCTCGCGGATTGTCCGAAATTCAAGTCCATCGTGGCGCAAGAGGTCAACACAGGTCCTGGGCAGAAGCGTACAAGGCACAACCTTGCCGGGGACTACAACAGCGGAAGCGGCTCGCACGAGTTCGAGCAGCCCGACGAGCAAGTCGAAGAGCCAACCGCTACTCAAACTAGGCGACGACGGCCCCCGGGACAACATGCCTCTATCCGCAGCGCCAGAGGGGCTAGAAGTGCCTCCCGCTTATCGGCGGCCGCGTCCGGATCTCACATCCCCCCGCATGCCCCAATCCCACAACACATGGTGCAACCCTACGAGGTCTTGAGAGATACCATAGATGTACAGTTGATGCAACAAATGCAAGACGTATGCAGCAAATACGCAGCGGAATCTGACCCATACGTCAGGAACGTCTACAAGAGGCTCATCACTCGGATTGAGAATCGGCTGGGGTCGGTTGATGATGCTCCTGGGGAAACCGCGGCCGGCAGCAGCGAGGGAGGAGGAGGAGGA
This sequence comes from Salvia splendens, assembly GCF_004379255.2. Lineage (NCBI taxonomy): Eukaryota > Viridiplantae > Streptophyta > Magnoliopsida > Lamiales > Lamiaceae > Salvia > Salvia splendens. The sequence goes on from NC_056042.1 coordinate 3,511,963, forward strand.
GGAGGAGGAGGAGGAGGAGGAGAAGAAGAAGAAGAAGAAGAAGAAGAAGAAGAAGAAGAAGAAGAAGAAGAAGAAGAAGAAGAAGAAGAAGAGGAAGCCGACTCCGACACCGAGTAGACGGTGGCGGAGTTTTTAGTTATATTTTATTTTAATTATTCGTTGTATAATTTTACTTGTTTGCAATACAACGAATATTCGGCCTCAATTACCCCGTTTTCTAATTATTTACACTGCGATGATTTTAATTATACCTGATTAAAACTAAAAACATTTTAAAATAAAAATTGATTATAAAATTTTGGGGCTATGGACAAAAAAAACTGGGGCTATGGACAAAAACTGGGGCGGGGCTATTGGAATGTCTGGCTTATTGTGGACTCCCTAATGGTATATTTGGAGCCGATATATTTTTAATTTTGGTGAAATAAATAATCATAAAGCTTCTTAACAGAAGTGTGACTAAATGTTTCGTTTCTTAACAATTATTATGAAATGCTATGCTATTGTTGGAAATAAATGCCATTTAAGATTGATGTATTGATTGACTATGTATACTGGCACTTTTAGAAAAGTGCCACAAGTTTGGTGTAGTATTAGGCTAAATTTCTAGTAGTGAATTACACTAAAATAGGTGGAAACTAGCATTCCATTAATAAAATAGTACTCTACTACAATCTACAAAGATTATAAGAGCCCAAATTGGGTTGACAATAAAACCCATCACCTATACAAAGATATGTGACATGTTCAATGCATTCAAGTTACTTTGTGTCGCAGACGTGTATAGTAAATTTTATTTAATTCATAGATCGATAGATAGTAGTAGTAATTATTTGGGGTGTTGGTTGAGATTTTTATGTTGTTGATCTTGAAACTTGATGTGGTATTCATTTTTGCATCACCACTCAAATTTTTGGGCTATTCGGTGTGGCAGTGTGGCATATAGATAGATATATAGTTCTTGTAGCTCTGACTCTTAGAAATCAACTGTCGCTGCCTTTGCAGGGTATATAATTATCTAGTTATTTCACTTATTTATAAGAATATAATTAATTTTTTCAAGTTAGTTTCCTATTCCTTTTTGTTAAGCAATTTTCACTTTTTACCACTGGGGATTTCAATCGGACAAACTCTCTCGGGTTTGGATCAATCCGCTCGAATTGTTGGACTATTCAGTTATGCGAACTGTGATAGAGCAAATCATATCTCACATCGGAGAATGAACAAGAGTTGCAAGCAGTATACCCCAACTCCATTAGTATGCGGCCTTTTGGGGAGTACCCCAAGAGCAAAACCGTGATGGCTTTTCCCAAAGCGTACAATATCATACTAATGTGGAGTTCGGGTGTGCACCACCGTTCCCCAACACGAACCATTTGAGATATATTTTTTTTATTTAAATTATCAACTATAACTCATAACCTTTGGATTTGGGCTAACCCATTGAGATAATTCAGCTTGAAAAAATATTCAGACATTTAAAACTTTGATGAGAATTAACTCATTTCTGGTCAACTTTATGAGGTTGGGTTAACTTCAAGGCAACCATTTTTATTACTATATAAATCATTTGGATTGTAATCTTTTTCATGCTATCCACAATTTTAGGTTGATTGACATCCCTATTCACGATGGCCCGAGAATGATATAATTTTATAAAAATGTCATGCTATTTACCCTAAAATCATTACTTTCGTTGATGGCACAAAGTCATTGTACCTAAACTCTGCCAATAAGCCCATAACCAATTAATTCTTGTGAAAAACTTTGGCACAAATTAATTCTGCGATCCTCCCTATCTATATTATACGATTACCCCAAAACCAAAATACCATTATATATAGAGGCAAGCTAAAAACCAACATCACAAAAACAACAATCTCTCAAAAAATGTCCATATTCGAATTCCAACACAATTTACTCTTAATGATACCTCCTCTCATTCTTGCATGGTACTTGTCTCACAGAAGAGGCAAGAAACCACCGGAGCCGACGCTGTGGCCGCTCCTAGGCATGCTTCCGGCGATCCTCCTCAACTTCCGCCGCTTACACGTATTGGAAAGATAACTTTGAAGTGTCCCAAGTATGTTGGGAAAAGAATATGTGGAGTCCCAAGTATGTTGGGAAGAGAATAATATTTATAATGTGGAGTTCCAATAAGTATAGTTCCTAAGTATATTAATATGGAGAGTCCTATAAATACCTATGTACTATGTATCAATAACAACAATTCAAATCAATCAAAATGTAGTCTTCAAGAGTTCTTCATTTTTATTTTCCGCATTTTACTTTCAACATGGTATCAGAGCAGGTTCGATCCTTCCATGGATCGATCTGTCTCTAAAAAAAAAAAAAAAAACCTCTCCCAAATATACAGCCGAGAATCTGCCAAGTATACCAAACAACTATGAAAATTTTGGGTTTAGCTCCAGCCGAGAATGATGCAGCAGCCACGAGGAATGGCGCCACCACCTATGGGGAAGGATCAGCAACAGCCCCATCATCAGCAGTGGATGACCATGCCAGAGCAGCCGCCTCACTTCTGGCCTCAGCAGCAGCGAGCAGCGGTGGTAGCCAAGGCGATGACAACGGCCTTGAAACCCCGACAGCGATGATTAGACGTCGGCGACTGTGAGGCTGCTGCTCTTCTAATGACCAACCATGGTGGAGATGGCAGCGGCAAGAAGCAAGCAGTGGTCGCTGTCGTCTCTAGACATCGAAGCAGCACGAAGCCGAAACCGGGAAGTAGGAGGGCTGAGAAAACAGAGGAGGCAGACGAGAGAGGCTGCGAACGTAAGGACTCTAAATCATCCAGGGAAGGGGGAAAGATCAGCCATTGTCGAACGATCATCTGCTATAGGAGTAAAGCCAACCACCAGTTTTGACGCCGCCATTGGAGAGAAGCCACCTGGAAAAAGAGAAGGAAACGGAGCAGTCCTCGGTTTGTCCGGCCGAGGGGGAGAAGAAGTAGCCGACCGAACAATCCCTCCCCAAATGTAGGTTGGCCGAGAAGGCAAAGATGCCCGCTGGTGAGAGGGCGAGAAAGCTACTACAGTGCAAGACAGCCCGGAAAAGAGGCAAAGCAGTAGGAGAATTATCCGCCAGAAGGGAAGAGGAAGTACCCTGTCGGAATATTCATCCTCGATTATATCAGCATTGTGGTTAGTGCAGCGAAGGCCAGTTAACCGGAGGAGAAATCAACCGCGAAGGAGGCTCGGTGCACAATTGTCGATTTAGTTGAGGCGGGGAAATCTGCCGTGATGGCGGCAAGAGGAGAAACCAAAGTGAAAAATGCTGCCCGGAATAGGGAGAATTCCGAAGAGAGGGGGAGCATAATGCCGGAGAAGCACCGGCCGATAAGAGGCAGGTGACCGGAGTTGGAAAGGAAAATGAAATGGACTACCACAGCCGGAGAAACCAGAAGGAGCCGGCTCGGGCTCGTCGAATGGAGGAGAGACGACTGAAGTTGGAAATGATAGAAAAGGAGAGAAACAAAGGGGCGGCGGTTTTGATTGGAGGTAAATCACAATTTGGTCCCTCCACATTTAAAAATTGCAAATTGCTCCCCAGTTATAAAAAATTGCGAAAGAATGTTATGTCTTTTGCGAAATATGAAGAAAAAAACCCAAATCGAAGATGGCTCCTAGATACGAGCAAAAACTATCTAAATGGCTCCTGGATACGAGCTAAAACTATTTAAGATGGCTCCTAGATACGAGCAAAAACTATCTAAGATAGATCCTTGACACGAGTTAAAAATGTCAATCAAAAATTGAAGAGCTCTATGACACGAGTTAAAACTGTCAACAAAAAATTGAAGAAGCTCCTTGAAATGAGTTTAAACTTTCAATGATGAAGAGCTCCTTGATATGAGTATAAACTATCAATGAAGAATTGAAAAAACTCTATGATACGAGTATAAACTGACAATGAAAATTGAAGAACTCCTGAATACGAGTATAAACTATTTATCAAAGTGAAGATCATGCAAGTTAAGTGTCGAAAAAACTCGATACTTAACTTGATGGGGAGTATTGGAAAGATAACTTTGAAGTGTCCCAAGTATGTTGGGAAAAGAATATGTGGAGTCCCAAGTATGTTGGGAAGAGAATAATATTTATAATGTGGAGTTCCAATAAGTATAGTTCCTAGGTATATTAATATGGAGAGTCCTATAAATACCTATGTACTATGTATCAATAACAACAATTCAAATCAATCAAAATGTAGTCTTCAAGAGTTCTTCATTTTTATTTTCCGCATTTTACTTTTCAACAACACGACTATGCCACGGAGGTCCTCGTCGCCTGCGGCGGCACTTACCGAATCATGGGGCCCCGCATCTTCAACATCGACATGCTCTTCACCTCCGACCCCGCCAACATCCACCACGTCCTCAGCCGCAACTTCTCCAACTACCCGAAAGGCCCCGAGTTTCGAAAGATCTTCGACATCATCGGGGATGGAATATTCGCCGCCGACTTCGAGCTCTGGGAGATCCACCGCAAGACCACCATAGCCCAGCTCAAGCGCGCCGATTTCAACGAATCTCTCGAGAGGGCCGTCTGGCAGAAGGTCGAGGACGGGCTATTCCCAGTGCTCGACCATTTCTGCGGGAGAAAAGAGGGTTTGGATTTGCAGGATGTTTTCCAGCGGTTGGCTTTTGATAACATATGCAAGCTCGTGCTCGGCAGCGACCCGTGCTCTTTGCGGGTGGATTTGCCGTTTTTTCAGTGTGAGAAGGCGTTTCATAGGGTGGCGGAGCCGCTGCTGCGGCGGCATCTGTGGCCGGAGTGGGTGTGGAAGGTGCAGAGGTGGTTCAACGTCGGCGACGAGAGGGTCATCGGTGAGGCTGCCGCGGCGTTTGATGACTTCATCTACCCGCGGGTTGTTGGCGGTGGGGAGGATGCGGATGTGTTGAGAGCGTTTTAGAAGATGTATAATGAGAGGAAATCGATTGCGGTTGGTGCTAGTCTTGGAGAGTTTCTCAAGGATTCTTCTCTGAGTTTGATTTTTGCGGGGAGGGACTCGACCAGCGCGTGCCTCACGTGGCTCTTCTGGCTCGTCGCGCAAAGCCCTGCGTCGGAGAGGAAGATTCTAGAAGAACTGGAAGCCGAGCTCGGTCTCAACAAAAAATGGAGGTTTGATATTTTATACATGAACTAAGCTGAGAATTTGGATTCTAGTACTAGTGTTGATAGCATGCGATACAAAATTTAATAAGGTACGAGAAGAGTGGAGGATCATCTTATAATAATAGAATTGCATTAACTTTCAATAATAGAAAATTAATATTACTGGTGGCCGACAGAAGAATTATTGTTTACCCATAATTTTATGTATGATAAGTGATATAAATTTATAGAATTTCATTCTAAAATTATTTGAGGATAGGAGTAATCCATTAGACTAATTTAGTGATTTAAGTTTCCTCTTTATTTTATATGGGATACTATTATTATATTTATTTATGTTTTAATTGCTATACAACAACTATTCCTTGAACTCTTCAAGCCGTTTCCTCCATCGAATTAACCCAAATTTAAATTCTAGATATACCGTTGGATTAGTCATTTTTTCAGTTTCACTCCACATTTATTGTTGGATCTGTTAAATTTGGTTCATGATCAGCCACCCTCTCTAATATCATAATATATGTATAATATGAGGATATAATTCTGAATCTGTAACGTTATATATCAATCTTCTGTAATGTATTCTATATATGGAAGCTAATGTGTTTCATGTACATTGAAAATATGGATATCTATCTAAGATTTTTTCCACCTACTAACATGGGATTATATCTGATCTTATTCTTTCATGCATATTGAGAAAAATATCACTCGTTTCACTTTATGATATTGTTTAGTCTTATATCTATTATGAATTGTACAAAGAGCCTTCACTGCGGAGGAATCGCACAAGCTAGTGTACCTGCACGGGGCTCTATGCGAGACGCTGAGGTTGTACCCGTCGTTGCCGCTGCAGCATAAAGCTCCTGTGCAACCGGATATCCTTCCGAGCGGGCATCGCCTAGCACGCAACGAGAAGCTGATCATGTCATTCTACTCGGTGGGGAGAATGGAGAGCGTGTGGGGGAAAGACTGCCTCCAATTCAAGCCCGAGAGATGGATCTTGCCGGATCGGAAGATCAAACACGAGCCGTCCTACAAGTTTCCAGCGTTCAACGCGGGGCCGAGGACGTGCGTCGGGAAGGACATGGCGTTCATACAGATGAAGATGGTGGCGGCGGCGATACTGTACGGGTACAAGGTGAGATTGGTGGAGGGCCACAAGGTTTCACCTTGTGATTCTATCCTTCTACATGCTAAGGAAGGTTTGAAGGTGTTGTTGTGTAAGAGAATTTGATCGGATGATTGCAATAATCTCTCTTGTATTTGTGCGTGTTTTCTACTATTATACTATACACTACTATCTCACTTGTAAGAGAACTTGATTGAATGATTGTAATGATTTTACCAACATGTATCTCACTTGCCAATAATGAAAATATTATCTATTTAATGAAAATCACTTGTTCGATCATGTCAAACTGCGTTGACCAGTCACGATCCAACAATCCCCACATTATTTTTTTCAATTGAGCTTATCATATTAACTTAATAGTAAAATAAATTATAGTCAAAATTAGTAGTAGAACTTAGAGTACAAATCAATAAATATAAATTAATGTGCGGCCGCACACAATACTTCCTTCAGCGAATACATACTTATTGGTACTCGTTTGCCCACGTGATCAAACAATATCATCCCACAAGCTTGAACCATCAAATAAACATTACACGGTATATCTTAACCAAATCTTCGGTTTGAAACAACGAATTTTAAAACCAGAACATCCTAATCTTCCATTGTTCCATACACATTTTATTAACTAACATATAGGAGTAGTACAATCCAATATCAATTTGCAATCTTGGACAAACTCACCCTCAAACCATTCTTCATTTGAAGTATAATCGAATCACGAGGCAAAACCACATGCCCCTCCACAACCTTAATCCGGTACCGATGCAAGATCGCCGCCGCCACCATCTTCATCTGCACAAACGCCATCTCCTTCCCTAGGCACGTCCTCGGCCCGGCATTAAACGCCGGAAACTTATACGACGCCTCGTGTTTGATCTTCCCGCTCGGAGTGATCCATCTCTCCGGCTTGAATTCGAGGCAGTCTTTCCCCCACACGCTCTCCATTCTCCCCACGGAATAAAAAGATATGACCACTCTCGCGTTCCCCTCGATCCGCTTCCCACACGGGAGATCATCCGTCCGCACTAGAGCCTTGTGCTCCAGCGCGACCGGTGGGTACAGCCTCAGCGTCTCGCACAGAGCTCCGTGGAGGTAAACCAACCTCCGCGACTCTTCAACGCCAAACCTCCTCCTCCATTCCTCGCCGTCGATCTCCCGCCGGATCTTCTCCTCCGACGAGGGATTGCAGGCGATTAGCCAGAAAAGCCAAGTGAGAGTGGCGCCGGTGGTGTCTCTTCCGGCTAGCATCAGATTCAACGCGGTATCCCTCAAGAATTTGTTTGAATCCGTTTGAAACTCCTTTTTAAACGATGCGAGCATGCTCAAACCATTTGATTCATCCTTGGATCTTTCCACGCAAGGGTAGATGAACTCATCGAAGGCTCTAGAAGCTTCCTGAAGCTTCTTCTCTCTACCAACGCCCACCCATCCCTGCAGCCGCCACACCACCTCCGGTAGGAGGTGGCGGTAGAGAAGAGCGTCTATCATGTCGTTAAACGCCTTCTCGCACGGGATGTTCGGCATCTCAACCGATAAACTGCAAGGATCATACTCCAATACGAGCTTGCAAATAGTATCGAAGGACAATCTCTGGAAAATATCCTGTAATCAGGGGCGAATGCACAAATGAACATTAGTACAAGATATTTATTAAAATATTATTAAAAAGTAAAATTTCAGATGATTTAGATTATTAATTAAGGACTTTTGTAAATTAATGCCCCTTGTCTTGTCAATGTAGGTCTGCCCTTGCCTGCAAATCAACATCCATTGAGTGGTCGAGAACAGGCAGAAGCCCGTTCTCGATCTTATCCCACACGACGTTCTCCAGTTTACTAGAGAAGGCCGTGTGGGTGAAGAAGGAGTGAGTGGTGCGGCGGTGGAGCTCCCACACATCAAAATCCGCGTTGAAGATTCCATCGCCGAGGATTTGGAAGATCTTGTTGAACTCTGGGCCTTTTGGGTAGTTGGAGAAGTTGCGGCTGAAGATGTGGTGGATGTTGGCGGGGTCGCTGGTCATGAGCATGTCCATGTTGGAGAAGACGGGGCCTTTCCAGTGGAAGGTGCCGCCGGACTCGGCCGTGAGCTCGGTTATGTATTCTTGGATGCGGTGGCAGTTGGGAAAGAGGCCCGGGAGCATCCCGACCACCGGCCAGTTGGTCGGAAGCGACGTGGATCGGCGGCGATGGGTTGATCGGAGGAAAAGGAGGAGGATTATGGAGAGGGAGAGGAAAGTGATTTCGATGATGGCCATTGGATTGGGGGAGAGAGTTCTGTTTGTGGATTGATTGTTGCGGAGATGATACGGATTGTAATTTCTTTGTATAATAGGAGTACTTCATTAAAGGAAAATTATTTACATTTCGTCACGGAGTTTTAATAAATTCATTGTGTATCAAGTGCAGTAATCTCATTGTATAAGGAGTAATTTTAAATGGACTCATTTGATTGAATTTGTCATTATTGCGATATTGCGATAAGAATACAATGTGAGCGTCACTCTTGTTTAGTAATGAATACAATGATAGACAAAATTCATGCTCAATTTGCTCTTTTACACTACAATTTCAAATAATATAGAGGGCAGTAATTAAATGGATTGACGGATCAAGTTACTGTCACTTAGTAATGAATCTATTAGGAGCACAATTAGAGCATCCGCAATAGCGGACTTTCGCGCGGAATTCCCACGGACGTCTCGGAATTCCGTCGCGGACGTCCGCCATTAGGCGTACTAGGCGCGGATACGGAGTTGGGTTGAGGACGTCGCAGGTCCGCGGAATTCCGTCCCGACGTCCGCCATTGCGTGGACTGTCACGGAATTCCGCACGGACGTCCCGTATTGTGCATTAAATGAAGTATGTTTTTTTTTTAAATAAAGTGGTTGCATTTTCTCCGTATTCGCGTCGAAATTTTAATCCCGTAAATTATTTACTTCCAAAAATTGTTTAATTTGTGAATTTGTGATTTTTTTTAATGTGAGAATTCCGTCGGGAATTCCGTAGGGAAAGTCCGCCACTGTGCAGTGGGAATTCCCTATGACGTGGCAGAGCAGTGGGAAGCCCTTATGAAGTGGCAGAAGGTGTTTTTGAAAGTCCACAGGGAATTCCGCCGGGACATACGCACCACTGCGGATGCCCTTAGCACATTGCACGGATATCTAATAGAGTATTTAAGAAAGTGAATATGGTCAACCAAATACTATAAATTAATGTACTATTTTTAAAAAATAAAAACAAGCTAACTTATGGAGTACGGATATTATTTTTATTTATTCACTGCTCAAATATATAACAACTGCTGCCCCATGTTAGAACCTCGGACTAATCATTCGCAATTGTTAGGAATATGATAGTGACAACTTCAGTTTAACAGGGACATGGCATTGGAAATAATAAATGTTGAGAAGTGGTGGGCACAATTTTGCTTCTTTTCTCTAAGAGCATCTCCAGCGGCGGATGTCCGGCTCGGACGTCGGCGACGGGCGACCGGACATCCGCCATTGTGGAAAATAAGGTCGGATACGCCCATGCAGGTAGGACGTCGCACGTCCTCGGATATCCGCGGGACGTCCGAGTCTACGGGCGCCATTGTGGGGGGAGGGGTCGGACGTCCGGTCGAACGTCCGTTTTTTTTTGAACTCTATATATACGTCTCGTTGAACTTCATTTCATTCGCACCACTTGTGTTAACAAGTTTCTCTCTTCTTTTTACTACAAATTTCATTTCTACTTAATGGATAGCAACATGAACTCCCCCGCCACGAGCGAGTCGCATACTCCGACGTTTCCCGCATATCTGGAGGGAAACGCTAGCGAAAATGCTTTCACGCCAGCAATGTCGGGGATGCAGTCCCAAATGGGTGGGATGGGCGGTATGATGCCCCCGTACTTCAATATGTACAATTGGATGGGTGATATGGGTGGTATGATGCCCAGGGCAGCGGGGATGGGGGGCATGACCCCAAATATGATGGGGATGGAGATGGGGATGGGGGGCATGACCCCAAATATGATGGGGATGGGTGGGATGATGCCGGGGATGATGCCGGGAATGATGCCGGCTCCCGTTGGGGGAGGGAGTGGCCAGGGCCCTGAACCACCTGCGGAGGATGTCTACCGCCCATTTATCAATACGCAGTCTACTGATTCCCCTCCAGTATTGTTCCGGAGACTCAGTTCACCCCCTTGGAAACGTTCTCTTTTGAGGACTTAGGGCCAGGGAGACTCCCGCTGATGTGGTGACAGCAGCAAGGGGCAGGGGCAGGGGCAAGGGTCGTGGCAGGGGCAGGGGCAGGGGCAAGGGGAAAGCCATGGGCTCCTCATCGCGAACGGTGGCAGAAGAGGTGGATGAGGAGGAGACGGGAAAGAGGACTATCTGGAGCGTGTGGGAAAACGTCGCGCTTGCGAAGTCTTGGGTTTCAGTAGTCGAGGATGCCTACGTCGGTGCTAACCAGCATATTGACAGACTATGGCATCGCGTCGCTGAAGCCTACCTCACACACAAACCGGCTGGGGCGAAGCCTCGCACTCCCGAACAATACCGGAAACAGTGGGATCGGTTGAGGCCTAAGCTTAGTCGATTTGCCGGCCTCTACCAAAATAACCTCTGCCAGGCAACCAGCGGTATGTCCGAGGAGGATGTGAAGAAGCGTGCCTTGTCGCAGTACCCCGACCCAACCTTGAAGTTCAAAGATTTCGACCAGTGGGAGGCCTATCTCGTTGTGAGGGAGTCTCCGAAGTTTTGTGCCGGTGTCGACTCGGGCTGGCCCAAGCGGACGAAGATCAACGCTTCCGGTGAATACAGCAGCAGTGCGGGTTCGCACGAGCTCCCAGAAGCCGATGAAGTGTCCCCGCTTCCTCCACGAGACTCCCGCCGTAAACGTCGCCCGATTGGGCAAAAGGCTGCGCAGCGGATGGCTAGGGGAAGCAGCAGCGGTAGCGGGTCGTTCGAGGTCCAATCGGAGGCCCCTGCTCCCCCGGAAGAGTACGACCGTCTCGCCCGCTCGCAGCTAACGAGTACCTTGGTTCGGACCATGCATAGGTGGCATAGCACGACCGATTCGGTGTACAAAAGGATGTTGAAGGAGGTGATCGATGACTGTCGGCGCGATTTGGGGATGCCACCCATTGGGGATGATGGTGCCGAGATTAGCGGCGAGGACAACGGGGGCGGCATAGGCGACGAGGAGGACGAGGAGTGAGCCGAGTAGGTGGGACTATGTATTTTTTCTTTTTTCCCTTTTATTATGTAATTTTTCCGTATGTCCGAGTCGGACATCTATGTATTACATAATTTTCCCGTATTCCGTGTCAAAATTATAATTCCGTTAAATAATTGTGATTTATTTTATTGCGGGATGTCCTAGTGGGAAGAGCGATGGGAAGGGCGGATTATGCAGGGGAAGTCCTAGTGACGTGGCAGTGGGATGTGAAGTCCTAGTGACGTGGCAGGATGTATTTTTGGGAAGTCCTAGTGGATGTCCGAGTGGGACGAGCAACCACTGGAGATGCTCTAACTTTTTGTATAGATTTTCCTAAATTTTCAATGATTAACAATTTCAGAATACACCTTATCCTCAAGACGGAAATAAAATTTATCCATTCATTTCCTACTCGATTAATAGCTTTTGAATACCTAAACAAATATGATAACGAAGAAGACTTTAGAGCTATTGATTTTCATATTTCCTTGGCCCATGGAAGCATAATGTTGATCGTCAGTATATAAGGCTTTAACATTTCATGTTTATTCTAAGTTGAACACTCAAACATGTCTTTTAATATCATACATAAACTGATAAACCCATGAAACCAACATTCCCCATCATCACATTATTATTACACCAAGCTTATTACTTATTAGGATTCAGCTATCCTACAAACTAAGATCTATGAGCACACATTCAAAGTTTGAAAAGAAAGAGGTATAAATCCTCGTTAGAGTCCTAAAAGAACAAGAATGAGAAAAACGTTTAGTTTTATTTCTCAATAATAAAATAAATACACAATTCTAATTATATAGGAACTTTAATCACTGAGAAGATAACTAACAAGGAATGGGAGTACAATGAGAAAATTAAAATTTACTATATTTTAAATATTTCATTTTCTTATATAATTTCACCATTTCTTATTTCTAATATTCGCTACAAAGAATAATACTACTACTAATTAACAATTTGATGAGATCGAGGCTCAATTTATTAGTATTATTTTCTGTTCTATTTATTTGTGGTGAACTCTTCAAATTGTAATTTTGTAATTGAGTTGTTGAAAATCGAAACTGGTGGATGAGATAACCTCATTCAAATCAAGTTTTATCAATTTCAAATTTTCAATTCATAAACAGGAGACACGATTTTATATATCATCCATTATTATATTAATTAATATACTAATACAATCATCTTAAATTAAATCTGTGAATCTGAAATCTGGATCATGTGCAACAAAATTTGAATATTTAAACAAACGAATTCCCAAATCCAATAATTGGACTCGAAGCGGGTCGGGCCCTGAAAATAAACGAGTTCCCAAATCCAATAATTGGGCTGGAAGCGGGTCGGACTCTCAAAATAAACGAGTTCCCAAAGCCAATAATTGGGCTGGTAAGCGGGTCGGGTCCTGAAATGGGAGGGTCATCCCCATTATTAGTTCCATTATTTCTCATCTATTCCTCCGCCTTCCCTCTCTCCCCAATTTCTGCTCAAATTCATTTCATCTTCCTCAAATTCATATCTTTGTCGGTGTTCAATTAGAATTTGATTTCTTCACAAACTGCAGCTGCTGTGTTGTTTCAGATTGAAGATTTTTCCTATTGATTTTTGAATTGAGTGAGCTATTTAGTAGCTGCGGTGGTCGGCGATGGCTTCGGGATCGCCGGCGATTAATAAGATTGAGAGGGCGCACCAGATGTACAGAGAGGGCAAGTATGCCGAAGCACTGGCGTATTACACCGACGCGCTTTCCATGGCCAAGACCACGCCGCAGAAGATTGCGCTTCACAGCAACCGCGCCGCTTGTTATCTCAAGCTCCACGACTTCAACAAGGTATCCGTGTTGCCTACCGATGTTCTATTCTTATGTTAGCTTATCAGCTCAGCCTTGTTAGTTCTGGATTGTTTCTGACGATGTCCGTCAATATCTCCATTGATAATTGACGTTTTCGTTTTTTGAAATTTATTTTCATCCATTGTGAATATCTGGAATTCAATGACTGCTGCAAAGTCAAATTACATAGAGTAAATTTTTTTAAAGTGTTGAGATCAGCTAGTGTTAGGAAATAAGTTCAGTTTTATACCTATTGACCCTTATCTTCTGGATTCCTTAGTTTGACGTGATAAACCAATACAAATAAAGAGTGCATAAGGATTGTTTTTCTGAACTCATAAGTTTTTAAAGCACTCATTTTTCTGCATCACTTACATTTGTCAGAGTAAGCAAGGAAACTAAAGGGGCTAAAGCTCATTTTAGAGAGTTTGTAATATGTTTCAAGAACTTGTACTAGTATGTAATGTTGTAAGAGTTTATAAGTTGTTCAAGTGTTCTGATACTAGAAAGAGAATTGTGAGCTACAGTAAGAAAATCATAGTTAGATAGAAATGGAAGATTGATGAAATTAGTTAGATATAAACCATAGTAGAGCTGTTTTTGTATAAAGATTGTTACTTGTAAGATTATGAAATAAGTTGGGATTGGAGAACTTATTTTTTGGGAGCTTATTTATAAGCTGGTGAAGGTTATTTTACAACTTATAGGTTGTTGATGAGCTTATTTTGTCAAATAATTTTTAAGAGCTTATAACATTTTCATTTCAGGAGGTTATAAGCTTGGCCAAACACGCTTTAAAAGGATTTTTCAAATAACTTGTCAAGTTTTTTCCTTGAACAAATGCTAATCTTAAAGGTGATACACTATATTATTCAGGCTGCAGAAGAATGCACCTCGGTTTTGGAACTTGATTACAATCACACTGGAGCACTGATGTTGCGTTCTCAAACTCTGGTCACCTTAAAGGAGTATCATTCGGCGCTTTTTGATGTCAACCGGCTGATTGAGTTGAATCCATTATCAGAAGTGTACAGAAACCTTCACACCCATTTGAAGACACAACTGGTAGTTACTTTGTTGTGCTTTGGATGATGTTTCTGATATTGATACCCTTTTAGCTTTTTCTGTTCTCTTTCTATTTCATTTTCATGAGAATGTCTTTCTCTGAACATAGTAAAATATCTTTTTATCAATTTGAATTCTTATGGTGCTTTAGCCTGGTGCATTCTTGTTATGTCTATTACGGACATCAGAATTATTCATATCCATCTCTCTTGTATTGTATCAAACGAAAAAGTACATATACCTAGAATATACTACTAGTTATCTTTGTACATCAGCTATGAATTAGTTCTTCTGTGCTCTGTACTGCATTAATATAAATTGATTGTGCATTTTTCATTTTTGAGGAACATTCTGTCTATATTGGTTCTTTGTCAGTAATGATGGTGTCTTTTGTTTAAGGAAGTCACTTGCTCCAATACCTGAAGATGAAGCAGAGTTTGAAGAAGATGATGAATATGTGGATGGGGATAAGCACGAACCTTATGAAGCGGAACTGGACGATGACAAGATTGAAGATCTTGGAAGCAGTGTAAACGACGCGACTCTTGATGCTGCAAAAGAAAGCAACGGAAGTAATTTTGAGGATGTGAGTCTAACAGAAGAAATATTACCCTGTCAGAATATGACCAGACAACCACCATCTGATCAATCCTCCTTGGGTTGGCAGACAATCCCAAAACCAAAAGGACATTCTCAGCTAGACTACTCAAGGTGGGACAGGGTACAAGATGACTCAAGTGAAGAAGATGACGATGATGATGAGGATGACGAAGATGATGATGATTCTCAACCTCAGTATCGATTTCGTGTTAAAACAGTTGGCGTGAAGGCAGTTAAATAGCTCTAAGGTGCATCTACTTGGAGCTCTGGGTTACTCGCTTCTAGATATTGAGTAAGTTTGAATTAGTATGCTCGATAGTGGAACAAAGCACGTGGTTCCTAAGGTCCGAGAGCAGCATTCACCATTCCAAAACATGCTTGTTGTCTGTCAAGAAGAGCCTGTATATTATACAAATACACTTTGATGTAATGATACTCTGGAAAGGGGGCACTTCAAATTTTGGATCCAACGCATCCCTGCTCCTTGTACACATCTTCAGTCGTGAGTTCGCGAGTGCTCCCGTGACTATGCCGGACATATTCAGATGATTTGGGGAGCCTTGTTGTACAAAGTTGATGCTATACTTTTTTCTTTTTATTTATGATGATACATGTGATGAAAGTTGTACTTGTAGCATGATTGATAGTGAAATACTATATGAAAAGGTGGAAATTTGTGGTGATACATGCATTGATTGTGCAGTCACAGATACTCATGTCCTCTGGGGTGATTTATACTCATTTTTATATACTTCCTCCGTTCCGCACTACTCGCACCTTTCCTTTTGGGCACGGAGATTTAGGAATGAGTGATAGATAAAGTCAACAATTACGGTTGTAGGTATAAATTGTTACTAAAAATGGAAAGATTGCAAATAACTTGGGACGCCCAAAAAGGAAATAAGTGCAAGTAGTGCGGGACGGAGGGAGTATATGTTTTGTAGTAATAAATGTTGAAGGACCCATAAAAGACAAAACAAATTTGGGAAAACAATAAATATTTGAATATTTTATACAAAAAGTAGAGGGAAAACCCAAAATTTGAAACACAGACAAACCCACCGCATTCCACGTATTCTCTGACATAATAGCGCATTGCATTAACAACCAATTTTTAAAATTATTAGATCCCAAATTTGGAACATTTCCTATTTTATTTTCCAACTTCGAATTCTCCGACGCCGTCAAACAGCTCCGCCGTCCTTCCCCTTCTGCCCTAATTTTCAAATCGAAATTTGGGGGTTGTTTGGTGGTGGCGGCGCATGGCGAACGGCGGAGAGGACGATGGCGGTGGTAGGGCAGCGGGGCCGGATTTCGATCTTCCCGACGAGATATTATCGGTGATACCCACGGACCCCTACGACCAGCTGGATCTGGCGCGTAAGATCACGTCCTTGGCGATCGCGTCGCGCGTCACCAAGCTCGAGACGGAGGCCGGTAGTCTCCGCCGGAAGCTTCACGAGAAGGACCGCCTAGTTCAGCAGCTGGAGGATAAGGTCGCCCAACTCGACGGCGCCTATCAGGACGCCGAGTTCCGATTGAAAGTTACGCGCGAAGATAATGTATGCTTTTGATTTTGATTCTGCTCCTTTTCCGCATTGTTTCAGAATAAAATAATTGAAAAAGAATTTTTGTTTTTGTTTTCTTTATTTGAATTGGGGATTTAGGGCTTTTCTTACGGTTTGTATGTGTTGCAGATGAAGCTGATGCAGGAAAGAGATTCGTTGGTTATGACAGCAAAGAAGCTCAGTCGTGATGTGGCGAAGGTGATAACATTTCTCTTTTGAAATAGGATAACATAAATTTTGATAATCATTCTCTCTTTTTTAAACTTGTCATTTCTTTGTGTTCATTAGCGTTTGGGTTAGAACACGAGTTGTAGTTATTACTCCACAGTTACTATTCATTTATCCCTGAATGTTAGGGGAAAACTCTTTACCAGCGTGTAAATTAGGTCATTCAGCCTGTAAATTATGCTAGAAGACTAAAATGCCTTTCGTAACTCTTATACGATTCACTGAGTTGATTATCAGGAAGTATTGATTTTCTTTGGCTGGATTTGATGTCTGCATAATGCATATGCTGATCAAAATTGACTCTTTTTGTACATTGATTTTCGCATTATTTTCATGGCCCTGTAATTTGATGTAGAAACAGATTTCCTGATTGTTTACCATTTAATGAGTCGAATAATCGAGGTATAAGGTGATACGTAAGCCGTAATGATTATGACAAAAGTTGATATGTACTTGGTGTTTTCTTTTGAGTTGAGGTGGTTTAGTTTTAAGAGTGCCATCTTAGGGTGTGGGCTTAATTTGCAAATTATTACGTTGTCTTCATTACTCCCATTTTAGTAAAAAAACACATTACGAGTTATGACTAATGCACACTTGGTATTCATTTGAGTTATTGTGTTTAGTGAAATGATAATTGGAGCTTGTGTTGGTGAAAAGATAATTGGAACTATAAATAGTTATTTCTGAAATTGATTATGACACTCGTCCAATTCCAAATTGTTTGATACCTGATGTAAGCTAGGTTACTGGTTCAGTCTTTTTGTGACTTGTGTTAAATCCCGATGATTTTAGTTGCTTGGTTTTCATTTACTCCTTCTGACATAATTTTTTTATCTTTATACAGCTAGAGACATTTAAGAGGCAACTCCTGCAGTCATTGAATGAAGAAAATGCACCAGTATGTTAACTTACATTCTTCTGTGTATCATTATAAAGTTTGATGCTTTCCTACTTAATACTACTATTATCCGATCTCAAATTTAATAGCTAATGTTATTTACACCTATCTAAAGATTAAATTTCTACTTTTCTTACATCAGTCAGAAACTGTTGACATTGGAACTTATGACCAATCAGCGCCCAAGGCTTACATAACAAATGGTAATGTTTATCATTTCTGTGAAATATCTTATAATTCACTAGCCTTGGAATATTCTTCGAATATTGCATTTGTGTTACAGTTAAGAATACACCTATGTTGTTGTTTTTTCGGTTGTGAAGTGCTATTGTTGATTTTGATAACTATTGCTCTATACAGATGATTCAAATGGATATACGAATCATCATTCTTATGGTGGTGCTACCGACAACACAAGCACAAATGATGAAGGTGCTTTGAAGTTGGTTATTGAATTCGGATTGATAATCCATACATATGATTTAAAGTACTGATTTCATGGATTGCTTCCGTTGCAGTTTCTATGCAAGCTGGGCAAAAGTTGTCCGTCGCACCCAATATAACTCCCCGTCTCACTCCTAGTGGAACTCCACACGTGATTTCCACTAGTGTATCCCCGAGAAGGTACTCAGCAGCTACCACTCCTCAGAAAACCTCTGGTGCTACTTCTCCTTCTGCAAACTACAATGGAAGAGGATCCTATTCGTCTTGGTACCCTTCCAGCCAGCAGTCGTCAGCCGCCAACTCTCCTCCTCGAGGACGTCCACTGCCAGGTCTGTAAATGCTTGAAAGATTTTATATCGGATTGAAGTGACTAAATTTCTTCCATCCGGTCCTAAATTCTAAAATTTTGTTTCATTTGAGTAGGCCGTACTCCTCGAATTGATGGTAAAGAGTTCTTCCGTCAAGCAAGGTGAGTTTGAGGTTGCTATTATAATGATGATGTTCAGACTGAAAATCGCTGCATTGTGTCATGGTGGGTTTATATTGCAATATGCAGGAGTCGGTTATCACTTGAGCAATTCAGCGCTTTTCTGGCAAATATAAAGGAATTGAATGCGCAAAGGCAGTCGCGGGAGGAGGCGCTGAGAAAAGCAGAAGAGATATTCGGGACAGACAATAAGGATCTGTATATCTCATTTCAGGGGTTGCTAAACCGCAACCCGCACTAGAAAGGCGCAGTATGCTAGTTGGTTCATGCTCGAATCGTTTTCCATTTCCTCGTGGGGGATGTGTCGTCCGATTTTGACAGGTACCGCTGATCCAGATTAAACAAACCTTGTTTCTTCTATTTTGTGCAATGACACATGGTAGTTGTAAATAATGGCATTTTTGTTGGCTGCTGCTATTTGATGACATTTTTCGTTCCCATGCATAATGCTCCGATTGGAAATTGATTCATATGTGTCTCTATTTGGCTGACTTTTGGGTAATAAGTTGTGGATGTATATCGTAATTAAATCGCATTAGTATACACCAATGTATAGTTTAAGTTCATACACTATATCATATATTTGTTTTATCTAGTGAGATTAAGAAAAATTAATGGCAGGTAATATGTATGTATTGAGATTATTTTGTTTGGAATCTATCTTCAATTCTACCATGAATCTTAATCGTGCACACATAGCATCAAGTTGGTGATTTAAATAGGAAGACTCAATTATTTATGAGCATAAAAGAAGAGACAAGGCAGCAGGTGGCATATCTCCATGTTAGAAAATGCAAGTCTGTACTATAACAACCCCTCAC
Organism: Salvia splendens; assembly: GCF_004379255.2. NCBI lineage: Eukaryota > Viridiplantae > Streptophyta > Magnoliopsida > Lamiales > Lamiaceae > Salvia > Salvia splendens. The sequence goes on from NC_056042.1 coordinate 3,531,399, forward strand.
CATTGATTTATCTCCAACATCTTATCATATTTTCATTTTTTCCAATAATAATAATAAAATAATAATAAAGGAAAATGGCTTTCTACTAAAAAGTTAAGATGCCCAAGAAGCTTCAAGTGGGCTGCAAAAACTGCAAAGCTGATTTGATTTCCTTTGTTTATTCTTACACTCGTATCCGCTTCTCTTTTGATTTAATTAAAGTTGTATTCATTTTTTGAACATTTTTTTAGAATATTTTTGTGTGTGCTGCTAAATGATATCTGAAGACAATCTTAACTTCCAAGAACTCGTGACACTCATTCAAAATCGACGACATTATTCCATCAAATTTTTTTTCATAAACCGGCTCACTTAATTATATAATAAAAATCCAGTGACCTTTTAGAGTAAGATTTGTTATTTATTTAGGGGTTAATAGTAATATTTTATGTGTTCGATTTTGAACGTATTGCATGAAATATCACCACCTTTTTTACCATCAAATATTCTCAATTTTAAGCGTTTTTCATAAAATTAGGCGGCGTAAAGTTGATTTATCTTGTAGAGTCGAAAGGTTTAACATTTTCCCACTTCGAAACGACATTGTTTTAGCAAAAAATAAAAATAGTTAACTGAAAACTGTAATTGAGCCGAATCTGGTGAATGTAAATATATATACTAGTAGAAACTATGCATATATAGCGGATTCAAAACATAATTTGGAGTATCTATTGATGAGAAATGATTTGCATCCTAAAGTAAACGAATAGGAGAAATGATTATTTACAAGCGCAAGTTTTTTTAAAAATTTGTTAGGGACTCAATGTCCACATCGGTTGTGAGAACAATTGGTGTGAGATGAGTTCTCCTATTTGGTATGTAACAAAATTTCTCAATACAACTACTTCCTTCGTTCCATAGTAGTGAGTCATTTTTCATTTCGGACGTTCCATAGTAGAGTCATTTCCTTTTTTGGTAAAAATGTAACACATTTTCTCATTCTTACTTGTCCATTTTTGTTACATATTCTCTCTACTTTTTCCTCTCACCTACTTTATTAGTATTTTTTTATTTAGTTCATTACACACATTTTTCTTAATCAAATGTCTCCACTATAATGGAATGAAGGGAATACATTTGAAATCCTCTTCTTCTACTGCGAATCAAGGAAATGACGTTTTCGGCCGACCATATGAGAAAAGAAGGCCCTCTCGGACGATTTGAAGACAAAGGGAAATGTGGCAAGTAGTAACTTTAGACGAAGGGAGTACAATAAGTAAGATAAGTGCACATGTAGTAATGTACACACAAACTTTATAAATTCTAACTAGTCGATTTCAAGTCCTAAACATTTCACGTTCTAAACTTTATGAAGATTCTCATTTGAACTTGTATCTAATCTTAATACTAGTACTACTATTTATTAAGTTAAGATGATGTGCAGGCAACATGCAGGAACATGATCCTGTTCCCTCAGATATATTCAAAGCGAAAGAGAAGTTGCATGGGAACCTTACTTGATTTACTTGCTTTCTTTGCAGATATGGAATCTCGAATCTCTTTCACTCAACTTGATTGCAAGTTTGCGTCACATCCCTCCCTCCCTGCCTCCCTCCCCAACCTCTACTAGGGCCTAATTTTCCCTTAGGGTCGTCCTAAAACGACATGGGTAAATTTTCGAAGAAGGCGCCAAACAATTTCATTTTTTGATTAAAGATCTCTATGTTGTGAAATTACAATTTTACTATGCGAGAGTGAAAAAATTCTCCCTCGTTAATTCACCTGTGACCAATGTTTTAAAAACCGGACCGGACCGGCCGGTTAGACCGCTCGGACCGCGAACCGGTAGGTAGTCCGGTCCGGTTCACCCCTTTAAACCACCACTGCATTGAACCGCCGTGAACCGGTGGAACCGGCCGGTCGGATCGTGAATCGGAAACCGGTTTTCTATTTTTTTTTCAAAATTTTTTAAAATTTGTTGTTGGTAGAGGTTGAACTCATGACCTCTCTTCTAGTTAAGAAGACCTCTACCACTCCACCACATGAGCTCATTAAAAAATTTGAACATTAAATATTTTTATACATTAACCATTAATTTTATCTACAAAAACTAATAATTCATTTTAATTTTATTATTCTTTAATATAATTGTTAATTATAATATATATAATTATCATCCTTTATATTTTAATGATGCTCTACTTACCACCTATATTATTATTAGTATCATATTAAATTTTTTATCTAAACTAACTAATATTAAATATATATATCTGAATATATTTACTAAATTTTAATATTATTTATATTTATACATCACTAATTATCTATAAGGTTTAATGTTTTGTGATATATTATTAATTGTAAATCATTTACTAAATTTAATATATTTTTATATATATTTGCAACAGTAAAACGGTTAGACCGGTGGTTGGACCGGTTGGACCGGTTGAACCGTGAACCAGTAACGTCGTCGGTTCGTTTGCCGGTCCGGTTTTTAAAACATTGCCTATGACTTTAAATTATTTTCATTTATTAATTATGGAGCCTAAAATATCTCCTACCATATTTAGGATTTGTTTTTTCCTTGATGTATATTTCCTTGTGATAGATTTATTCCTTATGGAATATGTTTCCTAGTTTGACTAGAATTAGGGCTCTCTAATTGCTTATAAATAGAGGTGTTCCCTCATTGTCAAATTATCCTGAAATTATATAGTGAAATCACTGGCTTGGCATCATCCCCAGACGTAGATACACATTGTATCGAACTGGGTAAACAATTCGTTGTGTTTATTCTCTTTCATATTCGTGATTGTCTATGTTTATTTCCCAACATCATTCAATCAGTACATCCTAAATTATGTTATGAATCCACCACTGCTTATAGTTAATCGTTCCAATCACTAGGATGTCTCAAACAAATTCGGAGATTAGACATTGAGATATCAACTACTATCCCCGTCCACAAAAAATAGACTAGTTTTACCATTTTGGGTCATCCACCAAAATTAGACTAATTCTAAATTTAAAAAATTTTAAACAATATATAAATATTATTTTGTAATGTGGATCCCACCATCCACTAACACTATTTCCATTAGATTTTCCTCTTCTATATCTTATCAACTATGCATTAAAACATGTGTAATTTACGATTTTGGTCATATTTTTTTTATAGATTTTTTATAGACGGAGGTTGTAATATTCAAACCGACATTCATATATTCATGTGTTCGATATGTATGTAATCATCAAAATCAGAAGAAAACCCATGGAATAGAATCGATGGCATTAGTGCATGGCACATGAATTTGACATAAAAAGGGATAACATTTGTTTGCATATAGAGTTATACACCTTTAATAATCATTAAGATGATGGGGCATTTTAATTCTTTTGACCATATTCTGTTGTGTGTCAGTGTGTGTGTGAGAGAGTTCTGTTACTAAATGTTTGATACGCATGCTTTTCGCGGAAAATTGTCATAAAAAACAATCAATTTAGCCTTGTATTAAGAGGAGACTGTGTATATGATGTAAAATGTATTTATTCCCTGACATGAAATCACAATATTATATTCCTTTATATATTTTTCTATATATCAAATAGAAAATATTATATGTGGGTCGACCAACATCAGATATACACTAAAACGAATCAGCTGCAGACACGAGAATCAGTCCTCTTTTCGTCCTAAATTCTTGCTTTGACCATATTTATTTTATGAAAAAATAACATTTTTTAAATCATATGGAGTACTTCTCTTAGGAAGTAATTAAAGGGATAATAGTCTTCTAAATTTTTAAAGTTGATCAAATTCTAGTTTGTCTCATAAATTTTGAAATTTTAATTTTTTTTCAATTGTCTCGTCCATGTATAAATCCACATCTTTTTGTGATGTTAAAAATGATAATATTTTAATAAAATAAAAAAAAATGAAAATAAAATAATACTAGTATAAAAGAGGAAAAAATACTTTTTTTATTTCAAATACTTATTTTAATAAAAACATGTTGTTTTGAATATTGTAAAAAGAGTACATTTTGTGCATGAATGTGTCAATATTCATGATTTAATATTTTGATTTCAAAATTAATGGAACAGACCAGAATTTGACGAACTTCATGATTCAAATGACTATTAATCCTAAAAAAATCATATACTACTTCTCTTATATCGTTTTTTGTTGAATTCGTCGTCATGTGTTCATATCTTTTTTTTTTGTCATGTGTTCATATCTTATAGATGCATGATTTTATTTTTTTTTGAATTCAATCATTTTTTACATAGGAGAACTCTTCATGCTTAAAGAATTAAATAATAATAGGTCCATTGTTTGTAGTTCTCATAATGGATATGAAAGTAATGCATTCATCCAAATAGATGATACGTTCTCGTTTTAATTAAAATGGATATGAAAACAATTCTCATGTTCTTAAATTCATAACAATTCACAGTTGAACACCTGAAACAATCCTATATTTGTGTGTGTGAAGAAGTTCAAATGAGAACTCTCTTATCATTAGAACTAAGAATCATTTTCGGCCTTTAGATTGTGAATGTCTAATGTGGATGCATCTCTTTCACTTAATGAATATACATACTTGGACTCGATCCTAAATTGAAAAAAAAATATCTCTAGTGTAAGAATTTCCACTATAAATATTGTTACTTTACATGTTAAATGCAAGTGCTTAGGTTATACTTGTGTTGCAACAAATTTGGATCTTATGACTATTCTAAAAGTCAAATATACATGAGGGGTGTGTGCCAGCAAGTTTTCATCTTATGACTATTATTTAAATGGAACCATTTATATTTAAATAGATAGAAAATAAAAAAAAACCCACTGAATATTTGATGGAATTGTATAAAATGATTATGCTAGCTGGCATTGAAAATCAAAGAAAATATATGGTCCGAATCATAGATTCTTAGGCTATGTATATAGGTCAGATCAAAGGGGACAGCTGTAAACAGTAGAAGAATAGTGAGCACATGAAGTGCTCTATTCTGCTGCTCCCTTTTACTTATTTATTTTCTTTCTACTTTATAAATATATAACTTCAGATTTATATGATCATCTTAATTAGACTGAAACAATTCAAAACACTAAACATAATTATAACTAACTAATCAAACTTGGAACAAAAGTTGCAATACTCACAACTCTGCAAACTATAATTGCATAAACTACTAGGTTTTTTTTTCCGAGTTCGAGATACATTGGCAAGCGAACTAGCCTCCCCCAACCCCCTGTGGCCGCACGAACTAGCCTCCCCCAGACGGGTCCAGGCCCGTAAGTTGTCCACCCCCTCAGACGGGTCCAGGCCCGTAAGCTTGCAAAGTCCCAAGGTAACAAGCCTTGTTTAGGCCCACAGGGGAAATTAATCCCAAGTTGCGCCATTCAGGAGTCGAACTCGAGACCTCCAGGATGACGCGATATCCTTGCCACTCTCCTCAACCACTTGAGCTAAGGGGCTTGGATTGCATAAACTACTAGGTTAAGATGTAAATAATTAAGTAAATTAATTAGTACTCCTACTAATTTAATTTAAATTCCAGTTGTGAAGGTCTATCCAAGAGCCAATAACAACCATGAAAAGACAGGAGTGACTGTCAAATCGTGCGGGTTGGGTCGTTATCGTGTCCACCCATTATCGACCCAACCTAATCGTGTCCCAACCCAACCCAACCCGAAATCATCAGGTTCTTATCGTGTCCCAACCAAACGGGTTCGTGTCGGGTTCGTGCGTGTTAGCGTATACCCTGAAAAAGTCAACTCTCTATTAATGATAGTAAGTTAGCTTGACACGACACGATAACGACTAAAACATGATGTTATTATACGATTTAAACATGATATTACACGATAAAATAAAAAATTACCAAATCAAAATAATAAAATTAAAGTATAGTAATATTAAATCTATATAATAAAATTAAAGTATAGTATTTTTTAACTAATTAAAATTAAAGTATAATATTTTTTAATTAATTAAAATTATAATATAATATTTTTAATCAACAAAAATAACTAAAAATTAAAGTTTAATAATTTTTTAATTAATAAAAAATAATTTTTTTTCTTAAACGTATAACCCAAACCCGACCCGACCCAACCCGTTATCTTCGTGTTCTTATTGGGTCGACCCTATAAGGACCCAAATTCTGAACGTGCGTGTTCGTGTCGTGTTAATTTCGTGCCGGTCCGTGTCGTGTTATCGTGTCGTATCAAAAATTGTCAACCCTAGTGGGCATGTATATGTAGAGAATAAAATCGGCTGCAGCCACAATTTTAAACATTTGATTTATTTACCCCACTTATATACTATATGCTCAATATCTTAATTAGATTATGCTCAACAGTAACAGTACTAGTTATTATAGCCTTTTTCAGCTCAGACTTTTACATGATTTCCTCGTTCTAGATGCTGCATAAAGTGTATAATTTCATTAATTTTTTGTATCTATGTAAAAAAAATTGCCCACAGTAATTTTTATGTATTTTTCGCTAAGAATAAAGACCGCATAAATGTATATATGTATAGTAGTAGGAGACCTAGTATTATATTGCTAGAAACATAATTTGAAATTGGACTTCTTGATATATTTATAGGAATTCATGAATTTTACACTTGTACTATAATAGTTGGGTTAAACCTATTAATATATTGTAGCTAGAAACATAGTAGTTTGAAATTGGACTTGATATAGTTATATGAATTCATGAAATTTAGACTTTCACCTATTGAGATACATTTTTGAATTTATCACAACCACGTATTAAACTCGAAAGGCAAAGCAGTAAGCTCACAAAAATGAAGTTTGCTAGTGGATTAACGGCGGAAAAGGCTCGTCGGAAAAAAATGAAGTTATTATCAGATTAGGGGCAACAAATTCCACCGCTAATACCCACAAATATTTTCCTCACTAATTTGGATCACTGAGTCTAGCGTTAGTGGCGGAATATAATCCGCCACTAATTTGCTGCTAATGTTATCTACCCAAATGTGTGTTTCCCTTTAAATCAACAATTAGGCACATGTTATCACATCATCAATAAAGCATCCATTTATATGTATATAATCTATACATATATAAAAGACGAGTTTTGGCCTTCTTTAAAAATATTTATATGTTTTGTCCTCATTCTGAAATACTTATAAGTTATGAACCAATTTGAATATTTTAAGTAACTCTCATGAATATTTATTCTGATATTTTAATGATCATTTGACTAATTCTTAAAGTACTATAATGAGTAACCGACAGTTACAAATATTTAAATAGGATAATGTGCATTTAACAAATTTTGTAACCTCTATTGTCTTGATTTTATAATTTATGATGTTTTAATTCCATGACCTCTCATGTCCTAATTTTATGCCTATAAAAGACATAGAGTTGTGGATGAATTACACACTAACAAAAGCATTCTTCATTCTCTCTCAAGCTCTCAACATTTCATTGCACATTTTTGGAACATTGTTTTGCTAGATTTTTGGAGCCCCATCAAGTTTATAGGTGCCTAGGAGGTTTGAGATGTTATATACGTTAGGAGGAAGTCGTTTCTTGTTTGGGGATAATACGTCAATCTGAGAGCACTAACCATGATGTAATTTGTCTTGCGGAAAGAGGATTTTTCTTGACTAATTTTCATTGTAATTTCCATTTCATTTATTGTTGTTTATTTTTCTTTGATTACAATAGTTAGAGGCGTGTATATGGTTCGAGAATTTTATCCCAATATTTCTTACAGTTCTTAGAGACGGAAGAATTGTAGCATCCTTAACTCAAACATGTACTCCCTCCGTCTCAATAAATATGAAACATTTGGTTTTCGGCACGAGATTTTATGTAGTGGTGTTTTGTGAGTTAATGAAGAGAGAGTAAAGTAAAAGAGAGGGAAAAGTAGAGAGAGTGTTGTTTCCATTTTACAAACGTTTCATTTTTAGTGGGATAACCCAAAAAGGAAAATGTTTCATTTTTAGTGGGACAGAGGGAGTATATATTTATCTTCATCTTGACACAATTTATTATTTTTGTATATTTAGTTGTTCAAATAAAATAAAATAGTCTGCTACTAAATTTTGGTTTGCTAATAATACTATTGTTGAAATTAGGATTTAACACTTAATTGTTATGGGATACAACTGATTTTATATGGAGAATCTAATTATCTTATCTGTAGGTGATCATGCTGAGTAAAATATATACCCCATATTAGTTATATTTTTACAAAAAGAAAATTTGTAAATAGTATAGATGTTTCCTGTTCCAACAAGACACGTTTAAAAGTGCAATAAATAAAGATAAACACTTCAATATTCAAAAGAGCTATCACTATTCATTAATGCAACAATGTTAATTCAACCAATTAATGTAATTTTTTTTGTAGTTTATCATTTGAATTTTTTTATGGTCATAGTTTTGACGTTTTGAATATTATGAGTTATGATTCATTATTTTGTTAAAATGTGATTTACATTATTTTTAGTAGAGAAATATGAAGGATTGTTATAAACATTCCATTTTAAATGTTTAATTTAATGTCTTTAGGTGTAAAAGGAATTGAGGAGTATATGTTTATTAAATTTTTATTATATAGTATATTTTTCTATTTTAAATCTTATATAGTTATATTGTTTCTCATTTTAATTAATTAATTAATAATTTAAAATAGTATGATGTGCATGGCACGTGGGGTTAACGCTAGTATAATGTAAATTAAGACAAACCTCGTACAGAGATGAAGATTCTGGCCATATATAAATATGCATTAAGATGATAATAAGACCTAAATGAAGACTAGACATGAGAGAGACACAGAGTGGAGAAGGGTCCAGTTTTGTCTGATGCTATAAATAGTTCCCTCCACCATCCATCTTCTTCACAACCAACTCTCCATCTTCTCCCTTCTCGTCTCCACTAATGGATCGCTACTGCTTCGATTACCCCTCCGATTTCTGCAACTCCTCAAACATCTTCAACTCCAACAATTCTCCCCTTTCTGTCGCCTCGTTTCCTGACGCCGCCCTTCCTTCCGACTACATGGTCGTTCCGCAGATGGAGGCCGGCTTTCGGGATTTCTCCGCCTGTGATTACAATCAGAGTGATTCCGGTGAAGAGTGCTGGCCGCCTTACAGTCCCATGCTTGCTGAAAACTGGGTTTGTTTTCCAACTTTGTTCATATATATGTTTTCCAACTTTGTTCATCTATATGTTTTCCAACTTTGTTAATATACATATATATATATATGTGTGTGTGTGTGTGTGTGTGTTAAAGTTAAAATTCACTTTGGCATTTCTTCAAATAGGTTAATGAGTGTTTGTGGTTTTAGGGGATACAAGGGAAGGCGGCGGATGAGAGCGATCAGGTGAAGGTGGGGAGATATTCTGCTGAAGAAAGGAAGGATAGAATTCTCAGATATCTGAAGAAGAGAAACCAGAGAAATTTTAATAAGACCATCAAGGTCAGAATATTAACTAAAATGATCTGAAAATGATCTTGTTTTTTGGTTACTCAATTATGCATTTTGATTTACACTAGTTTTTTTTTTTTTTTTGGGGGGGGGGGGTTTGATTTCATATGTGTATTAATTCGGTGGTGGTGCAGTATGCCTGTCGGAAAACCCTAGCAGACAAGCGTGTCCGAGTTCGCGGGAGATTCGCAAAGAACAATGAAGCCTCTCAAGATGAAATGTTGATGGACTCGACCTCTTTTCAACTAAACTATTCATTTCAAGACGAGGTACCTACTTATTAATTTGAACGTTGTGTGTGTTTCGTATAATCAGTGACGGATCCAAAAAAAACAGAACTCGTGAGTCTGACACACTAAAAGACAGTTGTAGGATCGTGGGGTCGTTGGTAACTCCATAGGTCAAATTTCGTGGAGGGAGTGGACCGATGTTGACCCCACGGCCCAATCTGGATCCGTCATTGCATTTAATAATCTTTTACACAAATCTTGGTATTTATTTAATCAATTCTATGTTATATGTTTGGCAGATGGTGAAGTACGATGAGGAGTATTGGATCCAAGTAGCAATGGACAATCTTGGCCACTTTCCTTACTTAGGCAGCTAGAATCGGCGGTCGGAATTATCATATATTTTGATGTTTATTTTATGATATTGAATTGCAATCCTAGACTCTCAATCGACGATGATTAATATATCATGATTTTTCCAATTCTACTTATACCTTGCAATATCAATAATGTGAACTTTGTTAATTAATTATGAGTGATTAAATCTCAAGTCAATTAAATTAGTACCTCTAATTAGTTATAAACCACGAATCCGAAGTTGGAAAAGTCTTGAAATGATGAGCATACCTTTAGTGGTTGTGATCGATTCTTTGATTAGGCTTTTTATTCCATTCAAAATACACCCACATGCATACATCTAAGCTTTGTCAATAGCTTTCTCCCTTCTTTATCTCGGGGTAATGTGGTGTTTTTAATAGGATTAATAATTATTCCTCGTCAATATTCGCTTTATTTATCACACTTTTGGATTTTATATATTAATGGATTCATATGGAATGAAGCACATCATTGATGCATAATTAAGTAAAGGCACAAATGAAATTTATCTCGCAAGGATGTAAACTATAGACAAACAAAACACAACATTTAACAATCCATTTAAAAAGGCAAAAAAACATGGGGTGTGTAAAAATTATGGCGAAGAGAGAATACAAGTACAAAGTCACTTTTTTCATCAAATGTCAAGCTACATTTATAAAAAAGGCTTCACTACTACACTAATAATGCTTTCCTTTTATAAAGTAAAAAACTCCAATGTTGTATTGAAAATTGAAATATAGTTCACTAAAAGAAGATAATTTACAATATAAACGAATATGGATTGCCCCAAGCATGCATTCTTCCAAGCGTAAGAAGCCACTAAACAGAAGTGACTATTAAACATATTTTATGCTAAGTTTCCCATCACACAACATGAACCATATATCCACAAATCACTATTTTGAACAAAATTCCAAAGCTATGTAGTATTACATATCCATCAACTAGCTAGGTCCCTCTTAATTAAATTAAACCAATTAATCAATCTTCCAATCACCATATTAATTACTACAAGAAACCACACAATTAACAACGAACTCGACGACAAAAGATAGTCGAATTGATACCCTTGTAACGGAAAAGGTCACTGGAGTGTTTTACAATGAAATATGAGTGCAATGAAATGAGACTTCTATTGTCGGACAGACTATAATCTCAAATTGAGACTTTTAATGGCGGAGTGGGAGAGTACATTGTTAGAATTTAGGAGGAATAAGTAATGGATGAGTTTTATAGGAGTATATGATTATAAATGAGGACTATAATCGGTGGCCTTATTACTAGAAATAAATGGAGCAAGAGTGAAGTCGTTTTCGAAGGTAACATAATTGATTTTAGAAATCAGAAAGCACAACAAAGACATGAATACCTGTCCCTTGTGGTGTGGGAAGGGTTAGGTCTCAATCTCATATACATACCTACATAACATATACTCTATGTAGAGAGGGAGAGAGAAAGAGACATATATAGTGGGATGAAATAAATTCTCATAATGGTTCCAATCTTTGTGCAACTATTTTGTTGAAAACTACTCCATCCATCCCACAAAACAAAACAGTGCACACTTGTATGCGAAACTCGTCTTAATCATTGCAAAAGGCAAAATTTTGATGCGTATTGAAAGTAATCTCCTTATTTTTTATGGCTTGAAAATGAGGTTTTGTTAATTCATTTCAATCAGACGAGTGGAAAGATGCAGCAGATTCTATATATGGTATGAGCAAATTAAATAATATGGGAGTTGACTATATAGCAAAATAATAGTCCGAGCCATGAAGATGATGGCGACTTGTGTTGTTGATACCACTATATGTTTACTATAGTGTTGATTGGTCCCTCAAATATTACTCCATGCAAATAATTTTATATATTGTCGGAATATTTCTCTCTAAACATATTAGGTGCAAATCATTCCTTCTATAGTATCATAGAGCCATGCACTTGATATATACTCTCTTCGTCCCGCTTTAGCAGTCCCAGTCACTTTTAAGTACTCATTTTGTAAAAATTATAATAAACAGTTAAAGTGGAGAAATGATAAAGTAAGAGAGAGAATAATGTAGAGAAGAGTCTTATCTACGTTATTCTCTCTCGTACTTTACCATTTTTTCACTTTAACTATTTATTATCATTTTTAGAAAACGAGTGCTCAAAAGTGACTGAGACTGCTAAAGCGGGACAGAGGGAGCATACAATAATGTGGAGTATCTTTTGATAACAATAATCCAAATTGAGTTTTACATGATACATATATAGAGAAATGGTCAGTCACTAATTAGACCCAATTACCTATTCTAGTTGATAAAATTGTAAGGATCTACTACTAAACATAGGGCTGACAATTTTCGACACGACACGATAATCTGATACGAATCCGTACGAAATTATTGGGTTGGGGTCAAGTCTTATTGGATCTGTGTCCTTATCGGGTTGACCCATTAAGAACCCGATAATTTCGGGTTGGGTTCGGGTCGGATACGGGTAACCCATTAAGAAATAATATTATTATTTTTATTATTATTTAAAAAAATATATATTACTTTAATTTTTTAATTTCTTATAAATTAGTTTAAATAGTATAAAATGAATTTTAATTGTGTAAATTAGGTTAAAAATTAAGGTTTAATGGTGTAATATTAGGTTTTAATCGTGTAATATCAGGTTCAGGTTGTTATCGTGTCGTGTCAACCCATATTATATCGTGTCGATAACGGGTTCGTGTCGGGTGCGGATCGTGTTCGGATTTGAAGGTAGCAGGTCGGGTTCGTGTTCGGATTTACAGTTTCCTTAACAGGTCGGGTTCAGGTTAGGCCTTATTGGGTTGGGTCATTATCAGGTTGACCCGATAACGACCCAATCCGCACGATTTGTCAGCCCTAACTAAACAGATTATTAATTTGATTCATTACTTTCAATTATTGTAGACTTATTTCAGATTATGCTCATCTTCTCCTTGTATTATTATACTAGTATTACATGGACTGCATAATATTATGAGAATAAAATAGGATTCAAGATAAGTCATTAATTAATTGTGCTGTTACAACCTCTCTACTTTATTAGTGGTTAATAGTTCACATTAAAACTTTAGTGCGATCTGTAAATTTAAAAATTACACGAACTATAATTCATGTATTGTTGCTGCCACAAAACTTAACTAATCAATTAATATCATGAAAATCACCCCACTCTATGAATAAGTCTGGTAATTTTTCTATGTCTTTTTTATCATATTCTTTTTAAGATATTATCACAATCGCTACTACAAGAAGAAATCACAGAACAAAAAGCAACGTGTAGTCGTCTATCATAATAGAAAACAAATTTAATGAAGTTTAATTTTTTTCATGAAATTTATTTATCAGTCATTTTAGCGTAACAAACTTATTTATTTGTTGCAGAATAGTGGAGACATTTAAATGGTGTAAAGTGGGCAAGAAAGCCCATTTTGGGAAACGGCCCAATTTCCCAAGCCCAATAACACCGACTTACAACATTAATATGGAATTCAAGAATCTTCATACCAAAAAATAAAATAAAATAAGAATCTCGTTTTCCTTGTTAACTGGTTGCTTCCTCTGGTTAACTGGTTTTGTTTAGCTCAATTTTCTCTCTGTCTAAACGAATTACTTTTTGAGCTCAAAGATGGATGGCGAATTCGACAAGGAACGGTTCTTGAAGGAGTTCGGTGGAGATTATGGTTATCCAAATGCACCCCACAACATTGATCAAATCAGAGCTAACGATTTTAAGCGATTGAATGGTTTTAGCCTTTTCCCCCTTTTTCTCTTTATTTTATTTAAATTTTCGAGCTGAATTTTATGTAGGGTGTATTGTTCATGCTTGATAAGTGACCATGAAGGAAATGAACACTAGGCATACTTGATTATTCATCAAGAATGAGAATTTTGATATTATTCAGCTGAATACGGTTTGGAGTTAATTTGTTTTCTCTGTTTTGTGATTGTGATGTTGGTGCCATTAAGAAAGTTGGAGTCTTGAAGAAAGAAAAGAATTTTTTTTGGAATTTGTTTTGTGGTTCTTGATTCTGGTGTTGGTTGTGATGTGTAGATGTAGTATACTTGGATCATGCTGGAGCAACTCTATATTCCGAATCGCAAATGCAGGACGTTTTTATGGACTTGAGTTCTACTCTATATGGAAATCCCCGTATCCTTCGCTTCGTTTTAGTGAAGTGTTGATTTGCTTTCTCTTTAGACTTGAATTCTGAATATATGGATGTGATTCTTAAACTAAAACCATAGATAGCCAGAGTAGTTGCAGTGTGACAACCAGCGACATTGTTGGGGAGGTTCGTCAACAGGTGAGGCCTTATCTTGATATCTGTTTTGAGTTCCGGGATTTTTGCATAATATTTGAGGGGTTGTTTGAAAATTGGTGCAGGTCCTTAGTTTCTTTAATGCATCTCCGAAAGAGTACAAATGTATATTCACATCTGGGGCAACATCTTCGTTAAAACTTGTTGGCGAGACATTTCCATGGAGCCGTGAGAGTAATTATATGTACACAATGGAGAATCACAACAGCGTTCTTGGGATCAGAGAGTATCCTTCTTGTTGAATGGTTTAAATAATTTAACGGCCTTTTTTCAAATTTGAACGACCTGAACTGATGAAATTGGTTGGATGCACTGCATTTTTCGTGTTCCAGTTCCATGTTTGATACTACTCGTGTTTTAGATATTTTCTTCCTTAATGTTTTTCATTAGGTATGCCCTTAGACAAGGTGCTGCAGCCATTGCAGTTGACATTGAAGATATTACTGAGTCTGATGCAATGAGTGGTAAGAAATCTGGCATTAAGATTGTACCACACACTGTACAAAGAAGAGGTGAAGCTGACTGCGGGAAAATAGATGAAACCAGTTGAGTTATTCTTGACATACTCACAACAAAATTTGCTAGCTTATCTTGTATTATTTAGTGAAAGTTCCTTCTTTATCCAACTAGATACGGCATCGTACGAAGCAGTGCAGACACCGAGTTTTTAGCTACTTTTTTACCATAGTTTATACTTGAGCTCACATTCACAGACAATCCTCAATGTAAATTGAAGTGAAACCTTTGTCTAAATTTTTTACCAGTTTGTATTATTTACAAGGATGAGATTTTTAGCGGTAACATATAGTAGTTTCTTAGAAGTACCTATCGATATTAGGAACCAGTACTAAAAACTATATATGCTGTTATAATCATCTAACGTTGTTCTGTGCGTGTAAATGCGTTTTACAGGCGAGACATACAATTTATTTGCATTTCCGTCAGAGTGCAACTTCTCGGGTCTTAGATTCAACCTTGATCTGGTTAATTCTATAAAGGAAGGTTCTTGTCAAATACCAGGAACTTTTCCAACTCACAGGTATTTAATCATTTTATGACTAGACATTGATTTTTTTTACCCTTGATTCGATATTTATGAAGCAAAAAAACATGGAGATGGTGTATGCTTTCATTGACTACCAGCTTTACTAAAACTGTTTTGGAAAACCAGCTTTACTAATGTTGGCATCTTTGTGTTTCTGCATCTGCTGAACTTGAGTGAATGAGATCTATGAAACAGATAAACATGTTGTGTTTGGATTATAACAATATTATAGCTGGAGATTCATTGCTTGATATCTGTGAACAGTGGGCACTGGATGGTCCTGATTGATGCTGCAAAAGGAAGTTCAACATGCCCTCCTGATTTGTCAAAATACAAGGCAGATTTTGTAGTCGTCTCATTTTATAAGGTATTTATGCTATATCGTGTATGTTGTCATGAGTTCTGTTGCTTTTCTCATTATTATTTTGTTCCCCCAGCTATTTGGATATCCAACTGGAATTGGAGCTCTTATTGCTCGAAACGGTAGACTTCCTAAGAAGAATGATATAAACTTGAAATTCTTGGAAAGTGCAACAATCTAACAGAAATCCCTCCCCCTCCAAAAAATATTGTTACAGAGTCAGTTAAGTTATTGAAGAAGACCTATTTCAGCGGAGGTACATATTTTTTCATTTTTCTCCAAGTTATTATCAAATCTGGTGGATGCACTCTTAACTTTCCAATTCTTCAGGAACAGTGGCTGCGTCTATTGCAGATATAGACTTCTACCAAAGAAGAGACGGCGTTGAGGAATTCTTTGAGGATGGCACCGTATCTTTTCTCAGCATTGCATCCCTTCATCATGGATTCAAAGTTCTTAACACATTAACCATGCCTGCTATTTCCAGGTGCCACAGAACTTGTCCTTATCACCAACACCAGTGAACACGCATGACTGTCATCTAATTTGATTTGTGACATTCGAGATATTGCTTCTGAGTAACTGAGTTTGAATGTGGCTGTGTTGGATAATATGCGATTTACTCATTCACCTTTAAATTCTTTTTTATTTCATGTTACTTGTATACCTTTCAGATCAATGTACTAATTGGGCTTTCATCTCTTAAGGCACACAAGCTCGCTTTCCTCATACGTTAGGAATGCACTACTGAAGCTGAGGCATGAGAACGGAAATTTTGTTTGCACATTGTATGGCATCAATGATAATGAGGTTAGTCATCATTTTTATATGAAATTAGAATGTAACTCTATACCATAACTCACACCTTGCCTTCTCTTTGACTTGCTCGAAAGTGGTTGAGCATTATGATATTGTCTCTATTACTTTTGCTTACTCTTTTTTTATGGTTAAATGAACATAAATTTAAATGCCGCGCCACGGAGGACTCGAACCCGAGACCTTTGGCCTCGGGCATTATTAACCTCTCTACCGCTTGGCCAACTCACACACACATTACCTTTGCTTACTCTGGTTATATATATTCTTCCTTCAGGCATTGTTCGATTCAATAGGTCCTGTAATTTCGTTCAACCTGAAAAGACCTGACGGATCTTGGTTTGGATATCGAGAGGTGGAAAAGTTGGCATCCTTGTCCAATATCCAGTTGAGGGTAAGACTGTTGAGCTCAACCTCTGTATCAGGATACGCTTAATATTTTTCCCTTGAATTTTGCATTGGTTAAAAGATTGTAGTTTCATTTCATGACATTTAAAGATCCTTATGGTCGTATCAAACAATCAATAATCTTGCATTTTGTGTCTTCAACGGTTATAAAATGTTATGGAATAGTTGAGTTTGTTCCTAATTGTTTCCATTTTAGTGGGTGGTTAAGATCTATACAGGAGATGTGTAATTTTAAAATATAAAGTTTTCCTTAGTTTTTGTTAATGAAAATAGGATACGTTTCTCTGAGTACAAGCATTTTGAAGATATCTGATGTGTTTTTTAGACAGGGTGCTTTTGTAATCCTGGTGCATGTGCAAAACATCTTGGTTTGTCTCATTCGGATCTTGTTTCTAACATTGAGGTATACACTGGTTGCTTCACCATCTATTAACTTGTTATATAAATAAATCTAGTTGGAGACTGTATATTTTTTTAATTCAGGCAGGACATGTTTGCTGGGATGATCATGACATATTGAATGGCAAACCAACTGGAGCAGTTAGGGTGTCATTTGGTTACATGTCAACATTTGAAGATGCCATGGTATACTTTTCTGGATCTCTGGAATTATGTTGTCCATTCGATGCCAAGCTGTAAATTAATTTGTTCTTAGATTTTGCTTCCAACGATGTTTATGTGGTTTGCATTTGGTTTATTTGTTTTAACTTAAGAAACTACAAAATTATGTCACAATTGTTCACTAATAGTTGGCTACAAGTTCACATTGTAGATTTTAAAGTTTTGTGGGCAATGGTAATGCTTCCTGGCTAAATTGATACCATGATCTAATTGTAACATCTTAAAACTGACACTATTTAACACTACTCCTTATTCGATAGTGGTGATAAATTCATATAGATTCGAATTGCGTCTCTTCGTTTTTGTCCCCCATATAACAATACCTCTAATACCATTGTGCAGAAGCTTTTGAAGTTCATCAAGAGTTCATTTGTGCCCCAGATGACACATAATATACCTGGAGACATACCTTATTCTGCAACTGAAGGTGGTTTATAATTTGACTAGCTATAGCCTAACTGCATCGCATCTTCTGTTGACAGACTGCCATGTTGTTATGCAGGGATTGAAAGGACTTCAAGATACTTCCTCAAATCAATCACTGTTTATCCCATCAAATCTTGTGCTGGCTTCAGTGTGGGGAGCTGGCCTTTAAGTAATACTGGTATTATGCCTAAATTGCTTTTAGCTTGAGGCAAGATGTATTCTGGTCTCACTCTTCTATATGTATTTGGTAATAAAGATGAAAATTATTTCTAAGAATGACATTCAGAATGGTTTAATTGGCTTTGAAATTGATTCGGAATGATAATTTTTTACCCTTAGACAGCAAATGTTACATTAATTTTATGTTTTATTGTATGTTTCTGAATTCCGTACGGCCGCAAAAATTTCAGGATTGCTGCATGATAGGGAATGGCTTCTCAAGAGCTTCAGTGGAGAAATTTTGACCCAGAAGAAGGTGAGTTTTAATCTTTTTAGAGCTCTTGCATTTAACGATGGACTTCTTGATCACATCTTTCTCGCTTTTAGCTTCTCAGTAGCATTTGACTTAAGGGAGATGTACGGCCAATTAGCATGTACTATGTATGAACTGATAAGTTCCTAACAATGTTGTAATGCTGTGTGAAATCTATCCATGTTAGTTTTACGTGTTCTCTTCTTTCTCCCGTAGTAATCTGCTCACAACTTGAGTGGTGGCAGTTACTATTTAAATACGATGTGCTCTTTTTTGTTTCGCCTTTCTTGAACGAAACATTATGAACTTAGACCTGTATAACTTTTCTCTTTCTTTTCTCTTTTCGTGGATGGCTTATATTCACTGCTGATTACTGTTACCATTATTAGTTTATGATATTGCTTTTTGGATTTCAGGTTCCTGAAATGGGTTTAATCAGCACGTTGGTCGATCTCAAATTGGGACTGCTAATTGTTGAATCTCCCCGCTGCAAAGAAAAAATGCAGATAGAGCTTGCTTCAGCTCAATGTATAGGTAAAAGAGAAGTGATGGAAATACATTCTCGAAGGTATAAAATTTCTGTTTCAGGTAAAACATTTTGCGTATAATAATCACATTTCATTTCTCCCTACGTGTTTTAAACGGTTACTTGATGGATGCTAGGCACATCATCTAAAGGATGATTTGTCTCGTTAAATGGACGACGTGACTGAGTGTATTGCCCGCACTTATAGTTCACTATTCATGATCTTGACACAAATATCTGTCTTCGACTTTCCATACTAAACTGTACTTCATCATATAAATCATACCTTCATTAGGATGTTAATGTTCTAACTATAAACTTCTCTAAGGATGCAATCAATTTCCTGTCTAGATATGAAGTTGGAGGCTACTGGAACGAAATCGACATTTGGTTTAGCAATGCAGTCGGTCGCCCTTGTACCCTTGTCAGAAGCTATGCTGTCCAAAATCAGACGCGGTCAAACAGGGAGCAGTGTATTGTAGGGATGTGCAGAGATTTTGAGACTAGATTGAATTTTGTCAATGAAGCTCAGTTTTTGCTATTATTGGAAGAAAGTGTATCAGATCTCAACAACAGAATTAGATCAAGTACGTTGCTGCGCTCTTTCCCCATCTTTAATTTTTCTTTTGCATATTTCAAAATCATGGTTTCCGTGGTTACATTGCTTCATTTATTTTGTCAACAGAGTTGCGAAACAGCTCACTTAACCAGCCAGCCGAAGTTAATCCAATGAGGTTCCGTCCAAATATTGTCGTCTCTGGTGGCAAACCCTATGCCGAAGATGGTTGGAAGATTTTGAAGATTGGAGAGAGTAACTTTAAGGTAATTTTTGGTGTACTTTTTATGTTTTTATTGCATAGTCCACTTTTCCTTTAACATCGCAACACCGTTAGCGTCGAATGAATCTTGTTTCTTTGATTATTATTATTATCATAGTACTACTTGTTTAGCAATAGGTTGGTGCATTTCAAAAAAAAATGAGGGTGATTCTGCAATATGGTAAAAATTCTAGTGATCTTATCCGACGATATTGACTTGTGCAGTCTTTGGGTGGTTGCAACCGGTGCCATATGATCAATATGACTTCTACAGCCGGGACAGTGCAGAGGTCCAACGAACCGTTAGCCACTTTAGCATCGTACAGAAGACTAAAGGTCAGCGTGATCAATTCTATATAGCAATATTTATTGTTCTTCGCTAGTATACTGACTACATTATAGATTGCCGTTCCAATGTCACAGGGGAAGATATATTTTGGAATACTGTTAAGATTATGCGATTTTATCGACCAAGATGCGTGGATTTCTGTGGGACAAGAAGTGATTCCAAACACAGATTAAAATTTTGCAAGTTATAAGGATGCACACTTTATCCTCGGCGATATATCTGCAAACAGAGTTCACGAGAGCGTGACTCGATGAACGTTGGTTAGTTCTATTCATTTTAAACATTGTATTATAGTAGTACTATATCTGTATTATCCACAGTCCATCATCAAACATCATGTTGTAGATTATGTCCACCATAATAAATGAGAACATCTCGGAATTAGTCGTTTTAGAGGCTATGTGGTCCAAATACTGTTCTAGTATTCGAAACATGGTCTTCGTAGAGTCTGGATACAATAAGTTATGCTTCTTTTGATTTATGATCGCATACATTAGCTGCTCGTGGAACGGGTATGGAGTCTGGACCCGGTCTTTCTTCACGTAGACCGGACTTGTTATATGTCGATGATGTAGGAGACAGTGTTGATACTAATAAATGTACAAGATATGGGGGAATCTTTTGCAGGCCATGGCAAATTTTAGATTATTCTTTGACTATGGTGTTTGCATAAACTAATTAATTTTTGTTTTGTTTTGTTTTGTTTTTAGAATGACTAGAATTTGTCTGAGTTGCGACAGATGTTTAATTATATTAGTGAATTTGTTTTGTGGAATGTTGGTTGAGTATGATTTGATCTGTTCAACATTCTTGTGTGCATCTATTTTGTTTTGCCGATGTTGAAAATTTGAAATTAGGAAGAGGTCTTGAATCATACAAAAATTCCAATTTGTTGTTGGTAATACTATTATTTTTTATAAGGAGCAAGATTCAGACTAATAAAAGTGCAGTCCTAATGTTACAGTACGATTATTTAAATTTGATTTAATGCAAGTGTTCGTGTAAGTATTGACCCGATGGACTTTTGATCAACAAAATAAATTAGTCTAGCAATTTAAAATTTGAAATTTAGAATATATAGCTCATAGCAAAATATATTTTTGTTCTCATCCTTGAATGGAATTGCATGATTTGAAAAATATTCTATTAAGGGGTTTTCGATTTGCAAAATTGTATCCCAAGATTAATATATAGTGTGTTTTGTTCATGAGATTCAATCTCACAACTCAATCCTAGATGAATAATTAGTCATGGCTAATCTCTTGACTAAAATAATTTCACAACTCAATCCTAGATTATATCTTGGTATTATTTTATCTTGGAAACCGAACACCACCTAAGTATACGATCAAATGCCTTATAGGTTTAGAATAGAGTGAGTTACATTTTCAGTCCATGAACATTGCGCTTCTATTATTTGTGGTCTCTATTATTTAAAAATATCACTAGAGGTCTCTGGAAATTGATGTAATATTATTAGAAGGATTTTTGCACTTTTTAAGAAATTTTTTTAGATCAAATTACTTTTACACTATAATTCGTAAAATAATAAAGAAAAAAGTATTGAAATAAAGTCGATGGAGAAAGAGTTCCCTTCATTAAAGAGAAAAAAAGTTTCCTATAATAGAAAGTTCATAATTTTAAGATATAGACTAAAAAAATAATTTATATTTTTAAAGAACGAATGGAACATTTATTACTATCTTTTTTATGAAATAAAATTGTCAATTCGACTACACTTGGTTCATTCGTTTTTGATGTATTCTCCAAGAGAAATCGTCAAATTATGTGACAAATAATTGCTCGACACAATATATACTTAGAGGAAAATTAATACACCGAAGTGATGGTTTTCTCTCTCATGAAAAAGTTATAGATAACTCTTATAGTCTTGAAGATGTTTTAGGCCGAAAAATGAAAAAAAAATTCCAGCCGTATTATATCAATGTCTAGGGACGTCTAATATTTAAAGAATAAGGACCGTGAATAATACTAATACAATGTTCAAAGACTAGAAATTTAGTCTTCTCTTTTATTTATACTATCAAACAAAAACTAACGTAGAGTATTTCATTACGTGTACAAGTGCGCTGCGTATGATAATTGATTAAGTTTAGTACCTGAAAATAAAATAAAATTGGCACCTTCGACGTTTCCCGAAGAAATGCAGAGATTCAAGAAAATGATTTGTATGCAAAAAATTCCAAACCCATCTCATAATATCACATAGAAATTAATGTAATGTGACATCGATATGTACGTACCCTAGTGCATTGACCCTATAGACTTTGACCTTTTCATTGTCTTTTCATATACTAATTAATATGATGTCTGATTCAATTATATAGACTAATTTAAAGTACATAACTATTCCATATGACATTTTCGACTAGGGAAAAAAAGTCTTGGCACGGGGATCAAGACTGGTTGGTTTAGAAATATTATTATTTGAAAATATTTTTCAGATGATATAAATTGTTCCATTAGTACTAGTATTTAATAGTTCCAAATTTACACTTGATTCAATTATTTGATTTTCATAATCATAAAATAAATTTAATATGTAGGAGTACATCAGTTGTTGTATATTCCACTGAATACTTGCTACGGTAAATACTAGTAGTAGTATATTAGAGTAAGCTTCAAATTTAGTTTCACGAAGATGGAGTCTTGTATATTTTAAGTCATTGGAAATTAAAAAAATATTACTGTTAGGTCTTTGAAATTTTTTTAAAAATAACACCACGCATCTTCTTCTTTTTTCATATTTAGTACTCCTAGTATCTTTTAATTCTCTAATTATTTTAGGTTGGAGATTGTAATAAAATTTCGTTTTCAATTATGAAGAAATAAATTTAGTTTTATTCTATAATAATTATTTACTCCATAATTTTGGAAATTATTTACGTATTATACTTATTTAAAGTTTGAATGGTATTCTTTCAAATTAAATCAGTACTTATTTAGTTATTTTATTTTGGAGCTACTTTTTTAAAACAAATACTAAGTACTATATATAATATGTCTAGGTTTCATTCGATTTGAGATATATACATTTAATACAAAAAATCAAACTATGTTTAATCAATTTGTGATATAAGTTAAAATAATAGTTTTGTTAAATAATGTCTACAACTGTACAATAATTAATTATGGAATAAATTAAATTTATTTCTTCATAATTTAAAAAAAATCTTATTACAGCTTCAATCTAAAATAATTATAGAGTAAAAATATTGAGTTCGGGGTGAAATGTGAGGGGAAAGGGCATGTAACATTTTTCATTTTCAAAGATTTGTAATATTTTTCAAATTTCAGAAACTTACAAGATGCAATCTCCATTTCTCAGTGACTAAAATTGAAGTTTACTTATAAACTAATATTGACATTTTTAGGGAAATAAATCCAAGATCTCTAGTATTAATTTGTGGTAACTTTTCTGAGTTGCAGTTGCAGCAATCTTAGATTAGGTTATTGGCATTAATTAAGTCAGACATATCTGTTGAAAAATAATAAGTACTACACACGACCAGGGAGATTCATTGCATTTCTAACTGCTATGAATTAATTTCATTATTTTACTATAGTTATGATAGATATAGCTAGCGATATTAAATGATATGCTAAGATTTTGTTTCGGATTGATATAAGTACTACTCCCTCCGTCCCCAAATAAGAGTAGCTAATTTCCATTTTGGGTCGTCCCCCATTAAGAGTCACTTTTATTTTTACCATAAATGGTAGTAGGCCACACATTCCACTAACTCACTCCACTCACATTTTATTATAAAATCAATATAAAAATGTGGGTCTCACATTCCATTAACTTTTTCAACCAACTTTTCTCTACATTTCTTAAAACTCATGCCCGGTCAAAGAGCGACTCCTATTAGAGCATCTCCAATGGCGGACGTCCGGTCGGACATCCGCGACGGGCGACCGGGACGTCCGCCATTGTGGCGTGGCAACTCGGATACGGACGTCCCGTAGGACGTCGGATGTCCTCGGACGTGCGGGCGACGGGCGGGCGGACGTCCGCCATTGTGGCGTGGGTCGGACGTCCGGTATTTATTATTTATTGCGGGAAGTCCTAGTGAGAAGGGCGATGGAAAGGGCGGATTGTGCAGGGGAAGTCCTAGTGACGTGGCAGTGGGATGGGAAGTTCTAGTGACGTGGCAGGAGGTGTTTTTGGGAAGTCCGAGTGGGACATCCGTGCATTGGAGATGCTCTTAGAGCATCTCCAATGGCGGACGTCCGGTCGGACGTGCGCGACGGGCGACCGGGACGTCCGCCATTATGGCAGGGGAGGTCGGATACGGACGTCCCGTGAGGACGTCGGCGCGATGGGCGGGTGGACGTCCGCCATTGTGGCGTGGGTCGGACGTCCGATTTTTAAATTTTTTTTAATTTTTTTTAAAATCATGTATGTTTTTTTTAAATGAAGTTGTTAATTTTTCCCGTTCGTATTTGTGTTGAAATTTCATTTCCGTAAACGTAAATTGTTTTATTTGTGAATTTGTGATTTTTTTTATTGCAAGAAGTCCTAGTGGGAAGGGTGGATTGTGAAGGGGATGTCCTAGTGACGTGGCAGTGGGATGGGAAGTCCTAGTGACGTGGCGGAAGGTGTTTTCGGGATGTCCTAGTGGATGTCCGAGTGGGACATCCGCCCACTGGAGATGCTCTTAAGGGACGGAGGGAGTACATAGTAAAAATAATATTATACTTTAGTCTGTTATGGAATCAAGAAATTTTTTTTTCATGCAGTCTTTATTATGAGACCATTATATACCGTTATATATGAATTTGAATTCGAATATTGCCTTCACGCAACTTTTTGGGGTCATTTTTCCGATTATAAATGGTCCACAAAAGGCTAATCCTAGAAATTGAGCCAAATTTTATGCAAATTACTTATCATGTAAAAGCCTCTGCCTTCTAAGAATAATTTTAATTACCTAAAAACGTATTCCATTTGCAATAAAATTTTGTAAACATAATGCAGAGTGAGAAGAAGCTTAAGTTCATAGTTCATATAAATTATAGACTTCTAGTTAAATACATGTACATTTGCATTATATCAATTTATAATACATATATTGTGTCAAACAATTATAGTTGCGTATGCAAACTAAAATCATTATATACGGATAGGAATTTCTATTGTATTGTTGTGTATCTCAGTCACGTAAACACATATCCATCGAATGAAACGACATTGTTAATACATGTCAATAAGATTAGCATACGAGTAAACATCATTAGAGATGTATAGTAGTATGACATTTGGACGAGAGTGCAATTAGTTGTGGAATATACACAAAGTTATTTACTTGTGTAAATCACATTAATTTATAAATTTTGTAGAACCATTCATATATTTCATCAGAAATTATGAATATATATATATATATATATATATATATATATATATATATATATAGGGGTGCATTATTCTCCTTTTCATCCCTAAGATCCTTTCTTCTTCTTAATATGAGTCGTTAGATTATCTTAATAAACGGTCCAGATTGACGCCTCATTTTAATCTCCGCGTTGCATTATAGTGGTTATCTTAATGCATTATGAGGGTATAATGGACAAAGACCAAAAAATGAACCGCAATAATTTTGGTAGTTCCGAAATTTGGGAGATTTGGAGATTTCAAATCAGGAGACGGTTCATTCTCACACATTCAATACTCTGTATTTCCTCTCCACTCGCTACCTTATCGAAACCCTAGTGTAGGCCGCCGTTTTGCTCTCATAGTGAGACCGCGAAAATCTTGACATCAATCGTCCAAGATCCCGTCTCCCACCTCCACCGGTGCTAAAGTCGAAGCCAAACCGCCACGAACTCTCCTTTTGTATCCATCAAATCGCCCAGGTATGTTCAGAAAGGGCTTTTTGGAATTCATATTCAAGATTTTGTAGATACGAAAAGTAAAAATTTGAACTTCCACTATGTCGCGGCTTTTGAAATTCAGAATAATAACTTGAAAAATCCGTGTGTTATCTGTATCCGTAGAGTATTCTGTTTAAAATCGTGGATTCTGCTATCTTATATCTGTTTGTTTTGACAGATTTAAAATGCGTAAACGAGGTCGTTCGCGCTCCCAACCTTCACAAGCTGCAGGTATATTTGTGTCGCTACTTGTGCAATTCAAAATCATATGTGTTGAGTGTGTGGAAGGGTAATTGCATGTCTGTTTAGTGCGCATTAGGCCATATTAACACCGCATTGCAGATGCAATGGGTGCATTATTGGAAAAAAAATTTGATTAATGTACAAGGATTTGTTGTTGTTGTGCGAAAAAGTGGTTCCTGAATGAATTTTATATGCAGTATTTTGATTTGTAAGTGCATTATTTTGTTTATGAAGTGCATTATGAACATGTTTTTTGTCATAATCTGCAGTATATCATGCATTTTAGGGGTATTGTGTGTATTGTTTACGCAACTCAGTCAAGAGTACATGTATATATTATTTGGTTTGAGTAGTGCATTATGTATATATTAAAATTGTCATTATGTCCAGTAAATTATGCAATATGTAGGGTATTGTGTGTTTTAGTGACTAATCACATGAAAGATTATATATGTGCATTACTTAGTTTAGACTGTGCATTATATACAATGATTTATGCATTATGTTGAGTATATTATGCATTAATAAGGGTACTG
Source organism: Salvia splendens (assembly GCF_004379255.2). Classification (NCBI taxonomy): domain Eukaryota; kingdom Viridiplantae; phylum Streptophyta; class Magnoliopsida; order Lamiales; family Lamiaceae; genus Salvia; species Salvia splendens. The sequence goes on from NC_056042.1 coordinate 3,558,335, forward strand.
GCTGTGTTGGTTAAGCAACTCAGTCAAGATTGAATATGTTTATTATTTGGTGTGGGCAGTGCGGTATGGATCTGTAATTATGCATTTGTTGGAGTATATTGTACATTTCGAGTGGTATTCTTTATATGGGTTAATAACCTTTGTATGTAATACATTTGAATTTTTGAGTTTAGACATTGCATTATGTACCATGATATTTACATTAACAAAGTAAATTAAACATTAACAAAGATAATTTGTATCTGTAATTACATTGTGAAGCAGGTAGTGTATGTATCAAATGTGCATTACTTGCCTTGTCGGATGCATTATGAGTCATTTTTAATTCATAATTTCGTATGATTTACGCATTATTTGATATGATATATGCATTAATCCTTAAAAAGCTAATAGCATTATGTATTCTGATTAATTGATAATTTTCTGATGTATTATTTTGTTTGTTCCATATCAGAGAAGCAACTTAGATTATACATAGACGATGCTGTGGACGACGTTATTCCCGTTGCGCTGGCAAAAAAGTTTAGGTATAGGTTGGCAGTGGGAGGCCCTAGTACGTCTGGAGATGATGGTGAGCAGACACAGACTAAAGGACGAAAGGGTGATCGACGGTACTGTCGACGGACCCCGTCGGAGTAGTTTATGGATAGTTTTGGTACTTTTGCACTTCAGAGATTAGCCATGACTTTGCAATATTTATGTTCTGTGATACATTGTTTGTCAAAATTGGATGTAGCTAAGGGATATGGAAATGTGCATTATTTGAATTAAACCTTTCATTATTCTTCGAGAAATTATCATTATTCAGCAATATACATTGTGCATTACGTTTTTTTAGCTCTGCATTATGTGTAATTAAATTGTCATTATTTGCAATATATTATGCATTATAGGAAGTATGGTGTATATGGGTGAATTGGTTTAATATTAATTATCATGCGTGTGTTTTTGTATTGTTTCTTAAGTACTTTTGGTAATTGGGATATTAAAGTAGTTAACTACCATTGTGGGCATCAGTCAAACAAACGTGTACATTATTTATGTTCAGGGTTGCATGGTATATTAAAAGTGGATGTAAATTCATCAGTAGACAGATAAGTGCATTATTTGACTAAAACGTTGCATTATATACCGAAAAATTATCATTATTTAAATTGTTGCTTACACTATACTACACCCTAGCCCCCGGAATTGGGCAACCCTATGGGAATGAATGAACCCTAAACCCCACATTATCAAAAACTGACAATCATGTTTCAATACATTGAAGTTAACATATCATGCATTATATATTCAATAACATGCAGTATCTATTAATAATTGGTGCATTATGTGTATCGGCTTAAACTACTACCATAACCACGCCAAAATCTAAGCCCTTAACGACGGACTAATACGCGCGGTCTTTCGTAGAGTTTGTGTTGCTGATAATAGACTACACCCTAGCCCTGGAATTGGGCAACCCTAGGGGAATGAATGAACCATAAACCTCAAATAATCAAAACCAGACAAAACGACTAAGAAGATCAATACATTGCAGTTAACATATCATGCATTATATATTCAATAACATGCATTATCTAGTAACTGTTGGTGCATTATGTGTATCGGCTAAAACTACTACCCTAGCCACGCCAAAATCTAAACCCTTAAGGACGGACTAATACTCGCGGTCTTTCGTAGAGGTTGTGTTGCTTACACTATACTACACCCTAGCCCCCGGAATTGGGCAACCCTACGGGAATGAATGAACCCTAAACCCCACATTATCAAAAACTGACAATCATGTTTCAATACATTGCAGTTAACATATCATGCATTATATATTCAATAACATGCATTATCTATTCATAATTGGTACATTATGTGTATCGGCTTAAACTACTACCCTAGCTACGCCAAAATCTAAGCCCTTAACGACGGACTAATACGCGCTGTCTTTCGTAGAGGTTGTGTTGCTTACAATATACTACACCCTAGCCCCTGGAATTGGGCAACCCTAGGGAAATGAATGAACCATAAACCTCAAATAATCAAAACCAGACAAAAACGACTAAGAAGATCAATACATTGCAGTTAACATATCATGCATTATATATTCAGTAACATGCATTATACATTAACAGTTGGTGCATTACGTGTATCGGCTAAAACTACTACCCTAGCCACGCCAAAATATAAACCCTTAAGGACGGACTAATACTCGCGGTCTTTCGTAGAGGTTGTGTTGCTTACACTATACTACACCCTAGCCCCCGGAATTGGGCAACCCTAGGGGAATGAATGAACCCTAAACCCCACATTATCAAAAACTGACAATCATGTTTCAATACATTGCAGTTAACATATCATGCATTATATATTCAATAACATGCATTATCTATTAATAATTGGTACATTATGTGTATCGGCTTAAACTACTACCCTAGCCACGCCAAAATCTAAGCCCTTAACGACGGACTAATACGCGCGGTCTTTCGTAGAGGTTGTGTTGCTTACAATATACTACACCATAGACCCTGGAATTGGGCAACCCTAGGGGAATGAATGACCATAAACCTCAAATAATTAAAACCAGACAAAAACGACTAAGAAGATCAATACATTGCAGTTAACATATCATGCATTATATATTCAGTAACATGCATTATATATTAACAGTTGGTGCATTATGTGTATCGGCATGGGGTAATGGGTGATCGAAACAGGGCATAAGTTAAATTAAACGGGTTAAGATAAATGTTCATTACATACCACATATAATGCATTATAGAAACAAAAATAAGCATTATACTATACAATATGTGGATTATGTATATCAGTTAAACAAACTCCAACGAATTAAACTCCAACGCGATTGACGATCTCCACAAACTCGTTCATAATTACTCATCGTCGATTGGCCACTACAATCCGGCGATCACGCCGAATCTGGTGGCAGATTATACGTTGCCCAGGTTGTTTGGAATGCCCGCGGCAGCGAGCGTAGCAGTGGCAGCAGCAGCGCAGCGCGATTGGGCAGCCATGAAAGCCATGGTGATTCCCGCAGTGGCGTATTCGGATCAATTGTGGGAGTGGGGTGCGATATCGGAATCGGAGGCGGGGAAGGAATTGAGCAATCTGTTCAATCTGTGAAAAGCAAATAAATCGCACGATGGAATACTGCAAAAAATTGCGTCTGGAAGGCGTGAAGAAGATGAAAAAAACGGAAGATTTCATGGAACTTTCCATAACCACCAACATCTTGATTCCCTATTAAGCCCTTCGTCTAATTAAATTTGATTAAAAAGTAATATTTAAGTGCAATATTTTCGGCCTTTAGATGATGAAAATAAACGGTTAAGATTAAGAAGGAAAAAGGAGGAAATATGAGAAAAGGAAATGAATACATCCCTATATATATATATATATATATACTGCAGTATTAATTAAGATTATTCTTGAATTATACACGGAACTTATATATCTCGTGGTAACTTTTTAGCTCGACTTAAAAATTATAAATAAGGTATATATGTATTCACATCATTCACTTTATGGCTCGTGTCAAATTTTCCGACCGATTATGGGTAAGAGTTTCTCATAGATTCGATTTAGAAATCGTGAAAATTTGACGAAAAATCTTGTCACAAATTTGTGGGCTATAAAGTGAAAATATAGATAAATTAATCATATTTATATATAATTATAATATATTTGAAATTTAAAATCGCTACTGAGTCAAAATTCAAATTATAATTTAATAATAACATAAAATTAATAAGAATAAATTCAATTTTGATAGAATAGTAGTACTAGGACTCCATCCAACAAGTACAAGAGAGTTGACGCAGTGTCTGTGGCGACGATTTGCTACAACGACGTACATATAATGTCTTTTTCATGCATTTAATTAGTCAGGGTTAATAGATTTTCTAAATTGTAATATAATTAGTTTGAGTAATTTCCAAAAGTATGCATTATAAATTAAGTTTAAAACTAAAAGAACTATAGATTACGAAATAAGGTTAAAGAATATAATATAGTATGAACTTAGTTATTAGTGAGGAAATAGTCAATATTAATAAACAAAATTACTAATTAATTATCAGTTTAATAAACAAGGAAGAAAAATTAAATAAAGTTTGGGTTGGGGTCGATGTTCTAATGACATTCAATAGGAAAAATATTAATAAGTCTAAACCAACGCCTAAGTATACTTAGATAAAAACACATCTTAATTAAGTTCATAAGGTTGTATAAATCGAGCTTGCTTGATTTTGAAATTAGAAGTCTTAGGTTCAAAATGCTCCTCGAAAATCATCAATTTTAAAGGTAATTAAGGAACATTGAAGTTCATATTTTTCTCGCAAAAACAGAAATGATCGATCTCTTAGCTCTTTTCTTTCAACTTTTATGGGAAATACAATTTTATATTGGAAAGAAGTCATTTAAATGAATTATTATATATAATTAAATAATAGTATATCTTTACTCGTATTATAACTGCACAATAATCATCCAAAGTTCCAAAAACTTATTTTAAAAATCTAACACCTTAATTTTTTAAAAAAACCCAACGCCTTATAAATCAAGTCAAATGAGGTGATCTAATTATTATCGAATAGAGTTCCATTTGTCATCTATAGATCAAGTCTATCATGTTTTATGTAGGGTGCATTATCATTTAACTAAACGAACATAAAGTCTTTGTCTTTGTTAATATAAAATTAAAAAGTGAAGGACAATGAAGTTTTGCGTCACGAATTTTATCATTTTCAGAAAATATCTCTAAATTGTATTTTCTTTTCAAAATAATTTACCTTTGAGAAAAGTTTGATTTGTATATTTTATTGGATATAATCCAGTGTATTAGATTTTTAGGTAGATTATAATTGAGAGTTTATTTAAATATAAGTAGGAAAATATTTTATTAAAACATATATCTTGATTAAAACAAAACAATCATGATCATTCTATTTTACCAAGGATGTGATATATACGATGAAATTATGTCGACGTGATTAAAGGAGAGAGACACACTATCAATTCTTTTGATGTACTAACTTAAAATCGAGCACGTGAATTATTCTGTCAAGCCTCATGTTATAGCGATCACTATGAATTCACGTCATTGTAATAAAATGAAATGCTCTTGCAACTATAAATTGATGGGTTAGTGCAGTAGATTAGATTAGAGTAGAGTAGAAAATTGCATTCGAATTTGTACATCATATTCCTCATGATATACACGAAAGTGTTATAGCATTAAATGATATTTGACGAACCAAGTTTGGGTTAATGACTAAATAACTATGGAGGTGTGGAAATTTTAGGTTAATTGTCAATTAGAATATGAAAAAACTCACTCGATCCCCATGGTGCGCGCATGGCGCATCCCCATCGATCCACTCCTGCTCGATCCGTCCTTCCCAACCCTTGGCCCCTCCTCCCTCCTTCCTTTATCTTCGCCTCCAACATTGCCACCTTCTCCCCGTTCTATATCGCCTTCGCCTCGTACTCAGTGGCGGACACAAGTGGAGTGGGTGAGGGGCTTAAGCCCCTCCCAAACTTTTTTTTTTATAAAAAATTTATACTATAAAAAATTTCAACTTTTTTAGAAATTATCTTAAGCCCTTCCCAAGCTAATATCTTTGGGGTTTAATGGGAAGAAGATTTAATGGGAAGGAGGGGCTGAAAAAATAAAATCACCGAGAAAACGTTTTGGAACCATGGCAACCGCATATAATGGGAAGAAGAAGATAGAAATAAATAAAAGCTGTTAAACTTAAATGAATACAATATGATAATAATATTGAAAAAGTGAATCCCTATTTCCTAGTTAAACGGTGGCACGATCTTGCAAGTGTAACTACATTTTAATGATCTTACTTATAATAATAAAACTTTAAAAATTGTTTCCTAAATTTGCAAGAAACATTTTTCTATTGAACAACGTAATTTACCGAAAACTAAAAAAGTTTTTCCCTTATACAGCCACACTCCATTTAAATTTATTCCAAACGGTGGAATAAAAAAATATTGAATTTTTCTCCCACAAATTTCAAACGAGAATTGCAACTTGTCTTCTTTACCACTTTAATGGGTTAGGCCAGGACAGTTTTTTCCTTTTCTTTTGTCACAGTTCACAAATTCAAATTCATATTTTTAATTAATATAAACATATTTGTGTAGTTTTGATTGCCACATAAGCTTTAATTTGCCACCTATGTTTTGATTTTAGATCTAGGAGAAAAGTTATAAAAATCAAAAGTTCATATATTTATATTCAAATTTTAAAATTTACGAGATAATTATGCATTTTTTTATGTTATATTAGATACTTATTGCTTTAGCAAAACAAACACAACAATTTATTTTTCTTTTTGTTAATATAAAATTATATTCATCCATAAATAAATGTCCCATTGTTCACCTGCTCGAATTTTAATGCAAAATTGGTAAAATAAGAAATGAATAGAAATAAAATGTGTTAGTGGAAAATGGATCCTTAATGAGAGAAAAAAAAATTCCTAAAATGGAAAGTTTCTATTTTTAGGGGACTGACAAAAAACCAAAAAAATTTCTATTTTTAGGGGACGGAGGGAGTATGAAAATTTTTAGTGAAGCCCCTGCCAAAATTTATTTCTGCGTCCGCCACTGCTCGTAGTCATGTTATTCTTTTGCAATATCCATGCACCCACAGGCCACAGTGTGTTCGTATGCGAAAGAGACCCTCTTATAATATAATTATTTTTAATTTAAAAAAATAAGACTATCTCGTTAGAAATTGTAACCTGCATGTTGTCATCTCATCACACGCAACGGGAGAGTCCCTCTTACAATATAATTAATAGTAGTATATTACTATTATAAAGTGGGACCAATACATCATCACAGAGTGGTCACCGTCGCCTGCAAGTATAAATCGAAACCAAAACCACTCGTTAAAGTGAATCTTGTAATGTCTACATTTTATCATTTAAACTGCATAATCGACTCAAACCTGATGAACTTTTCAATTTATATTCTTAATTAGTTTTTTTATCACACGCCGCTTAATGAATATTAGTTCTTGTATGTATATGTTCGAGTCCGGGTCTTAGCTTATAAATTCCGACAATAATAATAATAATAATATAGTTTTCTGTATTTTAAATAGAAAAATGTAGCAATTAATTTGACTGTCCCATTCAGTCGATTATCAGTATGAAATAAATTTTGAAAAATAACAAAAAAAATATATAAATACTATTCAGATGTTGGCAATTAGAAGACCAAGCCAATCGATCATCCGGGTCAGAGGGGAACTTCAGAGTCAAAGTTTTGTTCTGGACTTTGACTTTTCACCAGTTTAATTTGGATCGCAATTAAACACAATATCAAAAACTGATTTTAATAATTATAGCAATAAACCACAATAATAAGCAATTAAATAAATGGAGAAAATTAAACCATCGTGATCAACAAGAATTTTATGGCACAAGCAATACTTCTAACTTCAAATACTAAATCACTAGTCTCTTTTCCCTATCTCTCTCTCTCTCAATGGTGTGCGCCTTCTGGAAGTCCTTGAAAAAGGTGGTACAAAAACATTTTATTGTGGAAATAAATAACACGAAAATGTTGCATGTTGCAATTCAAGACATTAGGGGAAGGAAGTATTATAACTAATAAAATTTGAATCAGGGTTTGCAGATCTCTTTTTTGCATATGCAAAATCTTTGATTTGGGAAAGCCTTGTGTTGACATCTTTTCGGAATTTGAAAATTAAGCAATCAATAATTTTTAAGTTAGCTCAATATTTTCAATGTGCGGATCCCACCATATTTTAAAAAGTAATACTCCATAATACTAATAATTAATAAGTACCAAAAGTTATGATGTATGTCCCACGTCACTACCAAGGAGAAAGGTAAAAAGGGAAGTTATAAGCTTAATAGTACATGTGTTACTAAAATTTATATACTTGGTCTGTTTGATAAGTTGTTTGATAAGTTGGTAATATGTAGATATGGATAATTATATGATTATTTTTAAGTGTTTAGTACTTTAGTTAACCTATCGTGTTATCCTTTATAGCCTATTCAAGTTCGCAGTTTTTTTCTCAAAATATAAGAATATGTATCTCATAAATTTGACCGTATAGCATTTCTGCCTCCTTTCTTGTCCACCAAACAACAACGAAAAAAGCATCATCTGGGTTTATCTTGACATAAAGCCCGTATTTCTTATTTTATTTTGCAAATCTTCTTATATCCCATCTTTCTTATCAAACGAGCCTCTCCTTTTGGATTCGAATCAAAGGACACGAAGAAGAAAATATTAGTTGTTCTGTTTTATTGCGGACTCTTGCTCACTTTGCTTGGGTTTAAGTTTTTCTTTGTATAAAAAAAATTATATATTAATTTGAATCGATTTTATTTTTTTATAAAAAAATATGAACTTTCATGACTCTAAATTTTGTGAAGTTGGATGAACAATTCAAAGGCACCGCCGCACCGTTGAAAAACTCTCAACGAAGATTTTTTAATTGTGCATGATATAAGGAGTATTTAGAAAAAAAGAAAGAAAAGACAGAGCTTCGTGATCATGATGACCACTTCAATGATCAAAATCTAACAACAATTAACTTAAATTTACTTTCAAGTATTCCAGCTATATGAAACTCTAGCACATCAGAATAAGTATTCCAGATTAATTAGTGAGACTGATATTTTCGGATAACTTAATTAGGACTGATTATTGCATAATTATTTTAATTTCCTTCTTAGTTAATTGGCTAACTTTAGTAAAATATTTACAATTAAAAAACAGAACTGGATCCCAGTTCCACAGTGGCGTCGGCAGTTGGTTGAATTAGTAGTAGCACCAAAGATATTGATGTTATAATCATCTCAGAAAAATAAACAATGCTATTCAAATTTGGAAATTGGAAACCAAAATAGTATTGCTGGTGATGTCACAATTAAGGAATATTAAAGACTTCTTCCATTTTCTAAAATCAAAAACACCAGGACCATGGATGGCGCAAGTCAACACTCTTGACTTGACCAAATAAAATATTATATATTCGCCCACACATTTGATTGAGACATAATACATGCATTAACATTGTATATATAAGTGCACAAGATATCAAAGGTGAAGCTCAAGTATAAATTAAGTTCCATTCACACAGAAAATTCAACCAAAGGAAAAAAGGTGATTAATTGTCTCTACATATACATATATACATCTTTGTTGAAAATAAATTACTTAATTATTGATTCGATCATGGAAGAAGTAGAGAACATGAGCATCACTTTGTCCTCCAAGGAAGAGGAAGAAGACTTGCAGCTTCCCGGCTTCCGGTTCCACCCGACCGACGAAGAGCTCGTCGGCTTCTATCTCCGGCGCAAGGTCGACAAGCGCCCCATCCGCCTCGACCTCATCAAGCACGTCGATATCTACAAATTCGACCCGTGGGATCTCCCAAGTATGTTTTTTTTTTATTGATTAATGATTATGATCAATTTTATGAGTTTGTGGGATTGATAGATGGTTAATTTGGGGTTTTTTATCGCAGAATCGGGAGGCGGCGGCGCGGAGAAGAAGGAGTGGTACTTCTTCTGTAGAAGAGGGAGGAAGTACAAGAACAGCATGAGGCCGAATAGGGTGACGCGGTCCGGTTTTTGGAAGGCCACGGGGATCGACCGCCCTATTTACTCGTCCGGCCGCGAATGCATTGGCCTCAAGAAGTCTCTCGTCTACTACCGCGGCTCGGCCGGTAAGGGCACCAAGACTGATTGGATGATGCACGAGTTCCGCCTCCCCGGCCCCCACGACTCTGCCGCCAAACAGGAAGCGGTAAGTGCCCTTATGCATTTATAATTAAATCAGTTCTCTCTTTGCACCGATATAAATATATAATTTTTTTTGCCCACACCACTCTTCAAATCATTCAATAAATATACTTATATAATTATTTCAATTCTCTCTTCGCACATAAAATATCACCCTTCTTCAAATCATTAGAAAATTACCTCGGGGAGTTGGACTTTTTAAACCCGTATATACTTTTGAATCAGTCATTTTTTCAGTCCAATAGCCGTCAACCACTCTTATACCACATTATAAATACTCCCTCTGTTCCCTGATGATACGTGTCCCATTTTTCTGTTTTGAGATTTTTTGTTTCTTGACCTATTGAACAGAGGAGAAGTGTATTATTAAATTGAAGTACGCTTCATCGTCCCTATGAAATGCTTGATTTAACTTCTGCTATTTTTTTTAATAATACATTATATTAATAATTTAACATTTCACTTATATTTTATTATAAAACTAATATACAAAAGTATGATTCGCATTTCGCTAACTCAATTTAATTGCGCAGGAAGTGTGGACATTGTGCCGCATACTTAAGCGCAGCACCTCCTACAGGAAGTGCGTGACGGACTGGAAGGAAATGGCGGCGGCGAAGAGGCCGAGCAACGCCTCCGCGAGCTCGGAGACGTGCGATGGGCGGAGCGGCGGAAGCTATATAAGCTTCAACGCTCCGCTTACAAAGAAGCAAGTAGTAACACCTGAGACAAGTACAAGTGTTGAGAGCTTGATGAATGTGCAACATCATCATCATCATTCATCTTCTCCGAGTTACAGTATGTATAGTGACATCAATGAGTTTCTGAGGCATGCAGACTGGGGGGATCTTCGATCTGTTGTTGATTGTGCTAATCCATTATATTCTGATAGATATTTTTGAGTTTATTAATTATCACGTTTAATCAGAATAGATTGGAATAATTAAGAAGCCATGGGAGTTGAGATAGACATATGTATAGTTTTGTCTAAGCCCATCTTATGTTTAATTTCTGGGGCTATGCTTTTGTATTATGTATCATCTCACACTCTATACATATACATAAATTGAGATAGCTATTTTGTACTAATAAATATTGTTGCTCATAACGGGTTTGGGTTCAAGATCTCCGGTTCCATTTCTCGCTCAGTACAACATTCGAAAAGTCCTTTGCAGCCCACATTCGACACGGATAAATTCTCATTTATGTGCGATTCACATGCAAATCACACAAATGTAAAACAGGCTAAGTCGTGTAAAAAACCGACTCAAATTGAGAGCATCGAGTGGTATGGTGTCTCTATTAATCGTCGTTCTATTGAGCATAAGTTCGTGGCTTATTCCAATATTGTTTGCACTCATTAGTAATTTATCATATGTATAAATATGTTATTTTTTCTACTGACTTTTTGTTGCAATTTGTTTTATAGTTTTCATAGACGAGTTCATGTTTAAAAAGCACTGATGATGGGTCTCAATAATTGGCTGCTCTATAATATAAATAGGTGTTTCTTATATATATATATATATATATATGTTCGTCGGTTGCTTTGTAATCGATTATTGTATTAAAAAGGGTCCAAAATTGGGTCTAGATGTCAAATTGGCTAGAGTAATAGAAGAAGGGTTTTGCCAACTATACACTTTTTATAAATAATATTATGATGAATATTAATTGGATCATCACATCCAACGAAGTCTACAACCAAAGGGTAAAATATATTTTGGGATCCGTAACCGAAGGATGACAATTCTAGTCGTAAACACTTGCAAAAATTGTGCAATGCAAGTCAATTTTTACCTTGTTTACTTTCCCAAACAAACCCTAATTTTGTGGGCTTTATGTTGAATGATTGTGATTTCTCACCCCATTTTTCGTATTTACGTGACAAAAAATCAATGTATCAATTAATTAATCTTCATAAAAGAACGTTTAATTAATAAATGGTTGATTAATTGCATGTCGGCGGAAAATCACAAATTTCAATTTTACAGTGGAAAATAGTCCAAATAAGGACGTATTCAATAAATAAATTAATTAATTAATTAACTCGTTTATAGTGTGAATTTGATACGCTCGATTCAAAATCCATGAAGCCAGTTAGAGTTTCATAGTAGTCAAGTTAGAATACATAAAAAATAACAAATGCATGTATGTGGTATAGCATGCATGCATCACGAGAGCTAAAAATTATACAATAACAAAATAGTGTTGACTGATACACAAAATTTGTTGACAGTTAATTAAAACTACGTTTTCAAACAATGCATCACTTATTTTCTTTTGTGATAGTTTGAAAGTGTTTAGTTATCCTGACTGTACCGGCCCAACCTTTTTTTTTCTTAATTAGTAGTACTACATTGGTTTTATATATACTTGATTTGGTTAGTTTGTATTGACGACTATTGAATGACCTTAATCATGCTTAGCTTTGTATTAATTTTGCACACACTGCAAATGAGTTAATTGCTTATAAAATCAAGAAATTTGGCTAAATTCGAGTTTGTCAAGTAACTTTCGAAATTGGAATAACGATATTCAATTGCTCCATGATTATTTTTTAGGTAAATTCGGTACTAAATTGGAATGTATATAAAATTTTGATGATGTCAATGAATAGTGATATATTAATGTGGCGATGAGGACGGCTAAAAGGCATCATTTGAACTTACTAAACTAAAAATATAGAGAATAAAATGAAACAAATTTGGTCAAATTGCAAAACTAATTTAAAACTAATTGATTTGTCTTTGAAGTTTTAATCTAAAGATGCAGGACAAACTAATACTTCGCCAAACTTGATCATATTCATGATTTTGTAGACAAGTAGTTGTATTAGTTATCCATATTGATTTAGTTAGCAGTTAGCACAATCAAACGTTTTATAGGCTAGATATATTCAAATATCAACATTTCTTGATAAAAGATCTTCAATTTCAACTATAAATGATTGGAAGATGTATACAATTAGTAAATCTTGTCGATGTATCATTCAAGGTGTCGCCAAAATATTCACGTGATTTTCTAGATGTAAATCGCTCAATTTTCAACTTTTCCATTAGTATACAATAAAATTATTTATAGAAGCGTGACAAGGAAAAAATAATATAAAGTGTCATGAAAAATAATACTACTCCCTTCATAGTCAATGGGGTAATGATGAGTCACCAATATGTGTATCCTGAATTCTTTATCTAACCTTGCCAACCTTATCATTTGAGGTCATGTGTAGGAAAATATAGTTTGAAATTTGAATGGACTTTTCAAATAAAATAAATGGGTCAATTCTGATAGGTGAATATTCCATTTTATTCAAACTTGGCGGATAAAACATATTGTACTCCTAATCATACTACATATGGAATCATTCAAAACCATACACTATATATATACGGAACAAATTTTTTTATTTCTGTTTTTCAGGTTATTCTAAAAAATATCACCTTATACTACTTGTAAATAAGTAGGTGATAATAGGTTTTGTAAATGTGAATATGAACTTATCTTTTTTTGTTGCAACTCTAAATTTCAAGTTCAAATTTTCATATGGTGCTCATAAAAAGATCAGTGAATTACAACTTAAAAATGATTAAATTAAATAATACAAACAGAATTCAAACATATATATAAAACATGATGATCCTGTTGATTATGCATTATCCCTTAACTAAAACAACCTGAATAATCAAAATAAAATCAACATGAGAGGCATATAAGTTCCCCATCTAGTTATGGGCTTTTTATCACTAGGCCTTGTAAAAATTGAGTTCGTGGGCAGTTAACTTTTATCTTAAAAGTATTCGATTTTTTTTCAAATGTGACAGCAAATATATCTACAGGGCCAGTATTATCCATATTAAGTGTACGATAAATATAGGGCCAATCCTAAGAGCGAGCAAATATGGGCGATGGCATATGGCCCAAAATATATCCGAAAATCTATTCTCTTCGTTCCATTCTAAATGGAGCATTTCCTATTCAGTACGAGATTATATGCAATTTTATTTTAAAAGTTAAATGCAGAGAGAAAAAAAGGAACAAAGTAGAAAAATAATATTTTCTTTTAAGAAAATATGCTAATTAGACTTGTCATTTTGAGTGAAATATACTGAACATTATATATTTTTCAGACAAAATGGACTCAAGTACAATCCAATGTATTAAGTGTAATGGTTGTTTTCAATGATGAATAACAAGGTATTTATAAATAAAAAATATTAAAAAACACTAATGTAAAGTTGATTAGTTAGACCAAAAGTCAAAATGATGTCATTTTGACCTATAAGTTTGACGTATATGCAAAGATATATCGACATGTCACATATTCGCCAAAAAAAATGGATTGGATCAAGTTGGAAAATTGGCACTGATTCATCAAAGTTTATGATTTTAGTGATAATCACAAAATTTACAGAAAAATAAAAGTTCTCTAAGTTCATGATAGTATTAACTATACTACTTACACAATTTGTAAATCATACCATAAAAAATCACAATTTTATTGATTTAGTGTATGGAAGAAAAAACAGAAAAATGAGAACAAAACTTATTAGGGATGTGGCCCCACCCACCTTGCCAAAGAGCATCCACGATGGCGGCGAGTGGACCGGCTAGCCGAACCATTGTAGCAGGCGAGCGCCAAATAGGCGAGAAAAACGGTGAGCGCACGCCGATTCCCGGGCGCTGGCCGATGCGCTCGCCGATCGGCTGGCCGCCATTGCAGGCTCCCAATCGGCCAGCCGATTTTTTATTTATTTTATTTATTTTTCGAAACACTATATATACGCGATTTGCACGTCATTTTCATTCGCACCACTTGTTTTAACGAGTTTTCTCTCTATCTTAATTCTTGTACAAGAGCAACAACGCGAAATGGAGCACAACAACGAGTCTACTCCACTGACGAGCGGGTCTCAAACTCCCACGGTACCCGTGGGAAGTGGATGGGGCCGATGGCCGGGTACTACAACATGTACCCTTGGCAGCAGATGATGCCCGGGATGGCATCCGGGGGTAGTATGCTTGGATGGCAGGGGATGCAGGGCGAGCCGGCGATGCCGGGCAGGCAGGGGGTACCCGGGATGCAACCCAGGATGCAGATGATGCCGGGGTGGGCACCCGGGATGCAGATGATGCCGGGGTGTAGGGGACGTCAGAGGGGACAATGTCTATCACCCCAATTTTGATTTTTTGACTGCTTCTTCGCACACATCGACCCCATCGGAGACGCAGTTCACTGGGTGTGATACTTTCTCCTTAGAGGAGTTGGGGATAGATCTCGGGGATGCGGACACTCCCGTTCAAACGGGGGAGTAGGGCGGGGTCGGGGCGCGCCAAAGAAGAAGAAGGGCAAGGGCAAGGGTAAGAGGGTAGACGGATGCGGAGAACGTCGCGTTGTCCAAGGCATGGGTGAGTGTTTGCGATGATCCCCTCGCCTCGAACAATCAGAGAATCGTCAACTCGTGGGCTAAAATAGCAGCAGCCAATAAGGCATTTTGCCCGGAGGGGAGGCCACGCAGCGGGGAGGAGTGCCAGAAGGGGTGGGATCGAATCAGGGCTGCGGTCTCCCAATTTTCTGGCTTGTAGACCAACGCCCTCCGCATGCAGACCAGTGGCCAAACTGACGAGGACTGCAGGAGGATAGCGGAGAAAGTCTTCCCGGTGCCCGGGCTTTATAAGGAGTTCACCTACTGGAAGTGCTATGAGGAGCTGATGGACTCAGAGAAGTTACGGGCAGGTGTCGATGCTGGCTGGCCGAAGAAGCAACGACTGAACTATACCGGTGATTATAGCGGCGGCGGTTCCCACGACCTCCCCGAGGATGTTCAGGAGTTCCCGTCCCCTCCCGCGTTTACTCGCCACACTCGCCCGGTTGGTCAAAGGCGGACGCAACGGGCTCGCCAGGGGTCCCAGGAGGTCCAGTCGGCATCCCCCTGTTGGCAAGTCGACAGTCGAGCTCGCCTTCTTCGTACGTCAACAAACGCGGGCTCATATGTACAAGATCTTAGCTGACTGGAAAGCGGCAACTGACCCCGAGGAGAAGAGTTTTCTTCACTCAATGCTCGTGAGTATGCGGGTCGATTTGGATGCCGCCGAGGCACAGTTGGGGGGCTCAGATGCCGCAGATTTGGGGGTCCCGGATAGCTGGCGACAACGGCGACGACGTCGAGGAGTGAGGCGGAGGCGGGGGGCTCGTGTGTGGAAGAGAAGTTTTTTTTAATTAATGTAATTTTTTTAATTAATGTCATTTTTTAAAATTTTAATATTATTATTGAATTTTTCCGTATTTGTGTCGTAAATTTAATTCCGTATTTTATGTGATTGTTAATTATTTGTTTTTATAATTTTGTTTATTATGGCTAGCCTATTGCTTGTCCTGATGATGTGGCAGGAGGAGTTTTTAAATGCTGATGATGTGACAGGAGGAATTTTTATGTGCTAATGATATGGCAAGAGGAGTTGTGGCTAGCCTATGACTGACCTATTTACCATGGTGGATGCTCTTAGCAGCCCAAAGAATGCCCACGAATAAAATCCGAAATCACCTACTTTTGTATAGTCCTTCCTTAGCTATTTTGCAGAAAGTGACAACAAAACTTCCCACATTTCGCAAAATTGAACTTATTTGGGGACTTAACTGCAATTTATATTTTTTATTAGGGTTTGAGGAATTCCACCGCCACACACCTTATATCTCTACTGACCAGCTTCACTCTCTTTGCAGCCTCTCTCATTTCAAGTGAGTTTTTCTCTCTCTCATTAATTTTTTTTCAGTTCCTTATTGATATTGAGTTAGTTTTGAATTCTATGCGTGTCTTCTGTGATTCATGCGTCGATTTTATCGCCTATGGTTTTATGTTCATCTGTTTGAATCTACCTATAGTTTATTAGATCAGATATTTTTATTTTGATGCAAGATGTTAGATAATTCCTGGATGTTTTGTGAACTTGTCATCAGTATTTTTCTTAGATGTTTTTTCATTTGACGAGGAGAAGTGTCGGCTGCTTCCGGAATTTCATTTCGTATCGATTTTGATTTTTTTTTTTCAATTCTGTATCTAGTTTTCTCTCATAAAGTCGATTACTGCTTTTGCTTAAATGAACACAATCTCTCTTTTATTACAAGATCTAGTATGCATGGCATCAACTGTAATATTGGAATTATTGAGTCATTCATGTACCAACTTTCATTTAGGCAGTGATCAATGTTTGTTCTTTAGATTCATAGGATAATCATATGTGCTCTACAGCTCAGTTATGTCTCATTCTTTTGAGATTTATTGTAATAGGTGGTATATATTTCCAATAACTAGTTATCTATCATGCTAGCAGGGGCTCATAATCATATACTTTTATAGATTCTCAATTCTTTTTATGTTACTGCTTGCAGGTTATTTGGCTGACTTGCATTAGAATCCGTCAAAATGGTACGTGGACCAAATTCACTTTTGGTTGTGACTTATTTACCAAATTATCTGATATGATATGACATAACATTAAGTACAAATTGATATGTGCAGGTGAAGTTTACAGCTGATGAACTCCGTGCTATTATGGACCTCAAGCATAACATTCGTAATATGTCTGTTATTGCCCATGTTGATCACGGTAAGCAAGATTCGTTATTGACAGTAATTTATTTTTAAAATCACCTCAATTCTGAATGAATTGCCTGGTTTGATCCTCATTTATGAAAGGTGCAGTAACATTTACTTGTATTGGTGTTACAGGAAAGTCTACTCTTACGGATTCTCTTGTTGCGGCTGCTGGTATTATTGCCCAAGAGGTTGCTGGGGATGTTAGAATGACAGACACTAGAGCTGATGAAGCTGAACGTGGCATCACAATCAAGTCGACTGGTATCTCATTGTACTATCAAATGAGTGATGAGTCATTGAAGAGTTATAAGGGAGAACGCCACAAGAACGATTACCTCATCAATCTTATTGATTCACCTGGGCACGTTGATTTCTCTTCTGAAGTGACTGCTGCACTACGTATCACTGATGGTGCTCTTGTGGTGGTTGACTGTGTTGAAGGTGTGTGCGTCCAGACTGAGACTGTCCTTCGACAGGCACTTGGTGAAAGAATTAGGCCCGTCTTGACTGTTAACAAGATGGACAGATGTTTCCTTGAACTCCAAGTGGACGGAGAGGAAGCATATCAGACATTCCAGAGGGTTATTGAAAATGCCAATGTCATCATGGCCACATATGAGGATCCGTTGCTTGGTGATGTTCAGGTTTACCCAGAGAAAGGGACTGTTGCCTTTTCTGCTGGTCTGCACGGTTGGGCTTTTACTTTGACAAACTTTGCTAAGATGTACGCAGCCAAGTTTGGTGTTGATGAGTCCAAGATGATGGAAAGGCTTTGGGGAGAGAATTTCTTTGACCCAGCCACTAAGAAGTGGACCACCAAGCCTACTGGATCTGCCTCCTGCAAACGCG
This sequence comes from Salvia splendens, assembly GCF_004379255.2. NCBI lineage: Eukaryota > Viridiplantae > Streptophyta > Magnoliopsida > Lamiales > Lamiaceae > Salvia > Salvia splendens. Next base: position 3,576,606 of record NC_056042.1, read on the forward strand.
GTTTTGTTCAGTTCTGCTATGAACCCATCAAGCAGATCATCAATACGTGCATGAATGACCAGAAAGACAAGTTGTGGCCTATGTTGCAGAAGCTTGGCATAACGATGAAGTCTGAGGAGAAGGATTTGATGGGGAAAGCTCTGATGAAGCGTGTTATGCAGACATGGCTTCCTGCCAGCTCTGCTCTGCTGGAGATGATGATATTCCATCTCCCCTCACCAGCCACAGCTCAAAAGTATCGTGTGGAGAACCTGTACGAGGGACCTCTGGATGATCAGTATGCAACTGCCATCAGGAACTGTGATCCTAATGGCCCTCTCATGCTCTACGTGTCTAAGATGATTCCAGCCTCTGACAAAGGTAGATTCTTTGCTTTCGGCCGTGTGTTTGCTGGGAAGGTCTCAACAGGTTTGAAGGTCCGAATCATGGGCCCGAACTACGTTCCTGGTGAGAAAAAGGACTTGTACACCAAGAGTGTCCAGAGAACTGTGATTTGGATGGGTAAGAAGCAGGAAACAGTGGAAGACGTGCCTTGTGGTAACACAGTTGCCTTGGTGGGTCTTGATCAGTTCATCACCAAGAATGCTACTCTGACGAACGAGAAAGAAGTTGATGCTCATCCAATCAAAGCCATGAAGTTCTCTGTCTCACCCGTGGTTCGTGTCGCCGTGCAGTGCAAGGTTGCATCCGACCTACCAAAGCTTGTTGAAGGTTTGAAGCGTTTGGCGAAATCCGACCCCATGGTTGTCTGTACCATTGAGGAATCTGGTGAGCATATTGTTGCTGGGGCTGGAGAGCTGCATCTTGAGATCTGTTTGAAGGACTTGCAGGATGATTTTATGGGCGGTGCTGAGATTGTGAAATCTGATCCTGTTGTTTCCTTCCGTGAGACGGTCCTGGAGAGGTCTTGCCGTACAGTTATGAGTAAATCACCTAACAAGCACAACAGGCTGTACATGGAAGCAAGACCACTGGAAGAGGGTTTAGCTGAGGCCATCGATGATGGGCGCATTGGTCCAAGGGATGATCCCAAGATTCGGTCAAAGATCTTGGCAGAGGAATTTGGGTGGGACAAGGAGCTTGCTAAGAAAATTTGGTGCTTTGGTCCTGAAACGACTGGTCCCAACATGGTTGTGGATATGTGTAAGGGAGTGCAGTACCTGAATGAAATCAAGGACTCTGTTGTTGCTGGTTTCCAATGGGCATCTAAGGAAGGTGCATTGGCCGAAGAAAACATGCGAGGCATTTGCTACGAGGTTTGTGATGTGGTTCTTCACGCAGATGCTATTCACAGAGGTGGTGGGCAGGTTATTCCCACTGCAAGGAGGGTCATCTATGCCTCCCAGATTACAGCAAAGCCTCGGCTTTTGGAACCCGTGTACCTTGTCGAGATCCAGGCACCAGAGCAAGCTCTTGGTGGAATCTACAGTGTGCTGAATCAGAAGCGTGGTCATGTGTTCGAGGAAATGCAGAGGCCAGGCACTCCTCTCTACAACATTAAGGCGTACCTTCCCGTTATTGAGTCCTTTGGTTTCTCAAGTACTCTGAGAGCTGCAACCTCTGGGCAGGCGTTCCCACAGTGCGTGTTTGATCACTGGGAGATGATGGCTTCGGATCCTCTTGAACCAGGTACCCAGGCATCTACCCTCGTTACTGATATTCGCAAGAGGAAGGGTTTGAAGGAGAACATGACTCCTCTTTCCGAGTTCGAGGACAGGCTGTGAGCGGCTATTGTTATCAAGTTTGTATCGTTTTTATTGGACATCTCTGGTTCATGAGTATTTTTCTTGCTACTCGGTTTTGATTTTAGTTTTTCTGTGACATTTTAGATATGTTGACTAGTGTTAAAACTTTGGCGTATGCTGATTCTTAGTGACTGTTTCATTTCCAATATGCTTATTATTCATCGACCGACTTTACAGAACATCTATGGCTAGTAATTATAGGTGTGTGGTCATTTTTGGATTAGTAATTCTGGTGTTTGCTCTGTTGCTTTTTTGGCTTTGTATTAACTTGTTAGACACGGTAACGTAGTTTTTTATTAACAAGCTTGTTCAAAGTTTGTTAATTGTCAGGCAAATGTAGTGAGTAAATTCATGTCAAATGTTATCGTTTCACAACAAAAAAGATTAGGATTTCGGACGTATTTTATAAGTATGGGTAAATCATTAGGATTTCGGACGCATTTTCTAAGTTATGGGTAAAACATTAGGTGAATGTAACATATATTCCTTATATTGATTCGAGTAACATAGAATTTGTAGTTTGAAACAATCAATTTTTTGGCCAAAATTTGATTTTGCTTGCTAAGTGTGACTGGTATTTAAAAACCTATGTGACATTAAGGGCATAACATGGACTCAAAGATAGCATATAAATCACTGTCTCAATTTCTACGTTCATAAATCACTCTCTCAAGTTTTTTCTTCACTTTTGGACCTAAGTACTTGAAAGAATGAGGTTTTGCACGTGTGTTGTGTAGAGGTGTCCTTTTGAACAATATTTATAAGTTACTTTTCAAAAAACTACTCTCTCTATTCCATAGTAGATGTCACACTTTCCTTTTTAATTTGTCCCACAAAATATGTCACTTTGGAAAAAGTTTCCTCTCACGTCAATTATAAAATTATATTTTCTCTCACCACTTAACACACAAAACAACATCTCCTAAAATCTCGTGTCATCTCCCAAGTGTGTCATCTTCTTTGGGACGGAGGGAGTACTACTCCCTCCGCTCCATAGTAGTGGGGTATTTTTTTCGGTACAGAGATTAAGAAAGTAGAGAGATAAAAAGAGAATAAAGTAAGACACAGTAAAGTAAGTGAGAAAAAGTTACTTTTGAACAATATTTATAAGTTACTTTTCAAAAAAACTACTCTCTCCATTCCATAGTAGATATTACACTTTCCTTTCTAATTTGTCCCACAAAATTTGTCACTTTAGAAAAAGTTTCCTCTCACATCAATTATAAAATTATATTTTCTCTCACCACTTAACACACAAAACATCTCCTAAAATCTCGTGTCTTCTCCAAAGTGTGCCATCTTCTTTGGGACGGAGGGAGTACTACTCCCACTGCTCCATAGTAGTGGGGTATTTTTTTCGGTACGGAGATTAAGAAAGTAGAGAGATAAAGAGAGAATAAAGTAAGACACAGTAAAGTAAGTGAGAAGAAATGTTACTTTTACTAAAAAGGGATATGACTCTACTGCTATAGAATATAATAAAATAGCAAAATGACTCCACTACTATTAAACGGAGGGAATACTATATAGTATATGGTAAGTTATGGTGTCTGATCCCTAGAGGAATGGTAATATCCATTATACTATAACTATACTTAAGACTTTTGGAGTTGGCGATGCCGCCACACTCTAAATATAGGGGTTGTAACTGAAATACGAAATACTACTATAGATAACACTAAGAACTATATGAAAGCTAAAAGTGCAATTAAGAGAAATTAAAGGGAAGCATTTAAATTGGAACAAAGAATGAGTAAGTTGACCAACTGAGTAAGAACTTTTGGAAATTGAAAGAGTAAGTAGAGAGAGTGCAAACGGAACTATGCACAAGTATTCTCATCTAAATTATGCAAACGGAACTATGTTAAAAAGCTACTCAAAATAAACCAAGTGTCGCTCCTAAAGAAAACTAGAAACTAGAAAAGTGACATGCAAAAAGGTGGTTTAAAAGCCGATTTAATTAGCCAAATCTGAAATGGAGGCTAATGGGACTTGAAAATGGCGTGTGATGGAGGTGAGAGAGTTCACAAGACAAACTAGATGTAAAAATTATGGAGAGAAAATACTAAATTGTTGCAACACAATTAACAATATAAGAGAAACACCAAATCAAGACTTAAACTACCTAAACATGCATTGAAAACTCCAAACTAAAAGCTAAAACTTATAAGTCCATCAAGAAGATAAATCAAGCTTACGAAAATGACACCTGACGAAGCGCCAAAAATACACCACGTCTCGGCTATTTTCAACCAATATTTTCTTTTCAACAAGGTATTCAACCAATATTTTCTTTCAACTAATTCAAAGCTTGGAAAGAAGTAACAGATAAAGCTTAAAGAAAATACAAACAAGCTAAGAACAACTAAATCAATGTGCGTATAATGAGTTAGCCGAGTGTAAACCCACTTATTAAAAACAATAAAAAAAATGACGTCCCAAAACGACAAAATGTGTACGATTTTCCTGAGCAGAGAGTACATTTTAAGAGTCGAAATAGGCTCCAATATGAAAGTATGATGTCAGTATACATTCAAAATTCTGTCATGGTCCAGAACATTGCGATATTGAGCACTACAATTACACTGGACGGACACAGGCATTTGCAAAATAAGTATTAGCTCACCTACAACACAATAATATCACATAAAATAGAAGCAAATCCTAGATCTTCAAGAACGCTTCGATTTCTTTTTAGCAGATGTGCCACTAGGAGCTGCAATATATGACGCTGCATCAATCTTCTCAGCAGATTTTTGTTTGCTAAAATCCTTGGCTTTTTTCTGCAAAACAAAAAGAAAACAAGTACATAATCATCCTTCACTGCAAACTGACTGACCGTGTTCGAAATCAACACCATAGTCTTGACATCCTCATATCAAGAACAAAAGATCTGGCATCTTCTTTTATTTCCTTGGGAGGTTGGGTTGTGTAAATGTATCATTTTGTATATAGGTTCACAACTTTTTATTAAATAAATAAGAAGCAGCGCACGGGTTAACTAATTGCAAGTTCGAAATATTATATGAACTGAATCTGAATTATTGTTTGAAAGGCCCACTCGGTTTCCAGAAGAACAGAAGTGAGTCAATAAATAGAGGCATAAATTATGATGCCATCTCAAGTTAAACTCGCAATACCAATCTAATGGAAGAGGATAATAGAGCTCATTTACCTTCAGAGAAGATGCAAGAGCAGCAACATCATTATTGTCATCGGTATGCTTTGGAACTTCTTTGCTAGGTTCCTGCACAAACAATCAAGCATTGAAATCAAATACACACCATAATGGAGAGGCACAAAAGGGTGTTCCTATACAAACCTCAGGAGGAACAAATGCCTCTTCTCGTTTCCTTTTGGTTTCAGCCACTTTAGCTTCTTGTTTCTCTTGCTTCTCCTGCCACTTCTTAGCTTGCTTCTTCTGATCACTCAAGAAATACTCTCCACTTTCCAGTAGCAAATCAACCTGACATTACACATATGGCAAAATTAATCAATGAAATAAATCTTGAAAACCACCACGTGCAACAAAAAAAGGACTGCACACATGTACATATACAAGAAGACCTGCAAGACCAAGCAACAACATAGCGATAATTTGAAAAATAATATCGTTTCTGTTCTAGCCTTAAAAGTTCATTCAACGGCCATATTAGTAAAGGGAAGGTCACAGTGTCACACTAAAGGTCGCAGGCTCACAGCAGCAGTAAGGTTTCATTTTATGTTTAAATAATGGACATATCACTGTATCTAAGTTAATCACAAGGATAGCACACTTTACTCTATGCTAAATTGCTAATACGACAGGAGTTCTGAGAGAAGAAATAAATGATAATACATATAGTAGAGCAATAGTAATTGACACATCAACTCACCTTACTAGGTTGTTGTGGTGGAGGGAAAGGTGTGTAAGGTTTCTTATCTTTAGCCTTAACTTTCTTCTGTTTGACATTTTTCCTAGGAGAGATGAAACAAAATGACAAAAGGAATTGGTTGAGTCCTGTAGTGAAGTAAAAGGTTCAAGCCATATAGTACATGCAACTAATAGGCAAAGATGAACAGATGCATACTTCTTAAACTTCGGAAGAAATCTTTCCCAATTCTCATTTGCAAGAGCAGGATCTTTAGCAAGCTCTCTCCTCATCATTAGGATCTTCAGTCACAAAAGAAGAGGTACAAATACAATAAATGATCGTCAGATCCTCCTTATCAAGTGAAAAGTAGCTGATTATATTGAATATACCAGTATATTTGGCCATTTACCTTGATGTTGTATACTGGATGCATTTTATTCATAATACATTCTTCGACAACCTTCCTAACTTGTTTTAGACCTTTATATGAACCCATTGCTGCAACTGTGGACCCCTGCTCATTCAATGGAAAATGGTATAGACTTGCTCAGTTGATAGTTTGGTTAATTAAAATGACAATATAATATGAAGAGATCATAAATGGTGACCTGAACTAGAATATAGCACCCAGTTAAAATTTCAAGTGCCTGCATTTCATCAACCACACTCAGATATCAGTAATGGTATAGTACATGAAACAAAAACAGGCAAGTACCCGCAACGCAAGCATCAAAATGAGAGGTGGGTCAAATAATCTACGTAAACAATATTAGTCGTTGGCCCAATATATTATACTACCAACATTGTGTTCCTTATTTACTCAATCAAAATTTCTTTGTGCAGATAAAAAATCAACTTTAAAAATGAGATACCTTAAGGGTAGAAGAATTGGGTCCCACTAAGTGTTGCCTTCTTTTAACAAATTGTTCCTGTACATAAGCAATAGGTCAATTTGACTTGTGACAAGACTGGACTGTAGATACTCAAAATAAGTCTTTCACAACATTTAGTTGTTCACTGCTGAGTGTTCAGTAGCCAATGCATCTTTTTCAAGGTAAATTTATTTTTGTTAATCCCACAAGCAGTGTTGTTAATTTGGCGCTCGGGTCGCTCGGGTCGCCCGGGTCGCCCAGGTCGAGACCATGACCGCCACAACATGGGTGGGTTGATCGAGATGCATGGGTCGCGCTGGGTCGGTTGGGTCGGCGGGGTCGAGCGTTTCGGGTGGGTTCGAGCGTTTCGGCTACAGTGTTTCTGCGTTTTTTTTTACAGAGATTGAAGGAAGGGCTGAAGGAAGATGATGGAGAAGAGAGAGGAGAGAGGAGTATAATTATGAGCCTTGGGAATAGAGTACATCATTTGTCACTATTCATTTGTTTAGTGGGATTAGGAATATATAAAAAATTGATATAGTTTATCTCATTTTTTAGGCAGCAATAAAAATATTATTTTACCAAATTTTTGATTAGTTAAATTAAATTCAATATATTTACATGGGTATATTGTCAATCCAATGTTTGGAGTATAATTTAATGGTGGAAAATGAGTATATTATTTTAGGAATAAATTAATATTTGTTCTTCTACTATATACACGTTTCGAGATTCAAATTGTACTATTTAAAGTTTTATTATTTTATTTGTTTTATTATTTTATTTGTATAATAATCTATTGTATTAATCAAATTATTTATTAATTTTTCTGTAATTATTCCTCTCATATTTTATATAGGTTTGTCTACTAATACATATTCATTTATTTTTTACTAATTTTTAAAATAGATTTCACATTCCACTCCTATTTTATTATAAGTTAATACTACATACAAAATGACGCACATTTCATAACTTTTTTCTTTTGACATTTTCAGACAATGGTTTCAATTATTTATTTTGTGTTATACTTATAACTTATGAATTGTTTTGATATTTTGATAATTTTTATTTTCCACTTTATCTCTATTCACATGAATTACGTCTACATTTATATTATTTGATATATTATAAACATTAGAGTAATATATTTATTTGATTTAATATTAAAAGGCAAAAAAATTAGCCTAGATTAGTGGGTCTCTCGACCCAGTCGACTCGTCGACCCGCGACCCGAATTTTCACCTTATCGACCCGGTGCGACCCTCGACCCTAACAACACTGCCCACAAGTCCCAGAAGTAAAGAGTGTGTGGTCATACTCATGGGAGATAGCTGAACAAACATGCAGTTTTTGAAATCATTCCCTCAGTTAACTAACTCTTCTTGATAAATAACATTAGTTTTCTGGGCTCACGATGCTATACAAGTAGTATTTGAGCTCAGACTAAAAAACAAACCTTTTTGCGGACCAAGTTCCCAATCTTGATTATGTCGCACTGCATCTCATCATTAAGAATCTTTACTGCCTGTAAGATAACACGCATGCACACATAAATTTCAAGAATTCAAAGGACTACAGCAAATCAAAGCTTTTATCTTCTAAACTTCAACATGGTTCAATTTCCCTCCTTTATTTAAGAGCAACCCCAACAGCCACTGAGTTTGTAAAGGTGCCACAGCCCAATAAAATCTTATCTATCTTTAGATCTTTGAACAATTTCCAATGCATTCATATATTTCAATTGCATATAAGATTTTAATATCATTAGAAAAATATATAGACATCTCTTTAATTGTTTTGTAGTTAAGTAGCCACCTCAATGTTATTCATAAACTATAAGGTTCGTTATCTGTCTCTTCACCTATGGACTGTGAACTTGAGTTTTAGTAGGCTGAGTAAACAATAAAAATTGCCAAATAGTACTGATCTTTAATCATGCTATGTGCAAATAATATGGACAACCATTTTATCCATAAAGAATGAATAGAATAGTATTCATATTAAATCAACAGACAAAATTATGCACAATCCAAAGGAATAGAATGGTGAATTGCAACATTACTAAAATTTTATGTATATATACTTTAGTTGGTGAGAATAACCTTGCAACTAAACAATTAACCTGTATTTTAAAGGCAAATAGCTTATGAGAATGTTTCAATTAATGTGTGCATATACTGCGGTTCCTCTTTTCAATGAAACCAGAGCTGCCAGTTTGAACCATTTGGCCATGTCTAAACTAGGAGAGAAAAGAATAAGCCTGACCTGAGGAGCAGGAACACTTCGTGATAAAAGCTTAATGAGATCTCTAGCCTTAATGATTATATAGGGGTCCCTCGTCTTCCTGGTTGTTGAAACTGTCATACAGCCCTCAACCTGGCAATACATACCGTCCAACAAGTTGAATAAATGAACAAATGTGAATCATCAATCCGCTTCCAAACTGGCCACAACACCAGCCTTTGGGAAGCAATTTAAAATCACGAAGCCAGAACAATTGAAAGAAGGGTAAAAGAAAAAGAGAAGCAAGTAACCTACCAAATTTAATTCACAAGCAACACCATGCTCTTTCAATGCACCTTTCACTATCGGCCAGCACTCTTGCAAATATTTTTCTATAAGAGCAGACAGAGGAGAAACAATATCAATACAACCACAGGCCTCAATTCACAAGTTTAATGTATATGTTCGTCGCTAAACAGCTTAAAAATCTTACACCCTAGAAACCAATTCCGCAATATGTATATGCCATCACTTCCCTCTAATGTAAAATTCTCATAAGCTAAGTCATTTTACTGATAATTACCTTAAAACATAACAAAATAAGCTAACATACACAACAGCAAACAGAAATTAGAATTCGAAATCATGTATAGCTTGAGAAGCAGTCGACAACAACTACTCGACAGCAAAAAATAAAATATGAAGTAGCAGATTGAATAGTTTGATACCTCTGTATTGAGGAAAGAGAGTAGAAAATGAGCTAACTTCTAACATGCCGCCCTCGTTCCACGATGGATCAAATTTATCGACTTTCCAATGATCGATGCTGGGGTCATCCCAGGGCTTATCCTTGTCGTGCTTCCCCTTATGCCTTGTCCGCGGCTTCTCCACGGCGTCACTGCCGTCATTTCTGTTGTTTTCTTCTTCAAAATCCGCCATTGTTTTTGCTTCAGAGAGGAGAGAGAGGGAGATTGTAGGGTTAAAGAATTTGAATAAGATATTAGAAGCCATAAGACTGTGGGCTATTGTTAGAAGCCCAGGATCTGCTGGTTGGAGGCGAGGCCCGGCCCGTTAAGAAATGGTGGTGGACCCAATTACTATAACCTTCTGTGCCATAATATTCTGTAGTATATTATTAAAATTTTGAATTTTGTATTGACTAGTTAGTTAATCACTCCATAATCAACATTCTGTCGTAATCATGAGAAAAAATGCACTTACCACATCTCAATAGCTGCTAAAGTTGAACACATTAATTTACATGATAAGTAGATAACAAATGAGTCGAACTTATAAATTTTTTATTATATAAATATAAGGTAAAATAGTAGTAGTAATTTGTATTATATAAGCAACTCCATCATATGTTCTGTCATTTTAGATTTTCAAATCTTACTATAGGGCTGTACGGAGTGCAGACGTTGAAGTCATCGTGATCCATGTCGAGTGAGAGCAACTCACTTTTCATTACATTTCTTAAAAATATAAATATAAATATATGTAGTAAAACTAACTATATAAAAGTAAGATCCACCTTATAGGCTTCTACTAACTTTTTCAACTAACGTTTCATTACATTTTTCAAAATTTATGTCAGGTCAAAACATTTTAAATTCTGTGGGGCCAAAGGGAGTAAGATCAGTCGAAGAAAAATGTGGGCCCCAACAACCATCTCTTTTCTCATTTGTATTATTTTTTTCTTTCGTTTTTCTTCTCCACATCTACATGCAATTATTCGCTACAAATTCGTACTCAACCATCTCTCTCTTTTAGTTATTACAACCACTCTCTTCTCTGTTGTGGTGCACGGTGGGGTCGAAACAGATGGAGAATTTCGTCGCTCGTTTGCAGGTGGTGGGGTCGGTCGACCCCATCCGATGCCACCTGGGTCCGTCACTAAGCATGGCAGATTCATGATTCGAAAACGGAGGAAGCGGAATATAGTAGTACTAGCTTAGTTTAGGACGGGTATGACTATTTCATTTCGATCTTCGAAACAGTGTTGGAGGCAAACAGAGAAAACAGACGTGACAATTTGAAGTCCAGATAAGGGGAAATTAGTCGCACAGAAGGGGCGGTCACAGGTCACCTACCCATATTGCCTTGCCATCCAAGAAAGTCTACTCATGATGAAATCCGAATATTCCGTAGAATATAACAATTCACCTATTTTTATATTCCACTTTGCTATATTTGTTTGAATTTGTTAGTGACACCAAAATTCATAAAGTTGTTGTGTAGGGTTCAGTTCGGAAATAAAATATACTTGCGGCCCTAGCTGCAATTTAGCATTTTATTAGGGTTTGAGGATTTCCAATGCCAAGCACTTTATATCTCCACTGGTCAGCTTCTTCCCACACTCCCTTTGCAGCCTCAGCGGTTTGTAACCCTCCGATTTCAAGTGAGCTTTCTCTCTCATTCATTTTCTTCATTGAATTAACAACAGAATTAAGTGTGTCTTCTGATTCATATTTCGATTTTATCGGCTATGGTTTAATTTGAATCTGGGCAAACGGATTATTCCTTAAAGTTTATTAGATCAGATATTTTATTTTGATGCAAGTTCTTTTCTACTTTAAAAAAAATTCTTATGTTTTTTTATCTGGTATATATCTATTGATTTGCTCAAGTGTCGGCTGCTTCCGGAATTTCATTTTTGTGTGGATCGAGAAATTGTTTTCAATTCTGCATCTAGTTTTCTCTAATAAACTTAATCAATTTTGCATATCTGTTTTGCTTAAATAAACACACCTTCTCTTTAGTTACAAGATCTCGTATGCATGACCGGCTATCAGTTAGGCAGCTTGTTGGCTGATATATGTTTCTTCGTTTCATTCATAGGATAATCATATGTGCTCTACAGCTAAGTTGTTTCTTGTTCAATCGTTTATAATTTTTTTTTTTCAGGATATGTACGACTAATTTTTTTATGATATTTTGTCATTTTTTTGTTTTGACTGTATATTGTTATATAGTACTACTAGTATATAAGAATTCTTCTGTGATTTGTGATAGTTTGGGCACTGCTAGCAGGAGCTCATAGTCACATCCTTTTAGATTCTCATATATTTTTATGTTGCTGCTTGCAGGTAATTCGTCACATTTGTGAAGACTATCAGAATCAGTCAAAATGGTATGTGGAAGGAATCACATTTTGTTGAAACCTATTTATCAAATTATGTGATATGATCTCTAACATTGAGTACGCAATTAATGTTTGCAGGTGAAGTTCACAGCAGATGAGCTCCGTGCTATCATGGACCTCAAGCATAACATTCGTAATATGTCTGTTATTGCCCATGTTGATCATGGTAAGCAGGCTGCATTATTGATATAATTTCTTTTACTATTAACTCCATTATGAATGAATTACCTGTTGTGATTTTCTACTATGAAAGATGAAGTAACATTTACTTGTATTGATGTTACAGGAAAGTCCACCCTAACAGATTCTCTTGTTGCTGCTGCTGGAATTATTGCCCAAGAGGTTGCTGGGGATGTTAGAATGACAGACACTAGAGCTGATGAAGCTGAACGTGGCATCACAATCAAGTCCACTGGTATCTCATTGTACTATCAAATGAGTGATGAGTCCTTGAAGAGTTATAAGGGAGAACGCCACAAGAACGATTACCTCATCAATCTTATTGATTCACCTGGGCACGTAGATTTCTCTTCTGAAGTGACTGCTGCACTCCGTATCACTGATGGTGCTCTTGTGGTGGTGGACTGTGTTGAAGGTGTGTGCGTCCAGACTGAGACTGTCCTACGACAGGCACTTGGTGAAAGAATTAGGCCCGTCTTGACTGTTAACAAGATGGACAGATGTTTCCTGGAACTCCAAGTGGACGGAGAGGAAGCATATCAGACATTCCAGAGGGTTATTGAAAATGCCAATGTCATCATGGCCACATATGAGGATCCGTTGCTTGGTGATGTTCAGGTTTACCCAGAGAAAGGGACTGTTGCCTTTTCTGCTGGTCTGCACGGTTGGGCTTTTACTTTGACAAACTTTGCTAAGATGTACGCAGCCAAGTTTGGTGTTGATGAGTCCAAGATGATGGAAAGGCTTTGGGGAGAGAATTTCTTTGACCCAGCCACTAAGAAGTGGACCACCAAGCCAACTGGATCTGCCTCCTGCAAACGCGGTTTTGTTCAGTTCTGCTACGAACCCATCAAGCAGATCATCAATACGTGCATGAATGACCAGAAAGACAAGTTGTGGCCTATGTTGCAGAAGCTTGGCATATCGATGAAGTCTGAGGAGAAGGATTTGATGGGGAAAGCTCTGATGAAGCGTGTTATGCAGACATGGCTTCCTGCCAGCTCTGCTCTGCTGGAGATGATGATATTCCATCTCCCCTCACCAGCCACAGCTCAAAAGTATCGTGTGGAGAACCTGTACGAAGGACCACTAGATGATCAGTATGCAACTGCCATCAGGAACTGTGATCCTAATGGCCCTCTCATGCTCTACGTGTCTAAGATGATTCCAGCCTCTGACAAAGGTAGATTCTTTGCTTTCGGCCGTGTGTTTGCTGGGAAGGTCTCAACAGGTTTGAAGGTCCGAATCATGGGCCCGAACTACGTTCCTGGTGAGAAAAAGGACTTGTACACCAAGAGTGTTCAGAGGACTGTGATTTGGATGGGTAAGAAGCAGGAAACAGTCGAAGATGTGCCTTGTGGTAACACAGTTGCCTTGGTTGGTCTTGATCAGTTCATCACCAAGAATGCTACACTGACAAACGAGAAAGAAGTTGATGCTCATCCAATCAAAGCCATGAAGTTCTCTGTCTCACCCGTTGTTCGTGTTGCCGTGCAGTGCAAGGTTGCATCCGACCTGCCGAAGCTTGTTGAAGGTTTGAAGCGTTTGGCGAAATCCGACCCCATGGTTGTCTGTACCATTGAGGAATCTGGTGAGCATATTGTTGCTGGGGCTGGAGAGCTGCATCTTGAGATCTGTTTGAAGGACTTGCAGGATGATTTTATGGGCGGTGCTGAGATTGTAAAATCTGATCCTGTTGTTTCCTTCCGTGAGACGGTCCTGGAGAGGTCGTGCCGTACAGTTATGAGCAAATCACCTAACAAGCACAACAGGCTGTACATGGAAGCAAGACCACTGGAAGAGGGTTTAGCTGAGGCCATCGATGATGGGCGCATTGGTCCAAGGGATGATCCCAAGATTCGGTCAAAGATCTTGGCAGAGGAATTTGGGTGGGACAAGGAGCTTGCTAAGAAAATTTGGTGCTTTGGTCCTGAAACGACTGGTCCCAACATGGTTGTGGATATGTGTAAGGGAGTGCAGTACCTGAATGAAATCAAGGACTCTGTTGTTGCTGGTTTCCAATGGGCATCTAAGGAAGGTGCATTGGCCGAAGAAAACATGCGAGGCATTTGCTACGAGGTTTGTGATGTGGTTCTTCACGCTGATGCTATTCACAGAGGTGGTGGGCAGGTTATTCCCACTGCAAGGAGGGTCATCTATGCCTCCCAGATTACAGCAAAGCCTCGGCTTTTGGAACCCGTGTACCTTGTCGAGATCCAGGCACCAGAGCAAGCTCTTGGTGGAATCTACAGTGTGCTGAATCAGAAGCGTGGTCATGTGTTCGAGGAAATGCAGAGGCCAGGCACTCCTCTCTACAACATTAAGGCGTACCTTCCCGTTATTGAGTCCTTTGGTTTCTCAAGTACCCTGAGAGCTGCAACCTCTGGGCAGGCGTTCCCACAGTCCATGTTTGATCACTGGGAGATGATGGCTTCGGATCCTCTTGAACCAGGTACCCAGGCGTCTACCCTCGTCACTGATATTCGCAAGAGGAAGGGTTTGAAGGAGAACATGACTCCTCTTTCAGAGTTCGAGGATAGGCTATGAGCGGCGACTGTTATCAAGTTTGTATTGATCGTCTTTTGTTGGACTATGTTTGTGGCTACTCGGTTTTGATTATTTTTCTGTATTTTTCGTGTCTATTAGGGTACATTGTTTCACTTTCAACATACTTATTTATCATTACGACTTTTAAGATACTATAAAGTCTGTGATAATATAATTATGAGTTAGCTATTTTAATTTAAAACTGCATATGTTCTCTAGCTGCAACTTACTGGAGAGTCGAGTGGGCTCGATTGAGTTGGGATATTTGATGAGATTAACTCAATCGAGCCCAACGTTCTGGAATGTAGACGCCCAAATCTGATTGAAAATACTTTGTTGCTTGCACCTATATAAACTTTGCAATTAATTTCATGATAAGAAAATATACACAGAAATATTGATATCATCAATACAAGGAAAATGAATATTTAAACTGCGGTGTTTTAAGTTTCACACTCTAGATAAATCTAAATCCAACTGTAAATTACAACTACTTAAAGATCCAACAATAGAGGAATAAATATTTAAACTGCGGTGTTTTAAGTTTCACACTCTAGATAAATCTGAATCCAACTGTAAATTACAACTCCTTAAAGATCCAACAATAGAGGAATAGAAGCAAACATTACAAGAATTGGACTAAAAAATGGACTATTAATTACCCCATGTTATGAGTATTCAAATTTATGCAAATACATGTTTTGAGTTAGTCCATATGATATGTGGTTAATGATAGTTGTGGCTCAGTGTTTAATAAAATGAATAGTGTTTTGAGTTAAGAGTAATATTCATACTTTGTGTATCATAAAATGTTTAGTGTTTAAACTTTCGAATTAATTGTCTGTCATTGATATGACGACTTCTAATTCATAGGCGATTGCGCGCAACACATAATTTCTGATAACCTATTATCCATCATTGATTCACTGGTTACTAGTAATAGACTGGCAAGATTATTCCTTCAAATATTCTTTAAATTTTAAATAACCAGTTTCCGCTCGCTGTAATCGTGATTTTTTTCACAATTTCATTGTAGAAGCTGCTACCTCCAACATTTGTTCAACACGATCAACCACTTGCTTAATTTTTTTAAAAATGTTTTTATGAAAATTTGTTACTAATAATGGAGCTTATCAAAAGACCGTTGCTCAAGTTACCAACACTCCTACCACTTTACCGCAAAGATTTTATGAAATATTGTAAACATTAATTATTCTTATACATTAAACATGAAACTTTTTTATCTACATAAACTAATACTAATTCATTTTAATTTTGTATTCTTTATACTCCATCCGTCCATCAACACAAGGGAGTTTTGAGGTTTTAAGAAATGTGGTAGAAAGTTGGTTGAAAATTTTAGTGAAAGATGGATTTTACTTGTATATATATTAATTTTATAATAAAATGTGAGTGAGTTAAATTTAGTTGAATGTGAGGTTCAATACCAAAAATAATAAAA
This sequence comes from Salvia splendens, assembly GCF_004379255.2. NCBI lineage: Eukaryota > Viridiplantae > Streptophyta > Magnoliopsida > Lamiales > Lamiaceae > Salvia > Salvia splendens. The sequence continues at coordinate 3,592,637 of NC_056042.1, forward strand.
AGCAAATGTGAAGTTTATTGGGGGATAGACGAAAATGACAAAATGAGAAGTTTATTGGTGGTCGGAGGGAGTAGTTATTATCCATTAGATTTAAATTATACTTTACCAATCATCAAATTTTTTTATTAGTATTATTTTTATAATATAAATAATTATACTACTATTGTTCATTATTTACACTAACTATTAATATGAAAGAAAGTAACCAAAACACATAAGGAAGAGAAGGTTTTCGAGATGTATGTGACTGATTATTTGAAGAGTGTGTAATGTATTTAATAGGTTTTGTTATTCATACAACATGTACATCTAAATCAATTAAATGCCAATGGGTTATAGACTTCTAGCACAATTAGAGGCGCATAGTTGTGGTGACTTTGAGGTCACGAGTTTAAACCTAGCTACCTGAGAGACTTTCGGCCTTAATTCGCAAATCCGACCGAGCAAAAGATTCAGCCAAAAGCGGATTCGGAACCCCGTGATCAAACTAAAAAAAGTCAATTTATATCATATATTTTGTCATTAATTATTGCCAAGCCTACGAATTATTATAAGTCCACCTTATTGCGTTCTCAAAGGATCAACCTTCAAAATATTCTCTAAAAATATAGTACTACTATGAAAAAACTTGGGCATCAAGCATAAAATTAGTATGAGCGGCTATAAAACTCTACCTTCCAAATCACTTATTCAAATACACTATACAGAACTTGGACACCAAGCATAAAATTACAGCCAAGGCAGGCCAACTTTTAACTCATCAGTCATCACATCTCTATCATCAACTCTATTCCTAAGTTTTTCATAGGCTCTTATTCGTAATCGCTATTTAATTTTCTATTTTTTTGTCCATAAAGTGATTTTTCATGGATTTTGATAATATCCCAATTGTTTGATCACTTTAGTTGGTTATGGACTTATGGTATGGTTCAGTTAGATGTGTGTTACTTATTTAGTTTGAGGGATGTACCTTATATATTGGGTGAAAATGATTTGTAACTTGTATACAGACAACGTACTGTATTTTGTTACAATTCCTTAGTTGAAAATGGAGACAAAGTAAGTATTTGTTACAATTCCTTAGTTGAAAACATTAGGTTAGGCATAAAAAAAACATTAGGTTAGGCATCATGTTGTTTGATTTTTATTTTTCGTCTTTTGATTCATTTACAAGCGTATATGAGATGCAACTAAGGACTCACAACACACCTTATCTGGTTTAATAAGTGGTTAGAGCATCAGCAATGACGTCCGTCCCGGCGGAATTCCGACCGACGTGTCGGAATCCGCGGTGGACGTCCGCCATTGTGCATGGTATGCACGGATACGGAATTCCGCCGAGGACACCGCAGTTCCGCGGCGTTACGCAGAATTCCATCGCGACGGGCGTGCGGACGTCCGCCATTGCGTTGACTCCCACGGACGTCCTCGCGAAATTCCCGTTTATTGTGGGAAGTCCTTCGAGAAGTCCTTGGGGATGTCTGCCACTGTGCAGTGAGAAGTCCTTATGCCGTGACAGTGCAGTGAGAAGTCCGTATGACGTGGCAGGAGGTGTTTTTTGGGATTCTGTGGGGAATTTCGCCACTACCATTTTTTTTATTGTCTTGGGTGTTTAAATTCATCTAGATGTAAATAGCTATACAAAAGCTTCTAGGATGTATATTTGTTTAAATTTTTGTGAAAGAAGATGTGATTTAAATAATAATAACAACAATAATAATAATAACTATTATTATTATTATATTTTATTAAACAACACAAGTAATACTATTATTTACCTAAATATACATATATCCTGAAATTAAAAATATATACACACTGATTTAGAATCTTGAAAAGTTACAAAATGGACTCTTTTTAGTTTCATTCTCTGATTAAAAAAAATCAAATAATACAAAATTTTAAAACCAAGGATCAAATTAGCATTAAACAAACATATCCTCAATTCTTTTTTATTCCAAAGTTAATGTGTGACTAATTTTGTTGGTTTGATTTAAATTCCTTTAAATATTTCACAAAAATCAGAAAATCTTGTACTCCTAATTAAAGCATATCTACAATTTATGATGATGTTATCTTTGTTCAAGTTCATACCTTATGAGTGGTGTGATTATTTTACTATAGTATTTATAAGCTTTAGGAAGGGCTATTAAAGTAATTATAATAAGTATAGTTTCCGAATACGATATAATTGAGGGAGCTAACTGAAATTTATAACTTATATTAGGGTTTGACGAAGGCCTTCATCTCACACTTAAAATCTGTAGTGGTCTGCTCTCCTCTGCTGCCGCTAGAGTTCTCTTCCCCTCTCATCCCAAGTAAGTCTCATCTCTTTGATGCTTTTCTACACGCATTTCTGAGCTCGTTGCTTGATTCATCGCGAATTATTTTGGAATTCTGCGTTTTCTGGTTTGTGTTTTGGCTGTGTAGAGTTAATCTAATCTTGTTGAATTTGTCCAAATGAGTCATTACTTCGAATTTATTGGATCGGTTACTTTGATTTTGCTTGCAAGTTTTGTTCGATGCTAAAATTTCCGTTTGCTATGTTTTTCGATTATATGTATATTGCTTTATCTATTTGAAGGTTGTTGCTTACCTTTCATGTGGTTTTCTCTTAAAAAAATAATTGGTGGATATTTTGCTAAGATGGGATGAAAGTGGTTAGAGATTTGTTAGTTGTACGGGGGACATCATAATATTTGGATGCAATTCCTGTAATTGCATAAGTTGAAGCTATTGGGTTAGGCATCGTTTTATTTGATTTAGGTTTCATCTTTTATATTCATTGAATGCGCGAATGTCAGATTCGGCTCGATGAGTCGTTGTATTCTGAAAGAAGATATGAATTTTTTGAAATGTTATATATCTGACTAGCATTCTTTACATATTGATCGATTTTCTTCACATGTAATTGGTGCATTTCACATACAGTTTCTGGGATCTAATTTCATGATATAAGTAATTTATAAACATTGATTAATTAACCTGATGCTTTCTTGTCTGCTCATGGAGGAATATTCTGAGACAGGTGCAATGCATATTATATCATTTGAAAATTTATGATAATTGGAGATAGTATTCTAACATGCTTGTTGAGATGATATAGTAAAATATATTTTTAATAAATTCTCTGCCGTTGTAATTGATTGCAGGTAATTTAGCTGACTCGTGAGATTATTGGAATCCATCAAAATGGTATGTTGATCGAATCAGTTTTGGTTTTAACCTATTTATATTAAGTGATCTGATCTGACATTTTATGCACGATTGATGTTTGCAGGTGAAGTTCACGGCTGATGAGCTCCGTGCCATTATGGACCTCAAGCATAACATTCGTAACATGTCTGTTATTGCCCATGTTGATCATGGTAAGCAAGCCTTACTATTGATAAAAAAAATTTGTACAAGCATCTGTATTTTGAATGAATTGCCTGGTATGATCCTCTAGTAAAAAAGAAGTAATATTAACTTGTGGATGGTGTTGCAGGAAAGTCCACCCTAACAGATTCTCTTGTTGCTGCTGCTGGAATTATTGCCCAAGAGGTTGCTGGGGATGTTAGAATGACAGACACTAGAGCTGATGAAGCTGAACGTGGCATCACAATCAAGTCCACTGGTATCTCATTGTACTATCAAATGAGTGATGAGTCCTTGAAGAGTTATAAGGGAGAACGCCACAAGAACGATTACCTTATCAATCTTATTGATTCACCTGGGCACGTTGATTTCTCTTCTGAAGTGACTGCTGCACTCCGTATCACTGATGGTGCTCTTGTGGTGGTGGACTGTGTTGAAGGTGTGTGCGTCCAGACTGAGACTGTCCTACGACAGGCACTTGGTGAAAGAATTAGGCCCGTCTTGACTGTTAACAAGATGGACAGATGTTTCCTGGAACTCCAAGTGGATGGAGAGGAAGCATATCAGACATTCCAGAGGGTTATTGAAAATGCCAATGTCATCATGGCCACATATGAGGATCCGTTGCTTGGTGATGTTCAGGTTTACCCAGAGAAAGGGACTGTTGCCTTTTCTGCTGGTCTGCACGGTTGGGCTTTTACTTTGACAAACTTTGCTAAGATGTACGCAGCCAAGTTTGGTGTTGATGAGTCCAAGATGATGGAAAGGCTTTGGGGAGAGAATTTCTTTGACCCAGCCACTAAGAAGTGGACCACCAAGCCTACTGGATCTGCCTCCTGCAAACGCGGTTTTGTTCAGTTCTGCTACGAACCCATCAAGCAGATCATCAATACGTGCATGAATGACCAGAAAGACAAGTTGTGGCCTATGTTGCAGAAGCTTGGCATAACGATGAAGTCTGAGGAGAAGGATTTGATGGGGAAAGCTCTGATGAAGCGTGTTATGCAGACATGGCTTCCTGCCAGCTCTGCTCTGCTGGAGATGATGATATTCCATCTCCCCTCACCAGCCACAGCTCAAAAGTATCGTGTTGAGAACCTGTACGAGGGACCACTAGATGATCAGTATGCAACTGCCATCAGGAACTGTGATCCTAATGGTCCTCTCATGCTCTACGTGTCTAAGATGATTCCAGCCTCTGACAAAGGTAGATTCTTTGCTTTCGGCCGTGTGTTTGCTGGGAAGGTCTCAACAGGTTTGAAGGTCCGAATCATGGGCCCGAACTACGTTCCTGGTGAGAAAAAGGACTTGTACACCAAGAGTGTTCAGAGGACTGTGATTTGGATGGGTAAGAAGCAGGAAACAGTCGAAGACGTGCCTTGTGGTAACACAGTTGCCTTGGTGGGTCTTGATCAGTTCATCACCAAGAATGCTACTCTGACGAACGAGAAAGAAGTTGATGCTCATCCAATCAAAGCCATGAAGTTCTCTGTCTCACCCGTTGTTCGTGTTGCCGTGCAGTGCAAGGTTGCATCCGACCTGCCAAAGCTTGTTGAAGGTTTGAAGCGTTTGGCGAAATCCGACCCCATGGTTGTCTGTACCATTGAGGAATCTGGTGAGCATATTGTTGCTGGGGCTGGAGAGCTGCATCTTGAGATCTGTTTGAAGGACTTGCAGGATGATTTTATGGGCGGTGCTGAGATTGTGAAATCTGATCCTGTTGTTTCCTTCCGTGAGACGGTCCTGGAGAGGTCGTGCCGTACAGTTATGAGCAAATCACCTAACAAGCACAACAGGCTGTACATGGAAGCAAGACCACTGGAAGAGGGTTTAGCTGAGGCCATCGATGATGGGCGCATTGGTCCAAGGGATGATCCCAAGATTCGGTCAAAGATCTTGGCAGAGGAATTTGGGTGGGACAAGGAGCTTGCTAAGAAAATTTGGTGCTTTGGTCCTGAAACGACTGGTCCCAACATGGTTGTGGATATGTGTAAGGGAGTGCAGTACCTGAATGAAATCAAGGACTCTGTTGTTGCTGGTTTCCAATGGGCATCTAAGGAAGGTGCATTGGCCGAAGAAAACATGCGAGGCATTTGCTACGAGGTTTGTGATGTGGTTCTTCACGCTGATGCTATTCACAGAGGTGGTGGGCAGGTTATTCCCACTGCAAGGAGGGTCATCTATGCCTCCCAGATTACAGCAAAGCCTCGGCTTTTGGAACCCGTGTACCTTGTCGAGATCCAGGCACCAGAGCAAGCTCTTGGTGGAATCTACAGTGTGCTGAATCAGAAGCGTGGTCATGTGTTCGAGGAAATGCAGAGGCCAGGCACTCCTCTCTACAACATTAAGGCGTACCTTCCAGTTATCGAATCCTTTGGTTTCTCAAGTACCCTGAGAGCTGCAACCTCTGGGCAGGCGTTCCCACAGTGCGTGTTTGATCACTGGGAGATGATGGCTTCGGATCCTCTTGAACCAGGTACCCAGGCTTCAACCCTCGTCACTGATATTCGCAAGAGGAAGGGTTTGAAGGAGAACATGACTCCTCTTTCCGAATTTGAGGACAGGCTTTGAGTTGCTGTGCTGTTAAATTTAGTGTTTGTTCGAACTTCATCACTCATGTGCGCTTTGTGGCTCCGTTACCTAATTTTGTTGCTATTGGTTTTTTACCCTTTTTTAATGTACTATGATGAACGAGTTGCGTCTGGATTTTGATATTGAGTGTTTTCTGTTTATGTGATACTATTGTCAAATTTTTACTCTCACCTCATTCCTTTGCTCTAATTCTTCAATGTGAATTTGTGATATACTAAGTTTTTTGTTTTCTTCTTTTATATAGGTTATTACTGCACCTTATTCAATTTTATTATCTACTTTTTAATTACTAAACTGGATTAAAACATGGTGGTATTTGAAAATCTTTAGGATCTTTTTTCAATCTCATATAGTATTACTCATTTCTGATATACTGTATTTGCTTTAGAGCATCCACAACCGTGCTCTTGCCAGCGGCACGGTTGTGGGCCCGGGCGGTACTATTCATGCCTGCTCTCTGGCAAGAGCACAATACCCACAACTGTGCTCTTCCGCAAGGACGAGCACATTTAATATAAAATTCAATTAAACAAAAACATTTCCATAATATTAAAATTCATTTAAAAACCACAATAAATATTACAAATTACAAATAAAATAAAAAATTACATAATTAAAATCCTAAAAATTAAAAATTACATAATTAAAATCCTAAAAATTAAAAATTACATAATTAAACTCCTAAAAATTAAAAAATACATAATTAAACTCATAAAAATTGAGATTTAGAGAGTTGTTTAGTATAGTGTCATTTTTTGTGTTTGAAATGAGAGTATTTATAGATGAAAGTATGAATTTTGGGGTAAAAATAATGAAAAAAAATAAATTAAAAGTGTGGAAAAAATGGATATATTTTATTAGGAAGTGAGAAAATATTTTTTTTATTAATTTTGAATTTTTCAGATTTTTTCGATTTTATTAAAAAAATAATAATAAAAAATGATAAATCAACGGGCCAATCAGAAGCTGCCACGTCGCCACCTCGTGCTCTTGCCGCTGGCACGGACGTGCTCTTAGCTAAGAGCACCACCCTGCCAGCGGCAGGGCGCATTAACGGACGAGCTCCGTCCTTGCCAGCGGCAAGGACGGCGGTGAGCATGCTGCTCACCGCTGCGGATGGTCTTAGTTTGTTCTCTTTTGAAAAAATTATATTTTTGACTGTCTTTGGAAAATATAAATCACGTGAACATGTCAAGGCAATTTTGTTTGAAACGTATTTAATATACTAGGTTACATAAAAGATTGCTTTCCTAATTCATAGTAAATGACTAAAATTAACACAAATTGTTCCAATTGACTGCACCCTATGAAAATATAATGTAAAGCGATTTTCCCAATATGAAAATTATCTTTATACTACATTTAAAAAATAGAAATTATAGAAAATTTTATATTTAATAAGATAGAACTCATTCTTTACTAATAATATGTCAATCATTTTTTTTCTATCTTTCTCTTACTTTATTTCAAGTTTCTATTTTCCAAGTTTCTATTTTTGAAAGACAGGATAGTAGTTTTCATTTCAATGTAAAGTGATTTTCCATCGAAACTAAGATATGGAAACTGTCAACACCAGATCCTCATACAATAACATAAATGTTGGAATATTCTACAAAAAAACCCAACAATAATCAAATCGTTTTAGCTCACTGTTAATCCAAAATTCAAACAAGAATAACAAGATGCTACTAATAGTACAACAAAACTTCATCTTTACTAGGACTTGGGCAGCTTGATGAAGAGCCTAGGTGCTAATCAGAAATGCAGAAACGTGGCTAACTCTCTCCAAATACTTGACTACTCATCGGTCAAAGAAATTAGGACCAGCTTGAGAGAGAAGTTCCTCACCGGCATCTCTACCCATCTTCACCATATCGTCAAAAGCATAAGGACCTCTTCTAGAGGTTTCAAGTACTGCATTGTAACAAAATAAGGATTTGTCATATGCCACTCAAAGAACCATCCCAGCACCATTTTAGGTATTGAGTTATATCTACAACATTTTTCAAGTACCTTTAATCCCATCGGGAGATGCCACCAGTCCTCTGAAAAGACAGTTTCCTTCCTCATCACGACACGCGTATCCAGCTATTGGAGTACGGCATGATCCATCCAATGCCTCTAGGAATGCTCTCTCACATGCTACTGCTAATCTGGTATCCTCGTGATTCAAGGATGCCAAATAAGTGGCCTGAAGAGAGAATGCTTTTGATCAGATGAGAGCAAAAAAATAAAGTTATGACCTTCAAACTATTAAGGCGAGAGATGGCATACCATCTTTTCGTCATCACTCCTACATGCAATTCCTATAGCTCCTTGAGCTACAGCAGGAAGCATGTCATCAATGGATAGGATGGAAGTAACATTTTCTGTCATATTCAGGCGCTTCAATCCAGCTAATGCTAATAGTGTTGCTTGCACCACTCCTTCATTTAACTTTTTCAACCTTGTCTGTACATTACCTCGAAAATTCTCTTGTACCTACACAATATTAGACCATATATTATATACCAAAAAAAAGAAAAACATGTAAGATACTCCAAAGGAAGGAAAGCAATGGCTGTAGAAGACAAAAAATAAGTTTAGGAGCTGCTCCGGAATTATCTTTTAGCTGAACTTAGCTAGTGATTTTAAACATTAATGGAATTGACGAAATTCCAGGATCAATATTTTCAAAGTCAATAAAGCATATAGATACATCTCTGCATGAAGATAAAACAGGATGGACGCTTATATAGATACATCTCTACATAGTACATGGAGTATATATAAATCATATACATATACAACAATGTCATAGTGGAAAACTGCATAATTTTAGTTCACAACAAATGTAACATCATATATCACACAAAAGAAAGAAGAAATAAGTTACTGTTTCAATACACTCACCTGAAGTGATGGATATCTGTTGAGAAGTTGCGACTTCCTTCTCAACGAAGCTGTGCCTACAGCGCTTCCGGGAGGAAGCTCAGCGAGAGATGCGGCAGTCAAGCAGATAAAAGCATCCCGGACATCTTCTCTAGGGAGATTGCAAGGTATCATTGTGTTTTGGGGAAGATATGTAGGGACATCTTTCATTGAGTGGACAGCTATATCAATATCACTGTTAAGGAGTGCATCATCAATCTCCTTTGTGAATAAACCCTTTCCACCAATATCTGCAAGAGGCTGAGTTAGAATTTTGTCTCCAGTTGTCTTGATGACCACAATTTGAATTGCTCCCGTTTCAGCTAACTGGGGATGCGAGCCTATCAGTTTATCTCTAGTTTCATACGCTTGGGCGAGGGCCAGTGGACTGTCCTACCAAGTATAGAAGATAAAGCCATTCTGTAATGAATTTAAAATACCAAAAACTACATGGAAGAAAGAAGATTCAACTGATCTTACTCATCAATAATCACATAACTGACTTATACACTAACAACCAAACAAATTCTCCAAAGTAATAAAAGCACAACCTCAAAGATTACATATTTTACGAACCAAAGCAAACGAAACATATTATAGACATAGACAGCTAAAGTTTCAACTGAAATACAAGCTCAAACAGCACATAATGTCTAAAGCCAACCTCTATGGCAGCTTAGATGCTGCAGCAGGAGGAACTAAGCCAAGCATATAATAAGCGTGGATTTGTCTAATTGAATGCTCAGTCAGCAAGAAACAACAATTGAACTGATCTCACTCTTCAATAATTTGCAAAAGAGAATAAAGATTGACTGAACTCACTCTTCAATAATTACATGAGTGACTTATTAACAAACAACCAAACAAAGTTCCCGAGTAATAATAAAAGCAGAAACTCAAAGATTACATTTTTACGAACCAAAACAAAGAAGACAATGCAAAACAAAACGAAGCAACTAAAGACATAGACAGCTAAAGTTGTAAACGGAAATACAAGCTCAAACAACACATTACTGTCACAAGTCAACCCCTGTGGCAGCTTAGAGCAAGAGGAACTAAGCTAGACATATAACACGAGATTGCAAAATACGCACAGATATATGCCTAAGTGTATGCTCAGAAAGCAGAAAACAACGATAAATCCACAAATTGTCGACACATTGATTGACATCATCAATTAAAACAAAATTCAAGGAATTAATCGAAAACCTAAGCAAAAATTACCTCCCCCTAGTTCCGATTCTGATCACGGCAGCTTTAGTCTCGGCCTGCTGCTCGACGGCAAGGGAAGCCCTAATTAGCCAAGTCCTAGCTCGCGCGAGTGAAGATTTCCGACCGGTCGAGGGAGAAAATTCGAGAGCAGAAACTGAGCCGGCGGCGAAATTAGCCGAAAGATGCCTACATTGAGCTGGATTAACAGTGGGCAAGGCTCCGGCGGTAACCTCCATTGCTGATGGAGTGGAGATGTGAGAGAGGATAGCGTTGAAAATGGAAATCTCTTTGAGATTTGTTTATCTTTTTTATTTTTTATTTTTTCTTTAATTTAACCAGAAGATTAAAGATTTTACATTATTATTTGATTGGGCCACGTGTATATCGTTTGGCCACGTCATCGATTCGTGTACCGCCACGGCACTCTCGCTTTTAGGTGGAATATCATTAAATTGATGTATCAATCGAAATTTTAATGATGTATCAATCGAAATTTATAATACGAGTTATTTTATGATAGGATCTAAATTTATATTAATACCGTAACGTTTAGTTAAATCATAGATTTGAGTCTTTATTCGGTTATTCCTACCAGATTTTAAGATTAATCATGTTTAAGGTCGATTCCTAATAATTTTTGTAATGGTTGGTTAAGTTAAGACCTATTATGATGATTAATTATTAATCATTTCTTTTAATTCTAACCATAAATCTAGCACGTATTTAATCAGCGCTCCCACAAGACTTTTTCAGTTTTTCTATTTATAAACCAGTTGTAACCTCTATTATCAAAGTACTAGTTTTAATTTAAAGTATGAATTGTTGAAATGATTTTATGTTTATTAATTTATGGTTGTTAATTTACAAAATGTTTGACAATTTCAAAGCTTTTTGTAATTGTTTTCCTATAAATTGAGAAGAGTATTATGTTAATAAAAGCCCCCATTTTACATTTTAATAAATAAATTTGCAAATGCCAAAAACTATTTCTTGCCTGCAATTAGATCGATTATTTCATTTAAACACCATATATATGTAAATGAAAAGCCCAATAACACCACCGTGACAGCATCTCCTCCAAGGGGAGACGTAAGTGGAGAGGTAAACTAATATAACTACCATATTTACTTTTTTTTCATGAAAAATCATTCTTTAAGGGAAGAGTTATTTAAGAAGGTATTATACCTTTTTTTCTCATTTAGAAGATGTATCTTTACCTCCCCATCAATGAAGATGTAAATTTTATAACTACCATATTTGCCTTTTTTTATGAAAAACTATTCTCCAAGGGGAAAGGTATTTGAGAATGTACTATACTTTATGTTTTTTAATGTATTTTGTACTATTATTTTATTTTTAAAAAATAGTATACATTTCCATATACCTTTTCCCTTTGTAATATATGCCACTTTTTAGATATGTATATTTCACTTTTTGAGAAGATAAATACATGGTATACATTTTCTATATATCTCTCTCCTTGGAGATGCTCTTACTCTGAGCCGTATAAAATACTTAAATCATCATTTGCACACACCTAAAAATTAAATTAAATTAAATTAAAGTATCGACTCACTTTTTTTCTTGAATTTTTACTGCGTTTTCTTATACTTATAAAAGAGATGGATCAGATTTAGGTCCAAAGAAAGCAAGCTGGATAGTTCTTAATTTTGGTAACTCCAACAGTCTCCACTCAATATTTGTAGCACCTCAAAATGATTAAATCTGATTATATGGTTTTAATTTTTCCTTACTATTGATAGCCCAATTACTATAGTTATACAGTATCAGTTTTGGATCTCTAATAAAAGCCCATGGGCTACTGGGCAGGATGTTGGGTCCATTACCATGCATGCATTTTGGTACAAATTTAAAGTTGAATGTTCTTCTATTTTTTTTATCAAACAAAGTACTCCTTGATTTTTCAATTACATCGACCTATTAAATGGAGTATCAATTGAAATGATTTAATATTTCAATATCTCAGTTTGATTCGTTCGATTATTCAAATTCAAGATATTTTGTCTGCACCTAAAATTAAGAAATACCCATATGAACTTTTAAACGAATTTTATTTCAATTGGAAACATACGAAATTTCGTTTTTTTATAGATGAAATGTAAACTTATCCAAAACTAACTGAACTTTACTTTTTTTCATGATTTTCTCACTATTTTTTAAATCGAACCTGACACGACAGTCTTATGAAATTCAAAATTGTCATTTAGATTTGGAATTGTAAAACAATAAAAAAATATCATGTGTAAAAGTTTAAAAAAAAATCAAAGATTAGGTGGATAATAAAATGCATCAGTCCCAAAATTAGTTAAATGCATCAAATGAATACAACATTTAGGCTATCATTAAATTAAAAATATAATATACTCCACAAAAAATAATTTTAATTATGTAATGCAAAATTATTAAAACAAGAGGGAAACATGAAGAAAAAGGAATTCATATAGCGTTGGTGCCTAAATGAGTTATAAGTAATATATGGACTAATTTTGGTGAATTATAAAAATGAAAAAGGTGAATATTTTTAGTACCTCAATGGAAGAGGAGATTGGGGTGGGCCCACATGGACCCGTGTGTCTAGTCATCCAAATCCAACGGTCAAATTAGTTTGGCAGAAATGTAAAAGCCTTGTGTGTAATATCCCTATCCAATGTATCTATCTTTACATATATCTACAAATTAATTTCATACTACTAATTATCAATAGTGTCGCACATAAATAAATGAAAATGAAAATGAAAATGAAAATGAAATACTTCACGCTCAAGGAAACATGGCAATAAGTTGCACAACAAACTTTCACTACCCCAATTAATTAAAGGCAGAAAAAATATTATAGTGTCAAGTACTCTTATGTCATTTCTCTCTTTACATATTGCTTTACTTGTTTGCTCAACTTTAGCTCTTTGATAAGAGAGAAAGCCGCCCTCTGACAATATTAATTATGCACCTTCACACAAATTTTATTATTCTCTACATTCATATCAACATATTTTTTTATTTACTTGTACCATGACCAATATTTGCAGACATTGAATGTGGGTCAAGATTGACTGAAATTATATAATGTCTCCTCATTTTTTATTTGATATGGTGCCTGGTGGCCTGCCCAATTTATTGGATACTACCTTTCCATTTTTTGGGTGTAAAATATAGTACAAATTATATATGTATGTATAAAATGACTTTTGAATACGTCAAGTTAATCCTTTATCCTCTCTCTAGATATGTGGATTAATTTGATGAAAAGCTTGGAGGTCACATGTATAATAATCACATACTAGAAGTATAAGATATAATGCAACTTTAAGTTGAATGTAACGTAAAGGAGAAAAAAGCATAGGGAAAGGATTAAAGGGAAAATCCAACAAGTCAAGGTGCTTCAATTGCCCTCAAAAGGGGGGGAGCACATATACACATGATGCTCTCTCTTTCTATCCCACCCCACTTGAAGAAATTAGTGACAAATCTTTTTATTGTGGTAATAACCCAAATTATGTTACGGCTAAATTATCAAATAACATATCACACTTTCCAAAGGATAACTTTTTTAAATTTATCTCATCATCCCCTTTACTGGTAAATTACGTGATGATATGCAGTCGTTTTAAAACTCGCGGAAAATCAGGGTTGGAAAAATGACATCGTCTACTTATGTTTGTAACGATTGTCCAGATGTTTTAAACCGACTTTCACATCTGCGCGTAATTTGCTGAAAAAGATGATTGGATAATTTTATAAAATTCATCTTTTTGTAATTTACTTTTTAGATTTTGAAAAATATGGGACTGACCAAATTTGACAATATTTATTTTTTATTTAACAATTTGTTAATACACTATTTTCTTGTGAGCCACCACCAACTTTTAGATAAATGAATTAGATAAAGCTTGGAGTGTCATTAATATTAATTAAAGTAAAAGTGTTACTCCCTCCGTCCCATCTCAAGTGATCAACTTTCCATTTTGGGTTGTCCCATCTCAAATGATTGATTTCCTTTTTTAGCTAAAAACAAAACTTCTATCATCTCTTACTTTATTCTCTCTTTCTTACTTTATTCTCTTCTTCTTACTTTATTCTCTCTTTATCTCTCTTACTTTTTCCTCTCTCATACTTTACTCTCTCCACTTTAACTCAATACATATCATTTTTTTAATTCTCATATCGAAAAGAAATCCATATGAGATGGGATGGAGGGAGTATTACATTTGGGTCTATAGATTTGGGTGGTGGTTAAAGGAAAGTAGGAATAGATGTGGAGGGTTGATGGAAGCAATAATAGAGTGGAGAAAAAGAGATGAATAAATTTTTATTGGGGTTGGGGAATCCACCTATCCCTCTACTTTTGGAATAGTTTCTTCTTCCTCGAAAACACTATATATTTCTATAAAATAAATATCCTTCATTGGATTTGGATTGCATTTTCAATGTTTCATTATCAATTACCATTGTCATTAATTATTTTTCTTTAGATAGTTAAATTATTATAACTTAGTGAAAAATTTTAGTTCATATTTATAGAGAGATCATGAACATCTAGAGGTGTCGCGTTTTGATTTTGTTGTTACTATACGAGTGAATTTAAGTTTGTATTTTTATTATGTCTTATGTAAAGTTATTTGCTATTGGCTACACTTTTGTATCACATAATTATCAAACTTTTAGAGTAAAAAAATTAGATACGTTTTTCAAATTTATATATGCAAGTGTTCTATGCCTACAAGCTTCCAATAAATTAATAGTTTTATAAATAGTTGTTTTTTTTTTAATTATAAAGCTCACCTTTATTTTTGCATTCAAATATTTGTCCTCTACTTTTAGAGATTTGTTTTCATGACATGATGACATTCTCATTAAAAGATTAATTTATTTATAATGAATTAAGTGAAACTTGAAAAAAAAATTAGTGAGGTAAATATGTATTGCACATTGAAGTACATTAATTAATATGCACTCACAATATGTGCCAAGATGCATGCCTTTTAGGAAGAGTAGAACATTTCTAATAATATGAGTAGAGTATTATAATTATTTATATATGATTAATTATTGTAAGTGCAAAATCCACTTATGGAAAAAATAAGTTATACTCCTAGAAATACAAAATATGAAGAAGAAAAATATTTCATCTAGGCGGCACGCGGCATCAACAAAGTATAACGATATAAAGACAGGAAAAAAAATGAGAAGTGATTTTTCTATGCTATGAAATTTGATATAGACTATTGAGAGTGTTCATAAGCATTTTTATTAGTGTGAGGTTTCTAACAACTAAAAAAACTAGAAAAGTCTGGACTTTCAGAATATGCTAATTGCTCTATAGCATAAGCAATGGCGATTAACTAATTTTTTTTAAAACAATGACAATAGTGTTAGGAAATAAACATTAATCATGATTGAATTATTTACTCAATTTGATACAATGTGTATGCAAACTAGAGATTTTATTATATATTTTCGAATACAATTTACAATGTGAAATGTTTACTAAGTTAGTATGCACTTATTTATATAATTACTACTATTTCCTTCATTCTTGAAAATTTGTCACATTTTATTTTCTGCACACGTTTTGATAAAATGATAATAAATAGTTAAAGTGGAGAAAATGTAAAGTACGAGAGGGAATAATGTAGAGATGAGTCTTCTCTACATTATTCTCTCTTTTACTCTACCATCTATTCCCTTTAACTATTTATTATCATTTTTATAAAATAAGTGCAGAAAATGAAATGTGACAAATTTTAAGGGACAAAGGGAATAGTATTTATTTTGTATCCCGAGCAACAATTTTCGTACTACAAGAGAGTTTTCTTTAAATTTTCAGCATTTAATAAAGAATAGCAATTTGTAATTAATTTATTGGTTCGATGTGTGTTTCTTGAAAAATACATTGGCGTAAGTCCAATTATCTATTAAGCCTTTTTATCTCGTTGTCACATACTGACGATTTATTGATATTATGCATCACTATAGCAAATTAACCAAATTCTATTTGCATTTAAATCCATAAAAGTTGTTGACTAGCGAAATATAGCATATTTTTAAAAACTAAAAAATTGCCAATTCGTATAACTTAGTGTTATGGTTTACTTAAGTTCTTACATTATTGTAATTCCGTTTCTTAATTTTGTGACTTTTTTATATGATCACTCATGTATTTTTGTGGCTTATTTCGTGTGCTTCATTCTAGTCGATACGTTTTTCAATTTAATCACTCAGTTTGCTACCATTGTTTGATCACTCCTCTATGGTAGACGAAGTTGACGACTTGACGTGTAAAGTCATGATATGCTATGTATTTTCTTTTCTATAGAATGACCGCTTTTGGCTATAAGTTAATTCCCATGGTTTAGTTGTTGTTCATATGTATTTTTCATTTAGTTATTTTTCTTTGTTATCCACCATCTTTTTTTATTTGACTAATACATCAAAAAAGTGGGCAACAAAATATAAGTATAAACTATAGTTGTAATATTTGGACATTAAGCTACAAAATTTACCATAGAGTCAAAGTTCGACCTAGAAATTAAAGAAACAATAATGCATCTCGAATTCATGTAAAATGCATAAATTAATATCTCAAAATTATCATCCCTAATGAATAAGCATAGCGAGAGGACTTGACAATTTGAACGCATTAATTAATTACAAATGCACAATTATTCAACACGATGCAACTGCAACTGCAACTGCAACTAAACCTAAACTCTACACCTATATATGAACAATCGATGTAAGAAGTCATGAAACAACCTTAGCTAGTAACCGCCCCACAATCGCCCAATATCATTAATTAATTAATTATGGTACTAGCTATACTAATTAAACCCATTTAGATAAACGAGCTAGTAACGCAACACTAGTTTGTTTAATTAGGGTGGAGTCATTAATTAATTAATTAAAATGAATTAATGGGGCTGGTGGGATTTTGACAGGCCTGCTGCATTTGTCTCCTTAATTGCAGCTAAATTATCTGTCATAAAAATAAGGGATTTGATTATTACATTGGATGCATCACTTGTATTGTGCAAATATTATTCAAATTGGATTTTTGCCTTTGTTTTTGTGGTCTTTGGCATTATGATGATAATACCAAAGTGTGTGACAGCGCACTTCATGGACCTTCCATTCCAACACCCCAACAACAACACACTATCTCTCTGTATCTATATATATATATATATATATATATAGAGGGTAGTGTTAAACTTCTTTTCTTCCCTTAGATTTAAGTTCCTTCTTAATCTGGACCGTTAGATCTCATTCATCAACGGTCCAGATGATCTGCATTATTACATTATAATAGTGCATTATTAGTCGGTGTGCATTATTCAACTGAAAATCTGCATTATTACACTATAACGGTGCATTATTAGTCGGTGTGCATTATTTAACTGAAAATCTGCATTATTAAATGACACGTGGCATCAATCTAACCGTCGGATGACAAAATCGTGGGACTGAGATCAAGAAGGAAATAGGAGAAAATATGAAAAAATGATTTGAATACAATCCTCTATATATATATATATATATATATATATATACACACTCTTCCAAAATCTTCTGCTTTTTTTTTCTTCACATCAAAACAAACACCACATGCATTCATTTTGTGAACAGACTTATCTGAATGGGAACTATTTACGTTGTTTTTGAGATAAATGCAGTATTTACTTTTGCATCCAACCGATTAGGATGCCTTCAGTGTAAATTAAGAGATACTATTAGGCTAAAAGCCGAAAAAATACACCAATTATATATTAACAATTTAGGTTTTTGCCACCAACTTTGAATGTGATAAAAAAAAATAGATGAATTTTTAGCGTGTAGTCAATTTCTTGTGAAATCAAAATTTGCTCAAATTGAATCCAAAGTGGCATGGCAAAATGTTCAAAATGATGTCATATTGATCGAAGGTGTCATGTCCGACAATTTAACTAAACAAAAATCCCGGCATTTCATCAAAAAATACATTAGAAATTCAAATAACATAAAAAATCACCTAATTTTAACAATAATTTTATAATGTTATATCAACGTTATTTAAAATTGTCTCTAGACATGGAATATAATAGTTTTGCTATAATACTTGATCATGGGAAACTATTTACACACAAATAGTTCATATATTTATTCACAACATTCAAAATTGATAGTAAAGACCTTAATTAACCTATAATTGATGTATTTTCTTGCTATTTGCCCTAATTATGTAGTACACAAGAAATATTAACTGCAACACTTCACCTACTACTAATCTGAATTTTGGCTCTTAATCAGTTTGATTTAGTTGAAAGACCGTATCAAGTGAAATAAATACTAAAAAATACTTATTAAACCTATAACTTTAGCATTACAAGTTAACATTATATAATCACTATATTAAACAATTATACAACCGAGAAAGCCTGTGCTAATAAAAAAAATTACTAATATATATGTACTAGAAAATCTTAAATTTAACGTTAATAATTGCGCACCAATTTGTCCTGTACCAGTCTATGGATACATTCAGATACACGATTATTCATATCATAATATCTTTGAATGTACAAATGATACACACATATCTATACATTAATTTATTGGATAGGACCTTGTATTATTTTAAAAACTGAGAAATACTTGTCGTAATTGCTTTCTCTTATTGCAATTATCTAACAAAGAAGGCGCACATGTAAAAGAGAAAGACTGAGAGTGTGGACAACCATACCAATTATATACAATAAAACTGTAGTACTATATTAAAAGAAAACCCAATAATTTTTCCAATGAACTACAACCAATCTTTTTAATACGTACAGTGTTGTCTTTAATTGATGAGTACGTTTTGGAGTTACATTTATTTAATACTGAGATTCAGAAACTTATATCACCAAAAAAGGTGGGACGTTTTAAGAGAAAGAGAAATAATTAATTCAAGGGTTTCTTTACTTTTGGGATAAGATCAATTCTTTTGGAACAAGTAAGATGTTTCAATATTTTCAACTTACAGTTTACTAGCTAGTATGAAATACTCCACTATGTTAACATTATATAATCACTATATTAAACAGTATATGTTACAATCCACTATGAAATTTAAATATTGGAAGTCCCAGTATTCATGATGTACAATGTACCACAAAAATGGTCTAATTGATAAAGAAAACTAAAAAAAATCATAGTTCCTTGATTCGAAACTTATCATAAAAACAAAAAAATATATATATTTTAAAAAAGTAAGATAAATTGAGAATGAAATTGCAACAAGAATGGTGGGGCAAACCTACTATGGGGGCCATGAACCATGAGGTGCGAACTGCAATCATCTAACATGCATGCAACTGTCGCATTGTATGGCTAAATATACATCAAATTTAATACATTTAATTTAGGAGTTTTAAGTGTAGGCTTGGTGAAGTAATTTTGGGCAAGAAGAGTGTGATCATGTAATATACATGGTTCAAATTATTGTGGGGAATTTAAAATTTTCATCCGTGACAACTTTAATTAGAAAATGACATTTCCCAAACAGTTTCCGTAATTAATGTAGATTCATTATTCATGCGCGCTTGGGATGCTGTTTATGTGATAGGAGTATTATGTTTTAACAAGAATTCTAACGCTTCATAAAGAGATCTGAGTGTGGTTACAATTGTGTTCGACAAGCTACCGTGCGGTGTTCTAGCGAGACTATCGTGACCAAATTTCCTGGTGATACGAGATTATCGTTACTCGGTTGGGTCATGGTAGCTTCACATTTGAGTCACGGTAGCATCGCCAAAAATTTGGATAACGATATTCTCATCGGAAAGTTGACTAGTATGGTAGCTAGTATGTTTTAACTGTAAATATGCATGGTTAACGAGTATATTTTGTGGCAGAATTGATTACTTGTGAATTAAAAGGGACTATAAAACATGGTACTTATGAGAGTAAATGTCAATTTTGGTCCTAAACATATAATCAAATGACGAATTTGGTCCAAAACATTCACTTTTTGAAAAACAGATCCATAACAAATGAAATCCTGACCAGAATGGTCCTTCTTGACGGTTTCGTCGAAAAACTAACGGTCATGCCACTGTGCATTTGGCGTTGACCGTTAGTTTTTTGACGGAAACGTAAAAAAGGACTATTTCGGTAACATTTTCATTTGTTATGGACCTGTTTTTCAAAAAGTGAATGTTTGGAGCAAATTCGTATTTTGGTCATATGTTTAGGAACAAAATTGACTTTTACCCTACTTATAATTTAGAAAGGGAAAATTGCAATTATTGGCTTTTGGTCGATCCCATAACATATCAAAGTAGCTAATATGCACATTTCTCGATTGTTCCATAAAAATCAAATTTTGATTAAATTTGTCACTTAAATCATAAAATTTAATTAACTTCGAGTTAGATTTAGTATTATTTAATATTATATTGGTCGATTTTAGAAGATTATTTTTCAATTGAAAAGGATTAGTGATGAAAAGTGTTGGGATTTACGCACACAAGGCTTTCACACACTCAATAAGATCACACACACACACTCACTGTTGTATGAGATCACACAATGCAGAAAACACACACACTCACACTTTGAGTATTGAAGATGATAATCTTGGAGAGAAAACTGGAAAACTCTTTATTGATTAAACTCTCTCTAAACTACATACACGGTGAGCTATTTAAAGCTCCATAATCACGTAGCAACTGCTACTAACTAACTACAAGAAGAATCAAGAAAGCAAGAAGAATAACCGCTATATCTCAGCTAACTAACTGCTGCTCCAACGGCTAGTTCGGCTAGGTTGCTTCTACCTTCTCGGTTCAAGACCGAACTCCTTCCTCGGCTCAAGACCGAACTCCTTCTTCGGCTCAATACCGAACTCCTTCTCGGCTTACAACCGAACTCTTCCTTCTCGGCTCATTCCAGCTCAACGCCGAGCTTCCTTACCGAGCTTCCATACCGAGCTTCTTTACCGCTGAGCTTACCGACTTCTGCCTTCTTCTTCTTCTCGGTTAGTTCCAGGCTAGTTCCAGCTCGGTAAGCCGAGCTTACCGAACTCCTTTCTAGCCGAGCTTCTTCCAACTGAAATGAGCACTCCATTATTACAATTCTCCACCTGAGGGCTCATCTCAGTTCTTGCACAAACATTGATCAATTTCTTGCAATGATCAAACTTGTCTCTACCTAGAGACTTTGTTAGCATGTCAGCCGGATTGTGCAAGGTGTTAATCTTAATCACCTTCTTTTTAAACAACCACTTGCAACTGATCAGCTTCCTCTCCTTTCCATCTGTTTTCAGCTTGGATTTGTCCACCAAAATCCATGTTTTGTTCTTGAGTAAAGACTCTATTTCCTCATTCATGGCTTCAATCCATCTTTCTCTATCTTTACTCTGCATAGCTTCTTTATATGTGAGTGGATCTGCACCATCAATACCTTCAGCTGCACACAGAGCATAATACACAACATCAGAGAACTTTGTTGGTGGCCTTGTTTCTCTTCTAACTCTGTCCCTTGCAAGCTGATAGTCCCTGATAGAGTCTGATATAGACTCACCAGCCTGGTTGCCCTGAGTTGGAGCCTCTTCTTTATCTGAATCAGACTCACTCCCCGAGTCAATGACTCCACCTGCTCCTAGGCCAACCCCCACAGGCTCCACCTTGAAGAAATCACCCTCATCTTCATTGGAGTACGGCTTATCTTTCAGGAATGGCATCTGATCCTCCAAGAACACCACATCCCTACTCACCAAGACCTTCTGCTTACCGGGCTCAATACACCAGAGCCTATACCCCTTAACACCTCTCTGATACCCCAGCAAGATACATTTCAGAGCCCTAGCTTCAAGCTTACTTTGCCTAGCATGAGCATAGGCTGCACACCCAAATACCTTGTATTTTGAGTAGTCACTGTGAGCTCCATACCACATGTAATCAGGAGTTTCAGATTTCAGGGCAGTAGATGGGCATTTATTGATGAGATAGGCTGCTGTATACACAGCCTCACCCCAGAATCTGCTGCTCAAACCAGACCCAAGAAGTAGGCACCTCACCCTCTCTAGGATTGTCCTATTCATCCTCTCCACAACACCATTTTGCTGAGGATTACCAGGAACAGTCCGGTGCCTCTTCATACCCTTCTCTTTACAAAACAGATCAAACTCAGCAGACAAGAACTCTAGGCCATTGTCTGTCCTCAAGCATTTAACACTTCTACCCTTCTCTAGCTCAACCTCCTTACACCATATCTTGAACTTTGTGAGTGTTTCATATTTTTCTTTAAGAATATATACCCACAACTTTCTTGTATAGTCATCAATGATAGCTAGATAATACTTTCCTCCACCAATTGAACCCACCGGTGAAGGCCCCCAAAGATCACTATGTATGTAGTCTAAAGGGGCTGTAGAAGAGTGAATACCTGTAGGATAGGGTGCCTTCTTAGCCTTTCCAAGTATACATTGCTCACAGGGGTCCATCTTGTTGAAATCTCCAGAGATCAGACCCTTCTTGATGAGTTCTTTCAAGCTTCCTTCGGCTGGGTGGCCCAATCTCTTGTGCCATAGCATTATGGAATCATCTGACACTGCATTGCTTTCTCCATCAACAGCCCTAGCCTTCAGATAATAGAGAATATGCTCTCTGTCAGCCTTCATCATCACTGCATCTCCAGATTTCACAAACAATTTTCCTTGACTCATCAATATGGTGAACCCTTTCTGTTCCAGCATTCCCAATGAGATGAGGTTCCTCTTTACTTCTGGAATATACCTCACCCCAGTTAGGATCTTTATAGAGCCATCTTGTAGGCTTAGCTTTACCTTCCCTATTCCTTTGATCTGACAAATGTGGTTATTACCAAGAACAACCGTACCCGATGCTTCTTGAAGATCATGAAACCAGCTTCTATTGGGGCACATATGGAAGCTGCACCCCGAATCCATAATCCACCTATGACTGACCCCACTATCACTGATATTCATGAGTTGAGCCGGGGGATCAGCACTCTCCACACAATCAGATTGATTGTGTCCCTCTGAGGCAATCTTTCTCTTCCATGCATGACAATCTTTCTTCAAATGTCCAGGTTTCTTGCACCAATAGCAAGCTCTGGTTTCCTTCTGAGCATCTGAACTTGAGGGTTTAGGGCCCTCAAACTTCTTCTTGAAGTTCTGCTTCTTGAACTTCTTCACATTCAAGGCCTCTGCAGCTTGAACATTGGAGCTTGCAGAGCCTCTGTTGGCTGTCTTCTGGAGTTCTTTGGCCATCAAGGCTGAATAGACTTCTGCATAGGTGATAGGTTTATCTCTTCCGTAGATAATTGCATCACTTAGCTGGTCATACGAGCTAGGTAAGGCATTCAATGTGAGAATGGCCTTATCCTCATCTGAGATCTTGACATCAACAGATCCCAGGTCATCAATGATCTTGTTGAACTCCTCTAGCTGCTCAATGATGGACCTATCTCCAGAAAAACTATAGGCATACAGCCTCTTCTTGAGATACAGCCGGTTAGCCAAGGATTTGGCCAAGTAAACTTCATCTAACTTGTCCAAGATCTCCACCGCAGTCTTGGCTTCTTGAACTTCCCTCAAGACCTTATCTCCAAGGCACAGAATCACTGCAGAATGTGCCTTGAGCTGCATCTCCTCCATCTTTGCCTGAGCTTTTTCATCAAGCACTGGAGCCTTTCCTTTCTCATCTGGTTTTGCAAGAACTGCCGCCAAGCCTTGTTGAATTAAAACCGCCTTCATCTTCATCTTCCACATGCCATAATCATTCTTGCCTGTGAACTTCTCTGCATCAAGCCTTGCTGCCATCTCTGAAACCGTTTGATCCTCTGCAAATCAGCTTCAATATCCCTTTCCCACAGACGGCGCCACTTGTTGGGATTTACGCACACAAGGCTTTCACACACTCAATAAGATCACACACACACTCACTGTTGTATGAGATCACACAATGCAGAAAACACACACACTCACACTTTGAGTATTGAAGATGATAATCTTGGAGAGAAAACTGGAAAACTCTTTATTGATTAAACTCTCTCTAAACTACATACACGGTGAGCTATTTAAAGCTCCATAATCACGTAGCAACTGCTACTAACTAACTACAAGAAGAATCAAGAAAGCAAGAAGAATAACCGCTATATCTCAGCTAACTAACTGCTGCTCCAACGGCTAGTTCGGCTAGGTTGCTTCTACCTTCTCGGTTCAAGACCGAACTCCTTCCTCGGCTCAAGACCGAACTCCTTCTTCGGCTCAATACCGAACTCCTTCTCGGCTTACAACCGAACTCTTCCTTCTCGGCTCATTCCAGCTCAACGCCGAGCTTCCTTACCGAGCTTCCATACCGAGCTTCTTTACCGCTGAGCTTACCGACTTCTGCCTTCTTCTTCTTCTCGGTTAGTTCCAGGCTAGTTCCAGCTCGGTAAGCCGAGCTTACCGAACTCCTTTCTAGCCGAGCTTCTTCCAACTGAAATGAGCACTCCATTATTACAAAAAGTACTATAGTTACAACAAATTTCACCAAATTTATAAGTGTACAGGCAAATGTATCAAAGTTAGTGATTTAGTTAGCTATTTTTATAAGTTATGAAATTAATCAGAAGTCAACAAAAAAGTTTAAATAATAAATTTTTTTTGAAGGATTCTATTAATTAAGAAGATATATAGCATACATAGTTTATCTACATATATAAATTTCCGCTTAAAAATTTTCAATTCATTTAATAGCTACAAATTTTCGGTTGCCAACAAGAAAATGTATCATACGGGATACGGTACCTTCCTTTCCATTTCCAGTATAGCCAACTTTTAATAAATAGGTATATTTAAACAGGTTCAACATATATATATATATATATATATACACTATTAATTTTACAAAATATAAACAGTCATTATATTTAAATCGTATGAATATTATGTACAAAAAAAACAATACATGGAGTAGTATTAAACACATTTATAGCGAAAAAAATTAATATCTAAAAATATAATACCCAAATAGTAACTAAGAGCACCAATTCACATTACATTCAAAGATAGAATCGTTGCACCAGCGATGCTATCGGCTTGTTAGTGTATTTTGTTTTGCGCTCCATAAATTTTAATCTTGAGAACTCTAAAGGGGTTGAGTAAATAAAATATTCCTAATCATATCATTGTCCTATAATATCATTATATTACTCCTTATATAAGACGGATGAATCATAATATTCAAAATAAATAATACGTATTTATTTTACTCGTTTTGCGACTCATAAATTCAGTACGAGTTGCATAACTTATTCAATAAAAAAGTAGTTTAAAGTAAAAATGAAGCCACAATCCTCACCAACTAATCTTTCTAAACGGATACTATCGGGATTGAGTCAATTCAATATTAGCCGTCCATTGTCATTCCACCATTCCATTTTCTCCGGGGCTTATCCTATGTTTTATCAATTTAGAATAAAATAGGGAGGAAAAAGAATTTAATGTTGAGAACTCTAAAGAGGTAGAGAAAACAAAATATTCCATATCATTTCTCTATCCTATGATATCATTATATAAGGCGGATGAATTAAAGAAAGGAATGGAATTGTGTGTATACATTCTGATCCACACATTTTATTATATTTAGGTCATCTCCAATCATTTACGCTAAACTCAAATCCATTTTTAAGTATATGTCACACCAAAAAGTAGTTTTACTCCAATCATTTACATAATATTTAAGTTTTACACCATTTTTGAGTATTTGTCTCACAAAAAATTTGCAGTAAACACCATATTTGGTGTTATTCCATTGAAAAACTAAAAAATGAATTTGAGTCTGGTGTATAGTTGGAGAAATTGTCTACCCTAAAAATGAGTTTTGGTGTATGATTAGAGGTGGTCTTACAACCAAGTTGAGTAGAATAAGTAAACCATATTTTTTTAGCGCCCCATAAATTAAGTATGAGTAGCATAACTTATTCGAATAGAAACTTATTTTAAATGAAATTTAAAATTAAGCCATAACCCTTCATTTAAAATTAAGCCATAACCCTCACCAGCTAATCTTTTTAAAAGGTATCATCATGTCAGGATAATTCAGTAGTAGCCTTCCATTTCCATTCCAACCTTTCATCTTCTTCAGAGCATATCCAATATTTTATCAATCTAGAACAGAAGAGTGAAAAAAAAAATTAAGTGCTGAGAACTCTAAAAGGAGGAGTTGAAAAAACAAAATATTACAATCATCTCTTTATCCAATGACATTAAAACAAATGAATTAAATTAAATGAATGGAATTGAAGTGTGTAAATTATGATTCCAATATAACCAATTTTTAATAAATATATTTAAAAAGACACAACATATATACACTAATATTTTATAAAAAATACTACAAGCCTTCATTATTGAAGTTAGATTTAACATTGCTGATCTGAGAACTTCTTTTCTTCTAAAAAGAAGTATTCTAACACATTTGTAGTGTGAAAGTTAACATCTCTAAATGTAATATACAAAGAGTAATGAAGAACGACCGGATAGTCAGACGTTTTATTCTATTCGGTATATCGAGAGTTTGATTCAAATTATATCCGATGATGAAATCATTAAATATATCATACTATCGACTCATTAAGGTTTATATTTGTTTTGCGCCCCAAAAAGTAGCATAACTTATTCGAACAGAAATTCGTTTAAAATAAAAATCAAGACATCATTCTTCTCAACTAATCTTTCTAAATGAATTTTATCAGATCAGGTCAATTCAGTAATAGCCGTCTATCGGATCGCAAAACTTATCAATCTAAAATAGAAGATTTAAGACTTGGGAATAAAATATTAATGTTGAAATTTCTAAAGGAGGTTGAGAAAACAAAATATTCGTAATCATCTCTTTATCCCAAAATATTAAGGCAAGATTAATTAAATGAAATGACTGGAAATGAAGTGTGGAGATTGTGATCCTACACATTTTATTAGTTGTTATAGTATTTACAGCCAAATTGAGTGGAATAAGTAATTACACTATACGAAAAAATACATATATATGGAATGAGATTAAGGCAAAATGAAGGGTGTGATCTGATATAAGGGGGCCGTTAATGCCCACGCTACATTTAGAGCATCCACAATGGCGCCTAGCGCACCGCCTAGTCGAGCCCCGGCGCTAGGCGGTGCGGTCGGCGAACCATTGCAACCGCCTAGCGCTCGGTGATGCGCTCGGCGATCCGCTCGGCGCCATTGCAGGGTCCAGATCGCCGAGCGCATCGTCTAGCGGATTTTTAATTTTTTTTTTTAATGTTTTTTTATGAAACTCATTATTGATTGTTTCTCTTTTATAGAGACATTCTTGAATGTTTTATGTTCCACTTTCGATGTGGGACAAAATCATTCTTGGTTGTTTCGCTTTTATAGAGACATACTTGAATGTTTTATATTCCACTTTCGATGTGGGACAAACTCATTAATGAGGATGTTGTAATGTTATTTTAATTTTAATGAAGTGTGTTTTTTTAATTAATGTAATTTTTTAAATTTTAATATTATTATTGAATTTTCCCGTATCTGTGTCGTAAATTTAATTCCGTATTTTGTGTGATTGTCAATTATTATTTGTTTTATATAATTAGGAGTGATGTGGATAGGCTATTGCTAGGCTATTGCTGGGCTATTTGCTTGTCCTAATGATGTGTCAGGAGGATTTTTAGTGCTGATGATGTGGTAGGAGAAGTTTGTGGCTAGGCTATGGCCGTACGAAAACCATTGTGGATGCTCTTAGCTAACAAAAACATCCTAACCTCATGAGCCCCACTTTGTCGCACGTGCCACCACAATTAATTAATTAATTCATTAAAAATAGATTAGTGATTAGACATATAGGAAAGAAAATCATGGTGATGCTAAAAAGCCGGTATTCCGGAATAGCCCCTCGCAATTAGCCGGAAATACGACTCGCTCTGCTTTAAACTCCAACAAAAAAATAGTACCCCCCAAAAAAATGAAATATACTGACTTTTATTTTTTTCTCCGTAACGTAAGCCGAGCCAAACCCTTATTAAACCCCACCCCTCTCCCCCCAATTTCCGTATATATATGCTTGCCCTCTCCACCATTTCACTTTGCTTTTCATTTCTCCCTCACTCTCCTTTTCTCTCTCTCTCTCTACGCAAAAATTTACCAAACCTACATTTTCTTCGTTGCGTATTGATCAACGTTATATTCATGGCTGTTGAAGCTCGGCATCTCAATCTCTTTCCCCCGCAGATTCTAGGCAATAGGTAAGCGCGCGGTATTTATTTTTTCGTTTTGTATCGATTTCGGAGCGGGTTGAATAAGTTTTTGAGGTTTGTTGGTGAATCTGGTCTGCAGAGGGCTGATGTTGAATGGTGTGGAAGGCATTGGAAACTCCTTCGCCCCGCCGGCGGGATTCGGTATGCTGCCTCCGTTGTCGGGGACGACGACGGCGGCGATGGAGACTATGGTACCAATCTACTGTTCGGCGATTGCGGAAACCGCCGGCGCGAAAACGTCGGCGATTAAGTCCGACAGCGGCTTGACGTACGCGGCTGTTCCTGTTTCCAGGAAGCGATCCAGAGATGCGATCAATCCTTTAATGGCGTCGCCGCTCCCCAGCGGCGTTGCGAATAACCGACGCGGTTCAATGACTTTTCTCGGCGAGGATTTCTCTTTCCACTTCCAGCAGCAGCAGTTGGAGATCGATCGATTCATCGCGCAACATGTGCGTAACCGTCGGATTTCGCATTTTTGAATTCGATTTTCAGTGAATTTTATTTATGGTTTATTCTGATAAATTTGTGTTGAACAGACGGAGAAAGTGAGGTTAGAAATCGAGGATAGGCGGAAGAGATTCTCGCGGCGGATCGCGGCGGCGGTGGAGGAGAACATGTTGAAGAAGCTGAAAGCGAAGGAGGAGGAGGCGGAGAAGATCGGGAAAATGAACTACGCGCTGGAGGAGCGAGTGAAGTCTCTGTGCGTGGAGAATCAGATATGGAGAGACATGGCGCAGGCGAACGAAGCCGCCGCAAATGCTCTGAGATGCAATCTGGAGCAAGTCCTAGCGCAAGCACAGCGCGAGAATCATCAACAGGAGGAGAATGCTGCCGCCGACGACGCGCAGTCGTGCTGCGGTAGTAACGACAATGAAAACACCTCCGCCGCGGATGAGCGGAGAAGCAGAATGTGCCGGAGCTGCGGCAAAGCGGAATCGTGCGTGCTTCTCCTACCGTGCCGGCATCTCTGCCTGTGCACGGTGTGCGGCTCGTCTCTCCACACCTGCCCCGTTTGCAGCTCCGCCAAAACCGCCAGCGTTCACGTCAATCTCTCCGCCTCTTGAAGCCAGTACGACTCTGGAATCGTGATACGGAAAAAGGAAAAGATAAAAAAGAAAAGAAAAGAACAAGTTTGGATATAGAATCAGGGGATAGTATTAGCCTTTTTTTACTTTGAAATTCTTTTGTCAGACTCCACTATAACATCATGTTGATTCTTGAAATTAGATGAATGTAATTAGTGTTGGGGCTCAACGATTAACGCATTTTATTTAATTTGGCGAGGCAAAAAATAACTGAAAATACGCGCTCCTGGTGAAGTCAACTGTAAAGGCTGACACGTCGGACTAGCTAAAATGCCGCTGGTGAGGGTGAAAAAAGTTGAACACATGCTTTTGTCTCATTATAACAACAATATAAAATTTAAAATAATTATCCTCCATAATTATGCCTAATCTAATATATATGCTTATTTTAAATTGTGTATTTGCCTTTCAATTTTCGAACTTTTGTTAATTTTTTATTCTTATTTTTCAATCAATTAAAGTTTTTTGGTAATCTAGGTCAATATATTACTACATCTGTCCCATAGTAAATGTCATACTTTCCTTTTTAGTTTGTCCCACAAAAGATTTCACATTTCCTTTTATGAAAAAAGTTCCTTCTCACATCAATTATAAAATTATATTTTCTCTTACTACTTAATACACAAAATAATACTCCCTCCGTCCCTAAAGAACATGCACTTTAGGGTCGGCACGAGTTTTAATGTAAAATTGATGAAGTAAGAGAGAGGTAGAGAGAAAAAGTAAATAAAGTATTGTTAGGGGAGAATGAGTGTCACCACATTAGAGACAAAAGACCTTTCAAAATTAGAAAGTGTGTATTCTCGTAGAATAGACTAAAAATGAAAGAGTGCATATTCTTGAGGGACGGATGGAGTATCTCCTAAAATCTCGTATCATATACCAAGTGTGACATTTACTATGAGACGGAAGGAGTACTTAACTCAACAAATAAATTTTGTATAATACTCATTTGGTTTGTAAATCAATGTCTAATTTTGCTGTTTTGAGAAGTTTACAATTTATATTGTTCACCTTTTCTATTTTTAGCAAATAAATTATATACTCTCACTAAATTATTACACTCATAAATTATACTACTTCGTGCAACAATAGATAAAATATGTTCAAAATCAAAATGAGATTTTAGATAGATAACTTAATTGGTTGCAAATTTTATAAAATCAAAAATTTGCAACAAAATGAGTATATAATCAAAATTCTCCTTAAATTTGAAAATTTATTACTTATTAGTAGTACTACTACTTAGTATTTATATACTCCCTCCGTCCCCGAATAAGAGTCGCTAATTTCCATTTTTGGTCGTCCCCCATTAAGAGTCACTCTTCATTTTTATCATAAATGGTAGTAGGCCTCACATTCCACTAACTCATTCCACTCACATTTTATTATAAAACCAATATAAAAATGTGGGTCCCACATTCCACTAAATTTTTCAATCAACTTTTCTCTGCATTTCTTAAAACTCGTGCCCGGTCAAAGAGCGACTCCTATTAGGGGACGGAGGGAGTAACAATTTGGATAGTACAAGATTGATGGGCAGTCCAACTAATTGTTTACGCTGCATTGCGTACAACACACGCTCTTCTCGTTCTAGATAATCATACCCTAAACCCACCCCACTAATCACGTTTCATGCCTCACACCGAATTTCGCAACAAATTTTTCCTATTTATTAAAAAAAAGAAAAGAAAAGTGAAGGAGTTGTCACAAAGAAATGGAGAGAAAACGTGAAAGCATCTATTTCATCAGCCTCTTGCTGTTGTTGATGGGATATCTCCAAATTGAAATAACCGACGGCGGAAAGAAAGGAAATGGGTTGTTTATTAATGGTGATGGGGTCTGTTTGTTTGATTGTTTTAATCTCATCAAATGTCATCTTCTGAGTAGGATAGGGTTAGATTATTAGCGTTTACTATTTTAATAAAAAAGGAGGGAACTACAAGTAGAAGGAAGGGGAGTAGGGTAGGGTAGGGTAGGCTATCTGTGTAGAGGGGCAGAATAGGTATTTTAGGGAGGGGGTGGATGTCCTTTTATAAATTCCGCCTGCTATTCCAATAAATGGATTGATTGTTGGGCCGTGTTTGGCTCTGCGCTTATGCCTCTTTTTGTCAGCCTAATCTTTTCTTTACCAAACCTGGATATATCTCTAAACAAAATCCCACATTTCCTTTTTTCTTTATTAATGCATTTTAATCCATTTCTACTTTTATAAGTAGTTGTTTTAATTTTCGATAGAAATAAGGGTTAATTACAGTTTTACATCCAAAAATTGTCTCCTACAAAATTATAATTCACGTAAATAGTTAAAATCAAAATTCAAGATTCTAAGGGATACTCGATTAAAATATGGGCTAATTGCTTTAATACCACCAATAAAGTCTTTAATTAAAGCTAATAATAATGTAGATAATAAGTCAAATTTAGATAGTTTCAAAGCATTCAATTATTTTTTGGACTAAAAAATATCGATTAAAATATGTGTTGATTCAAGTTTTACCTCTAAAATTGTCCGCTTTCAGAAAGTAAAAATCACATTATTTAATATTAAAGGCATTCATTAACCACGCAAACTATGTGTCAAATCAACTTTTTAAGCCAATCCCAAAACACCCGCAATTCGAATTTTACAAATTAGATCAGATAATAAAATCATAAATCACAAAAAAAAGTCTCAAATCAAAATTCAAAATGGCACATCCAAATTCACTTATTCCATGCACCATGAACCGTCTTCCAATCCACGTCTCACAACTCATCACACTCTCCCACAATGGACGGTTCATGCTTGTACCTCATGTTCGACAATTGTTGTAAACATTCGTGAGTGCTCTACTACTAAGCACCACATCTTTGCTACCATATGATCAGTAACCGAAATATTAACTTAAATTAGACTTTAATTAAAGCTAATAATGTTAATTAGAGTCAAATTTAGATCATTTAGAAACTAGAAAGCACATATTTAAGTTTCTAGTCGAGCTAAATAGTGAACTATGTAAATGAAAAATATAAAAAGAGATACTACAACAACAATATAAGCAATTATTCAATACTCCTTACTATTTTGGAAGGATATAAGTTGCACTATTATTAAGTTTTAGTAAGTGACCAAGTTCAAGGTTTCCGAGTGGCCTATGGAAGTAGAACGAGGGATGGTCCTTCACATGGATTCAACACTATTTCATATTTACTTCTTTTGCTTCCAACGAATTCTTGGAAATGGTATAAACTCTTGCATCATTAATCAATCAATTTTATTCTATTTTTATATGAAGAATAACGACAAAGCTCTAACTTAATAAAATTGAATAAATATAAATACCATTTACGCGGTTCTTGGGTTATATTGCCGAAAATAGAGCTGGTGGGAAATGAGCTCATCCCCTAATAGAATAATTCATTTACATTTACTTGAATTTCCTATATATTTTTGGTAGAAAACGCATTTATATTGCAGTCTCACAATATAGATTAAAAAAAATGTAAGAGTGATTATTGGCAGCTGTTTGATAGATGTGTATGGCTTATTTATTTGAGTGATGATAAACAACCAAATTTTGTACAACCAAAATAAAGTTATATTAATAATTTGATGTATTAATTATATGTTTAAATAATAAATGTAGTAAGTGGATAAGTTAAAAAGACTTATTATCCTTTAACCTCATTTTTTTATTTTTTTATTTGAATTTCCTTTCTATTATTTTTAAATTTTAAATTAAAGTATGCACTAATTACATTTATGGTTCCAAAAAAGTAAAAATAATTATACACAAATCATAAATATATGACCACAATATTATGTACTTTTCATGTACAATATATGCATCCATATATTTTAATTAAATGCATAAATAAACCTATTTTTTTTAAATAAACTAGTTTTATGTTGTATAAAATTTGGTCAAATAGATTTGTTGTGTCTATTTTGTTTGGTATTTTTTTTCGATATGATTTGGATGACTGGTTTGACCACTTTGCTTAGTGAAGAAGAATTTAATGGATATTTTTAGGTGTAATCTCCAATGACACAAATGATGGGAATTCATTGGTTTAAAATTTAGTTTGTTTAATTGATATTTTTAATTCCAAGAAGAACACCTCTCGATGATCTCTAAACATGGGTGGACATGTGAATATGTGATGGTATGTTGAACTCATAATCCTAAATAAGATTGTTTTCTACAATGCTTATAAAAAAATTGTTCATTTCTCTTTCTAGTATTTTGTTCCCTCTCTAGTATTTAACAGCACTTCTTTATTTTATTCACTAAATTATAAATATATCTTCATTATATTTAATCGTAACTATGGCCTAATATATAGCTTTTCTTTCTTGTAATTTGAAAAACTTCCATCTATATATGTGTAAAGAAGTTGATCTTGGTATTAAATTTCCAATTGAAAGAACATGAAAATTGATTTTTCATAAAGTGAAAATGTCCAATTTAAGTAAATTTGACCTACTCATTAGTTATGGATTTAAATAATAAGGCACCTACAATTAGTAATTGAATTTTTTTTAATGTTATGCCAATCGACAAATAAAGCAAAAAACAAGATGGAATAGTATAAATCAATATTCATATTACTTGATTTTCAATTCTACCAAAGAGGCAGTTGGGTTAGAGATTTGTACATAAACTATAGTGGGACTCAATCAAGTATCAACCATTACTTAATTAGTCGTTTTAGCAATAATATTTTACTATAAATTCTGATTTCCACTTCAACTTTCCATGATAATTAATTTATGCAATACCCATACATGTTCATAAGCACAATTATCAACGAATATTGTTTTCTCTAAATGTCGGTATTATAGTAGTTTTCAAGAAAAATGCATTTGCGTGACATAATACAAAGCTCAAGTTATACGCGAGTATGTATTTCCCAAGTCATAAGTCCTAACTAAGTCATATATGATCAATTAGGTGCATATGTTGATTTTTCAATTTTTTTATAATTAATTAAATGAGATGATGATAAATATAAGGTCGATCGTACTTGGGGATATGATGGGGAAATAGTGGAAACAAAATTAAATGCTTACATAAATACATCCAATAGAATATAGTAATTTAATTATATTAGAAAATGTCCAATCAGGCATGAATTGGGTTGCATTTTTTAGGGGAGGGGATTCTGTCGGTTCGGTTTCGACCGAACCGATTAGTCGGTTAACCGAATCCCATTTTTTTCAAAATCTAGAACCGGAACCGCACCCTTTGTCCGTTCGGTTCCTTAAGGAACCGATCGGTCCTAACCGACAGGTTCTTCGGTTCCACCAAAGGAACCGAATGACAGAACATCGGCGTGGAGAGTTGGACAGCAGCCTCGTCGGAGAGAGCAGCGGTGTGGAAAGGGCAGCAGCCTCATCGTCCCCGGCGCGAGAGAGAGCAGTGCAACGAGGAGAAAGCAGCAGCCTCGTCGTCGCCGATGTGGGAGAGAGCAACAGTGTCGGCGTGCTACGAGAATTTAGAAGAGAGAGGAAGATAAGTCGATGTACCTATATCATTATGGGATATTTAAGTTATTTGCTAATGCTCCATATTTATCTAATACGTTAAGTTCTAAATTTTAATAAACAAAGTAGGCTGTCATGAGATTGGTTATCTCTCTGATTTGTGTATTCTCTTGTCTAAAATGCATACAAATTATAGGAACATAGAGTTTGATTTTCATCAAGTTCTTTGAAACTTGAAAGATAGAGTTTATGAAATTAAAATGAATCTATAAAAAATCAAAATTAAACACACTAATCGGTTCTTCGGTTCTAACCTTTCGGTTCTCGGTTCTAACCGAGAACCGTCTAAATCCTAAACCCACTAACCGGGACCGAACCTTAACCTTATTTTTTCGGTTCTCGGTTAACCGATAACCTAAAAAATAAGGTTCGGTTCTCGGTTAACCAAGAACCGAGAACCGTTTCCTCACCCCTAGCATTTTTCATACGTTTCTTAATAAATGCAATAAATTACCAAAGGTAGTAAATTATACAGAACACTTTTAGTTTTTCTTAGTGTAACAAGAATAGACTATCTTGCAAATTACTCCCTCCGTCCCACAAAGATTGCCCCATTTTTCCATTTCCGTCTGTCCCACAAAATTTGTCTCATTTCAATTTTTACTATTTTTGGTAGTTGACCCCATATTCCACTAACTCATTGCTACTCACATTTTATTATAAAACTAATATATAAAAGTAGGACTCACATTCCATTAACTTTTTCAACCCACTTTTAATTACAATCTTTGTGGGACGGATGGAGCATGTGACAAGATTTTACTAGTCTGATTCTTGGTGTTGGTTTCATCCTTCCTAGATTATAATCACTAAAGACAAGTGCTATATAATAAATTTTAAGCTCAATACACCTAAACATAAACAAATGATAGAACAAGCAAAAATATTACATCAATTCATAATTTGATTCCAAATGACAAATATAGGGGTGTTGAAACGTGTACCCGCGGGTACTCGCACCCGATTTTGGCCCAAAAGTTAGTTTCAATACCCGTCCCGCAGTTAGTCGGGTATTACCCGACACCGCGGGTACCCGACCCGAAACATTTTTTTTTTGAAATCTTCTTTTTTAAATATTATTTGTATATTTTAGATGCTTTTTTTAAAATACTACTTGTTGAATGTAATAGTCTCACTTGAAACTTTTTTATTATTATTTAATTTTGTTGAGAATTGAGATCAAGCCATGTAATCTTTGATTCTTTGTCTTCGTCTATTTCTAATTTTTAAGTTAAAATTCTTAATCTTTTATATTATTACACTTATACATCTAAATTCAAGAATAAATAAGGAATTAGATGATTAAATAATCATATGAGTTGCACAAATGCTCATTTGAATAAATTTTAAGAATAATTGAGAACTTATATTTTATTTTATTTTTTTGAAATATCTGCTTTAAATAATCATATGAGTTGCACAAATACCACCTGTAAATATGTAATCCAAATTCAATTACGATGCCAAAAAATCCAAACTCCAAATTACCATTCAAAAATCTAAATATGAAAACAATTAACAAAGTAAGCAACAATATCTTACTTTAATCAAAAGTCTAAATATAAAATAAGTAAATAACTTCAACCATCAAAAGTCTAAAGTAATAAAAGTTTCACACGGTTTCACCAATCATTCTTCATCTGGCGCGTGCATCACTCGTGCACCATGGACATTGCTCGTTGGAGCCATGGTGTCAATCATGACTAAAACTAAACAAATAAACAGAAACAAATAAGAATTCTAATTCTTATAATATGAAAAGGAAATGTAAATTGTGTATAAATAAGAATTATACTTACCATCACGGGTGGAAGGAGGGAGGAGGCGGGTGGAAGGAGACAAGGAGTTGAATCGTAGAATGTAGAGTAAGAGAAAGGATGAAAAAAGATTTGTGATCTTAACCCTAACCCTAATTAAAAGTTAAAAACTTAAAAAATACGTTTTGTAATATATTACTAATAAAAATTACATTATGATTTTTAAGCCAGCCCAATCAGCAAGTATTAAAATAAAAAATAAAAAATTATAAAATATTAATATATATATATCGGGTATTTTCGGGACTATTGGGATTATCCTGTCGGGTATCGGGATACCCGATAAACCCAAAATTATTATACCCGACCCCGCCCCATTTCCCGATTCTGTCGGGTAACGGGTACCCGATACTCGGCGGGTAACGGGTCGGGTTCGGGATTACCCGTTACCCGCTACCCATTTCGACACCCGTAGACAAATATATGAGTAAAGAATAACACTTTGTTTTAAGGCTTATCTCTAGAATTCAAATCCCGTGTAATATATTGGATTTGGTGAATACCTTTTATATAATTCTAAATTTTAATTACTACTATGATCGAATAATAATTGTGACATATACTATTACTTAAATAATGTAAAATCTAACGAGTCTAGTATATCGAGGGGACAAAGCTATAATCAAATAGTAGAATACAAATTTATCTAATGAAATAATTTTATAAGAAACTATTAAAGTGTTTTGCCTTCAGAATATCAACCACGTGATAGAATAACGTTTTTTTGTGATGTGTGGCCGGTGTGGGGATGAAGCTCTCATCCTTGAATAGATTCTCAATTTCTCATTATAGTATTAATAGTATTATTTATTTATCTATACACTTGTTTTTTTAAATAACTAAAATTAATATTATATCATGAAATCTACAAATTAAATAAGATTATTCATTTTTATATAAAATTAAATAAATGAATGGAATAGCAAATAAACTTTGATTTTGTAACTTGTAAACTTAATAATAATAATAATAGGAGTAATAATAATAATAATAATATTATTATTATTATTATTATTATTATTGAAGATTAAGAATCAAACTATTTAAGCTTATTCATTTTATTTGTAGCATTGAAATAAAATATCCATACTTCTTATATCCATCTTTACTTGTTTCATTTTGCAGTATAGCTGTCATTATTTATTTTATTCTATTTATATTAACGCATTCCACTTTACTAACCTTTATCCACAAATTTTCCAATGGTGTATATCATTATTTATTTTTGAAGATTTAAAATCAAACTAATTAAGCTTATTCATTTTATTTGTTGCATTGAAGTAAAATTATCATACTTCTTCTATTCATCTTTAATCGTTTCTTTCTACAGTATTCTTTCAGTCCGTCTTCTAATACCTCACACTTATGTTTCACAAACTTATTTTACCCATATTTTATTTTGCTTCTCAACTATAAAGAGAATAAAGTAAATTAGAAAATAAAATAAAAACTAAAATAGATCAATCTTTACATTTCTAAAATTTGAGAAAATTGTGACAATTAAAGATTTAGAGAATGAGTAATTAGTAATCTATAAAAATAAATGTGTCCCCAACAGAAGCAGGACAAATAATCAGTAGGACCTACGATACGGCAGGTACAATCGTATGCGGGCGGGACCCACAATTCAGGCCCATCTCCTCCGGCACGTGATTTCATTGTTACTACATTTGTTTCATAAAATATATGGACGAATAATAGAAATTAAAAGATTAATATTACTAATATATTTATTACTTTCTTCATTTCTTCGTTCCAATCTAAGTATACATTTTTCATTTTTCTCTCTTCCATGCCCCATCATTCACCATTCGTCTCCAAACGATGCCCCTCAATTATCTAACACAGGCTAATCTCATTTTTGGACATTTAATAATAATAATAATATCCACCAAATCAGTAATCACAAAACCATGAATATTACATCAACCAAATAAATGCGGAAGAGTAAAATTCAAAACTTCTTAACTAGAAAACCGAGTACAAATAAGGAAGATACGTAGGAATGACACGATTTGAATGCTCACTATACTATGAGGACATTATGTTGAGCATCATAACCTACAATACCATGATGAAGTTTCTAACATAATTAATTTCTTTTCTATCTCCAATGATCCTTTGGTCCATAATGCTTGTTATCGTAGCTTATAGAAATTCCAACATCGTCAACCTTCCAAAATATATTAGTTTGCAATTTAGTAGCTGCGACATCTCGCAACGGGTCGAAAAGAAGTTCATAAACAAATTGAGCCTCGTTACCTTCTCCTCGCCTAAATTCACAAGTAAAATAACGACCTATATCTTCAATAACGAGATCGAACTTCTCACCCTTTTTCAAATTCTCTAGCCTTTGCCTTGGAAGATGATCATCTCTTTGAATAGCAAGATTGAGTTGTAGTGGAAATGGGTCGGTCATTGCATTAATCACATGAACCGTGGACTTCAAATTGCCACCCTTGATCTCAACAACATTGGCTAACATCAAGAGAGTCCCTAAATATAACAATTTCAACGCCATTTTATTTATCTTTATCTTTGTGCTTTTGCTTTTGCTATTGATTTGATGGCTTTTATAGAAGAGTTATAAAGTATGTAACTCCATCAACCTCATATAGGTCAACCTTTTTTTATGGTATCTCTCTATATAAGGAGTATATAATATATGCATGTAACGGAATCATAAATGACCAAATAATGTTGATATCGTGTCCATATTTACAATTGCCTTATTTAGTTTTAATTACTTAAAGAGAAAATATTGAATTATTTCATGTTCTTTTAATATGGTAGGTTACATGGATAACAAAAAATTTTCCATATTAATAATTATTCTCTTTTTTACCGTAAAGAAATTCCACTTATTTTTCAAAATATGCAATAACCATCTACTCCTATATTTTTATTTTTATTATTACTATTATTATTATTATTATCATTATCATCATTATTATGTTTTAGATGATTTTTTAACATGTTTGTAATAGTATTATCTATAATTACTATTTTAATTATAGCAAACTGTATTATTTAATTATTATCTTGGCAAAACAAATACATATATAAATAACCATAATTTTATTTTTGAGTAATTTCATTTTCATGGAAATAAGAAATACTTCAAGAAGTGATGAGAGTAATAAGTATTCCTATGTTCACCAGAATATGCATTTCTTGGGTAATTACCATTTCTACTATTAACATTACAATAGCCATACAGTTAGAAATGAAAGTAGAATTACCATATTAGCTAATTGAACAATAATTATAAGACTCACTCTCATTTTCGATGCATCCAATCGAACAATCTAATTTTAAAGAATCAATTTATCGAAAAACTACATAGAAAAATTGTGAAAGGTCGAGTATTATGAAAGATTTAACTTTAATTTGTTCATTAAAAGTGAAAAATTGGAGTTGAGCAAGATTTTTAAAGGTTGAGTACTATAATAGTATAATTAAAAGTGAAAGATGTTGGCCTTCTTATTTCAACATAAAGGAAAGGAAAACTGAGAATTCTATTATGAAATTTATAAGGATGAAATAAATAAGTGCAAAGGAAAATAATATATAATAGAAATAAAACAAGAATTACATTTGATTACCATGAGTAAAATATCAATAAAGTTTAGTGCCAATTAAAATAAGAAAAAAGTGCACGAGAATTATACATTAAATTACCACAAGTGCACCGACTCATTTTCTTGCTAAATTCAGTAAGAAAAATAATTTTAAGAAAATTGTGTGGTCCAATTAAATATATATAGAAAACTAATCTTTATATAGTCGTTTGTCAATAGTTATTATTATAGACCAAACATGTTGTGTGGTGCAAAATACATTAAATCCGTATATTCAAATTCCTTTCTTGCTTTTGATTTCTCATATCTCACCTCTCAAAATGTCTTCCAACATCATCAAAGATTCAAAGCCTACTCATTATACAAGAAAAAGAAGATACAATTGCGGTTATCTAAAATTGTAACAGTAAATAAACGTTAATAAAAACTTTGATTAATTTCTTTTACCATAGATAAACAAATAAAGACGAAATTAAATCTTCGTCAATATCTAAAATTGTACAGTAAATAAAAGTTAATAAAAACTTTGATTAATTTCTTTTACCATAGATAAACAAATAAAGACGAAATTAAATCTTCGTCAATATCTAAAATTGTACCAGTAAATAAAAGTTAATAAAAAACTTTGATTTCTTACCCCAAATAGATATACGTACAAATAAAGTCGAAATTAAACCTTCTCAATATTTATAATTGTAACAGTAAATAAACGTTACTGAAAACTTTGGTTTTCTTATACCAAAGATGTACTTCACAAATAAAGTCGAAATTAAATCTCCGTCAATAAAGCGAGAATATGATTAAACAATTGCGTGGAAAATTACGTACAAATAATAAGATAACAGTTTTAATAGGGTTCCTATGATTTGTTTTAATAATAAAAACTTTTTTGTACAATAATACACACACAAACATATAGTAAATAAATGTAATTTCTTGATACTGGCTAAAACATTAAAACGATTTTCATCCCTCATATGTGAATATTAACAGTGAATTCCTCAATTTCAGAATAAGTTAATTACAGTACAAATTTTTACAACGAATTCATTAATTCGTAATTAGTACTCCTATATATGTATAGAAAAGATATTTTCCTCTCCTGCTTCAATATTGACTACATACATTTATTCAAATAAATAATGATCAGAGAAACGTATACAAAGTTGCAAGATATATACCATAATTTATGTAAACCAAAAATGACCTAAATTATCGACATCAAGCTACAGAAATTGGCAAAATACATTTCTCTAGGTCACATATTTGGTATTTATTGTTTTTGGGGTAAAGTCATAGTCACAATAATAGTATTCATGTGGTCCACGTGCATTATTTTGTATGATCTTTAGGTTAAATCACTCACCTGTTATTTCAATTCATTAGACCAAAAATGTAGACATATTTTGGTTAATTTTGACATGGGTGATGTACAATTATTTATATCGGATAATAAAGTTTCCATTCATTTTGGTGCAACCAATTTGTAGCAATCCTAATTAAAGTATATGGTCTACTTTGTCCAATTTGAATAGGCTGTTTTTATTATACATAATTGTCATCTCGATTTGTCATTTTCCAACCCGGTTTTGTATTTGTATTTGAGTTTGAAATTTAAGTTTTGATACTACTTGTAAATTACTTGTCGGGTTCT
Source organism: Salvia splendens (assembly GCF_004379255.2). NCBI lineage: Eukaryota > Viridiplantae > Streptophyta > Magnoliopsida > Lamiales > Lamiaceae > Salvia > Salvia splendens. Next base: position 3,634,654 of record NC_056042.1, read on the forward strand.
TTTTTTTTGTAGCATAGTGTTTTAGGTTACTTATCAATTATCATTCAAAGTTTTACCTGAGTTGCATTTGGATCAAAATATATTAGTGATATAATTTCACCAAGATGCATATACTTTTCTTTATGCAATAATGACACAAACTATCAACATTTGTATTATCACATTTTTAATATTTAGGAACTGATTAGAAGATAGTATGATTTTTTAAATAATAATACATGCTCATGCAAATGAGAGCAGAAACTTAAAAGCGTCTTCTTAAAAAGAAGAAAAAACGAAACAAAACAACACAATCTACCACTGTAGAAACAAATAACAAATTACAATCGGAGCTGAAAAATGCTACTCCCTCCGTCCCATAATAATTGTCACTCTTTTCCATTTTGGTCCGTCTCACAATAATTGTCACACTTCATTTTTTTTATCATAAATGATAAGTAGATTTCACATTCCACTAACTCACTTCACTCACATTTTATTATAAAATCAATATAAAAAAATGGGTTTCATATTCCACTAACTTTTTGGAACCAACTTTTCTTTACATTTCTTAAAACTCATGCCCACAATAAGAGTGACAATTATTATGGGACGGAGGAAGTATATAACAACTAGAAGACGACATGAAAGGGGCGATTTCCATACATCAACATAGCTTTCCACAAACAAAACCGCATCTATGTTGTAGGCATATGCATATTTCGTAGTACGAATTTTAAAAAATAAAATGAAAACTTCAATAAAAATTGATAAAATCTTAATCTCTTTGTTAATGATTTGAACAAGTCTATACCTAATCTTACTTAAGCATACAATGAAAAGATAATGAAAGAATCCCACAAAAAAACATAATACCAGTCCCAAAAACATGATAATTTTCTTTAAAGAAGTTCATTGGGATGTTCATCAAAGATGCTTTCTTTTTCATTTTTGAGAATCCAATTCCACTCTTCCTCTCCTTGCTACCTCAAATTTGATTTAAGATTTTATTCCTTATATATAGTATTTATATATTCAGCCGGATGTGAAGTAATTAGGCGATATACCATTCATTTATTTTTGTCAACACTTTCAATAATGTAACAAAATCTTCTACTACTAATTAATGTCGTGTTAAACATTATATATCAACATCAACGATGCATTCCACGTTAAAATCATTAATCTTAACCACAAATCCACAATCTCAAACAATATCCATTTTACACCATTTGTGGGCCCTCCATGGAAATCACTCTTCCAAAAATTAATTAGGTTTTGACTCTCCAATTCCAAAATATAAAATTATACTACTAAATTGCAATTTTCGAATACCGTCCACTTTGAAATAATAATTTTTTTTAATTTTTAATAAAAGGCATTAATTGACATGACCTAATGAATTGGATGTGAAGATGATCGCCTGAACCACTCGTGACAGTGAGGCCCACTCTCAACAGCCCGCCCATCACATAAATATATATTCGATAACGACTATGCTTCATTATTTTAAAACATTATTATTTCATTTTATTCCAATCAAAATTGCGATCTTTCATTTTCTATTTCATTTTATGGGAAATGAATCGAGAACGTGGAATAGAGTTAATTATTTGATTCACCTCCTACTTTCTCCAATGTACTATCTATGAACTCATCCTGGAATCCGAAAAGAAAACAGAGACAGAACGGGTTTCTTTCAGTGACATATCTAATCAGACCGAATAGGATTTGAAGACACGATGATTCACATCAATTTCAGCAGGCACGAAACCTTTCTAGAATGCAAGCAAGCTAGCTTGCTTACTCTCCTAGTAGTGTACGTTGGCGGCAAAAACAAACTAGACTATACTAAACTAAAGTAACGAGGCATTCGGGAAGCGACTAGTCGCTTCTGGCGAAGCTTCTAGAAGGCCGACCACTACATAGAGAGATCCATATATATATACCAGTCATGTAATGATAATAATTTATTGTAATTGGACCTCTTCATGCTCCTCCTATTTATATTTAATAATGGCTCCACCGCTCTTGCTGTAAATGTATATTTACAAAAAAGTTCAAACGAAAACTCTTTTTATTTGAGAATTATTTTCAGTTAGTTCTTGAATCATGAAAATTTCAAATAAATGCATGTTTATATTGAATTAATGTAAAATGGAATTTGAATGTTGAACGGGGCAAATATTTTATTTTTTTCATTTTAACTAATTTAAAGGTAAATATATTTATTTTTGTACGCCCAATATAAGTGTTCTCACGTTCTCTCTATTTATAAACCGTTTTGCAATAAATGTATAAGATTATATAGGGTTTGGTTATCATGATAACCATTTTTTTCACAAGAATATGAAAACACCTTACTATATGTATTAAGATATTGCATTCGCCATGAAATTGACTTGCGGGATTCAACTTCAAATAGATGTTGCATACACTTAGCAAATAGATGCATATTTATCACGAAATTCGTGAACTGTAGATTGAAAATGGTTTTCCGTTTGCTCAGAATAAGTGCAAACGATATTTTTGTCATTTCCATTCATCCACTACGTGTGGTGTTTCTGTTTTTAATAAGCACCATGGTCAATCTTGGACCTAAACCACATTAAAAAAACCCAACACTCAACAATGGCATCCCAAAACTACAAACAAACGCTAATACAAATACTCATTGTAAAATATTCCATTATTAAAACTAAATCTTTCAATAATCTCTTAAAAGAACTCGTACTATTCACTTCACATCATAGTTGTATTTATTATAGACAAAGATATTATATCTTAATCAAGGTTGAATATTAGGGTTAGTTGAGTTATATATATAATCGTAATGGCACATCTACACCATTTTCACTTAAATTGATAAGTTTCAAAACGTCAGCATTGGATTCAGCACCTGTGATTTACCTAAAATAAATTAAAGACTAAGTCAATGCTTGCTTCACATAAACCGACTCTCCACCTATTTAAAACTTTTGAATCTCACATTACTTCCACGACAAGTACTACCACCACACATTTCCCACAAACAACATTGACTCTTTTTGGTGCCAAAAACTATTCGAATTACTTTCTTTAAACAAAACAAATTCCTATCATAATACTATTGTTGGAAAATGAGATACAAACTTGTCGGGTGAAAATTACACGGAAAATAAAACAATGAAGATTACACGGAAACAACTGAAAATTACACGGAAAAATCTGTGGAAAGCAGTAAGCCGAGCCGAGGAGTCCTCTTTCAGCAAAACGAGATACACTCCGGTAGTGCTCTCGGTTTGGCGTGTCGTCCCCAAAGATAAAACGGTTTCGTCTCTGAAGTAGCATACCGCTAGCAGCAGAGCTCCGACGAACGGGAGTAAGGCGGGGGCAGAGCTTCGACGGGAAGATTATGCAGAGAGGGAGAGAGCGTGTATGCAAAAATGCTTGTGTATGTTCTGTGTAGAATGCAATGGATGCATGCCTATTTATAGGCCAAGTCCACCCGCAGGGGCATTGATGGAGTCAACAGCCATTATGTGTGCCATGATGGCTTGAGTGTAACCGCCGGGGGTTATTGACTGGTGCACTAGCCATTGGGAGCTGAAGAGATACGACGCACCTGGACATGCTACACGACGGGATACACCATGGACCGTCGGGGTTCATCGGGGACCTTTTGTCTCTCGTTATGCGTCGGGGTCCGGCTCGCGGGCGGGAGGCGGCAGCGCGCGCGTGTGGGCTCTGTCACCCGTCTTATTCCACGATAATTATTACACATAATAATTCATCTTATTAAATACTTCATCAAAGAAGTTTATCATCCCCGATGTGGGATAATTAACACTTAGTTAACTAATCCCTTAGTTTTTCCCATAACTCATTTCTAGCTTTATTGTGACCAACTTTAATATATTATTTCTCACTCACCGGGAATCGGATTTGAGAAAATGAATATACTACGGTCATCTACTCGGAACGTAGATCGACGCTATTGCATTTAATTTCACAAAATTAAATATCTCGTAACATTTATTATTAGACAAAGTCATTTGACCAAGCATGATTCCAGCAACTATTTATTAGATCCATTTCACAATAATTAGTGTTTTAGAAAAAGAAAAGTGACAAGAGGCAACGGCATATTTTTGGGGGTGAGGGCAAAGAGAAAAGGCCATGCTTTTATAATCTTTTTGTACAAGGCATGTAATGCCACGGAAAATGTGTTCATCACACAACTTTTTGCTATAAGTTTCACACACCAATTTTCAGCTAAGGTAGGGTTTGTGGGCCCATATATTTTAAATAGATTGTTGGAAACAAATAATTTATAATGTACAATTTCTCCATCTCCATCTCCATCCATCTCCATCTCCATCTCCATCTCCATCTCTCTCTCATCAAGATCTTAACTTTTCAAGAATGGCCCCACCACACATCATTCTTGCACATTACAAAAGATTGAAGGACCCCTCCATCATCCATTCCATCCTGTCAAATTAAGGTTCATGTTTTTACTCCAACATCACTTTGTTGATGAGTCACATTATTTTGATTGGAAAAAGACAAGAAAATATTGAACCACTTCTAATGGGAAAGTCGTATCAAAATTGAACTCACGTTTATTAACACCGCCCTAGTGAAATTACAAGAAGATATATAAATGTATAGATGTATAGATGTCACCTTTTTCCCATCCCACTAAATCAATTAATCAAGAGCTTAAAAAAGGATTTTAATTGAAAATGGTAAAAATGGGAAATGCCCATCTTTTGTTAAAGTGGTGTGGGTAGGTCAAGATAGGAATCCAAAATGGTGAAAAAAGGGCAAAAGAAAAGGTGGGCATAATTTCACAACACATTGAAATCATCCAACTTTATGCGAGAATTTCTATGTTACTGTCACTTTTCATGAATTGTTTGATTTTATGGTGGAGTAGGGCTAAAGATAAAGAAAGGTGTTTTTATTGCAGTTTTGAATTGGAAAACCCCTATATTGTAGTAATGTAGAGTGATGATTAGAGGCAAGTACACATAAAGAAACATAAAGAATAGGTAGAACATTAAATAAAGATGTTGCATTTTCATCTATTCTTCTTATTTAAAAAATAAATAAATAAAAGTGATGAAGGTAGATTTGTGAGCATCATCACCCACTAACACATGTGCTCAAGGCTATTAAGACTTTTCTTGACACTATATATTGTGTTTATTATGCTCAACACTATTGAATTCGAATGCACCCCCACTTTTGATTAAGCAAACAACATGAATGATTTAAGTGGGCAAACTTTTTCAATGGTGCCAAATGTAGACAGGAAAAGCACACATGATATCTAAGAGGGAATGGATTTTCTATGTGGATGGATAATATATGCTGTGGGGCTGAAATGAGATTGGATTGGTTGGTCATAAGTTAAAAATACCCAAAGAAAAGCATTCCTAAATGCAATAATAGTAGTAGTGTACTACCTATCAATGACAAGTGGGGAATGATGGCATGTTTTCTTTTTTCTTTTTTGTTTTAAATTAAAATTTGATTCTTTGAAAACTGCACATTCCAACAGTGGAGCAGACAGGGACTGGAGAGGTGACAAGGACATAACCAAGAATGAGTCCATCACTTTTAAACCAAGTAAAATCTTGTACACCACTTTTGGTAACCATTCACCAATATGGGAAATGCCATTATGTAAGTGTTGTCAACTACTCTTGCATTTACATCAACCAACCCCAACTTTAATCTCATTTCCATCATAATTGGACCCCATCTCTTTCACTTTTCACTATTTACTCTTTTCCCATCTTAATTTAGATGCTTAATTACAATTTCTATTCCAAACTCTAAATTTTTTTCAGTTTATAGCTTCACTTTGATTAAAAAAATTGCAATTCTAGCAAATTTGAAAAGTAGGTATTGATTATGTTTGTGGGATGATACATAAAATAAGGTGAATTTTCAATTTCCCACCCCAATAGAAAACGACATCATTCGTATCAACATCATCAAATACATGTGTCTTATGTATTCTTTCTTGATGATTCATGCATGGCAAAGTCGAGAATTATAGGAATATTTCACGCATGAGGATTATTGTTTATTTCAACATGAAGAATGATGGATCATAATTTTAACTGAAGGGGAAGAGAACGAAGTTGTATTTGGACTGTGGCATTTTCTACAAGTCTGTGGTAAGGTGACAATGTCGTTGTTTTGTTGAGGTGAAAGAGAAAAAATCTAACTCAATTTACTTTCGCCCACTCCCTTGTCACTTTTACCACAAAATTCGGTTATCATTGAATATTTATTTCAAAATTTTAGATTGTAACAAACCCTAATTAAAACACTCCTACCTATTTTATCATCTTATACTAATAACTTCTTTTGTTGAAGCAAGGTGTTATAAGTAATTAGAGTGGATGTGAAAATGTGACAAGAAATGGAATAATGGGCAATGGCAGTCTAGTTGTTGAAAGGGCCCCAATAACATAATTGAGATGATCTAAGTCACGAGGGGAAAATCACTAGTTAATGTCACTGGTCCACTTTCACACACCAATCAATCATCATCTCCAACTATTAATTCACTCACCCAAATTGATATTTTTGGGCTTTTCCATCGACACTGACTCCATGGGCCCGGCCCAAGCCCGTACACCCCACGCCTCTGGATTCTCTCTCCTCAATTAATACTAATATCGTTCACACCAACATTATTTATTTATTTATTAGTATTATTCATTTCACCAATGTTAAAAATATAAAAAAAAATCTATTTTAAAATCACATCGTTCAGACTGTCGGTAATCAAGAGTGTGTTTGATGCTCTTAGAATACAAACAAGAAAATGTGGGAGTTTCTGGGTGGTAGATTGTCCCTAAGCAGACAGGATCGAATGCTGGCAGCCGCAGTGTAGGAGTTTCACCACTGTGGTGGCTCCTTGTGTGCTGGTTACCAGTGTAAGTTCCTCCCACCTAATGGGCCGCTGAGGTACCGTGTTTGAACCCCTCCATAGCGATGTCGGGCCGGGTTATGGGGGCGCCTGGGGTGAGCGAATCACCTTTTTGTCCCTAAGAAAATGAATCAGGTTTTAGGGTTTTATTAGGGGTTTTGTTATTATTACCTTTACTTTTTTCTTGTCCCCACCGATTTATTTTTTATTTTTTCAAGAAAAAATTACTTTGGCATGATTCTTGGGAGGAAAGGGAAAGAATTCTATGATGGTTTGGATGGAGTGATTGACCAATTTAACTACCAGATTAATGAGTTTCTGACAAGGCAGAACCTAATTTCACTTCACCAAGATATTAGAAGACAACCAACTTTTTACAGAGCTATAGACACTGCTTTCCCTTATGCATGAATCAAGATCACTCCTTCACCAACAAATAGGACAACTAACTTTTTTACAGTGGTGAAATAAAGAGAGTACAAAAAATCTAGTCATAATTTTATGGCTGGTTGAACTGAGTAAAAAAATGAATTAGAAAAGCATATCTAAGTCTAGTGGTAATTGTGATTTGTGAGAGCAACTCATATATTATGCAAGTGTTTTTATAAAGTAGATTAGCACTAAGAAGCATAGTTTGGTAAAATTTTGGGGGTTGGAATTGGCAAAAATCCAACCAAGTTGATGAATAATAGGGGAATTAAGTGTCAGTAAAAAAGGTGAGATTCCACCACTGAGTTACTGCAGAGATTCCTCAAAAAAAATGTGGTCAAATAATTAATAACCTTCCTAATGTCATCATCATAGCATCTCTCAATAAAAATAAAAAAAAATAAATCATGAATGTAAATGAATCAAGACAAACCATCATAATTATAGTTATACTAGTACTACTATATTTTAAGGTAAAATAAAAAATTTACGTAACTGATAAAATAGGAAAAATGCATTAAGTAATCATTATAATTAAATTTGTGATGAACAGATTGTGCAGTCTGTTTCAAAACTTGAAGCTTTGGCATTTATTGTTGAATAAAATAGGAAGAGCATCTTTGTCACCTGTTGGGCTGGATACAAATACCCTCTTCTGATTCTTGAATTGTCAAGTACTTCTTCTGCAGTGCAAAATCAGTTCTCTCTCCTTCTCAGATAAATTTTTGTTTAACAAAATCATGAAAGGTCTTTCTACTGTATCTTGACTGAATCAAATCAGACTGATGCATTTGCTCTGGTAAACTTTAGATTGCAAGTGTTTTAAAAATTAAAATCCAATGAAAAAAAGGAAAGAGAGAAAAGTGATTTATGCACTTCATCTATCAATCACTTGGTGCTATTTCATTGATATTGGGCTGCCATGTATTCATATTCACACATAGTAATATGCTTGCACAATTGGATATTATACTCATTTTTTACAAATTTTGTGATTCTCTTATCATTTATATTAATATAGAGAATTAGAAACTCTCTATTATATCCTCAGCAAAAATAAAAATAGATTAACAGTTAAAAACCACAACTTTCCATTGGAACCAAAGAAAATCCCATAAATATAGATTAAATAAAGTAATTTAACATAATCCGAAACACATATTTTAATGGGCCTCATATACTTAGAGCACAGCCCAGACTAAGATAGGTGTGGGCCGGCCCGTTTTGGATTGTTTTTACCGCTCTCATGAATCCATGAATTTGTAAATGAGGGAGACCGTTAACCTTCATTGTTGATATCTTCAAAATTCTGCGATTATACAGATAAAATTAATAAGTTTGAAATTTATTTGGAGGTGAGAATTTTTTTAAAAAGAAGTTATGGTGGAGTATAAACTAGAATTGTGTGTAGAATTAATTAACTAGACTAATTTTAGTTCCCAAATAAACACATGTGATAAATTACGTATCGATATATACATTCTTTATCTAATATCACTTGTGAGCATTACTCATACTTAATATTCAGTGTAATACCAAAACAAATAGTAACACTTAATGTACTCATAAATGGTATATATATGTAATATGTGGGTTAAATTTTGGGGTTATAGAGATGATTTAATAAGTTTATTAACATTTTAATTATTATTTTAAAAATAGTTTATATGCGTAAAATCAGATCCATGAATATAATCATTGTTTTAAATGGTTAACTTTTCATGTCTACTATTTAAAGCTTGTGTAAACAATAACGTCGCTTAGACAAATACTGCCTCTCAGCATGCTAGTTTTTCTAATACTCCTACATACCTACTTTTTACGATTTAAATTGCACAAAAATTTGTAATAATCAGAGCAGTTGGCTGTCTTAAAAAAATCCTGTATAGATCTAATCATAATTAATCTATATTGGCTTCGATGTCTGCAATATTATTAGTCAATTAAAAATATATATATATATATATATATTTATATATATATATATATATATATATATATATATATATATATATATATATATAATCGATAATAATTCATATATATATTTTGTTCCGATGTATTAAGACGTAACCTAGTTTTCTTGTGGAGTGATTTTCTTGGGTTTGTTCAGTAGAATGAATAGGTATTATGTATTTAATTATAGTATTTTTTTTATAAAGTGGTTAGATGATCAATGTGAAACCACTTACACGAAGATGGTGTGTCGTTTTGATTGCTACGACCGATTATCTTATGATTATCTTATACTTAGACTCCACAATCTTCAAAACAAACAAGCCTTTAATTATTTATTTTATTGATTTATAATAGCAGTTAATTGTGGAGTCTTAAGTATTAGTGTTTTGTAAGGAAGGAAACAACAGAAATTAATTAATACTGCATAGAGTTTGAAGGAATGAATACTAGTATTAGTGAACAAGTGTATGATGATGCAAAACTTCAACAAGATCCATATCTGGTGGAAAGAGTTTCGTTTCCATGTTCAAGAAATCTTCTCCACATAGCAACCCTTAGCGGGCTAGTAGCCATCGTTGAGGAGGTGCTGAAGATGAGCCCACATCTAGCTCTCGAGCTAGACTCCAATAGCTCGTCACCTCTCCACATTGCAGCTGCTAAAGGGGACGTAGAAATCGGCAAGAGACTGCTATCAGTAGCCCCAGAGGTGTGCTGGTGTCGCGACAATCAAGGCATGAACCCGGTTCATGTTGCTGCCATGAAGGGGAATGTTGAGATGCTGGAAGAGCTGCTTCGAGAGGGTGGGAACCGCGGTCAGACGGTGTTGCACTTGGGGGAGTGAAGTATTTGGCGGAGAAGTTTGATGACCTTGTGCATGAAAAGGATGATCATGGGAAGATACCATTTGATTTGGCTTGTGGGTCCAAACGATATGAGGTAAGCACCGTTTCCTTTTGCTTCATACATGTTCCTTTTTTTCTTCTTCAACACTTGATCGCAATAAAATGGAGTAGAAAATTTCTTCTCTTTTGGCTAAGGTTGCTGTAATTAGGATGGATTTTATAAGTTTGGCTAGGGAAATTTTTTACTTTGGGGTAATTCTACAATATAAGTTCCTAAAATTGAGTTGTACAAGCCTAGCAACTTCCTTAACCGTGTTAGTCTTTTATTGTTTCATTATGTCTTTTTACTATTTTTTATGATGTTTTTTTATTTTCCTTACAACTATTATACACAATTATCACCCTACCAGAAAGTCTATCAGAAAAGAGGACCGCATGAGAGCTAAGGTGAAAAACAATTAGAGGCTGAAGCTTCCAATTGAGATGACATGCACAAAATAAAATGATTTTCATTCATTGATTTAGAAAATAAGAAATGATTCACTAATCAACGGAAAATCACTAAAATTATACCCGCAACATACATACTTGCCACTGCAACAAATAACAAGCTGAAAGGCCATAAACTCAAATCAGAAGCTTCAGTAACAGTAAAACAGAGGATGGGATCTCTTCCGACACCATAAAAGTCTAAGGCCATCCGCAATGGGCGGACGATGGCACGCCCGATGGCGCGCATCGTCCGCGCCATCGATCGTCCGCGCCCATTGCGGATACGGACGATAGGTCGCGGACGATCGTCGCGGCCGATACTAAGGGCGCGCCATCGTCCTCCCCATTGTGGCGTACACGGACGATAGGTCGCGGACGATGGCACGCGGTTTGGTTGTTTTATAAATAGAGTTCATTCGTTTTACATTTCATTTCACAATTTCACTTTCGAAACTTACATTTACATAATTACTACGAAATGGCATCAAGTCCAAATAGTCCTATGTTTAGTGGAGATGCGCGTTGGCCGGGTACAGAACCCGGCCAATATCGTTCGTTCGACACCAACGCCCAATACGATCCCGATTTCAGTACGGACTCGTATGGGTTGTCGGACATGGAGCCGTCTCCAACCCGACCAGTCGCCCCCTCCCGACGTGACGCCGCAGCGGCCGATCCCGACCCCGCCGCGACCGCTTCCGCCCCAGCCAAAAAGAAGCGGAACCGGCAGCGGGCGCAGAAGTTGCCGCCTCCCGGTGATTGCGATGAGTACGCCCCCGGTCGTACAAACTACACCGACGAGGAAACTCTCATTTTGGCCCGGTGTTGGGTAGATATATCGGAAGATCCGATATTCGCGAACAAATAAATAAAATGATGATGTGGCGCGCCATAGGGCGCGCCTTAGGGCGCCCCACTGCAGGTGGGGAGGTAGGAGGATAAAACTGCTGACGTGGCGCGCCATAGGGCGCGCCTTAGGGCGCGCCTTAGGGCGCCCCATTGCTAATGCCCTAAAGGAGAAATTATTAGCCTGTTCATATTCGACGAAAAACATAAGAGCAAGCTCACTTAACATAGGTGAAGTACAGAGAATACTTTCCCACCCCTATTCTCAGGAGTAAGGAGCAACATGTTTCTTTCCAACTTTACAATTCTAACTCTAAAAGCCATTCACGATTTGCACAACAGAGCGACAAATGTAAGCTCTTGAGTAAAGCAAAAAAAAGAGGACGATAAAATACAGTCCACAGAGAGACAACTTCGAATTTTATCCCACCATGCACCGGTACTATGAGAGATGGTGAAATTCATCGCAAAACAAAACCAACTTGGATGATAAGCATCTGTCCAGCTTGAAGCTGATGATGGAGGTGACTGGCTTGATCAACCTTCGCCAATTTCAAATTCACACGTTCAAATATGCAAAGAGAATTCATTACAAGGGTGCAGCAAGTGGTTTGTAACACTTGAGGGTCATCTGATAGGGGATACCTGTCAAAAGGAGAGGCACACGGGTGATCATGAGCTACCACTTCCTCCACTAAGACCAGCCACAGGCATAGACCGCTTCACAAATTCCAGCAGCAGTTGTCTTTGCTGATCACTTGTGTGAGGGAGGCTTGCACGCAAGAGTTCAACGGGCATTTCTCTGCTAATTGCTTTGGTAACATCAGCCCCAATCGTAACTGTGTCTGGTGAGCCCTGGCTGAGGAAGGATTGCACAGTAGAGTCATATTTATTGAAACAGTACTTTGTAAGAAGGCTGAAGAACGCATCAAAAGAGGCCTGCCAGAAAGCCCTGTTAGAAATGCTGCAACTATCAGCAGCATGGGGGTTCGTCATAAGCTCAGTTGCCCTCTCAAGAACAGATTTAAGAACAATAGTAGCCCCATCTCCAGCAGGACTCCCTACTGGACGCAAAGGAGGATGCTCAGCTGAACAGACAACTGATGCAAGACAGGCTGCAAGTGCTTTGAGCTCCATACCATGGATACAAGAAGATATAGTCTTCACAAGGTTTTCAGTTGTCATGGATGCGCCAGGATCAGGAGAAAGATTTCCAAAAAAGAACCTCAAATTTCGGAATATGGCCATGCAGACAGCTCGAACAAGTTCACCAGGAAAAAGAAGTTGAAGATACCTTAAAAGAAGCTTCCTACCCTTTGGAAGAGAAACTAATCTCAAGAAAACAAGGTCATCCTTGGATGACAAATTCACAGCATTGCCATTATTCCCTAGTGGGTCAATCAGATGGAATGATGATGCAATTTCCTCGAGCAGAATTTGTTTCCTTTGTTTCAGCTGCACCCCACCATCCGGTAACTGATTAAACTGCATAAACCTGTCTATATCATCAATATCAAGTAGTAGGCAAATGCCGTCTTCAATAGTCACCCTAGCTGCAAGCATAGGCTCCTGCTCCAAAGGCTTCTCACCAGGTTTTGTTTCACCACCAGCCCCACTTGATAATTGGGAGTCAACTTCTAGAAGTGGGCGCGGCCTGCGTATTGAGGAGAAATTAACCCTTCCAAGAGCATCAACCTTGAGAAAAGCATGTGGCTCATCACTTGCACGGGCCCTCAAAGAACCATCCACCAAATTAGTTGGGCAAAAATGGTGCCTCAGTTTAGCACCAGCAGATTTTCTAGCTAGACAAGCTTGATAATAGTAATCTTCAATATAAGGATCATTGCTATGGGTAGCAGCAAGCTGTACTCTGAGAATATTCTCGAGTTCATCTGCACTCATGTGCTTCGACTTAAACCTCGGCCAGCTTGTATTACCCCTCTGGTTACCAAAATCCGGACCTTGATGAGGATAGCGCATTCCTTGTCTGCCTCTCGGCATCGGCATAGCTCTTTGATCTCTCATATCAGGGAACCCATGTACGTCAAAGTTGTTCAACATAGGTGGTGAAGAAGAAAGTCGGGGATTGAATAGTTGAGACTGCAACCCTGATGGATGACCATACGACGGTGGAAATGGATGCTGAGTTCTGATTTGCTGAGCATGCTGGAGAGGCATCATCTGTGAGCGCATTAAGCCATTCGGATGGGATAGCTGTTGAGTAGCAACATTGCCCGGGTGGACAGAACGATCACCAAGATAACTATTCTGATTCCCCCATTGGTTCTGAAGTCGACCATTGACAGGCAAATCATGAGGTAACTGAGGCAAGTTTCCACCAAATTGGGCCCCAGGAGGCAAGCCAGTCAATTGATGCTGAGTATTATTGTATGGTGAAAGATTGGATGAAGAAATAGGCAATTGGTGACCACTAGAGTGGTGCGCAAGATTAGGATGGTTGGACTGGCCAATAGGTGAGGGTTGTTCAGATCTGCCACCAGGAGGTGGATATGAAGTAAATGGTAGTTTTTGAATAAGATTCGGTTCGCTGGAATAGTTATGATGTAAGTTTTGTGGTTCATATGGGTGCTGCTGCTGTTGTTGCTGCTGTTCAGGGTATGATGATGTTCTCTGCAATGACTTGGATTCCATGATTCTGAAAGAGGAATAAGGTTGTGAGGACAGTTGATCCGTTTCATGAGTGGTTTCAACATTAAAATTCCGCCTATCGAGCCAGTTAGTGTTGTCTGGCCCTTGCATCCACTCAACAGCAGAGGAACCTGCAGCAAAACACATGAGCAAAGAAAATATTGACTAACTACTAATAAAAAATAACCCATACTAGGACAGTATCCTTTTGTTTTTAACCTCAGCAGAGCTTCCAATCGTAATCTACATCACTGAGAACCTTAGCACGATATCATTTCCATCCAAAATCATTGACACCTTGATTAAAACTGGAAACCATCCATGGTTCAACCAATTTACTAGTACTGCCATAAAAGAGCTCTACTTCTTACAAGATTGACTCTGCTTATTAACCCTTTTATATGGTTTAACTAATTTTAAGGGAAAATGTAATGGCATACTCCCTTCGTCCCATAAGAGTGTGCTCACTCTTCACAGGCATGGGTTTTAGTAAATCTTAGGTAGTCATGGTTTTAAGTGCAGAAAATGTCTCACTTTTATTGTAGGGGTATGTCAGTACGTGGAGAAACAATCCCACTTTTTGTTGTTAAAGGATAAAGGATGTGGGTCATCCTTTGTTCATTGTCAATAAGTTGAAAAGGGTAAAAACTATAAGGGGTAGTTTTCAAAATCAGAATCAGCACAATTATGTGGGACGGACAAAAATGCAAACTGAGCACACTCTTGTGGGAAGGAGAGAGTATGAGTATTATAGGACTCCCTCCGTAATTGGGCGGCACGGGATTTTAAGCAACTTTATTTTGTGTGTTACGGGGAGAGAGTAAAGTAAGAGGGGGGGGGGAATAAAGTAGAGATAGATGTTTTCATTTTTAGTAATGGGTCATCTTGGTTGGGAAAAACCAAAAAAGAAAGTGGGTCATCGAACTTCAATGGGACAGAGGGGTACTATATTTAGTATTTTTTGAAATAATCATCTAAACAGTTTTATACAATTAACAAATCGAAAGTATAGCATACACATAGAAATATGCAACACAGTTTTGGTTAGCACACTTTAGGTGACTGGGGATTCCTATTTCAAGTCAATATCTATATTATATTCCAACCTATTGCTTCAATTTAGTGGAAAAGTTGGTGTTTAAGAATTAGTGATCTTATCTAAAACTATACATAGAATATGCATTATATTTAGCCATGTTTTGAACTTGAATGTTTCGCCTATATGAATCTATATTTCCAGGAAAATTTAAAATTGAACCATAAAAACTAATGTTAATGTAAACTTACTGATGACAGAATATGTTGGATTATTAACTTCAACAATTTTTAGGAACTGATAGTAGGCAGAATAAAAAAAATGTTATGGAAAAACGACTTTAATCTACCTAGATGAACTTACTTTCTCTAGAATCCCAGTCAGGACGAACTCCTGCACTTTTTGGCCCACCGACAACATTGTTCAACTATACATAGAAACAGTAGAAATACATAATAAGTTCATAAGGTACAAGAGGCAATTTAAGGTCAAAACAAGCATGAAACATGAGCATCAGAGAGCATTCATCTAATAATCATATGAAAAAGATACACTTCTGGAGGTAATCAAACATATATAATATTAATACTTTCCAAAATATCCAATAAAATTATAAGAAATGGCTAGTACAGGGAAGGAAATTAAAAGAGACAGGTTGAAACTGAAACTTAATCACACACAATGGAACAGGGCACAACCAACTGGTACAATCAGTTTGAACATTAGAGTCATGAATTAGCCCTTTAAGGGCAACACTTCATGGGAGAAGGGGAGGAGGTGGACAGAGAATGTGGAGAAGAATATGATATAAAAATATAACACAAGCATATTCGAGAACTGAAAATGATCTGAACTTGATAAGCATTTGAGCAAAATTCTCCACCAATTCGATACCTCACCTTCGAAAATGATTTTGAAAGATCACCAATTTCAGCCAGAGATCCCAAGCCATCTGCCTGCAAAAAATATAACAGAGAGAGAGAGAGAGAGAATCAAGTACATTCCCAGATGGGCAAGTCGTGTTATTGAATGGTGATGAAATGTCACTCTTATCACTTAAGCATCAATAGGATACCATCTAACTTGGAAAGTGCAAACTTAACATCTAGAACTGGCTAAATGCATGTGAGAAGAACAAGCAGAAAGCATGTAAAACAACTTTTAACATTGTTAACAACCACCTAATGTGTCAGCAACGCTATAATGCAACAACCAAATTTTCAGACTGGAAAGATCTGTATAGAGATTAACACTAGTAATTATCAGAAACACAAGCATAAGCTAGTAATTATCAGAAACACAAGCATAAGCTCATCCAGCAAACATTATTATATACTAAATCAATACATTAAAAAAGAAGAGCAGCAAAGCATCCAACCTAGGTCTGTTAAGAATACCTTAAGAATATACAATTTCAAAATCAGCCCAACTTCATATCTATTGTAGAAATGAGAAAAGAACATATATATGGAAATTATAATTCTACAACCCGTTGCTATGAAGAGGCCAATGTTATCAATCTCGTATGGCGGCTTATGGGGGTTCGCCTAAAAACCGCCACAGGGATATGGCGTATTAGTATGGCGGATATGGCGGTTAATAATTAAATAAATAAAATAATACTTATATATTTATATATAATTCAGAAATTAGAAAATAATTAAAACATAACATTTAAAACACTTTAAACAATTAATAAAGTATAAAATACAACTCTAACCTCCACGTTTCTTGCATAATGCCTCATTCCTAAATACAGTACACATGCAATGTTGTCAAAAGTCGGATATGGCGGTGCTATGGCAGCGACATGGTGCTATGGCGTTTCCACCACTGAACGCCATGCCATAGCGCCATGACGCCGCCATATCCGCTATTTGATAACATTGCAAGAGGCTCACAACAAAGCTACATAACTAGTAAAAATTATAAAACACACAAGCATTACTACCATGAAGCAATTTTCATGATAGCAAATAATCATCAGTGTGTGCTCCTAAAACATTTCAGCTGTCACACAGGTGTGTAAAATACAAAATAGAGATATCCAAAAAAAGCCAAGAAAACATGAAACACTTGATGCAAGCTGCTGCCATCCTACAAACATGGATTTTCTATTCATCAAAGGATGTCAAGATCAATCAAGCAAAATGAGCATATCAACGCATTTCTTCATGAGCCTTATTCTTGACTACCCCGTGATTGTGCATCCAACCCCAAAACATATTAAATCGAAAAAGAAAACTAGTTAGTAAAATTTCTGAGAAAACCAAACCGACACCTCAAAACACATAAACTCCAGGCCAATAGAAGAAATAAATGTTACAGCATGCAGAAAGGCAGCTTTTGTAGCAACAGTCACAAGAATTAGCAGTAATAACTAAGCAAGAATGCATGTAATAAGAGAGCAAGTTTGCTAATCAGTAGCATAGCACATGATAACAGATTATGCAAAAGTCTACACATGAAAAGCCTAATCCCAAAAAATAATGCTGATTAGGTAGAGGTCAGAAGCCATGTACATACATACTAAGTGATTAACTAATAACTAATATTTATTATTTAAACCAATAAGAAGAGTAAAAGGTAACAAAGGACTACTAATATTGCTAAAACACTACAAGAAAAAAATAACTGAGGATGTATATAAATGTGTAATGAATTTCAAGTTATTCGCATGTACATGGAAAGTATCAACTGAAGCAAACACGCAATAAAATTTCATATAACAAGCACAGCAACAAATTTAGAACCAAGCAAAATCCATATGACAATGTCAAATTCATGCAGCCCTAACCCTGGGCTTATAATAATGTGAGTGAAAAATATACATGCACTAAATTCACCCCCATCCACCCACAGAGAGATTAACAAGGGATATAGATACAAATGGTTCAGCACTTAAAAGCAACCTGTTCCCCCTCAAATATAAACTCCTCTTCCTCGAACCCAACTGGAGCAACATCATCTTCTTCATCTTCTAGTCCCCCTAATTCAACTTCATCCACAGCATCATTGCCAAAAAATGCATATTGTGATGCATCAAACACTGCACCCCCTGCATTACCAAACAGAAGATTTCTAAAAAAGGAATAAACACCAGAGCCACATTTTAGGATCCTTCATCATCAAGACTATTACTAGAGTAGAACAAAAAAGCTCTCCAAATGCAATAACTGGCAAGGGTACCAGCCAGCTAAAACTTTAAAAGGAAAAAAAAAGTCAAACTCAAAAAAGAGTATAGTTCCGACTTCCAATAGCAATTGAAAGACAACCACTAGCAAGTCAAACTTCCGCAAGGTCAGGTCTCAGGTATAACAGTAAATCCTGGCTTAGCAAAATTTAAGTAGCGACTGATGAAATGTGCATGGTGCGTGAAAAATGGAATATTAAAATCACAACTATCCCAATACATCTTAGTAATACAGCAGAGGAGCAGAGCATTCGCAGCACTTTCACATCCAGTGAATAAGTTGTATGACATAATGAAATATTGAAATCAATATGCCAATGCTTAAAGAAATAAGTATAGCTATATCCACACAAAATACAAGCTTTAAACTACAAAATCAACAACAAAGATAAGCTCACAACGAACCTGTTGGGGCTGAGCCAAAAGGTTTAAGATCCTGAAGCTTGGATGAATCGCTAACACTGCCACTGCCTTCATATCCATCCATTTCGAAATTATATGCTCTAATCAATTAAAAATAAATTTCCATGAAGCAAAAACAACGAAATCTGTATCATACAGCTAACAATAACCCCCAAAATATTTGCAAATTTCCCGAACTTGGATAAGTAGTTGCAGGAAACTACAAAACCCTAAAAGCTACAAGTATGTAGGTCAAACTGTCAAATCTAAATCTAAAAGATGGTGGAGTGTGCAACTAAATTCTAGACAAAATTTCTAGGGTTTTTGGAAAAGGGAGATTCAAATTAGAAGGCGCGAAGTTGATGAACTTCCTTGCGATTCGCGATGTGTTCGGGGGTGTGGGGTACGGTGGGAATTGTGGTGCGGGAGTTGAGCGAAGATCCTTGAGATGGAAAAGCCCCAAACAGTTGAACCGAAATGGTGAATTTCGTAAACTAGGGGATTTGAAGAAGGTGTTTGATGTGGCGTAGAAATGACCTCGACGAGGCGTAGCTGAATCGATTGAATACAGATAATGATGATGAAATAGTGAGGAAGTATAGAGTTGTAGAATTGTGGATTGGAATCTCTCTGGGTCGCCGATGAATGGCGATTAGATTTTGGAACCCTAGAATGATTATTTTTATTTATATTTATATGTCTGTATAAATATTCAGATATTAGGAAATTACTTGTGTGTTTTACTTTTTTAAAATAATCGGTTGATGGAATAATTGATTTGATCATCCACAATGTGGCCCAAAATAATCTGACCTCCATTTTTCAGCAACTCAATTTCACAAAATCATTTTATAAAAGAAAATTACCGCATATTACTCCAAAATAAAAATTACATAAATCTAAACATAAAAAACTACAAAAAGGAAAAAAAATCGAGCTTCGCAACCTATCTTAGACTGGTCCCAACCCAAAGCATTGGTGTAGGTCATGAACGCTGCTTGAGCATTTTGATCCATTTCCGAAAAATATATAGAGTTGGACGTGTGTGTGCAATGAATATGAGAGGTGCGAAAAATATGAAAAGTAGCATATGGTTGTTGCAATGCACCAGCGAAAACCGCCAAGCAGCCTGCCTTTTTAATTTTAGTTAGTACTATTTTACAAAAAATCAGTCCACAATAGGCCACCAACCTTTGCTTGTGTTGTCTTTCTTTTTTTTGTTTTAATCAAAATTGAATTTATTGGGGATAAAGTTATTGCTCCATATAAAAGATTAAATAAATTTATTTCAAAGCATTTATTTTTTTTTTCATTTTGAAATGCCTACAAGATAAAGAAATATTTTTAAAGTAGTTTTTAAATCATTTAGAATATTACTCCCTCCGTTCCTGAAAATTTGTCACATTTCATTTTCTGCACTCATTGTGGAAAAATTGTAATAAATAGTTAAAGTACAAAGAGGGTAGAGTAAAATATAGAATAATGTAGAAAAGACTCATCTCTACATTATTTTTTCTCTTATTTTACCATTTCTCCATTTTAACTATTTATTATCGTTTTTTTTCAAAATGAGGGCAGAAAATGAAATGTAATGAATTTTTAGGGACGGTAGGAGTACATTTTGTAACTGTTTGAAATTAGAGGTTAAGTTGAGAACAATCTAATAACCATAAATCTAACTGAATATATTTGAAATGGGTGACAATGTTTTGTAGTAGTACATTAATTGTTATTGAAATACTTATATCATCTTAAGCATTTAGACAATTGTTTTAGTCACGGGTGGGGTGGCGGCAAATAAATTCATATAAAAGTTTTATTCGCAAAAAATTATCGTATCAATGTCTTTAAAACCTCGATCACACCTTTTGTAGGCGAATAAAGTGAATAAGAAATTAGAATAAAAAGAATAAGTAAAAAAAGGTATACACGTCTGACATTAATTGGAGAGATAAATAAGAGCATCTCCAATGGCGGACGTCCGGTCGGACGTCCCGGTCGACGTCCGCGACGGGCGACCGGGACGTCCGCCATTGTGGCGTCGAAGGTCGGATACGGACGTCCCGTGAGGACGTCGGGTGTCCTCGGACGTGCGGGGCGACGGGCGGGCGGACGTCCGCCATTGTGGAGTGGGTCGGACGTCCGGTAATTAATTTTTTTAAAAAAAAACTCTATATATACGGCTCGTTGAACTTCATTTCATTCGCACCACTTGTGTTAACAAGTTTCTCTCTTCTTTTACTACAAATTTCATTTCTACTTAATGGAGAACGATAGGAACTCCCCTGCCACGAGCGAGTCGCAGACTCCGGCGTTTCCCATCGACCTGGAGGGAAACGTAAGCGGAAATGCGACAACAGTTCCGACAATGTCAGGGATGGGTGGGATGGGTGGGATGATGTCCCCTTATATGTACAATTGGATGGGTGGGATGGGTGGGATGATGCCCAGGGCTGCGGGGATGGGGATGGGGGGCATGACCCCAAATATGATGGGGATGGGTGGGATGATGGCGGGGATGATGCCGGGGGGAGGGGGTGGCATGGGCCCACAAGCGAACGATGTCTATCGGCCAGTTATCGATATGCTGTCTACTGATACCCATTCCACTTATGTTCCGGAGACTCAGTTCACCAGCTTGGAAACTTTCTCTTTAGAGGAGTTTGGGCTATCTCCAGTCAGGGAGACTCCAGACAGGGGGAAGGGACGTGGCAAGGGCAAGGGGAAAGCCCCGGGCTCTTCCTCGCGAACGGTGGCAGAGGAGGAGGATGAGGATGAGACGGGAAAGAGGACGGTATGGAGCCCGTGGGAAAATGTCGCGCTTGCGAAGGCTTGGGTTTCAGTAGTCGAGGATCCCTATATCGGTGCCAACCAACATATTGACAGACTGTGGTATCGCATCGCTGAAGCCTACCACACACACAAACCGGCTGGGGCGAAGCGTCGCGTTCCCGAACAGTGCCGGAAACAGTGGGAGCGGTTGAGGCCTAAGCTTAGTCGATTTGCGGGCCTCTACCAAAACAATCTCCGCCAGGCAAGCAGCGGTATGTCCGGAACCGTGCCTTTGCTCAGTACCCCGACAGAGCCTTGAAGTTCAAACAATTCGATCAGTGGGAGGCCTTTCTCGTGGTGAAGGATTCCCTAAAGTTTTGTGGGGGAGTCGAATCGGGCTGGGCGAAGCGGACGAAGATCAACGCTTCTGGTGAATACAGCAGCAGTGCTGGTTCGCACAAGCTCCCAGAAGCCGACGAAGTGTCCCCGCTACCTCAATCAGACTCTCGCCGCCGTCGTCGCCCGGTTGGGCAAAAGGCTGCGCAGCGGAGGGCTAGGGGAAGCAGCAGCGGGTCGTTCGAGGTCCAATCGGAGGCCCCTGCTCCCCCAGAAGATATCGACCGACTCGCCCGCGCGCAGTTAACGACTAGCTTGGTCCGGACCATGCATAGGTGGCATAGCACGACCGATCCGGTGTACAAGGGGATGTTGAAGGATGTCATCGATGGATGTCGACGCGATTTGGGGATGCCACCCATTGGAGATGATGGAGCCGAGATTAGCGGCGGGGACGACGGGGCCGGCACGGGCCACGGGGGCGGCACGGGCGACGAGGACAGCGCGGAGTGAGCCGGGGATATTAGACTATGTATTTTTCTTTTTTTGAATGACTATGTATTTTGTTTTTTTTCTAACTATGTTTTTTTTTATGTTTTATGACTATGTATTTTTGCTCGTATTTTGCTTTCCCGTATTCCGTGTCAAAATTATAATTCCGTTTTTACGTAGTTACATTATTGTGATTTTTTTATTGCGGGAAGTCCTAGTGGGAAGGGCGATGGGAAGGGCGGATTGTGCAGGGAATGTCCTAGTGACGTGGCATGAGGTGTTTTTGGGATGTCCTTGTGGATGTCCGAGTGGGACATCTGCCCACTAGAGATGCTCTAAGAGAAAGAGAGTTGTGTTGTACAACCTGAGATAAGCTTCGCACGTTTTGGGGGTTCTATTCAATACCACTAAGATATAAATCATTCATTTTTAACGGGTTCAACTCCTATTTAAAGGTTATAAGTTATAAGATCCAAAACGCATAAAATGGGATGGGTCGAGACGTAAAGTTAGCCTTGATCTCACCTTTAGGGTGTGTTCACTTTCTTAGATATAGCAAGAATTGGGGTTAATTCTTTAGAAATATGGGGGAAATCTGTTGTTTGGTATACATGTTTCAATTCCGTTAGGCCCAATATTGTACAAGGGCCCGCACTGTTGCAGCCTTATTTCCCCATATTTATTTCATTCAAAATTCGTGTGTTTTAATTGTTGGTTGTACTGTTGGACCATGAGTTGGACATGTAAATGACCATTTTGCCCCCCAAAAAATCAATTCCCTCATGCAGTCAACCAAGTAAAAGGGTACAGGATGGAAATATGAAATTCAGTGCATAAAACATCTCTCCAAAACATGTCTAATTCTTATTAACTGAACATTTGTTTTTATTTCATACTTGGTGGGCCACCCACCCTCAAATCTGATACAGTTTGTTAACCTAATAATTTCATATCAGTGAAACTGAACACACCCTAATTTCTCATTTTGAAGATCAATACCTAGTCGAGTAAGTGAGAGATGTACAATAAGAACAAATACGTTGATGTGTGTTTTATTATGACATTCACAATGGATTCAAAAATAGCCCCAAAATTCGCTAGAACCCATTTTTCTCCTGTCACGTTTGCATTTTAAATTCAACGTTTGCATTTTAAATTCATCCCCAACAGTTGTGATGGAATAGTCCCCAAATCCACTGAAACCACCGCCGGCGAACGACGAGTAGTGATTGCACGGTCGCCACCGCCCACGTCCCCTTAAATGCCCACTTGCAATAGCGCCGACAATTTCGATGTATGCAGCCGACGAAAAACAGCACTACTGTGAATGTTCTTATCACTAAAAATACTATTAAGTGGACAATGCAAGCATAAAGACCAGGGACGGAGATACCGGCGGCCAAGCCACCGCTCCAGCGGGGGCTTGGCCGGAACCGGAGCCATACCCCCCACTATGCAGTCGCGCCCAGCCAGATTTCCGCCCCGGCTTCGAATGGCCTGAATTTCTATGTATAATGTGTCTGCGAGTCTGCGATGGCGAAATTGGAAGAGGAAGAGCCGAAGAGGCGAAGAGCAGATGAACAGCAGATCCCCAATTTGAAGAAGACAGAAACCGCAGAAACCGCAGATCCCCAATTTGAAGAAGACGACCCAAGATGAAATTGGGCTTTTAATTGGGTCATTAATTATTTGTATTGGGCCAATAGATACTACTCTGCTAATAGGCCAAATTGCATAAACAAAATTTGTTTTTTTGTAATGGGCCAATAGATACTACTCTGCTAAACGGTATTCAGATCTTAAGTAGTACCAGAAGTTGACCTAATCCCTAACAAAAAGCAGCCACTAATTTGCTTCTAATCATATTAATTACTTTACTCTTTACCTAATTCTGTTTAAATATCCTTTACTTTCGGGAAATGGGTAAATCTCATGCTACAGAAATTAATACAGCTTTTGGAAAGTCAGTCCTATTAAATTTATGTACCAAATTTATAATACAATTATATCTCCTCCTCAAAACATATAAGAGGCAGCCGCACAAATTTACTTGCCACAGATTACAGCAGCAGCCTACTAAAATCTATGCATAAGTACAATATTTAGCCTCTACTTGCAGAAAATTTAGAGATTTGATTCTTTAATTGTGATTTAACTTTTGATTTTGAATTAATAGTATGAAATTTGAAATTATTTATTTATGATTTTAACCGTGTTGCTTGAATAGGAAAAACCTAATTAACTTTTTGCGAATTGAGAAAATAAAAGTTTTTGAATCATTACAATTTGATATATAAAAATATGTAGTTGTGACGTGAATTTGACATAAATATTTTCTTAATGTAGTTTCTTACTTTCTTATTTCTTATACAAGTAGTAGATTACACACTGCAGAGGTGATTTAAAATTATCTAATGATTCTAATTAATTTTGTTTATTCTTGATTGCAGTTATGCATCAATATTTTAAAAAAATCAAGGAATGATTCAACTTCTAGTTCGAGTATTGCAACCCCGAACCCGACTGTGAACCAAGATGGAATTAATGTTGCGACCACTTCTGTTGAGAGAGTATTTTCTTCGATGAAATTTATCAAGACTGATTTGCGAAACAGAATGGGAGATGGTTGGATGAATGATATCTTAGTTGTAGACACTGAGAGGAAAATTTTTAACAAAATTGAAAATGAGGCCATTTTTCGACGGTTTCAAGAAATGGCGTCACGTCGAAAACAATTATCATCTAAAGCCTCATAAAAATTGTAAAGACATTATATTTGAATTGAAATTATTATTATTATTATTATTTTTTTTTTTTTTTTTTTTTTTTTTTAAAGATTTGAGCACCGGCTTATTTGAAAGTCTAGTTCCGTCCCTGATAAAGACTATTATGTAGTCTTTAAGTATTGCGAGTAAACTTCAAACACTAGAGAGAACAATAATAAGTTTTCTAGTTTTATAACTAAAACATAACTTAAATAAGAATAAGTAAATAATAATAATAATAATTATTATTATTATTGAATTTATAAATCCAACATCCAACATTTAACTGTGATTTGTTTTACTAAGACTATCACTAATATCACATAATTCTTGCTAGGATCGTTGATTATAAACTTGACAGTATTATGAATAGGGGTGTCGAAACGGGTAGCGGGTATTGGATACCCGCACACTCTACCCGCTACCCGATGGAAACGGGTAACGGGTCGGAGTCGGGTAATCATATTTTTGGTTTTGCGGGTATCGGGATACCCGCTCGGGATACCCGATAATTCCGAAAATTACCCGATTTTAGTTTAGTATTTTGTAATTTTTAATTTAATATAATTTTTAAATTATCCCAGCCAATGACTTAGATTTCAACATATAATTTTTTTTATCTTTTTCCCTCTATTATGAGCAAAGTGTGTTTTTCTACACACAAATACCAATATTATATACAGTAGCATATGTATTCTATTAATATACACAGTAGCATATGGTACACATATGCATTATATACACAATAGCATATACATATACATATACATATACATATACATATACATATACATATACATATACTTATTAAATTATGGATGTTCAATGTCTAATGATTTGTGGACTTTTTTTATGTCTTTTTAGGATGCATCAAATACTAACATTATTAATCAACAATTTTCCATAACATTTAAAAAACAAAATAAAGAAAATATGACAGCATTAGTAGTACTATGTTAGAAACTTAGAATTAATTAATAACGTGGCTATTCTTTTGAATTAGCATATTTGCATTGAACGGAAAGCATAGTTTTGTATAGAAAATTACATTATTTGCTTCAAATAAGCACGACAAATTAACTATGCATACATTTGTTAACTTGAAATTTTAGAAATTAACGTGATTAAAGTTTCGAATTGATAGATTTAATCGTTGTTTAATCTGCAATTTCTA